>NC_137772.1:200282224-200882224 GCF_963455305.1 Plecotus auritus
TCAATCTCAGTCTGTCTTTAACTGCTCTGTAAAATAGACAAATTTATTTACTTTTAAGTTCAGTTTTTAATGGATAACATAGGAATATTAATTCTTACTTTGAGAGTGTTTATGAGAAATAAATAAGCTTGTAGTCAGCATTCAATACAAACTCCCCTTTTGATAGTTAGCATTCCAGAAGTGCATTAGTGTTTTTATATGTATTTAAAACCTAACTAAAACTACCAAATGGTATTTCCTAAGAATATATATACTTTAATCCAACAGCTAATATGATTAAGAAATGAATACTTAATTACACAAAATTAATTTAACCAATAAACTATCACCAAAAATCTAGGGTAGAATTCTCTTTATACAAGGTGGGGCTAAAGTAGGTTTACAGTTGTGAGCATGCAAAACATAGTTTATTCTTATATCATTATTTGTTAAGTATTGTGTTACTTTCCATGAACAACTGTAAACCTAATTTTGCCCCACCCTGTATTTGTAAGTATGATTATTTGTACTTCTCTGAAGCCTTCTGTCCACTGAAGGGTTAGAGTTAAATTTAGGGCTGATAGGAGAGGTCAGGAGTAGTGGTTCCCCTCTGGGAATCAAGACAAGAGGTGTGGTGGGTTCATGGATTAAATTCTACTTAGTGAATTTTCCGTTTTTTAGAAACTGGCTCTTTTTGATACCAATGAAATTCAATGCCAGTAACACCAAAAATAAACCACATATGAGGAAGAATGATCCAAGTAGGTTATAAATTAGGTAAAATGAGGAAAATGGTCTTCTCTAGATTAGACATGTTTATTTGTTTTTTTAAATTGTTTTTTATTAAGGTATTATATGTGTACATATCTTACCATTGCCCCCGCCACCCCACTCCCATACATGCCCTCACCCCCCCCCCAATGTTTTGCATCCGTTGGTTATTCTTATATGCATGCATATAAGTCCTTCGGTTGATCTCTTACTTCCCCCACCTCTCCCTAACCTTCCCGCTGTAATTTGACAGTCTGTTTGATGCTTTACTGCCTCTGTATCTATCTTTTTGTTCATCAGTTTATAATGTTTTTTATTATCCACAAATGAGTGAGATCATGTGGTATTTTTCTTTCATTGACTGGCTTATTTCACTTAGCATAATGTTCTCCAATTCCATCCAGGTTGCTGCAAATGGTAAGAATTCCTTCTTTTTTATGGCATCATAGTATTCCATTGTGTAGATGTACCATAGTTTTCTGATCCAGTCATCTGCTGATGGGCACCTAGGCTGTTTCCAAATCTTAGCTATTGTAAATTGTGCTGCTATGAACATAGGGGTGCATATATCCTTTCTGATTGGTGTTTCTGGTTTCTTAGGATATATTCCTAGGAGTGGGATTACTGGGTCAAATGGGAGTTCCATTTTCAGTTTTTTGAGGAAACTCCATACTGTTCTCCACAGTGCCTTCACCAGTCTGCATTCCCACTAGCAGTGCACGAGGGTTCCTTTTTCTCCGCATCCTCACCAACACTTGTCGTTTGTTGATTTGTTGATGATAGCCATTCTGACAGGTGTGAGATGGTATCGCATTGTCGTTTTGATTTGCATCTCTCGGATAATTAGTGACTTTGAGCATGTTTTCATGTGTCTCTTGGCCTTCCTTCTGTCTTCTTTCAAAAAGATTCTATTTAGGTCCGTTGCCCATTTTTTTATTGGATCATTTATCTTCCTTTTATTAAGTTGTATAAGCTGCCTATAGATGTTGGAGATTAAACCTTTATCAGTGATAACATTTGCAAATATGTTCTCCCATACTGTGGGGTTTCTTGTTGTTTTGTTGATGGTTTCTTTTGCTGTGCAAAAGCTTTTTATTTTGATGTAGTCCCATTTGTTTATTTTCTCTTTGGCTTCCATTGCCCTAGGGGCAGTATCAGTGAAGAAGTTCTTTTGACATATGTCTGAGATTTTGCTGCCTGTGGATTCCTCTAGTATTTTTATGGTTTCCCGTGTTATGTGTTAAATCTTGTATCCATTTTGAGTTTATTTTTGTGTATGGTGTAAGTTGATGATCTAGTTTCATTTTTTTGCATGTATCTGTCCAATTTTCCCAACACCATTTATTGAAGAGACTGTCTTGACTCCATTGTATGTTCATGCCTCCTTTGTCAAATATTAATTGCGTATAGTGGTTTGGGTCGATATCTGGATTTTCTATTCTATTCCATTGGTCTATATGTCTATTCTTGTGCCAGTACCAGGCTGTTTTGAGAACAGTGGCTTTGTAATACAGCTTGAAATCTGGTATTGAGATCCCTCCTACTTTATTCTTCTTTCTCAGGATTGCTGTGGCTATTCGGGGTCTTTTTTTATTCCAGATGAATTTTTGGAGAGTTCTTTCTAGGTCTGTGAAATATGCCATTGGTATTTTAATGGGGAGTGCATTGAATCTATAGATTGCTTTGGGTAGTATGGACATTTTAATGATGTTGATTTTACCAATCCATGAACATGGTATGTTCTTCCACCTGTTTAGATTAGACATGTTTGGCTTATTTAGTGAAAAGGTATGGGTTTTCAAGGCAATGGTAAGAAAGTCAGATATTTCAGAATGCAGAGACTTAACTGTAACCCATCAAACATGTCAAACCTTAAAACTTCTAGAAAGACAAGACCTTATATCAGACTTCCAGGGGAGTAGAGGTTATCAATACCATTTTTATTTCATAAGAAAACCTTGCTCAAAATAGTGGGGATGGAGAGGACAGGGCATTCAAAAGTAAATTAGATCAAGTTTATAGTAACTATTTTAATAAACTATAGAAGTATAATTTATAGAAGGATCATAAAACAGCCAAGGCATTTCAGATGATATATTTTTGTAATGTTTTAAGACAAAGTTATAAAATGATGGCATGGTACTGCTCTGAGTTCTATTGTGTTAATTTTTCTGCAGATTCTCTCAATATCTGGTTATTATTTAATGTTAAGGAAAGTAAACTGTGATTTAGATTGATATACTTTTTCATCAAATATTTAGCAAGTATTTTTTAGTCTACTGTGTGCCAGACAGATACTCTTCTATACAGTCAAAAACAGTAACGAATAAAATACCTTCATGGAGTATACATTATAAAGAAGGAATCAAGTAAAATAATAATACTAAATAATAATTCCAGTTGTTTTTATTATTATTACTACTAGAGGTCCAGTGCACGAATTCATGCATGGGTGGGGTCCGGCCAGGCCTGTCGGGAGATGGAGATGGCTGGCCCACCTCGATTGGGGCCCAATCAGGGCCCGGCTGGCTGGGGGAAAGGGGCCACAGGTGATTGGCCAGCGGGCCCCGCCCCTGAATGGAGTGGGAAGCCAATTGGGGGCGGAGCTTGCTGGGGGGAGAGGCCTCAGGCAGATTGGGGTAGTAGGGGCTCATGGGGTGGGGCCGGCTGGCGGGGAGGGGCTGCAGGCAGTTGCTGGGCCAGCCCTGCCCCTGATCAGGGTGGGAAGCTGATCTGGGGTGGGGCTGGGCCAGGGGAGGAACTGTGGGGTTGTGGGGGCCCATCGGGGGTGGGGCTGGCCAGGGGGAGGGGCTGTAGGAGGTTGGCCAGCCCCACTCCCTATTGGGGTAGGGCAGGCTATTGGGGGATGGGGCCAGCCTGGGAGAAGAGCCGTGGGGGGGGAGAGGGGGGGTTAGCCAGCCACTCCACCCTCGATCAGGGTGGGAGAGGCCAATCAGGGGTGGGGCTGGCCGGGGGGAGGGGCCACGGGAGGTTGGCCGCTGGCCCCATCTCTGGATCTGGTGGTTTGCTGGCCTCAGTGGGCATCATAGCAACCGGTCACTGTTTTTTTATATATAGATTATTAGTATCATTATTGTTGGTAGTGGTAGTAGTAATGGTAGTGTGTTTATGGCAGACCTGACTGGGAGAGTGGCAGGAAATGACCTCCTATCCTACTACACTGGCCATTGCTCATCCTGCTTAATGGTCCTTACTGTTCTGCCTTCAGGCCTTAGCACTGACTGGTCCCTCTTCCTGGAACACTGTTTTCCAAGATATCTTCCCTCATCTCTTTTATGGATCGCCTGGTCACCCTATCTTAAATAACAACTCACATCTTCATCTCTCAGTGCTGAATGCCCCTTCCCCTGCTCTGTATTTTTATCCCACAGCATGTATCACCTCTAATCTACTATGTAATTTATCACTTTTACTTTTCATGTATCCTCCTCTTAGAATATAAGCTCTGTAAAGTCAGGGATCTTAATCTGACTTGTTTGTTGGATTACAGAACAGAGTAGGTACTCAATAAATATTAATCCAATGAGATGAGTTCAGGGAGAATTTGGAGAAAATATGTGACATGAGCTGGTATAAGTTTTAATGGAATCATTGACTGCTGTGTAGAAAGTAGTTTAAGGGGGTTCTGGGGTGTATATGAAGTAGGGATACCACTGAGGAAGCAACAGTATTATTGTTAACATGTAAAACCATGTGATGAGAGTGGTAGTGGTAGAGGGGGTGAGAAGTGGT
This sequence comes from Plecotus auritus, assembly GCF_963455305.1. Lineage (NCBI taxonomy): Eukaryota > Metazoa > Chordata > Mammalia > Chiroptera > Vespertilionidae > Plecotus > Plecotus auritus. The sequence continues at coordinate 200,286,728 of NC_137772.1, forward strand.
AGAATATATCACAAATGAAAATTGTGTGCCATAGCCCTGGCTGGTGCAGCTGAGAGGTTAGAGCATTGTCCTATGCACTGAAGGGTCACAGGTTCGATTCCTAATCAAGGGCACACGTACCTGGGTGTAGGTTCAATCCCAGCCCAACTGGGGATTATGGGGGAGGCAACCAATTGATATATTTCTCTCTCTCTCTCCCCTCCCTTCCACTCTCTCTTAAAATAAAGCAATGGAAAACATATCCTTGAGTGAGGATTTTTTTTAAAAATTGTATGCCATAGTAAAATTATAATAAAATCGGGAGCTAAAAAATACTGTTTTATAATTACATCAGTAAATTGTGAAATGTCACCCACACACCTCAATCACAATTTCAATAACAATGGAGGCTTTAACAGATATCATGTCCACAGAGGTAAAATTGTCTTCATTCTTTAGACAAATAATTTAAATTAATATGTTATTAAAAAACTAACAATAGAAAACGTGTTTGTCTTTCCCATGAATAATCTGTGTGAGAGACAAATGCACATCATCAAATAAGAAACATATGCCTGACAGGTTTGGCTCAGTGGATAGAGCGTCAGCCTGCGGACTGAATGGTCCCAGGTTTGATTCCAGTCAAGGGCATGTACCTTGGTTGTGGGCACATCCCCATTGGGGGGTGTGCAGGAAGCAGCTGATCGAAGTTTCTCTCTCATCGATGTTTCTATCTCTCTATCTCTCTCCCTTCCTCTCTGTAAAAAATCAATAAAATATATTTTAAAAAAAAAGAAAAAAAAGAAACATATGACGTCAGTTTTTTCAAAGTGCTTTCTGTGTTTTTTAATGCACTAGAAATAGATTGGATTTTTAAACAAATGTATGATTCTGTTGTTAAAGCAACCATCAGATAATGATGTGTGTCTCTTTAAAAAGAATATAAAAAATGTTTCTATTGATTTTGTTGGTTGAGCCCAGCAACACTGCCCTGCTGGAAGGGGGCTGTCTAAACGGAGCCAATAATCCGAAGTCAGCAGGAACCACTTATCAACAGCAAACATCGTTTCCCAAAGGTGTACCAGAATCCAGTTCAACAGAACAAGTTCCCTAGAATGAAACCCCAGAGCTAATTTACTCCAATATTAGACAAAATTTTAACAAGCTTGTTAATATGGCTTATCAGTCTCTGGAATAATAAAAGTAGCGAAGCAGATGAATAGATAGGTTATTTCACATAGTCTCAGTGACTGGCAGAAAGCCATGGTATTTGAGGAAGGAAAAAAATTTTATTTATGTGTATATTAAAAATATATATTCGGATGTATTCAAAAACTAAAAATACTCAAAACCCTAGTATTCTGGAGTCACTTTGCCTCAACCACTCTACAGCTTCTAAAAGTATTGCCACATAGTTGCACAGGGCACTAATCAAGGTTCCAGACATTTAAAAATGATTCAATTATGTTCAGTATTCTCAGTTCTGAGAGATGATGGAGTGTCTAATACATTTTAGAAACATTTCTTTGACAAATGATTAGTTTTAATGGTCTTGCAACTGGGGTACTTCCAATGTTATGTAAAAAATCTTGTTAATTTTAATAGTGCATTGCTTAAAGATGCCAGATAAATGCATTTTTATAGGTTGCAACCTTTAGAGTTAAAACTACGTATTCTAACAAAAGATGAAACTCTTTGGCTTATGCAGGCAGTTATGTTTATTGCTGCTGCTGATTTAAAAAGGACCCTCATGGAGATGCTGGGGATGAACCCAGGGCTTGATACATGGGAAGCAAGCACTCTACCACTGAGCTACATACACATACACACACACACACACACTAGAGGCCTGGTGCATGATATTCCTGCATGGGTAGGGTCCCTAGGCCTGACCAGCGATCAGGGTCGATTGGGGCCTTCCTTCCCCCGGCTGCCGGCTGGTGTCTTTCTTTGTTCTGTGCTGACCCCTGGAGGTCAGTGCACAGCATTGCGGGTGGTCGAACTCCTGGTCAGTCCAATTCCCAAGGGGACAATTTGATATTAGCCTTTTATTATATAGGATAACACATAGACACAGATAATAGTGTGGTGATATCCAGAGGGCAAGGGGGGCAGGGGCTTGGTGGAGGTGGGCAAAGGGGAGGAAAATGGGGATGGAGACTGTGCTTGGGGCAATGGGCACACAATGCAGAATGCAGATGAGGTTTTATTGTACAGTTGAAACCTGTATGATTTTGTGAACCAATGTCATCCCAAAAAATTCAATTTTTTAAAAAAATCAGCAATAGAACTAGTTAATCAGTCTTTTTTTTTTTTGCTTGCATGTCCCTAAAACCATTTTGGAAAACTACGTGACCTCTCGCCCATTTTTTACTTTATATCCAATTTTTCCCCGTGAATTTAAATAACTACAAAGAGTGTAAAGATTCTGATGTCTCGTAAATATTGACATTTTAAAATAAGGACATTTATTTTACTCTTTTAAATGTATCCAACAGTCTCTAAAGGACATATCTCTTTGATATTCAACACCATCCTTTAAAAAAACAACAACATGTGAATAAACTCTTCTTCACTAGTTGAAAAAAAAAAAAAAAAAACAGAAAAATATCTGTCTGGTGCTTACGACTTCTTACATGCCAATAAAAAGACTGCGTTAGTCCCAAGAGAGTGAGGAGCGACAGACTGAAAACTGAAGATAAAACCACAGTGCACTCCCTGTGGGAAATACTGCAGGGTCAGTGGCCTGCTACTTCAGGCTCTGCAAAAAATGTTGGCTCATACCCAGCCTTACACTCAGTAATTAGGAACAAATTGTTACTTTTAGTCTCCAGCCAAGCCACATATGCTTGTGGTCTGTTTTATGAGGTTCTCGTTGCAATGGGCCCTGTGATCTCTCATATAAAACACTGTGATAGTGGGTATAGATCTCTCTGTTGATTCTAACGTAAGCAGTCCTATATAATAAAAGCCTAATATGCTAAGTGTTCAGTCGGCCATTCAATCAATCAAAGCGTAACATGCTAATGATATGCTAAGGCCGCTCAACTGCTCGCTATGATGTGCACTGACCACCCGGGGCAGACAGTCGACTGGTCGACCAGTCGCTATCACATGCACTGACCACCAGGGTGCAGATGCTCCAACCTGTAGGTTAGCTTGCTGCTGAGGTCTGGCCAATTGGGACTGAGCTAGACAGGCCAGACACGTATTGGAGTCCTCCCATGGCCGCTCCCTGGCTGGCCAACCTCCCACGTCCCTCCCTTGCCCTGATCGTGCACCAGTGATGTCCCTCGGCCTGGCCTGCACCCTCTCGCAATCTGGGACCCCTCAGGAGATGTCAGAGAGCCGGTTTTGGCCTGACAGAGGAATGACCAGTCGCTATTATGCACACTGACCACCAGGGGGCAGACACTCAATGCAGGAGCTGTCCCCTGGTGGTCAGTGCACTTCCACAGGGGGAGCGCCTCTCAGGCAGAAGCCAGGCTCACGGCTGGCGAATGCAGCGACAGTGGTGGGAGCCTCTCCCGCTTCTGTGGGGAGCGGGCCTAAGCCAGCAGTCAGACATCCCCTGAGGGCTCCCGAACTGCGAAAGGGCACAGGCCAGGCTGAGGGACCCCCCTGAGTGCACAAATTCCGTGCACTGGGCCTCTAGTAGATAAAGAAAAGATTGACAGTAACTTTCAACGAACTAGTCATATTTCTTTATGGAGTATCTTTAGACTACTATATACAGGGCATTTCTATAAAAATAAAAATACCCAAATAATAAATGTATTTTAAAGTATAAAATATGACAGACATTGATTCTTTAGTTGGGGTCAATAGGATCTCAGGAAGACACACCATCTTCAGAGGGTTCATGAGCTGCTGACATTATGTACCAAATTGTGTATATATTTTTCCAAAGAAAGGGTCCAAAGCTTTTATTGCATTTTGCAGGGTCTATGACACTCCCCTCTAAAAAATTTCTTAAAAACCACTGTGTTCAACTAAAATGCAAGTATAAAAAAAATTCAGCATGTTTCTCATGCACTTTTAAGGACAATAGAGTCCACATATCTCAGCAATTCTCTTTCTCTGATCCATCTTCTGTTAAATATTATCCAGATGGCCTAGGGCTAGGCCTGAAATTCCCTTTAGCATAATGAACAAATTACAGGCTTGGAAAGAGACTCCTCGGGTGAAAAACTGACTCAGCCACTAACTAGCTAAGTTAGCTCAATTAAACTAGTTAACTCTCAGGCTCTCAGTTTTCTTATCTGAAAAATGGGACCAATCCCAGTACCTGCCTCCTAGGGATGAAGTGAGGGTTGAGGAGATCATGCAAGTGAAGTGCCTAGTACAGTGCCAGATCCTTGCCCTGACTCTAGTATTTCAGCAGCATTGCTTTTGATGAACTTTAATGAGTCACTAATAAAATACTTAATTTGGAATATTTTTATAATACAAATAACCAGCTAGTGGTCTTCTCATTGCAGGAACAATTATATCACATTTAAAACACACCTGTATCAATCATTATCAATAGTCAAAGCTTAGATACCTGTATCGTGATGCTCATGTCTGAATTCATTGTTTGGCTAAAAATTTTACATGTGAGTATTTTCACATTATGATTTTTTATTTGTTTGTTTTTAATCCTGTGGCTAAAAGAACAAATCTAAATTGTTGATTAATGCATAATAAACCCAGTAAAACGGTACACCAATTTTTAAGCCACAGTATAAAATTGAAAAAAAACTTGAACAAACATAAATAAATGTATTGGGCTTATATTCCAAGGAAATATAATACACATATAATTTGATGGGCTATTTCTCTTTCCTTATAAGGATAAAAACTGTAAGAAAATTAACAAATTTGTTTGAAATGTTGCTCTTTTTTCCCACAGCTCTGGTAGTGCGATTCCTGACCAAGCGGTTCATCTGGGAATATGATCCCACCCTTGGTAGGTCAAGTTTTCTTTCCTCCAATCAAAGTTTATGACCCTAAAGAGAGAATGACATTTTGTGTTGTGACATTTTAAAGCACCTTGCAGATGTCTTGGAAGTGCTTTATTGAATCATGCGGAGACTTCCTCTAAGAAGCTAAATGCGTGTTGCATGCTGTCTGTGCTTAGAACCCTGCAGGATTTTAATGCCCAGAGGAAAAAATCAGGTCAAATCAGGGACAAGAAGGAAGTAGGTACAAATGATGCTCTTCCATTAGGAAATGTAGCATCATTCCAATGGCATACAGAGGATACAGTGGGCATGGCTACTTTGATGTGAGATAGAATGGCATGTTAAGGAGAGTGTAACAATAATGGGAAAACGTATAAATAAATTGTGTCCCTTCCTCTCTTATCCCCAATGAAACTGCTTTGAGCCTATTTTAAAAATACAAAAAAAGATGCAAAAATTGATATATGTATCTTGAAAGTGGCAATAATGTCGATGCATTAAGTATTTATCACATGTATTTTTCATCATTCAAAGCCCAGTGCATGAATTCGTGCACCTTGAAAGGAACTGTGGGCCGCAAGGCTGCAGTGGGCACAGGGGCGGGTCTTCGCCCATCCTCCGCGTCCCTGCGCAGCTCCTCCTGCTGTGGCCCCTGGTCCCCTGTCTGCCAGCAGCTACGCTCCTGCTGCCGCTGCTCCCACACACTGACGGCACTGACCCCACTTGCACCCCCTGACGGCTCGGAATGATTGGGGCCGGCATCAGCAGCCAGTGCGAGCGGGGCTGGCGCTGTCAGTGGGAGCCAGCAGCAGCTGCTGCCCCAATCACCCCTTAGGAGCAGGGGGAGGTGGAGAAGCCCTTAGGGGCAATCAGGGCAGCAGCCACTGCTAGCACCCGCTGACAGCACGAAGCGATCAGGGCTGGCGTCAGCAGCAGGTGCAAGTGCCAGGTGGGACTGCGGCGCATGGGAGCAAAGAATTTTCATTAACCACCAGAGGCGTGCCCCGATGACAGTGACTGGCACCCCACCTTGGTCTGGTGCCCCTGCTCAACTGCTCCACCATCCCACCCTGGCCAACGCCGGCCATGTTCCGTGCTCTGCTGCCGGCTGCTGACGCCCGCCACGTTCTGCACGCGCCCCCTGGTGGTCAGCGCACGTCATAGTGACCAGTTGTTCGGTTGTTCCGCTGTTCTACCTGCATATTAGGGTTTTATAGAGAGAGATATTTAGTTATCTTATAAATAATGCTACAAATCCAGGGGCTCTAAGTTAAGCTTCGGATTTTACTCTGAATGAAGTCTTTGAGCTTTTGTTTGTCATGCCCTAGTTGGTTTCCTAAAGGGCACCAACATTGAAGCCCAGAGGAAGAGGGAAAGGCATGCACTATTTCACTCCCAGGCCGTGTCCCAGGCGGAGCTGGCCTGGCTCAGACGGTGAAATGGGCAGAGATGTTTCCTGGGTGTTTTTGTTCTGGGGCTGGTTTCGTTATCGCTGTTGTTGTAGCTGTCACCTATGTTCAGTTTAAAAGGGAACTTTTTCTCCCTTTGGGCCTCCTTTCATTGCTTGACTCATCCATTCACAAATGTTTGTTAAATGCTCCTATGTGTCAGATTATTCTAGATGCTGAGGATAAGTCAATAGGCAGAAAGAGAAAGCTTTGGCTCTTTTGAGCTCATTGACTAGTAAAGAAAGAAGAGTCAATAGCCAACTAAATGTGTCACTTGTGATAAGTACTCTGAAGGAAAATTGAACAGGTAAGGGGATAGAATGATTTTACTGTTTATTTCATTTTAACGTTTTGATCTATCTGGAACTTACTTTAGTGAGAAGTATAAGGTGAAAGCCTAACAATTTTTCCAAATAGTTTATCAATTATTACCCTATTATTTATTAAATACTCCTCCTTTCCCCTCTACTTCTAACGCTGCTTTTTATACAGTCAGTTGTCTTTGGAATCTCTTATGTAAAGTTACATAGGATTAGCATATAAGCTACACACATCCTCCCATATACTTTATCTTTAGATTACTTAAAATACTAATACAGTTGTTACCCTGTATAATTGTTTAGGGAATAATGACAAGAAAAATATCGGTACATGTTCAGTACAGACCCAACCGTTAAAGACCTAACTACATAGTACATTTTAACAACACATAACCTTTTCTTTTTCAAGTATTTTTGATGCACAGTTGGTTGAACCCAGGTATACTGGATCATTTACAGGTAAAATGGTTCATTTACACCAGGAACTAGTTCTAAATTTGCTTTTCACATCCTACACCAGTACCACACTCTTGATCATTGTGTGCTCTTTACAAGACAATACCCAAGTAGAGAAAGTCTTCCTTCTTTACTATTTTACAATAGTATCTTGGCTGCTATTTCCAGTTTATTCTTCCAGGTCAATTTTTAAAACTCTGTCATAATATGACATAATTTTTATTGGAAGGGCATTAAAACTATAAATTACTTTGAGAAGAGTCACATCTTTATGATAGTCAATTTTTTAATCTAAGAGATCTTTACTTCTCTGTTTTTCCTTTTAGGTAAATTGTTTTTCAACATCAATAATTTTAATATGTTTTAATATAGCCACAACCTAATTTTAAAATGATATAGTTGGATTTAAAAATGCATTTGGTTTTTTAAAAAATCATTCATTTCTGTTGTTAGTTCCACCTAAGTAAGTAATTACTCTCTTCTTATATTTTTATTACTTATATAAGCTTTACAAAGTTCCTGAGACTCTTAATGATTTATGGAAGTTCAGTAGAAAAATACTAATTTCATTTAGTTTTACCAGTACATCTCAACAAAAGATGAAGCTTATAAAAATGATCTCATAAAAATTTTGAACTCTCTCTCTGAATATGTTCCAGTAATTAGTATTGTTAATACCGGTGAACTAACTTTCCTTTTGTTTTTGTTTTATTAATTCTGAGAAACAATCATTGTAGATAAAATTCTGCCTGCATCAGTTATCTGTAGTGCAGGCTTCCTCACTAGAATAATGAAACTGTTTCAAGTGACCTTGTACTGTACTGCTCTGAAAGGGTTGCAGCTGCTAAGCAACAAGAGCGTTGATCAGACTTCAGGAATATCTGTTGTATGACTCACTCCCAGGTGAGGCTTTCATTGACTCATGCTGGAAAGTGGTGTGTGTCTGTGTGTGCGCACGTGTGAGAAGTCACGAATGTTCTAGCCTAGAGGAGTTCCCAATCCATTTGATCCAAGAGCCGTCGGCATTTCCGGAACTAAACTTCATACTCTCATAGAGTTTTTCAAATCCACCACCAATAGAGAAGGCTACATTAAAAAGCAAAAGTGGGTACTTGAATTATCAGGGGGATCACTTTGTAAATTAAATAATTGTCTAACCACTATGCTGTACACCTGAAATTAATATAAAATAAAATTGAATATCAGCTATAATTGAATAATAAAAATTTAAAGAGCAAAGTGGGATATTTGCAAAAAAAAATAGTCTTGAATTCTGAATTCAGTGCCTTCCTTAAAAATATGGAGCAGTTTTTTTCAATCTGTAACAGAATTATTGCTCCATGAGGAGCTGCAGGGCATAAACACCATTAACATACCAATAAAAAATGGGATATTTACTACTCTGAAATAATTCTATAACAGCAAGTGATTCTCAACTTTTTAGATGTCAGGACACAATGTTTTTGTTTTGGTGTTTGTTTGTTTGTGTGTTTTTTTAATATTTTTATTGTTGAGAGTACTACAGATGTCCCCCCTTCTTTTTCTCCCTTTCCCCCACCACCTGGTTCCCACCCTGCCCCAGGCCTTCACCACCTTATTGTCTATGTCCATGAGTTATACATGTATGCATATAAGTTCTTTGGTTAATCTTTCCCTTCCCCTCCCCCCTGTTTGTTTTTTAATGGAGAGGGAATATTGTAGGAATTACAATTAGGGATGCAAGCAAGGTGCAGAGGGTAAGGAAGAACTAAACTTGTTCCCTCAATAGACACTTGCATTCCATAAAAGAAGAAATATTTTTAGCATTCAGGAGTTTTGAAGGATATAATAATCTAAGAAAAATGTTCAATCATTTATTTACATTGAACAATTATAAATTCTCCTAAATATTTCTCATTTCTCTGTGGGTCAGTGAAATCTTTGTCAGAGGCCAGAGCTGGTCAAGCATAGCATTTGATAATCACCACTGCAGCCTGTGAGATTTGGAACTTAGACCACCTAATCAGGAACACTTCTTGATGGTGGTAGCATGCAATGTTCTGGTTGCAAAACAATAGGATCCATGTTCTGATTAGATCCCAGGAGAGAACTGAATCTCTCTGAGAGTCAGATCACCCTCAGAAAATACTGAACATGTCAGAGAACACAGATAAAAGTTTAGATAGTGTGCAATTGTCTGTGTGTAATGTGGTGTGTTGGGGGCATTTAGAGAGATTGCCTTTGAGTATTGATCACTACTTCTGCCCCATCGAGGCACCCTGCTCTGTGTTTGAATGGATCATGGTGTCTATCTGGTTAGTAAAGACTCACACAAGAATGAAGGTAGGAATTGGGAGACATACTGAACTCAGTGATGATATTATTTTGTGGTTGGTTCTGCCTGCCTGCATTTCTGCTTAGAAAGGCTCATACAAAGAGAGGGACACACCTAGAACAAGTCTCTCCACCGAAGATTAAAGCAGAAGTACTTAACCAACTCAAAGAACTATCCAATAGTTCTTTAACATTGACACAGAAAGGAACTTTGAGATCAGCATTTGACAAATAAGAATAAGAGTCCAACCAAGTAAATGTATCCACAATTATGTGACTAGTTTGTGGTTAGACCAGCAATAGAACTCAAGTCAGTACAATTTCCACTCCAGCACAAATCTATGTTACTAACTGCTGTTGTTACTGTTTTGGCCAACTGTCCATATTAATATGTTAAAATTTACTACAAAAGCTAAATTAGTGAAAGGATCAACCATACAGTACCTCTTTGAGCATCAATTTCTCTTAGAGTATATAAGATATACTTCTATTTATAAAAATATACTATTTACTGAATGTATGCTTTAAGCCATGTATCTCTCATAGACAGTGCAATCCAGACATAATTTTTAAGATGCCTAATTACATATTTGTACTAATATTGGTTTTATAAGTATACAACATTTTGGTTCCTTTAGAAATATCTCTTAAATAATCATCCCCCTACACTTCATAAAAAAGACTCAAAATGTCATTTTCTGTCAGTATGAGAAAAATGAAAAGTGTTTCTACCCTTCAAACACATACACATTTTCTTTCATATTCTGAAATGAATAGTGGAGCCCAGCTGGTGTGTCTCTGTGTGAGCGTTGATCCATGAAGCAGGAGGTCCGGTTGGATTCCTGTCAGGGCACATGCCTGGGTTATGGGCTCAATCCCCAGGAGGGGGCGTGCAGGAGGCAGCTGATCAATGTTTCTCTCTCATTGATGCTTCTAACTCTCCTCTCTAAAATCAATAAAAATATTTTAATAAAATAAGTAGCAGAGATTAGTTTCAAAAAGTACCTAATACATTTTTTTTTAGAATTATCTTTAGAAAAACTAGCACACGGCACAGCCTTTGGCCTCTCTGGGCAACACTTGCACTGTTTTACTTTTAGTCAGGGGTGCTGAAAGAGAGAAGAAACTCAACGAAAAAAATGCTCACAATGGCATGAAACCAGCACTCGGCTTAGATGAAATGACTGCTGCCACCCGCGGCTACGTCGGTGGCAGACATTCCCTCATTTCCTGCATTTTTTCGTTCACTAACAGCCAAAGAGTCACGCAACTTCATACAATTTCCATTATGTTCTATTTCCCCCTACTGCGGTCTTCTGTGGTTGAAATTCATATCCTACTTATCATGGAGGCAGCAGAGAAAAATGTCCCTGACTGTCAGACTTTTGGGGCAAAGGGATGGAAGAGAGCCCAGGCTCTGTTTTCCAGGCTCCCGGGGTGGGCTGATGCCAGCCCCTCAAAGAGGGAAGGCAGCACCGAGGTCACCCAGAACCTCGGAGGAGACACAGCGTGGCTCCAGCGCCTGCGCTGCTCTCTGGGCCCCTCCGCCCCAAGCTGGGGGTGAAGAAGGAAATGAATGAGAGAACACTTAGAGATGAGTCGCTGGAAATGGTATTTTAGAGCATTAAATCACGCAAAACAATAATCTCCCATTTAACTTAAAAGAGTAAGGGGGTGGCCCTAACCGGTTTGGCTCAGTGGATAGAGCGTCGCCTGCGGACTGAAAGGTCCCAGGTTCGATTCCGGTCAAGGGCATGTACCTTGGTTGCGGGCACATCCCCAGTAGGAGGTGTGCAGGAGCCAGCTGATCGATGTTTCTAACTGTCTATAGCTCTCCCTTTCTCTCTGTAAAAAATCAATAAAAATATATTTTAAAAAAAGAGTAAGGGGGTGGAATGGTCTACAATTGAGAATCAGACTTACCACATATGGATTGCATATTCCAGGAGAATGAGAACAATATTTATTAAAATATATTGAGTATAGCCGAAACCGGTTTGGCTCAGTGGATGGAGCGTCGGCTTGCGGACTGAAGGGTCCCGGGTTCGATTCCGGTCGGGGGCATGTACCTTGGTTGCGGGCACATCCCCATTGGGAGGTGTGCAGGAGGCAGCTGATCGGTGTTTCTCTCTCATCGATGTTTCTGGCTCTCTATCCCTCTCCCTTCCTCTCTGTAAAAAATCAATAAAATATATTTTTAAAAAAATATTGAGTATAATCTCATTTTTAAATTTTAATTCTCAGAAACGACGTCAGCAATGTGCCGTGCCCGGGACAGTAATCATTGTCCAGGGCTGGTGGCAGTTATGCTACTGGGTTAAGTCTCCTTCTTGCAGTTTGTATTTTGAGTAGATTTACAGCAAAGTAACATAAAACTGTGGTCAGAAAAGAACTATAAAATAGTTGATGAGATGAAGAAGTGAGTCAGGAACATGAGGTAAATGGGAAAAACTAAAAGCACTGGCTTACCGGCTACCCTGATGGGAAAGAAACTTCTAGGTTTATTTGGTTTGCTGATTGGTTAGTGATTTGAGTAGGTTAGATGCAAATAATTGAGCTAATTAAATTAATACTTAAGTTAGTCATTCCCTTCTGGTCCTGGTACCATGTCAGATATATGCGAAGCCTTTATTTAACTTTTCCCACATCCCGTATTCTGACACCATTGCCCTCCTCTTTCCCACAGGTATATAATCCAACATGGTTGAAACTTAGTATAGTGGTTAAAAGCTGAAATTTCCAAAGCCAGCTTCCTGGGTTCCAATCCACTTACCACTTGCCACTGTGTGACCTGTCACAAGTTATTTAGTGCTGTTGTGCCTCAATTTCCTCATGTAAAATGGAGCTAAGGGTAACACATACTTCATGAGATATTTGTGAGAATTAAATGAGTTAATATGAGTAAAGCATTTAGAACACTTGTTGGTCAAATGGTAAGCAGTATGTGCTAGCCAATATATATACATAGTTTTGAAAAATGTATTTTTGTATGTGCATACATTTTAAATTTATGTAAATTTTATCTTTCTATAGATCTACCTATAGAGGTAATCATGTGATTTTTCCCCCTTGAGTCCCTTAATGTGTTAAATTGCATCGATAGATTTTAAACAGTCTTTGCAGTCTTGAAGTAAACTCTACCTGATCATGACGTACTTTTCTTATTACAACTGTTGGATTCAATTGAATAATATTTGATTTAGAATTTCTTAATCAATGAGCCTACAATTTCTTTTTTTCTCTTATTTCTCTTGTAATACTTCTTATGAGAATCAACATAATGCCCCATAAAAGGAATTGGGTAGCTGACCTTTTTATATTTTCTAGAACAACGTGTTTAATGTTTAATGGAAATCTCCTGTAAAGCCAATTGTATGCAATTGCTTTTTATGATTAGGAGAAATCTACAATTAGCATTTAAGTGTAGTTGCTGGCTATAATCTAGCTAAGTGTTCTATTTCTTATTGTTCCAATCTATACATTGTCTTCTCCCAGAATTTATTAGGGTTTGAAATCAGTTGTTATACAGTTCCTAATATTACTTTATTTTATTTCATCAAACTATGTAGCTATTTCCTCTTTTTGTGTTAAATTTCGTATGATTGCACCTTCTCCCTTAATTTACTAGATAGCATTGCCAGATTTTTACCTCCCCGCCTACCTCTTTTTTTTTTTTTTAATTTTTTCAAGCACCGTGCTTTGGTTTTTGCTATCTTTATCTAACTTTATTCCTACTGTTTTCTCTCTTGCTTCTTTTCTCATATCTTCTTGGATTTTCATATAGAACAGCACTAGTTGGTATTTATGTTAACCTCTGGTTTCCATTTCATGTGCTAAGGGGCACATTCAGAGCCACCCAAAACTCTTGCACCTGCTAACTTCTCACCCCAATAGACCTAGGGGACCATTCTATCAGGGGTGGGGAACCTTTTTCTGCCAAGGGCCATTTGGATATTTATAACATCATTTGTGGGCCATACAAAATTATCAACTTAAAAATTAGCCTGCTATATGTGGTCAAACATTTAATTAACTTACCTCTAATGCCTTGGCAGGGCCAGTGCAAATGATTTTTCAGGCCTTACACGGCCCGCAGGCTGGACATTCCCCACCCCTGCCTGGTGCTGAGCTGCCGTTGTTTTTCTACCCTGAAGAGGCAACAAGAGCAAGAGAACTCTGCTTTGTTCCATCTCCCCTCCATATTGCCTAGCCCTCCTCTACTTTTCTCACCAATTCCCCAAACATCAGGGCCCATTCGCCTTCTACTGCCACAAGTGTTTTTCATAGTTTTACATGATCATTTTTACATGGATAACCATTACCTTCTTCTACGGCCTATTACATCTCTAGGGTTGAGATCTAGAAAGAAATTAGCAGCTCCTGCTTATATGTCATCTTGTCTGGAACAGTAACAAACAGTGATTTCCAAAAACTGGATTTTTAGTATCAAGGTAGAATGCATTCTGTAGGAATAACTTTCTCATTTTAGGATGTGGAGGCCTCATTGTAGAAGGCAGAGAGCATCAGGAAGCTGACCTCATAGGAGATTAAAATGAGCAAGAGGCAAAGAGACTCTCATGTGTATATCCTGAAAGACTGTTACCTGTTACTTCCTAGAACTCTGCGGGTATAAAGACGACACATTCTTGCACACTCTTTCCTTCCTGCTGTGCACATTCACTTACACCATAAAACAGGCATACTCCTGTGACAAATTTGTAATTTTAAGAATCAAATCAAACCATGATCTTATTTACTTTTTTATTGTCTTTTTTTTTTTTTTTTTTTTTTTGCTCATTCCCTCAGAATCAACCTACCGACACCAAGCAACCATCGATGATGAAGTTGTCACCATGGAGATACTAGATACTGCTGGTCAGGTGAATAAACAGTTCAGCTAAAATATTTTTTGGTTCAAATGAGATGTGCATATGAACAAAAGATACTTTCCTATAATTAACCAATGATTCATAAAGCCATTTTAATTTAATTATCTAAGTATTTCTATATCAATGTATTTGCAACAGCCTGTGTATGCATCCTTATGTAAATTACTCAGTACTTCAAGGGGTTTGGAAAACAACATAACATTCACATTGCTCACCCATATTTCGAGGGGCGAATTGCAAGATATTAATAGATTTTCATGGTTAAAAGTGTTTTGAAATGATCTGATAAAGTTAAACAGGAATCTTTCTTTACAGAAGTTCTCAGAGCATTTATTATGCTTATGTGTAAAGTAAATCATTAAGGACTTTAGTATATATTATGTTCTAAATTTATCTGACCTCAGAATCTCTTTTCAGAATTTTTTATCTTAGGAATCTCTCCTTCAATATTCTTTCTAGACCTCACCACATCCTATTGAAAATATGAGCCATATCATTAAACAATAACAATTTATTTAATATAAATTTGCTTTGCGGTCATTCAGTTCTGAGATTACCAACGGGTTCACAGATAGGTTTAGTTCCCAAAGATAGGAATGATCACTAGGAATGAGAATTAGGAAGCTGAAGGATTTCATGGTGCTTATCAGTGACCTATGACCCCAAGAAGACTGGCATTAAAGTATTTAATCCAAGAAATGTTCTTGCAAGTAACTATATACTTTTAATTTCTCATCACCATCTGTTTCCTACACATGTTCTCACCTTCCACCCAGAATTGATTCTAGAAAGAGGCAGCAGGGAAGTACATGCTTGCAGAAGTCATTGAGCCCATGAAGGCAATGCGTTTGCAAATCACACATGCTGCCTTCCTAGGAAGGAGTGATCACACCCTTTGAAAATCACTTCAAATGAGTTTCTATCATTATTGGGACTACATCATTTTTGGGAGAATTGAAATAGGAGAGAAAAAAAGCCAAAAGCCCCAGACTCTGACTTTGACTCTTCTATACGATTATTCTGTTTTTCTGCCCTTGGTGGCTAATTGTCCATAATCTGAAGGATGAAGAGATAAAACAAATAAACAAAAAACAAAAAATCAAAACTATTTCACTAAGCTGCTCCTCTAATTCTGATCTCTAAGGGGTGGGGTAAGGTCTACTTTGTTACCTGTTTGCTAATTCCTTAATTGTGATGCAAAGTCTCAGAGGCAGTGTGCTTAACTAAGATGGTACTTTCTTTATAGTTCTTGTGATTAAAGACTTAATGATGTAGCAAGAAAAATTAGAAGCAGAAAGTTAAGGTCTAAGCAGCTAGAAAAGTTCTAGTTTCCTAAAATACCTTGCTATGCATAAGTAATGCTTCTATTCCCAACCAATTTGAGAAGGTAAGCTTGTCAAGAACTTTTAATGACGCTGACTAGAAAGAATAGTAATTAAGGGATCACTGTTAACAGCAGCAGCATCTCTACACTGGGATTACTTCCAGGTCTCCTGACTGCTGTGTTTTTCTTGCCATCAGGAAGACACCATTCAGAGGGAAGGACACATGCGATGGGGGGAAGGCTTTGTGCTGGTCTATGACATCACTGACCGAGGAAGTTTTGAGGAAATGCTGCCCCTGAAGAACATTCTGGATGAGATCAAAAAGCCCAAGAATGTGACTCTCATCTTGGTTGGAAACAAAGCTGACTTGGACCACTCCAGGCAGGTCAGTACTGAAGAAGGAGAGAAGCTGGCCACGGAATTGGCATGTGCTTTCTATGAGTGTTCTGCCTGCACTGGAGAAGGGAACATCACGGAGATATTCTACGAGCTGTGTCGAGAGGTGCGTCGCCGGAGGATGGTGCAGGGCAAGACAAGGAGACGCAGCTCCACCACGCATGTCAAGCAAGCCATTAACAAGATGCTCACCAAAATCAGTAGCTAAGCAGCTCCGTTCTTGTGAAGGCCCTACGGAGGTGGGTTGGGTCATTGGAAATACTTTCTTGTCCTTTTCTCTTTTTTATCCCCCCAAATAAAATACTCCAGTCCTTACTCTAAATCTGGGAACTATCTGAGCTTCCCCTTGTTCCCAGCCTCCTGTATGTTGAGAAGTTATAGAGTGTTTTATGCAATTTCAGTGCTGACAATTACTCCCTTCCCTGCTTGAATAAGGTACACTTCCTTGCAATTTGAACATGTAATCACCAGAGATTCTGAAATGGCTGGGTTCGTGTTTAGCTATTTTTAGGCATCATCACTTTGCTTCAGTAGGCTGAAATCTTTTCAAAGGCATTTTTAAATTCCTTTTCTCGTCAAAGTCTACAAATGATCACCTTAGAAGTTCAAGATAATAGGAAATACAGTAAAAACGCAGGAAGTGTAGCTGAAATATTGGAGCATGGAATGGTGTCCTGGTTCCTATTTGAAAGAAGGATTTTCTGAATTATGTTATATTATCTTGTTTTTCTTGAACCCTTATTTTGTTCTTAAATTCAAACATGTTCTCACAAGGTTTTCCATTGTATAATAGAGAATTCCATTTCAATTGGTTCTCTCAATGATCCATTTATTGATCATCACACCCTAATTCTTCTGTAACTCCAACAAGAGTTCATTATAACAGAGGTGGTAGGACCCATCCATTCAGATCCTGCTACGCCCTTTCTCACCAAGCCTGGGGTGAAGTAAAGACACTAGGAATCTTTTCACCAAACCTTAACTTTACTGAATGCTAACAGAGGGTTTAGAATTAGAGATGTCTGATTCATTTCTCTCTCTGCTTATCACCTTAGCAGAAAGACAACAGTCTAAAAGCAGAAAAATTAAGAATGAAGCTGAACTACCTTTGCGTTGGGGAGCCAAGCTCTGTGCCAGACACAGTAAGAAAAATTGGCCTCTGATTCATTACGTTGGTTACACGACTTCTTCTAATTCAGGTTGGGACAAAAGTAGGTTTATAGCTGTTCATGTGGAAAATAATTAATAAATAATAATACAAGAAAAATCTGTGTTTTGTGTACTCACAACTATAAACCTACTTTTGCCCCACCCTGTATTTTGGATAAATTAATTCACTTAGGAGAATTCAGAAAAGAACAGCTGATTAAAGTTCACTATACCCAAATAAATGTGTATAAAACAGGTTCTTATATTGTGAAAGTGCACAGTCTATAACTGATAAAACCTTATGATTCTTTTTTCCTTATTTTGCCCCCATATATCAAGACTTGGGCACTTTATTTTAGAAGAAAATATGTATCTTTTACATATGTGTGTATTTATAAATGCATAGATATATGTATAAAAATGTGTAAGAATTGGAGGCTTTAATTCACCAAATGCATTTGGACAACTTGGTGTAACTATTTTGTGTGAATATAATAAAAAGCATAATTTTCACATTCTCTCACATTAGGACAGTCTTTCTTGTGATAACATGAAATGTTTGTAAATTTTAATAGACACTTGAGGGGACTTTCAAATCGTAGAGCTGATGAATCAATGAATGTGATATAAAAAATAAGCTTCAGTTCACAATGATAGATATGATTTTTTTTAATGCTCAGGTGCATATTTCATCAAATCCTCACAATAATCTTATGCTAGAGACGGTACTATGGTTACAATTGCAGAGAAGAAGTTATTGAACCACAAGTTTGCATATTTAGAGGGCAGAGGCAGGATTTGATCCAGAGAGGCAACGTCAGACCCTGGAGCCCATGCTGACATTTGTAAAATATTAATAGACTGATATATGACTCTTGTTCTTGAGCTATAAAGTTGAAGACATGGAACGAAGAAAAATTGATAAAGACTTGCTTCAGTTATGCTTTCATTCATGAAACAAATATTGATATATAAGTTGGACATGTAGCTTGACACAAGTTAATTCATTTGATGTGTCTGAGCTCAACCTTAAAGAATATATACAAGTTATTCTGGAGGGGGTGTGAAAATATTCTAGGCAAAAGGAATAGCATGAAACTAAAATATGGAGATATGAAAGGTGATGGTAAGTGTAATTGAAAGCAGTTGGTGAGAGCTACATATATCATATTTCAGGATAAAGGGGGAAGGATAACAGAGAGAAGGAATTAAAAGAAAGAAAAAAATAAGGGCTTTGGAAGTAAAAAAAAGGCAAAAATTCACAAAACTGGAAGTTTACATAACTATATATTAATGGACCTAGTAGCTGACTTAGCTGTGATTAGTTCTCAGTAATATCCATTTAGACAGGGCAGGAAAAATGAAAGCAGAGTAAAATTGCTCTTTTTAATGTTGCCATCTTCTAGAATTACAGCCTATTTCATTCTCTCCTACCTCTACTTGGGGATGAAGCTCAGCCAGTTCCTATTAAGAGCAAGCTCCTAAGGAGACATAATGAAGTTTCCCGGTGCCATCTTAGGCCAAACACTAAGGAGGTGAAATTTATAGCCACCAACACCAGCCGCTCCCCTCAACACATGCATACAAATCCAGACCTGTTAAAAAGGCATAGAACCGCTGGCTTCAGTGCCAACTGGTAATTACACAAGAACATGAGATTGCACAAATATAAATTACTTATTCCTCTCATGCCGCAGGCTTTTCCACAAATGAAGGTTATAAACAGTTGTGGTTTTTTAAATAGTATTTTAATGATGGAAACCTGTGTGTTCTTGAATAATAATGATGGGTTGTTATCACCACATTACCACTCCCAATGTTTGCTGTTTGGAGTTGCTTTCCTTTTCTTTTAAGATTCAAAAGGCTTTATTCATAAATATTATGCCTCACAGTGCTGAGGGAACAAGACCATAATTCAGCATCTTCCTTTTCAGTGAAGTGTAATACTTACAAGTTTGTAAATAAAAACAACATTTTGGATTCTAAGTATAAAACCAACCAAGCTTTCTTATTAAAACAGCCTATGCCCACCTTGAGAGTACTGTAATGAAAAAGTAGCCAGTTCACTGGGTCAAATTTAATCAGGGTCAAGATGAATTGGGAGATTCTGAGGGGAAAATGGCACAAATCTTTTTCCCCATAGGTTTAAAATGCTACATTTAGCAAATTCTGTATTCCCATATATAGGGCTCTATTTTTATATTAAACTACTGATTTTAAGTGCTTATTATAAAGTTACACTAAAAAGATAGCATGTTACTAGTGTAAGAGTAGACATTTAGATCCATGAAAGAGAATAGAAAGACCAGAGGCAGAACCACATTTATATGGTTGATTGATTTTTGACAAAAGCACCAAGGAAATTCAATGGGAAAAGAATATTATTTTCAACAAATAATGCTGGAACAACTTCATATCCATCTGCAAAATAAATAGCAACCCCTAATTTACAACATATACCAAAATTAATTCTAAATGGATCATTGACCTACACATCAGAGCCAAAACTATAAAACTTCCAAACTAGACAACAGGAGAAAATCTTTGTGACCTTGAGTTAGGCAAGGATCTCTTAAAAAACTATAAGCACAGCCCTAACCGGTTTGGCTCCCTGGATAGAGCACCGGCCTGCAGACTGAAAGGTCCCAGGTTCGATTCCAGTCAAGGGCATGTACCCTGGTTGTGGGCACATCCCCAGTGGGAGGTATGCAGGAGGCAGCTGATCAATGTTTCTCTCTCATCCATGTTTCTAACTCTCTATCCCTCTCCCTTCCTCTCTGTAAAAAAAAATCAATAAAATATATTTGCAAATAAAAGCAAAGTTAAAAATTTGTCATTTTAAAAAACCAAGAAAACACAACAGCAAGCCAGACTGGGAGAAAACTATGTGGAAAATACAGATCTCACCAAGAATGTACATACAGAATGCATAAAGAACTCTTAGAACTCAACAACAAGATAAATAATGTGGTTAAAGTATTGGGTTAAAGTTTTGAGTAGATAATTCACCAGAAATGATATATAATTTACAAATAATTACATGAAAAGATGCTTGCATTAAAGAGAAATGCAAGTTAAAACCACAATGTATTACCAGTACACAACCAATATAATGGCTACAACTCAAAAAGACTGACAATAGAGGTCAGTGAGGATGTCTACATTCTGGAACTCTCATACATTGCCAGTGGGAATGCAAAATGGTACAGTCATTTTGTAAAACAGTCTGGGAGATAATTATGAAGTTAAACATATATTTAACATACACTCAGCAATCTTGTTCCTAAGTATGTCCCAAGACAAATAAATGAAAATCTACGTTCACATAAAGACCTGTCTACTAACATTTATAGTAGCTTTATTCATAATTGTAAAAAAAAAAAATGGCAACAACTCAAGTCTCCATCAAGAGGTGAATAAATAAACAAATTATGGTGTATTTTCATCATGTAATGCTGCTAAACAAGAAAAGGGCAAACTATTGGATAATTCTCAAAGCATTATGCTAATTAAAGTAAGCCAGACTCAAGATGCTGTATGTGATAATCTTCCATCCACACAAAATTCTAGAAAAGGAAAACAATAGTAAAAGATTAGTGGTCACCAGAGTCTGAAGATAACAAATGAGAATAGACCACAGATGGCTCAAGGGAACCTTCTAGGATAATGAAAATATCCTATATCATGATGGTTATAGTAGTGATATGACTACATGCATTTTTTAAAACTCATCCATTTGTAAAATTAAAATTGGTTTATTTATTGTATGTAAATTATACCTCAAAAAATGCTGATTAGAAAAAGAAACATCTGTCATTTGGGAATTCAGCAGAAGGGCAAGTGCAAGAAAGCCATCCTGAAATCTATTTAAAACAAATGTCCAACATCTCTGAGTAGGTTTTTAATTTGCATCATTTCTATTTTTAATAAAATAATAATATTTTAGTGCCACTTAAATTCTCCATGCTCCTATAACCATTTCAGGCTCCCTGGCTCAAGTACCTCCAGTCAATGCAGACCCATTGCAAGTGAAATTGTCATTCTGTTCCCTTGTATCCAAACCATCTTATTTTTTCCTTAGGAACTATAAACAAGTGTTTGGGCTTTTTGAGTGTGTGTGTGTGTGTGTGTGTGTGTGTGTGTGTGTGTGTGTGTCAATGTACTCCTTACATGTTTTATGAGAGAAAATTTGGTTTGTTCTATGAGAGAATATCTTTAAGAATAAAAACCTCACTGTTCAGTAACCGAGTGAAGTAGTTGATAATGCCTTCTTGATGTTCCTTTATGATTCATAAGATTCTATAAACATTGTCATAAAAAATTTTTACTTTGTCATCCTCTTCATCTTCTCACTCCTTGGGGAAACAAAGGGCTTATTGCAAAAAGGAAGGTAGTACATTGAAACAAATAAAGATATTGATTACTTCTATTTCCTGAGCTTCTGAGTCTATCTATATATTGGTAGTGTCCAACTATAATTTATGTCCCTAACGTTTCTTGTAAATTGGCTTTTGGGAGTGCTGAATGAAATTTCACTGGAAAACAAAGTTATAAATCATATTTTGTTTCTCCAGCAGGTTCAGAGAAACCTGTGTAACCCATAACATAGCACTTTTCTTCATGAGGAATACATTAAACATAAAATTTAAAAAAATAAATTTATTTTCAGCATCCTCTCACCTCTCCTTCTGTGTCTCTCCACACATGCTGGTGCCCCCTCCCCTTGTTCCTTAAACCCTTGACTCTATACCTTCTTTAGGGAGTGGGGAAAATTAGGAATTTTTAAAAGAGGATGATTGCTAACACACACAGGTGTAACTAGTGATGTTTCAAGTAGCTTAGAAAGTGAAATAAAATATTTTATGTAGACTGGAGAAAGGATTTTTTACAAAAGAAACATGCATCAACAAAAGTACAGTTTACAGGAGATGAGTTCCTATAAACTTCCCATAAATATACAACAGACAAAAGGGAGCTGGTGATTATCTAATCCTCCAGCATTTCCCAGAGTAACTTTTTTGAGTCCATAGAGTGCTACTAGTTACCATCTATAATAATAAAAGCGTAATATGCAAATCGACCGAACAGCTGTCTGGACGTCCTTCCGGATGACCTTCCAGATGAAGCCAGGGCTGCAGCCATGGTATTGAGGCAGCCACCACAGTTGCAAGGGATCAAGGCAGCCACCGGGGCTGCAAAGGCCTACTTTTGCAGGAATTTCATGCATTGGGCCTCTAGTTTAAGAAATAAAAAGGATTCTGTTTAAATTAATTTAGGAAACAGTGGATTAATGCAAGAAAAGCAGGTTTCATTACTGACTTCCTTAAGTTTCATTATGCAATTAAGGTTGTGCGTCAGTAAGAAGGGTTTAGTAGCACAGTGTTGCCTAAAAACTCACTGGGCCCTGGTGATGCACCTTGCAAGACCAGTGTTCAGTGAACTATATTTTAGAAAATAATGTGCTCATCTTATCTGTGAAGAATTCCTTCTACATCATCAGGGCTTGCCTTGAATAACACCAGTGATGGAGAGTTCTCCTTTTCAGGAGGGTTCCTTTGTAGGACATGCTATCTTTTTACAGTAGAGCTGCCCAATAAAAACATCATGTGAGCCATATGTGGAAGTTAAAATGTTCTATTTTAAATTTATTAGACTATTGATTGCCCAAATTTAAATTATTGAAATTAAAAAAGTTTACATTTATAGTAAAAACAAAATACATGGAGTTCATTTCAATATGTTTTATTTAGCCCAATATATCTAAGATATTATCATTGCAATATGTAGTCAATATAAAAATAATTAATTCATGAGGTATTTCTTTTTTTTGCTAAATCTTTGAAATTTAATGAGTATTTTCAATTTACAGTGCATCTCAATTCAGAGCAAACATATTTCAAGAGCTCAATAACCACAGACAACTAGTGATTTCTTTATTAAAAGGCAGCTTTAGAATCTTTTAACATCTGAGTCTAAATCCTCCTTTATTTTGAACAAATCTAGTCACTAAAACATTGAAATTAGAATCCTGAATTTTAGATGTGAATGTGCTCATAGAAATCACCTAATACAATCCTCTCAATTTGTAGGCAAGTAATGAAATAGTGATGGGATTGGAATACAGGCTGTTATATTTTCCTGGTCCCCGATATATTACCCTGCTTTAAAATTTAAACATTAGGATTGAATTTATAAAATGAATTGCTAGCTTTACCTTTAAAAACAATCATTATAGAATTCCTGTTAAAATTTGTCTACCTCCTATTTATCCGAAGAAACCCAAAACACTAATTTGAAAGAACGTATAAACCCCTACATTTATTACAGCATTATTTACAATTGCCAAGATATGAAAGCAACCTAGTTCCCATAAGTAGACAAGTGAATAAAAAGGCTGTGGTACATATATACAATGGAATATTACTTAGCCATAAAAAAGAATAAAATCTTGCCATTGGCAACAATATGGATAGACCTAGAGGGTACTATGCTAAATGAAATAAGTCAGTCAGAGAAAGACAAATACCATATGATTTCACTTATATGTGAGATCTAGAGAACAAAATAAATGAACAAATAAAATTGAAACAGACTCACAGACAGAGTGAACTGGTGGTTGCCAAAGGGGAGAGAAGTTGCAGAACTGGGTTAAAGAGGTGAAGGCATTGAGAAGTACAAATTGGTAGTTACAAAATAAGTACGGGATGTAAAGTAAAGCATAAGGAGTATAGTTCATCATATTGTGATATCATCATATTGTGATAATTATGTATGGTGCCAGATCGCACTGTAAATATTGAGGGGAACACTATGCAAAGTATATGATTGTCTAACCACTGAGCTGTACACCTGAAACCAAAACAAAATAATATTGAAAATAATCTATAATTGAACATTTATTTTAAATTGTCACCTCCAGAAAATTTAGTGTGTTATCTTATATAATAAAGAGGTAATATGCAAATTGACCATCACTCCAATACACAAGATGGTCACCTCCATGTGGTCAAAGATGGCCACCACAAGATGGCCAGCAGGGGAGGGCAGTTGGGAGGGACCAGGTCTGAAAGGGAGGACAGTTGCAGGGACCAGGCCTGCAAGGAAGGGCAGTTGGGGGGGACCAGCCCTGCAGGGGAGGGCAGTTGGGGGAAACCAGGCCTGCAGGGGAGGGCAGTTGCGGGGGAACAGCCCTGCAGGGGAGGGCAGTTAGAAGTGACCAGGCTGGCAGAGGAGGGCAGTTGGGGGCAACCAGGCTGGCAGGGGAGGGCAATTGGGGGCAACCAGGCCATCAGGGGAGGGCAGTTAGGGGTGACCAGGTCTGAGAGGGAGGACAGTTGCAGGGACCAGGCCTGCAGGGGAGGGCAGACAAGGATGACCAGGCCAGCAGGGGAGGCTGTTAGGGGCAATTGGGCCAGCAGGGGAGCAGTTAGGTATCGATTAGGCTGGCAGGGGAGTGGTTAGGGGTGATCAGGCTGGCAGGCAGGCAAGCAGTTGCGAGCCAGCAGTCCTGGGTTGTGAGAGGGAGATCCGACTGCCCATTTAGGCCTGATCCCATGGGCAGTCGGACATCCCTCAAGGGGTCCCAGATTGAAGAGGGTGCAGGCTGGGCTGAGGGACACACACCCCCGTACACAAATTTTGTGCACCAGGCCTTTAGTTTTTTTTAATAAAAATTCATTTTGCAAATACATTTTCCAGACTGCACCTACTACATAAAGTGATGCCACCTGCCCACTTTTAGTGCCAAGCTAAAGAGCAACACTTGTCTGTTGCTACATTTTCTCTGTATGAAGTACTTAAATCAGCAATGTAAACATATAATAAACTCAGCTACCACAGCCAAATTAGTGATGTGCTAGTCCTTCTCCATTCTCTCAGGAGAAGGGGCATCCAGATTCCATTTATCTGCTCAGTTTTTGTCCCTAAGCAAGATAAATTACAACCTGAATTTTAAAATTCACTTTGCCAGTTTTTCTCACCAGCTATTGGACTTGGAGGGAAAAATAGAAATAGGCAAACAGATTTAATGATCTACACAACCTTTTCCAAGCTATTTTTCTATGGAAAATTGATACATTTCACATCCATATTGACTTATTGTAAAAAAAAATTACTCTAATTATTATTCTAATTCCTAGTTAATAGTAAATATTATGCACAAGTAAACTAGAACACCAAATGAATACTTTCTGGGAATAAAGGAATACAATACAATCAAAAGATAGGTGAGCACAGGGAGAAACCAAGATGGCGGCATAGGTAAACACCTGAACTTGCCGCCTCACACAACAACTTCAAAACTACAACTAAAAGACAAAACAGACATCATCCAGAGCCACAGGATGACTGTCTGAATGGAAATTCTACAAGTAAAAGGAAAGAGAAAAGCACACTGAGACTCAGAGGAGGTGCGGAAGGTAGAGGTATGGAGGCAAGCACGTGGAGAGGGCTGGCAACTGAGTACACGGCTGGCTTTTTCAAGCCAGAGGGAGACACAAGCTCCCGACTGCTCTGAACTCCAGTTCCGGGCGAGATTCTGGGGACCCAGACTCATATGGGGAGAAACTGGACTGTCTGGAAGCGGGCGAAACTTGAGGGCAACTTTCTCTCAGAGGTGCTTGCAGCGATTACCGCGGGACATTGAGACCCAGGGGCCTCTTAGGGCAGGGCTGTCTGGAAGCCATTGCTGTTTGCTCTGCCCTGAGACTCCACCCCAGCCAAGCTGTGAGCATAGGCTTTTGCATATTAATGGCCTGGTCCCTTGAATTCTAAACTTACCTAACAAACAGCAACTGAGTCAGAGAGACCCAGAACATCCAAAAGAAGGCCCAAGGCCCCACAGAAGCTTGCATTGCTTCACAGCTGGGCCTCATCTGGGCACCTCCAAAACCCAAACAAAGAAGAGGAATCTGCAGATCTCTCTGTAGCTCCTGCTGGGTGGCTTCAGGCAGAGGCTAAATAAGCACTTCCTTGGAGATCCAAGAGCCAGTATACCAGGGGTCAGAGTAGGATCATCCAGATTACAACTCCTCAAAACCATAAGGGACACACTCAAGGGGCAGACTCAGTGAGCACCAAAGCCCCATTGAAGCAAGTCTTGCCTCATAAGGGTGTCTTCAGCACAGAAGTTCTCCCATCGTAGACACAGCTGATCCTCACAGCCAACTGGCCTGGAGGTCAATTCCTCCCAGTCATGCCAACAACAATCAAGGCTTAACTATAACAAGACTGTACACACAACCCACAAAGGGGTGCACCAAGAGTGTCCACCTCAGGTAACTGGGGAGGCTGAGCCACTGGGCCCTATAGGACACCTAGCACACAAAGCCACTCTATCAACTCAGGGAAGCAGCCAAAATGCAGACACAAAGAAACAGGTCACAAATGAAAGAAATGGAGGAAAGGAAACAACTGGATATAGAGTTCAAAGCCATGGTTATAAGGTTTTTCAAGAATTTTCTAGAAAAGGCCGATAAATTTAGTGAGACCCTTGAGGATATGAAAAAGGACCAACTAGAAATTAAACATACACTGACTGAAATAAAAACTAATATACAAAGTTCCAACAGCAGACTAGAGGATCGCAAGGATCAAGTCAAAGATTTGAAATACAAAGAAGCAAAAAAACACCCAACCAGAAAAGCAAAAAGAAAAAAGAATCCAAA
Source organism: Plecotus auritus (assembly GCF_963455305.1). Taxonomy (NCBI): domain Eukaryota; kingdom Metazoa; phylum Chordata; class Mammalia; order Chiroptera; family Vespertilionidae; genus Plecotus; species Plecotus auritus. Next base: position 200,313,614 of record NC_137772.1, read on the forward strand.
AATATGAAGATAGTGTAAGGAGCCTCTGGGACAACTTCAAGTGTACCAACATCAGAATTATGGGGGTGCCAGAAGAAGAGAGAGTGCAAGATACTGAAAACCTATTTGAAGAAATAATGACCGAAAACATCCCCCACCTAGTGAAAGAAATAGACTTACAAGTCCAGGAAGCACACAGAACCCCAAACAAAAGGAATCCAAAGAGGACCACACCAAGACACATCATAATTAAAATGCCAAGAGCAAAAGGCAAAGAGAGAATATTAAAAGCAGCAGGAGAAAAACAGTTCGTTACCTACAAGGGAGCACCCATAAGACTGTCAGCTGATTTCTCAACAGAAACTATGCAGGCCAGATGGGAGTGGCAAGAAATATTCAAAGTGATGAATAGCAAGAACCTACAACCAAGATTACTCTACCCAGCAAAGCTATCATTCAGAATTGAAGGTCAGATAAAGAGCTTCCCAGATAAGAAAAAGCTAAAGGAGTTCATTACCGCCAAACCAGGATTATATGAAATGCTGAAAGGTATTCTTAAAGAAGAGGAAGAAGAAGAAAAGGGTAAAGATAAAAATTATGAACAACAAATACATATCTATCAACAAGTGAATCTAAAAATCAAGTGAATAAAAAATCTGATAAACAGAATAATCTGGTGAATATAATAGAATCAGGGGCATAGAAAGGGAGTGGACTGACAATCCTTGGGGGGAAAGGGGTGTGGGGGGTGCGGGAAGAGACTGGACCAAAAATCATACACCTATGGATGAGGACAGTGGGAGATGGGGGGTAAAGGCATGGGGTGGGGTGGGGGTGGGGAACTGGGTGGAGGGGAGCTATGGGGGAAAAAAATAGGAACAACTGTAATACTCTGAACAATAAAGATTTTTTTAAAAAAAGATAGGTGTGCACAAAGGAGGCAAAGCACTATCCATCCAAGCTTCTCCGGGACAATGACAGAAACAAACAAGCAAGAGATATGCAGCTGTGGTTGCCTTCCCACCTGAAATTAACAGTGAGTCAACATCCTGTCTCCAGCCACCATCTTGGCTAGAAAAAAAATCCATTAAAGTCACCACTCAGAGAAGGGAACAGAAATTATACTGGACAAATGTAGGATGCTGATAAATGATCTGATCATGACCATCAAACATCATGAGCAATTAAAGCAGATTGAAACTCTTCTCACCAACTGTAAATACTGGGCACCAGCCCATAAACTATACTGCTGTACCTGAATTCTGCTGAGCCTAAAGCTAGCTACACTCTGGACTGTCAACCCCCAGATGTTACTTCCATATTGCAAATCATGTCCTTTCTAAAGAGTCAAGGGCAAATCATGCGGAGGGGGGGCGGATCTGAACCCATAATAAATAGCCCTTTCTCTTGGGACATCTTGGTCAAAATCTCTCCACAGCTTTGGGGACTATAGGAATCCCCAGGCTATCCTGACACAGCTGAGCACTCTATTCCCTATGGAAATGTTTCTCAAAATATGGCCCATGGAACACTTAATGGAGTCATCTGGGATACTTGTTTAAAATTTAAATTCTGGACCTGCTCCAGACTTATGAAACCAGAATATATGGGAATAGAGCCCAGAAATCTGCATTTTAACAAGCTCCCTAAGTGATGATTGAATATATCAAAGCATGACAACCTCTTTTCTTGGGTCAAAAGGACAGAACAAGAAAACTATATCAGATATCTCAAGTATACATTTTCTGAATAATCTACGAATCTTTTGTAGGCTGGGAAGTATCTCTAAATTGTTAGTTTCTGCTACCGTACACATGGATCTGCCAGATCTTCACATGACTGTGCAGGAGCCTGGGTTCTCTGATGTTCTAAGAGTTTAATAAGAACTTTGACTGAAGCCCCTGGCTCATTCGTATAGCTTCTGGAGAAGGGAAGAAACTGGACTTCTAATGAAGTGTTTCACCTCCAACTTTATAATAATACTTGTTTAACTAAAATGGTATAAAGAACTCAGGCCAACATCTTGTTGTTTTATATACAGACTAGAGGCCCGATGCATGAAATTCATGCAACAGTAGGCCTTCCTTCCCCCAGCTGCCGGCACTGGCTTCCCTCTGGCACCCGGGACCCAGGCTTCCCTCATAGCCCTGGCTTTGTCCTGAAGGTCATCCGGAAGGATGTCTGGAAGGACATCAGGTCTAATTAACATATTGCGCTTTTATTATTATAGATAAGACACTGTCTTGAAAAAGCCTTGGCATCAATTTATCAGGCTCCTTTAATGGACCACCCTTGCTTAATTTGAGCAGAAGTGCATCTAAGATGTGGGGAAAGGAGTTAGATATGTTAATTTTTGATGTCTTAAGGCAGCATCCCAAATAGCCTGTGGATAAACTGCCAAACCTCTTCAGTGATGTAAGACCCAGGATAATTTGTGCTGTGGAGAGAAAAAAGAGCTTGTGAGGAGGTGTGGAGACTGAATCCTGTATAGAGAGAATGGTGATTTGGGCTATAGCCTAAAGTTCTCAAAGGAATGAGAGAAAATTGTTTAACCCGAGTGCTGGGAAAGCCATGGGGAAATGATTACAACATTATCTGAAGTTTTTTCCATCTCAAGCATCTGATTATTCTTCATCATTAAAGGGATCATGGATCTAGGTAGGCATCAATGGCTCAAAATCCTAAAATGTAGAAAGTGTTGATCATTTGGAAGGAGGCTTAGACTTAATACTCCTCAGTATGCAATAAAGCAAAACAAATTTACAACCACTTTATTGGAAGTGTAGAGGAGAGATAAGCCTAAATATTTCCAGCAAGCAAAGAATAGTATATAGAAATTGATTAAGAGATATTTGCTATACTAAAACTTACTTTTATCTTTTCCCCTCAGTTGGAACTTTTATTATTTTAAACTGAGACAAACACCTTTTTTCGAGGATGATAATAGCGCAGTCATTGTCACAAGCATGATGTCCATTTTTTCTGGAAAGAATATGCCACAAATCCTGTTACTCTTATTTTCGATAGCATTCTTCCAAAAATTAAGACATTTCCACTGGTGTCACACATTTAATGACCAGTAAATTCATTTTTCTTTCTGCCTTTGGGTAAATAAATGGTGTCTGTCGGTGATGTGGTCTGAGGGATGCTTTTTAACAGTGCCCTTCACTCCAACCACTATCAGCCCCTTCAGTTACCACTGAGCTCCTCAGTGGTTCTCTGTGGTTCCAAATCCATCGCAGCCAAGCTGTCAAGATCCTTTCCCTCTTCCTCTGTCAGAACTCCCTGGCCAGCCCTGTTCTCCCCTTTCTCCTGCATGGCATGGGCTCATTGGCTCCTCAGTCACAGAAGTCGGAAACTTGGCTGACTTTTTCCTGCACTGGAAGAGCTGATCCAGCTCAGCCAGCCGGTCATGCTGACTTTTTAGATGCAGTCTGAAAACCAGGCTTCTCTTCTCATATCTCCAATTCACTTCCTCCTCAGACGTCTTTTACTCCCACCAGTCACAATTGTACTCTGGGAAGAGATTCTTCTCATTTAAGGTCAGCCCATTTTCCTCTTCACCCTCCATGAAATTGTCATCCACGCCATCTTTTCTCTCGCAATGACTGCTCTTCATACTGTGGCCTTGGAGCCTGGCTTCCTCCCTGTTCTCTTTAAAATCCTGCAGGTTCTCCCGCTGCTCCCACTTCCCTGGAGCCCCTTCATCACACTCACTAAAGCTTACTTTAAAAATCAATAACATTTTGTTTACTCAAATGTTTAATTTGCTCGATGTTTGTGAACTTAATACTCATCAGTGTAGTTGACCATCTAGCCTTGTTTTTGTTACTCAAGGTCCCTGAACTTGTCCAGAGCAAGTTCTTCCATCCTGGGGATTCTCAGGAGCTCTGGCTCAAGGGGGAGTAGGGTGCATTTTACCTTCTCCCTTGTAGGGGTCCTCAAACTTTTTAAACAGGGGGCCAGTTCACTGTCCCTCAGACCATTGGAGGGCTGGACTATAATTAAAAAAAAAAAACTATGAACAAATTCCTATGCGCACTGTGGGCCCGGGACAAGTCAGCTGCCAAGCAGGACAGGCAGCGGCACCCGGCGGGCCGGATAAATGTCCGCGGCGGGCCGCATGTGGCCCACGGGCGGTAGTTTGAGGACCCCTGTAAGTCTTCCATTGCCTCTTCTTTAACAAACGCATTCCTGTATCACATAAGAACTACATGACCTGTGTCAGTCAGTATATCTTCATTCATAGCTGACAGAAACTATGCAATCTGGCTTAAGCATGAGTGGGAAGGTCGGGGATCAGGGCTTCAGGCACAGGTGGATCCAGGGAATTAAAGTAGATGTTACATAGGATCTATGTGGAAAATCATCTCTACATCCACAGTCTTCTTTCTAGGTGCTTATTTTCCACCGTTATTTTTACAACTGGGGAAACAGCCTGCCTGTGACTATGTTGCTACCTGTGCTTGGAACACTATTTCTCTATTTCTTTACACCTTCAAGTGTTTACACTTAAAAGTCCAATTCTACAAAACTACTTTAAGGAAATTTAAGAAAAATAAAACAAAGAAAATATTAAAGATATTAATTGTACTGTTAAGTATCATCCTAAAAATAAAAAAGCAAGCAAATTTTTAAAAAGGAAAAAAAGGAAGCCACTTACATATCCAATTATAAGGGATTTGTTTAAAATTAGAGGATAGGCAAACACATTGCAATATTATTGACAAAGTTTTTTAAAAAGATGGGAAAGTGCATAGGACCTTTTTAAAAAATTATAAATGTAATATAAATTATACAAATAAATCTCAACCATGAGATATATAAAATATGTAACAACTGTGCATAAAAAGAAAAAAGACAAAATGCTAGCATTGGATTATGGAGGACTAGTTTAGGTCTGGCAAATAACCTGCACATGTGTAACTTTTAAGGTAAGAAAAATACACTATAACCAATATTAAAAATAAATACTACCTAGTCTTAAAGATTCAGCTTAAATATCACCTTTTCAATGAAATTTTTGCTGACTTCTTTTTATCCTTCCTTGTTTTCACAGGTTACTTGGTTTATAATGATCACTTTATTTTATTCAAATATATTTTTTAAATTTATCTTTATTGTTGAAAGTATTACAGATGTCCCCTTTCTTTGTCTATTTGTTTTTCCCATTGGCCTTCTCCACCCCTCACACACCCCCCCAGGCTTTCACCACTCTATTGTCTTTATCCATGGGTTATGCATATGTGCATATAAATTCCCCTTTAATCTCTCCCCAGATCACTTGTTAACTTGCATTGTGGTGATTTATGTTTTTGTCAGTCTCATGAACCAGATCATCCTTCATTTGATTGTAGGTGTCATGCCTTCTTTTGGTTTTGGTTTCAATAGCCCAGAAGACATGGTCTTCTAAAACCTTGATATCATTTGCAGTAATTATATTAAATTGAAAGCGTAAGAATTGCAGTTCTCTTGATTTTTAGCTACTACAACTTCTACCTTCTATATTAATGAGTTTCTGAGGATGCAGCTAGGGACTTTTAAAAAATCAAACCAGCAACTAAGCCATAAATAAGAGAAATCTGACTTCAGCTACCTGGACAAATTCAATCTCTGAAGAAAAATTGCCATGGTTTCCAGAAAAGGGAGTGGAGCGGGGGGGACAATGTATCAGAAATAGAATTATAGCCCAATGACAAAGCCAAAATTTTAAATTTGGGAGCATATAATCTGTGATCTTTGTCCAAGATAAAAATGTCATTTTTTATTTGACACATCTGCATCCACTCGGTTATAATCAAGCTTGGTTTTGATCCTCGATTCTAGTTGTAACTATGGAGCCAAAACCACCAGCTTCAAAATGTCCAGTTAGTAAAGCCAGTTATTTGTTTTCCATGGGACCCAAAATAACCCAGTTGTTAAGAATTTTTAAATCTGAGGTTAGCAAATTGACCTGTGGTCTTGTCTTGCCTGAAATATAACCTTAAATTCTAACTCTGAGTAGTTGAGGATGAATACAACGAACTCATATTGTAGAGTTCAACCTGTCAGAAATCTGAAATAAGTAGTTTGTCTTACATCTCCATTTCCCTGTTCAAATTATTCTTTCTTTCAGTGTCTTGTTCACTCTCTCTCTTTCTTTTCCTCACTTTCTCCCTGGCTTATTACTATTTGCTGTATAGCAAATGAATAGGTTCAGAACTAAAACCTAATTTCAAAATAATCATGCTTTACTTACATTTCTTAATATTTTAAAATGAATACATGACTTATAATAATACTTTTTAAAATCCCTTTACTTGGCAAAAGGAACCGGGCAGATGGAATTAAGTAGAGGACCTTGAGGTGGGGAAGTTATCCTGGATTGTCCAGGTGGGTACAATCTAATCACATAGGTCCTTAAAAGAAGAGACTCTTCCCTGGCAAGTCAGAGAAAGACATGTGACAACAATCCGAGCAGAGTAGAGAGATGCTGGCTAGACCCACCAGTCCTGGCTTTGAGGATGGAGGGAAGGAACCATAAACCAAGAAACGCATGATGCAGCCTCTAGCGGCTGGAAAGGACAAGACATATATGCTCCCTTAGAGCCTCCAGAAAGGAACACAGCCCACCGACACCCCGATTTTAACCAAACGAGAGCCATGTCAAACTCCTGATCTCCAGAACCAATAAATTAGTGTTGTTTTACATCACTACCTTTCTGGTAATTTGTTTGAGCAGCCATAGAAAATAAAAACAGGTATGCAGTTAATGAACGGCAGAGGGAGGACTAGAATCCTATTTTTACTAATAGTTACTAATATTTTTACTAATATTTGCAATTTGTCTTTCACTATGTTAGTCAATTCACATATTGTTATAGTTAGTCTATAAGAATAACCTATGAGGTAGATATTATCCCTAGTTTTCAGATTAAAAAAGGTAAGACTTGAGACGGTTAAATTATTTGCCTAAGTTCATGTAACTATCAGTCAAAAGAGCTGCCTTTGCTATTGACAAGTCCTATATGTTCCCAGCATCCCATACTGCTTCCTGGCTCTGGGCTCTTGACTTCTAATAGAGACTGCCTTTAAGACTCAGCCTGTTACAACATGGATGGACCTAGAGGGTATTATGCTAAGTGAAATAAGTCAGAGAGAGAAAGACAAACACAATATGACCTCACTTATATGTGAAATCTAAAGAACAAAATAAATAAACAACAACAAAACAAAAAAACACACACATGAAACAGACTCATAGATACAGAGAACAGGCTGATAGTTGCCATAGGAGAGGGTGGTTGGGGGAGGGGGTGCTGGGTGAAAAAGGTGAAGGGCTTGAGGAGTACAAATTGGCAGTTACAGAATCGTCACAGGGACGATTTTTATTGGCCATTTGTACAGCACAGGGAATACAGTCAATAATATTGTAATATCTATGTATGGTGTCAGGTGAGTACTAGACTTATGGGGGGGATCACTTCATAAGTTATATAAATGTCTAATCACTATGCTGTACACCTGAAGCTAATATAATATTGAATTTCAACTATAATTGGGGGAAAATAAAATCAAAATTAAAAAATAATCACTCACCATAAAAAAAGACTCATCCTGTTATTAGCACAATTATGAACTACATGAAGTTTGTTCCAAAGATTCCCAGGTGTGCAGTGCCTTTAAACAGCCCAGAGATCCTCTGAAATAGGACCTCTAACCCATGCATGCTGTTAGGAGCTAAATTGTATTCCCCTCAAATTCACGTGTTGAAATATTCACCCCAATACCTCAGAATGTGACTCTATTTGGAGGTAAGACCTTTAAAGGGGGAATTAAGGTAAACTGAGCTTGTTGGTGGTGGAGGAGGTCCCAAATCCAATATGACTGGTGTCCTTATAAGAAGAGGGGATTAGGAGACAGACAACACAGACAGAAGGATGACCATGTGAGAATACAACAAGAAGGCTGCCATCTGCAAGCCAAGGAGAGAAACCACAGGAGAAATCAAGCCTGAAAACACCTTAATCTCAGACTTCTAGACTCCAGAACTGTGCAAAAATAAACTTACATTATTAAAGCCCCAGCCCTAAAAAAAACTAATATGCATGCCCTATACCAAACTCATCGACATCTTCCAGAGATAGATTTAATTGGTCTGGGCAGGTTTTGTGTACCAGGTTTATGTTTGTTTGTCTTAATGTAGATGAATTCTGTTTTCAGAGAATACAGAACTGGTTCTTTATAGATTAATAGGATTTTAACAGATGGGGAAGAATCATCTCCAATAATTCAGGTGTATTCACAAAATGTTCCTTTGAGTGTTATGCAAGATAACGTTAGCATATCAGATAACTGGAAACCAGCTTTATCTAGTTTCCATGCAAATATTTCTACTGGGAATGGGTCTATGACTGAACTATGGCAGGTACTTATGTAGAGGAAAGTATGCTAGGTTGCACTGAGGGCCCCGTCTGAGTTCTGACCCTGCTCTCATCTGTGTGAGCTTTAGTCTACCTAATTTTCCTGGCATTCCATTTCTTTCAGTGTTACATCCTCACCTTTTCTTAGGAGTTCAGACAAAAAAAAAAAAAGAAAAAAAAGAAAAAGCTTTTCATAAGAGACTTCTATATTATGGCTATTCTAAACACATTAAATACAACCTCAAATTTTCCTGTGTTGAATTTTACAACGAGAAAAGTTGCTTCCTTCAATGAGAAAATGAAAATTTTCTACTTCCCCTTCTTGCTTAAAATTCTATAAATATAAATCCCTTTCTCAGTGAGTATATCCTGAAATCTTCAAGAAAACATTATTTTAGTAGCTTTTTATGACAATTGCACACACGAAAAGTGGTACTTGCTCCTCTGGCCTGGATAAATGGAAAAAGAAAATTACTGCTTTTAGGAAGAGAGGGCAAGGAAACTAGAGGCTGCCGTTCTTGTGATGCCAAGTTCTCTGCCTGGTCAAGTTTACCTACTTTCATCCTGCCTGGCACACAGAGGGCAAAGATTCCAATAGTTCCTTGCTCTTCAATGTTTAACTATCTTCCTGCTGGGAAAAGGGGCTTTAAACACTCCCAAAATGTACTTATTCATTCTCTAATTAAATATTTAGCCTTCAGAAAGACAATTATAAAATTGGTAGCTATTTGGATTTTTCAAAATGATGTTATTTAATGTTAGTCATATCAATCACAATTTCTTCTCATGTTCTCAGAGCATTAGTGACCTCAATCTCTTTTTCCCTCTCTGTTCCTGTGCCCAGAATTTCCAGAAAGCATCTTCATTCCATGCAGAGCGAAATGACCCCTGCATTTGAATTACAGACTCATAAGTTAAAAGGAGGTGTTTTTTTATTGGCCATTTGTTTAATGGCGCTGCCAACTTGGCTACAGTTTGTTCGGCACTTGGCATGAGCACTTCCAAAGGGTTGACATTTGGCACATCAGCACGGAGCACAGTGTACATCCTCTGAAGGCCCAGATAGCAGGCACATTCTAGTTGCCACCTCTTAAAGTCTTTAAAATTTTATGTCATCCACTCTGTACCATAATCAGACATCCTATTTATTGTGAATTTGCATTTATATAATTGTCTTGTGTTTCTTTACTGGACTTTAAGTTATTTCTTTATATACTCCAGGGCTTTCAACAGTACTAAGAATAAAGTTGTTGCTCAATATTTTATTTACCTGAAACCAGAAAATGCTGGTCAGAATATAATTATTATGAAAAACTTAGGATGTTTATTAATACTATAATGTAATATCTATGACTTAAATAGATAATGAACATAATTAGATAACAATAAACATTAATAAGTAATGAACAGCAGAGGGAAGACCCCTTTCACTGCTAAACTTTCTGATCATTCTTACATAAAAAACTGTTTTATCTGTAAACATCACCCATTACAATTCCTTCATTTTTCCTGAATAATTTAACACAACAGTTCTATTAATAATTTAAAATGTAGTAAGTATGATGTCAAGTCATTTTTTCCAGATATATAAACAATGGATCATAAATTTCCAATTATCACTGATGGGACTGGTGTCACCTAGATGCCATATCTCGCATTTCATGGCCATTATACCTTCAACTAGAGGCCTGGTGCATGAAAATTTGTGCACTGGGTGGGGGGGGTCCCTCAGCCAGGCCTGTCCCCTCTCACAGTCCAGGAGCCCTTAGGGGATGTCCTACTGACAGCTTAGGCCCACTCCTCGCAGCCGATCAGGGGAAGGCACCACCCCTATCACCGCCTCGCTGCTGCTGCCTCTGGCCTCCCTCTGTAGGAGGCAACCCGGCAATCAGGGGAAGGTGACGCCCCCCATCACACCTCTGCTGCTGCCACTGCCAGCCACATGGCTGCCTGAGCCTTGGCCCTTGCAGCCACTGTGGCTTGCCTGAGCCTCAGCCCGGCCATCGTTGCCTGAGCCTTGGGCTGGCCCTGGGCAGTGACAGCCGCCATCCGCGGCTGCCTGAGTGTTGTGCTGGCCCTGGGCAGCAGCCGCCGCCATCTGAGGCTTGCCTGAGCCTCAAGCAGGAGCTGTGGCTTTGTCCAGAAGGACGCAGCATCAAGCCCCCACCCACCTGTATGTGCCTTGCTGAGCACGCAGCCCCACCCACCTGTGCCCACCTGCCGTGCACGCAGCCTCCTGCGGATCAGTCGTTATGGCGTGACGACCATTAGCATATTAGCTCTTTATTATATAGGATATGTCTATGGGGACCCTCTTTGAATCAGAGGCTAATTGTTTGCTGAAGTAAATACCTGTTGCTGTCCCAGACATTTTAGAAATTGTAAGCATACAAGAAATCAGAGAATGTTTACAACTTCTTTAATATATATACAAAAAAGTTTTTTTAATATGGTGGGCACTTGCTAATAAATAAAGTGACTATGTATACTACCCAAGCAGAAACATTTCAGAGCAAAAGACAGTGTTATTAATGTTTGCCAAGAAAGTTAGCATAAACCAATATGGAACCTGTGCTCTTCCTACTCATGAATACACTTCTGTCATGGAATCAAGGAAAGGGAATTTGTGTTTAAAAGTCTATCATTGTTCTAAGAGTACCATGACTTTTATTAAAATTTTGAAGTCTGTTGCTGTCTGCATCATTTTCCCCTGCCTTCCAGAATCCAAATGTCCGTCCAATGCATAGAACTTACAGGGATGCTGAGCAGAAAATTCAAAATTAGAGCTGTCCAACACCAGATGTGACTCCCTGATGCTGCACCAGTTCCTTTGGCAATGCATGCAGTAGTTCACAGACACTGGGCACCAAACTCGGAGCTCATCCCCTTTCAAAGCTCTATCCCACACTAAACAATAAAGAAGTAGAATCATTTTTGTCTAGACAGCATCAATGAATGTCAAAACATGAACAAACATCAAGACTAATGAGAAAATAAACTTGAAATGCTCACAATTAACTAAATTGCATGCATATCACCATACGGAGAAGCTCAGAATTAATGTTTAGGCTTTGCTTCTGCCTTCAAATTAGGTGACTGTTTAAATTCACAAACCAACCTCTGCATAGACAGAACCCTCAAAAGGCATTCTGATTCTAGAGAATTTGAATCTTTTTTGAGAAAGAAATACAATTTAAATAATATTTTTATCTCATATGGCTGAATTTAAAACACAAAATTTGTCTTACCACAGGAAAGAAAAAAAAAATGAGTTTGAAATGCTTCTGCTTCGAGACCTTGGGGAAGAGAAAAGTTATTTCCTTCCTTTTGGAAGACTATTCCAACCAAACTAATGAGCACACGCCCCGAGAGCTAAGGTGCCCCTTGAGTACAGACAGAGAGGGTAACTGCTCCATTTTCCTATGCAGCCTGTGTGTGATAATGGAGAGGCTAGACCCCAATCTGAATCAGGCACATTCAATATCTTTGTACTAGACAAAGCATAAAAGATTGATCAAGGTCAATTTCTGGTGTGCTTGTTTTTATGATTGTTACTTTTCCAGGGTCTGGCTAACGAGAAACTCTTATAACAAAAGCTTCTGCGGGTGAATACTGCTGAATCACTAGAGCTTAGTTAAGGTTCTTCGTAAGAGTACTTTCAATTCTGTAGTAAAAGGGTTTTCATTCTAGGAAAATGGAAAGAGCCTGCAGAATACGAATGTTACCATGCACCCCTGTAAGAAGAAGCCTAAGTACAAATAGATTTCATGGTTAATTTAAGGTCACACCAGGTGGGTGGCAGAGTTAAGGAAGCATGATATGAGTACCTTCTGCTTTGTTATGCTACAGGGCAGTGAAGGATATTTTAGGCATTTTAAGAACAAAATGTTCCTGCTGTGTTTCTTGTGAAGAACACTGTGTTTTAATGTATCACCTTGATCAGTGGTTCACAAAGTGTGGTTTCTATGCTGGCAGCATCAGTGTCTCCTGGGAACTTGTTGGAAATGCAAAGGTCTTGGGCCCCACCCCAGATCTACTGAATCAGAAACTCTGTACAGAACCCCCCAAATATGTTTGCATAACCCCTTCAGCTAATTCTGAAGCATAGTAAAATCTGAGAGGTACTGAGCTCATTGTTTCTTGGAATCTGTATTATTGGCAACACATTTAGAAGATTTCTCCTCTGCTCACAATTTTAATAAAAGTACTTTGAAACTGGTGTGTGTCTGATCATTTACTGGCTCTAGATGGTGAGGAAATGGCCTCAATTCATTAATGTGTTCATTTTCTTCATTCAAACTGACCAACTATAAACTTTATTCTGTAAGCCATTTGTTGGTGTTTTAGAGATGGGAGAAGGAGAAACAAAATAGGTATAACATATAATTCCATCCTTGAGAAGCTCAAATATGCCAAGAAAATAAGAAACTATACTGAACCGTATTTTTAAAGTGGTACTTAGTAAATGCTATGATTATCTATTGATTAACTGAGACCCTGCCTGCCATTGCAGTCAGGTAAGATATTTCAGAATTCCCATGGCCTGTGGAAGTCTATTGCTCTTCCCGAGATTCTTGTGCATTGTTCCTGTGACCACATCTGTCTCCTGATACCTGATCTCTCTTGTCCTTGATCTTTTAGTCTCAATGTGAAGCAATCTTTTTCAAATTCTAAAGATCAAAGTAAAACAAAATACAAAACACTCACCCAAATTATTCATGAATGCAGTCGGTCTCAACTAGAGATTTGAAGGTGATGAAAAAAGGGTTCTATACTGAAGCAAGGCAAAAGATTCCAGTCATAGAAAGGATTTTCTGTACCTAAGAAGTCTTTATGGTTTCCCTCTGCCTTTATCCCTCACAGCCCGCAGCCCTCTCGGCTCCTGACTCCCCTCGCCTCACTCTTATCCCTTCTTTTGCAGAGCCCACTATCTCAACTGTTGCTCATCCTCCTGCTTGCCACCATGCCCAGGAGTTCCAGTTTCTAAACCTGAATAAGGTTTTCTTTTTTCTGTAAACAAATAAATCTTCTCTAAGGGACACATTTGTGCTGATGTTTATAATAACACGAGTGGCCCGGTGCACGAAATTCGAGCACATCAAAAGGGGATTAATTAGAGGAAATAATTTAATATTGCTATTTGCCCTTTCTCTATAATAGAAGTGTCAGAAATGAAAGAAAATTAGTAAAATGTGTATGAAAACCTTCCTTTTATCAGAGTCTGGGGCGCACCAGAGCCTCGCCGACCCACATGCACCTCAAAATCATGTGAGACCCATTTGGCCAGTCCCCGCCCCCATTGGGCTAGATCCAGACCTGGCCAGTCCCACCCTTGTCAAGCCCTGCCGGGCAGGGGACATAGCCTCAGGTCCCCTGACCCGGCGCCAGGATGGGGGGCATGGCCTGAGGTTTCCCATCAAGCCTCGCCAGGTGGGGGGCCCAGCCTCAGGACCCCCGGCCCGGCACCAGGAGGAGGGCACAGCCTCAGGTCCCCCGTCAAGCCCCACCAGCAGGGGGGGTGCGTCTCAGGTCCCCCATCAAGCCCCACTAGGCGGGGGTGCGGCCTGAGTTCCCCCGACCCAGCACTAGGAGTGCACCTTGAGGTCCCCTGTCAAGCCCCGCTGGGTGGGGAGCACAGCCTGAGGTCCCCTGTCAAGCCCCGCCAGGCAGGGGGGCACAGCCTCAGGTCCCCTGGCCTGGTGCTGGGGTGGGGGGGCGTGGCCTGAGGTCCCCCGACCTGGCACTGGGGCGGGGGGAGCAGCCTGAGGTCCTTTAGCCCAGCACCAGGTCAGGAAGCGCACCTTGAGGTCCCCCGTCAAGGCCCGCCTGGCGGGGGGCATGGCCTCCAGTCCCCTGGCCTGGCGCCAGGTGGGGGGCGTGGCCTGAGGTCCCCCAGCCTGATGCCAGGGCAGAGGGCATGGCCTGAGGTCCCCGTCAAGCCCTACGGCTAGATCCAGACCTGGCCAGTCCCACCCTTGTCAAGGGGAGGGCGTAGCTTCAGGTTCCTGCTAATTGCTCGTTAAGGCTCCTTTTGGGAACTTGGCTTCAGCTGTGGGTGCAGCCATCTTTGTGATGGAGTGATGGTCAATTAGCATATTCCCTCTTTATTAGATAAGATATTCACCTCTTATAACCACAAAAAAGGCATCCTCATAATCTAGTTGATGGCTAGCAAAACACTGTACTTGAGATAGTAATAGGACTCTCAATCAGACATGATTGGTGAGCATTTACTCAAGAAAATATTTATCTGCTGTGTCCAGAGCACTGCAAAGTCCACACAGATGAAGAAGACTCTGCCTTTGCCTTTATGGACCTTATAAACCAGTAAATCCTCGTGGGGGAAGAAGTTGGGAGAAAGAGAGAAAATGCCACAGAGGTTGGGCAAATTGCTGTCAATTTTCTACAAAATAATAATAGAAATGCTCAGCTCAGTGCTATTTCAATAATTCCATAGCTTCCAAGAAGCTGATTTTTTGAGGCAAGACCCTAAGAAAAAGTTTAGGACCACAAGTCTAGACCTCTTCCTATATGTTCTGTTGGCCACAATGCTCTCCACAGTACAAAGATAAAGGAGACAAATGTCTGCCCTCAGAGAAAGACAAATTTTAACAGTTAATTGATATTGATTTAATGTTGTGTTTGGATAGAGGTCATTATTGATAGAGAACCAGACCCACACAGCAGGATGGGTGTGAGAGCGATGCAGATAAAAGGAGGGCAAATGTTTTAAGAAGGATTATGTAAAACAAAAAACAAAAAACATGCAGAATGAGAATGGCAAGCCATCTATCATATTGTACAAGTTGGGAGCAAATAATAGGTACATATAGGCAAAGCTGCTTTGGCATAGAATTTTGTCATTGTCAAACATAAATGCAGCAGGTCCTCGAATAACATCATTTCATTTTAACGTTGATGAGATGCCAGCAGAGCTTAACTCTTGCTTGTATCAATTAGCCTATGGAAAAATTGGTTTCATTATACATCATTTCACTTAAAGTCACAGAACCTATCAACAACACTAAGTGAAGACTTACTATAGTTATTCATGAAATGATATAAATATGTATGTCTACACCGGTTAACAAAAACCGTAACTCTAGCATACTATGATGACAGCAGAATACCTTCAGGATACTTTGGAAATTTGCTGTACTCCATCTTCTTTTAAAAACCTATGATAAAAGATTTTTGTCCCCAAATTATGCTAAATACTCCTTTCATCTAGTTATACATTGTAAACTATACTTTTTCATAAAGTAAGAGAATGTGAGATTCCTACTCATTATAGTAGACTGTTACAAATATTGAAGATTGTAAGTGTATGGAAGAAAGGAAGAGCACTCTTATTTCATTAGGATTGTACCTCTTCAGAGTAGTTTTCCTGAGTGATCTAGACATCGCCGCATTTGGGCTTGGCCAATAACAGAAGGCTACACACCAACCACAGACTCTTCTCATGTTCCAAACCACCTTATTTTAGGGTTACACATGTATATCTGTATTTGATGGAAAGTTGTTTTATTGCTAAACAGTGTGGAGAAGATAAACACTACTTTCTCAAAATAGTAAAAAGCAGTACAACCTACCAGCCATTTTTATTCACAATGACTTAAACACAAGTCCCTTTCCATTCCTATTTCAATCTCAATTTACTCATTAGTCAAGTAAAAAAGTTAACATGCCAAAATGGATAAATAGCAGAAGGGCACTGGATAAGGGCAGCACTGAGAGGCATTTTATACTTTAAAATGATGAAGCACTTCACTTCTAGTTAAGGGCTGGACATCACTGCTGGGGTTTAAGATATTTTATTTCCTTTCTCTGTAAGTTCCACTGCAAAAATCACCAACTACAACCAGGAGCTGGCTAGTTACCTTTATATATATAATTAACTACACCTGACAGAAAATCCCACTTGGTATTTTTCAAATGTTATTGAAATTTCTGATGCCAATTGTCACGAAGACCTATATAAATTCAAATGATCACAGTTGTACCAGAAAGATAAAAGTTTAATCTGTGAAATTCAACATGTAAGATTAAATACCAGAAAGAAACACAGAATATCTAGTTCAACAACCTTAGTTTATAAGGAAGGAAACTGAGACCAGAAAGGACATGTGACATTCCTTCAGGTCCCAGTCATTGAGTTAGAATGCTGATTAGGAATCATTCCATAACCTAATCTTTGAGCTAGCGGATACACACTAGACTAACACTGGTGGTTAGCAGTGATATTTAGCACTGCATTTACTCATTCATCTTTTTATTTTCAGTTCAGAAAGTTCCAGTGACATACACAGCCTTCTTACAAAAAAGGAGGTTAACATACACAGAAATGTCTTATAGATGAAGGCAATCAGGTCAAGTGTTCCTCCCTTCTTTCAGTGCCAATATCACCTAAATCGACTGCTTTAATCATTTAAATCAATTTTTCTTTCAGTGTTTATTAGAATTACAATACATTATAGTATATCTAATTTTAGTGAATTTGTTTTGCATCCTCCCCTGAAGCTCAAAAGTTTCCAATACCTTTCTTTAGGAATCTCACAGGACTCCATAGAGTCTTAAGGATAGTATAAGTTTTAAGCAATCTAAACAATGTGGAAAATATTGCACATGTCTCATTTCTAAAAGCATGATTATTAATAAAAAGACTTTTTACCATCAGAGCAAAAATAAATATTTAATATAACCCTATCTCAGACTTAATTTGTGAGGGTTTCTTTTAGCAATAATTTAGAATGCATGTGGTTATTTCTAGCTGACTTGATGGAATTCATTTCAATGTACAAAATCCTATGTGTGAGTGGCAGTAAGGCCAGCCTCAGACACTCATCAACATCCTATAATTTTCATAGAAAAGAAACTTCAGTTTCCATTGTAGGCCGTCAGTTATCTTTATGAGACTTTGTGATACCAACAAACCTATGAATCCACTCTTGAAAGCTCATTTAACAAGACTAACTACAATCAATTTCCCCAAAATTAACTTTGACAACCATTCTTTTCAAATAGGACAATGAATACATGAATTTTCAATTTTATTTAGCAATTCATAATGAAAGGTCAAATTGTGTTCCTGGGCCAGGAAGTAGAAATGAGTATTATTATACAGTAATTTAATAAGTGAATGAATGGGCAAATAAGCTTGCCCATTATGATAACTGATTTCTCTGTGGCCATAGTGAAAACCAATTTGCCTGAAAAAGTAAAAGCTCTCATTTTATTCATATGGACTAGATTTCATATTTTAAAAGTTGAAGCATAAATAAGCATTTACTGCTAACATTTTCAGTGTTTGCTGTTACGATAAAGGTGCTTAGGATGTCTGTAGCAATGGTGAACATTTTATTAAATACTAGAGGCTTGGTGCATGAAATTCGTGCATGGGTATGGTCCCTAGGCCTGGCCTGTGATCAGGACCATCTTCTCTGGCTGCCAGCTGCCGGCAGCTGGCCCCACCCCCTGCCACCACCCATTTCCGGTTCCCCATTTGCCCTGGGGCAATCAGAGCCTGCCACCCTAGGGGAGGTACTGAGAGGTTGGCCATTCCCGCCCACTTGCTGGTCCCGGCCCTGCCACAGGTCACCCTCTGTGGGTGGGGCAACCGGCAGGGTAGGGGCCTTGGCCTGGCACCACCCGCATCCCCTACCACCCACCCCCGGTTCCCCATTCACCACCAGGCAATGGGAGCCACTATGATGAGAGAGATTCATTGATCAGCTGTCTCCTGCATGCCCCCCAGTGGGATGGAGCCTGAAACCCAGGCAGGAAATTGAACAGTGACTTCCTGATTCACAGGATGACACTCAACCACTGAGTCACACTGGCTGGGGCAGGCCAGTCAATTTTTATTTCTAACAGTTCCTCAGTTGATACTGAAGCTGTTTGTCTATGACTTTGAAAACCATTGCTCTAGAGAACTAAGAAAATTTTCCTGAAAGTTTAAGCTTATTTAAGTTATGTGATACAGTGCAATAAGTCAAGAAAAATATAAACCATATAAAAATTAGAAAAATTATCTATTTGCAGGTAACATAATTTTTATGTAAAAACTAGAGGCCCAGTGCATGAATTCATGCACATTGAAAGTAAATTAATTAGAAGGTGGCCGGCAGGGTGGGACTAGGACTAGGCAAGAAGGGCTGGACATGCCCTGGAGCCAACCTCCCGCGGTCCCTTCGCAGCCAGCCACACCTGGGGCAGTGCTGGGGCTTGAAGGGCATCCGCAGAGTGAGCAAGATCCCTCTAGCAGGTGGGGCCCCTCAGCCCAGCCTGCAGGATCGGGCCGAAACCAGCAGTCCGACATCCCCTGAGGGATCCTGGAGTGCAAGAGGGCACTTTGCAAAGTTGCTGTCACCCAGCAGCTCCTGTGTGGAGTGTCTGCCCCCTGGTGGTCAGTGCGCATCATAGCTACTGGCCAGTTGGCTGGTCGGCCAGTCACTTAGCCTTTTATATATATAGGTATCTGAGTAATCCATGAAACAACTATGTGAAGTTATAAAGCTCTCCATGCAAAGTCAAAATGCAAAATTAATTTATTTCCATATTCTGTGCTACACAATTAAAAACAAACTTAAAAATTCTATACACAATACTATCAAAACAAAATACTGAGGAATAAACTTAACAGGATATTAATGGTCTACACAGCACTGCACAGAGAAATCAAGGACCTACGTAAATGAAGGGATGTGGTAAGTTCATGGATTGAAACACTCAATATTGTTAAACTGTTAATTCTCCCCAATTTGACCTATAAATTGGAATACAATGTAATTATAATCTCAGCAGGATTTCACTAAAATTATCAGGCTATTTCTAAACTTTAAGTGGAAATGCAAAGAGCCTCCACTAGTCAAAAGTATTTGGACAAAATCATTGGAAGACACTATCATTTCAAGACTTGCTCTTAACCTACAGTAACGAAGATATTGCAATGTTGGCATAAGGATCAAACAAAAAAATGGTCCATGAACATTTATGCTTTTACAGTCAACTGACTTGAAAAGAAGATAAAGTATTCGATAAGGAAATAAACATCTTTTCAATGAAAATTGCTGAAACTGGCTATACAGATGGAAAACATTAGTCTGGACATCTGTATTATACCATACAGAGAAATTCACACTAATGGACACAATGTAAATATTAAAATTTCAGACCCAAATGTAAAATCCAAATCTATAAAACATTCAGAAGAAAATATATCTTTGAAACCTGGGTTGAGGCAAGTATTTCTTAGAACACAGAAACTAATGACAATAACAGAAAAAAACGTTAGATCTCCATTCATCAGGACAGCATCAGAAAATAAATAGGCAAGCACTATCTCAGAGAACATATTCGCAATACATACAAATGACAAAAGATATGTATCCAGAATATATAAAGAATATCTACAACTCAGTGACAAAAAGACAATCTTATTTTAAAACTGGGGGGCGAGGGGGTGGTTTCAACACTACACTAAGAAAGATACATGAATTGCATAATATGACAAGAAAAAAAGCTCAACATATTAACCAAGGGAATGCAAATTACACCATAATGAGATCCACTATATACCCATTACAATGGCTAAAATTTAAAAGACTGACAATGCTAAATATCAACAAGGAGGTGGAATGAATAGTATACATTATTGATGGAAATATAAAATGGAACAACCACTTTGGGAAAAGCCTTGGCTTTTTATCTAACCTACTAGAGGCCCAGTGCATGAAATTCGTGCATGGGGGTGGGGGGCGGCCTCAGCCAGGCCTGTGCCCTTTCACAGTCCAGGAACCCCTGGGGATCAGGCCTAAGCTGGAACTCAGACATCCCTCTCGCAGTCCAGGACTCTCGCAGTCCAGGACCCCTTGCTTCTTACTGCCCACCTGCCGTGGAGGCGGGAGAGGCTCACGCCACCTCCGCTGTGCTCGCTAGCTGTGAGCCAGGCTTTTGGCTGAGTGGGGGGCAGGGACAGTGTGGCTCAACCACAAGCCAGGCTCACTGTTTCTTAGTGCTGATCCCACCCTCCGACCACTGGTGCGAGGGGGGGGGGCGAGATCTGGGGCCAGGCCGGGTTGGGGAGGGGCTGTGGGAGTTGAGGCACCATGGTCACACCCCATCCAACCTCTGCAGAGGCTCCAGGACCGCATCGCCCCCTGTCCCCCCACCTCTGCAGAGGCATGGCACCAGGACCGGGCCTGCGCCGCTGCCTCTGTGGCTGCCTCTGCAGAAGGGGCGGCAATGGGACTGGGACCACGCAGCCCCCTCTCCTGCTGCCTCTGCAGAAGGGGAGTCACTGGGACCGCCACGGCTGGCCTGGAGAGCAGGCTCGCTGGCCCCGCCACCCCGCCCTCTGGTCATTCTGGAAGGTCATCCAGAATGACATCTGGAAGGTCGTTTGGCTGTCCTAATTAGCATATTACTCTTTTATTATTATAGAGTAGAGGCCTGGTGCATGAAATTCGTGCACAGGGGTTGTCCCTCAGCCCAGCTTGCACCCTATCCAATCTGGGACATCCCTCTCACAATCAAGGACTGCTTGCTTCTAACCACTTGCCTGCCTGCCTGCCTGATTGTCCCTAACCATTCTGCTGCCAACCTGATCAACGCCTAACTCCTCCTCTGCTGGCTCAATTGCCCCTAACTGCCCTCCTCTGCTGGCCTGGTCACCCCTAACTGCCCTCCCCTGCCGGTCTGATCTCCCCCAACTGCCCTCCTCTGCCAACCCAGTCACCCTTAACTGCCCTCCCTTGCCAGCCTGGTCCCCCGCAACTGCCCTCCCCTGCAGTCCTGGGTCCCCCCCAGATGTCCTCCCCTGCAGGCCTGGTCACCCCTAATGCCCTCCCCTGTAGGCCTGCTCCCTCCCAACTGCCCTCGCCTGCTGGCCTGATCACACACAACTGCCCTCCCCTGCTGGCCTGATCACCCACAACTGCCCTCCCCTGCCGGCCATCTTGTGGTGGCCATCTTGTGTCCACATGGGGCAGCCATCTTGTGTGTTGGAGTGATGGTCAATTTGCATATTACCTCTTTATTAGATAGGATAACCTAGCAACTCTCTTAGCAAAAATGAAAAATTTTATTCACAAAGAAACTTGTACACAAATGCTTATAGCAGTTTGATTTATAGTAGCTAAATATACTAGTAATAAACAACCTAACTGCTGGTGAACAGGAGAATGGATGAAAAACTGTGGTACATACTCAGCAATAAAAAGCTATTTAGACATTATGCTGGGTGAAAGAAGTAGGACAGAGTAGTCTATCTATCATATGATCCTACTTATAAGGATATTTCAACCAAGCTAAACTAAACTATGGTGGGAAAAGAAATCAGAGCTTTGATTGTCTGGGGTGGGAGTTATCAGAAAGGTCCCCAAAGAATTTGGGGGAAATCAAAATATTCAACACCTTGACTAGCATATTGGTTTGATACATGTGAATCCATTTCTCAAAACTCAAATTGTACACTTAATAACAGAATATTTCACTCTATGTAAATTTTACTTTAACAATAATAATAACAAAAACTGAAGTCCCAAATATGCTCAGTGTGATATCATGTAGTAGAAAAAAACCTTGCCCTGTGATCTAGAAAAGCTGAAAAAAGAGTCCAAATTCTACCTAGTGACTTTAAAAAATAATTTTAACTTTGCAATGCTTGGAATACCCATTTTAAAAAATAAGATGTTAATATTTACATTTCATTCAGTCAATATTTAAGTTCAGAGGTTCAACAAGTGAGTCTACTATTTCGTAGGCTTATTATAAAGTTCAAATGAAAATACAAAAGTGATTTATAGATAATGAGACAGTATAAAAATGTTATAATTTGTTATTGAGTCAAGTAACAGAAACTACCTCACTGCGGGGAAAAAGATATACTCAGGATTCAAATTAGGGGGACATCCTGAATAGCAGTGACTCATTTCTGCTTTTTTAACATGAAAGAACACAAAAAATCTTAGAGGAGAGGGAATATTTTTCAAAGCAAACTACAAACAGCCCTTTTAGTTATGATCACAGAAAGAACTCTTATTGGTGTAATTAAAGCTGGTTGCCAAGGGAAATAGCAAACTTAAAGTCTCTAATATCAAAAGCCTAAAGATCAAGAATTTAAATCCCTGAAGTAGAACAGCTGACCCAAAATGAATCATAAAAAAAAAAAAAAAAAAATCCAAACAAGAAAATGGGGTAAAACCAGGATTGCAATACATCAGTCTTAGTCTCAATTTAAAGTTGTTCCATATGTATAAGAAATTGAAATATTAAATTTTCTAAACAGGAATGACAATTTATTTTTTAATTATGTAAAGTTAGAAAATATGTCCTTTAAATCTATAGCTCATAAAAGGCAGACAGTCCATTTGGTAGCTCCTTCCATTTAGCTCTGAGTCTTAACTAGAACACCAATTATGTTCATAAAATGCAAGAGACAAGCTCCACACCATCCTAAAGATGTTTTAATAAGTGCCCCCCAAACTTGGCTCCTTGGGGTCTAAGCTGAATTTATAAAATAGTTTTATCACTTGAACTACTTTAGTCTATTTTATTTTAATTAATACTCTTATTTTTTAATTCCAATACTGACAAACACATTGAATAATTTTTATAGGATATGAGGCAGGGGTGAGGACAGAATCTATTTGAAAATGGAGAGTGGAATTATTGAGGTACTGCTCCTTCTCTGGCTTTTCTTTGCTTTTTTCTTACAGTAAATATTTCTAAAGTAAATTCAAGTGACAAACCCTACAAAAGGGTACATTGTTTATGTTTATATGCATCTAACTAATGCTTCAATCTTTTTTTCCAATGTCATGGGCCATCTTGTGAATTTAGGAAATCAACAGCTATCGAATAAAGATTCTAACAGATACATTAGCCAACTTACTAAGTTAAAATAAGATAAATTGTTAGATGTCCAAAGTTGATGATACAATACCTCCAATGAATATTTTACAGAGCAAAGTGTTTTGGACAATTCTATTTGAGTATTAAGTATCTTATGTTGGCAATATAGCACAACTTACATAAAAAGAAGGCTGACAAAAATAGTTTGAGTCAAGTTGTTGTTTTTTTTTACATTTTCAAAATAATGAGATCTAATTAATCAAATGCCTGGGTAAAAAAGCAAGCAAGGACTTGGAGAATCATCATCATGATGGTAGTAAGTGGATTAAGAAAAATTTAGAAATTTGTAACCTTAATGCTAGTACCTACTGTTTACTGATGGTCTACAACCCACTTACATTTTTCATGATTTATTTTATTCACCTCCTTGCACTAGCCCAGGCATCCTCAAACTACGGCCCGCAGGCCACATGTGGCCCGCTGAGGACATTTATCCGGCCCGCCAGGTGCCGCTGCCTGTCCTGCTTAGCAGCCAACTCGTCCCGGGCCCACAGTGCACATAGGAATTTGTTCATAGTTTTTTTTTAAACTATAGTCCGGCCCTCCAATGGTCTGAGGGACAGTGAACTGGCCCCCTGTTTAAAAAGTTTGAGGACCCCTGCACTAGCCCTTGAGGAATGTTTTCATATCCCCATTTAAAGAAGAGAAACTGGCATCAACATGTAAGTAACTTGCCCAAAGTTACTTATCTATTAACTAGAGGCTCGGTGCACGAAATTCATGCACGGGGGAGGGGGGATGACCACATGGGGGCAGCCATCTTGTGTGTTGGAGTGATGGTCAATCTGCATATTACTCTTTTATTGGATAGGATAGAGGCCTGGTACATGGGTGGGGGGCAGCTGGTTTGCCCTGAAGGGTGTCCCGGATCAGGGTGGGGGTTCCCTTGGAGCGTGGGGCGGCCTGGGTGAGGGGCCTGTGGTGGTTTGCCGGCCGGCCACGCCCCCTGGCAACCCAAGCAGAGGCCCTGGTATCTGGGGTTTATTTATGTTCTACAATTGAAACTTTGTAGCCTGGAGCAGAGCCAAGCCTTCTGCTTGCTCTGAGGCAGCAGCCATTTTTTTTTTGGATTTATGTATCTTCTATAATTGAAACTTTGTAGCCTTAAGCAAAGGCCTGGGTGGGCCAGGGTGTGCGGAAAGCTTGGCTTCCTCCATCACCGGGGGCAACCCTAGCCTCCTGCTCTTTCCAGCTCCGTGGCTGCCACCATTTCTGTTTGGATTTATGTATCTTCTGTCATTGAAACTTTGTAGCCTTGAGTGGAGGCCTAGGCTGGCAAGGGCAGGCAGAAAGCTTGGCTTCCTCCATTGCCGGGGAAACCCAAGCCTCCCTCCTGCTCTCTGTGGCCGTAGCCATCTTGGTTGGGTTTATTTGCATATTCGCTCCTGATTGGCTGGTGGGCGTGGCTGGTGGGCATGGCTGGTGGGTGTAGCAGAGTGGTGGTTAATTTGCATATTACTCTTTTATTAGATAGGATGACAGAGGCAAGATTTGAACCTAAGTCAGGCAAATGTCAAGACCCATGGTTTGCTGATTGTTTGGTGTGGGGGGTTTTTTTTGGTTGTTTTTTTGTGTGTGTTTTTTTACCGCATCCATGACTGAATTAAGTTTTTAATCTACAGCATTTCAGTCTACCCTATTTCCTTCCATAATGAATTCATAACCCTAAAGTAAAGCCAACCTCCTATGATACCTTGGCTTCACCAGCCCTAATGGAGTCAGTCACCATGTCTAGAAGTACTTCTCCCTGTGACTGACGCATCACATGTAGTCAAAGGCCTAAAAAGCTCTTCTGCCTTCATATGAACATAATAATTCAAGTAGTATATTGGGGCATGCAGACTGGGGCAGCCACTGTGGTAAACAGTATGGAGTTTCCTGAAGAAACTAAAAATGGAACTCCCATTTGACCCAGTGATCCCACTTCTAGGAATATATCCTAAGAAACCCAAAACACCAATTAAAAAAGAATATATGCACCCCTATGTTCATAGCAGCGCAATTTACAACAGCTAAGATCTGGAAATAGCCCAAGTGCCCACCGGTAGATGAATGGATTAAAAAGCGGCAGTACATGTACACCATGGAATACCACACAGCTATAAAAAAGAAGGATCTCTTACCCTTTGAGACAGCATGAAGGGACCTGGAGAGTGTAATGCTAAGCAAAATCAGCCAGTCAGAGAAAGACAAGTATCACATGATCTCACTCATCTGTGGAATTTGATGAACAAAATAGATTCAGAGACATAGAAGCATGGAACAGACTGATGAATCTCACAGGGAAGGTGGGGGTTGGGGTGGGTGGAGAGAGATTAATCAGGGAACTTATATGCATGGTAGAGGCCCAGTGCACGAATTCGGGGCCCATCGGGCCCAGGCCGGCCAGGGGGAGGGGCCGAGGGAGGTTGGCTGACTGGCCCCGCCCCTGATCGGGGTTGAGGGTGCTGATCGGGGGTGGGGCTGGCAAGGGGGAGGGCCCTGGAGAAGACCCACTAAGCTGGATCTGAGCATGGACCCCAGGCTTCCCAGGGAGGATGGCCTCAGCAGGAAACAGAAACCACCAGAAGGCTCTGCAAACAGGCCCTGAGCTCCCTTTGGCAGGCAGACTCAGAGCTGGTGTCTCTGTGTACATTAGACACAGCCCAGCACTCGCCTTTGTCTGTTGGTCAAATCCATTGCATTGAAAAACTTGTGCCCTTCTTCTCTTTGGGTCCTTACAACAAATACAGGCCAATTGGAAGACGTGGGCCCTAGTAGCAGAGCCAGGCCCCACAATCACCCGGAATTTAGGCGTAAAACAACTGGGTAGCAATCTCCATGGAACAGAACACACTGTTTTAGAGTCTTAATTCTCCCCTAAAATATGCTCAGCTGCTCCTCTTTAGCCGGGATGGACTGAACTAAGAAACCAAAGACCGAGTTTCCTCTGAGATGGGATCCACTGGGAGCCAGCTGGTGGCAAGACCCCTCACAGGCGCTGTGTTTCCCCCAAGCTCAGTGTGTTCTGGCGGTGCCGGGTCCTGGGCTGCTGGTCAGGAGGCAGGTCCACAGGGTTTCTCTCCACTGCCTTCCTGGCCTTCCAAGAATACCCTCCGGCCCAGTGCGCTAGGTGGCAGGACTTGGAGAATGAAGGAGCTGGCTTGTGCCTCGAGGGACCCACAGGTGGCCAGGCCATGCCCTCCACCCTGCTTCTCAGTCTTGCTCGCATGGATTGAGCCAAAGCCTGGTGCCCGAAACTGGCACCACGTGGGGAAGGTCGCAATGGAGAGAGGGACACCCTGACCTGCCAGCCTTGGTGACGATTATCTTGGTGCCCAGCTGATTGAATTCGTCCCACAAAGTTCTTCATCTCAAGCTGCATGCTCATGCTGGCCACCTTTGCGTTCTTCTTTACTGGCACCTTGGTGGCGGCCATGCAACTGGCTCCGGGGCCCTCGGGCCCAGCAGCAGTGCTGGTGGCAGTCCCTGCAGCCAGTGTGTCATAGTGACCGGTCGTTCCAGTCATTCTGCCCTAACGGTTGCTGGGTTTTTATTATATAGACTAGAGGCCCAGTACACAAAATTCTTGCACTCGGGAGGGCAGGTCCCTCAGCCCAGCCTACGCCCTCTCGCAGTCCAGGAGCCCTTGGGGGATGTCTGATGATGGCTTAGGCCCGTTCTCCCTGGGGAGTGGGCCTAAGCCGGCAGTTGGACATCCTTAGTGCTGCTGCAGAGGCGGGAGAGGCTCCCGCCACCGCTGTTGTGCTGGCCAGCCATGAGCCCAGCTTCTGGCTGAGCGGCACATCCCCTGTGGGAGTGCACTGACCACCAGGGGGAAGCTCCTGCATTGAGCGTCTGCCCCCTGGTGGTCAGTGCGCCTCATAGCAACCGATCGTTCCGCCGTTCGATCGATTTGCATATGAGCCTTTTATTATATAGGATATGTGTAGCCCATAGACACAGACAATAGTGTAGTAAAGGCCTGGGAGGGGTGAGTGTGGGGTGGATGGGGGTCAATGGGGAAAAAAGGAGGCATCTGTAATACTTTCAACAGTCAAGATAAATTTAAAATAAAAATAAGTAAATAAATAAATAAATAATTTCTATATAATAAAAGGCTAATATGCAAATTGTCCCCTTGGGAGTTTGACCAACCAGGAGTTCAACTGACTGAGAGTTCGAGCGCTCACTATGACGTGCGCTGACCACCAGAGGGTGGCACGGAACGAAGGAAGGCCCCGGCCGGCAGCCAGCAGCCAGCAGCCAGCAGCCGGGGGGAAGGAAGGGCTCAGACGGCAGCTGGCAGCTGGGCCGGGGGAAGGAAGGCCCCAGCTGGCAGCCGAATGCCCCCATCAGCCCTCATCACTGGCCAGGCCTGGGGACCCTACCTGTGCATAAATTTCATGCCCCAGGCCTCCAGTAAATAAATAAGTTTCCCTAGACCCTGACCAGGTAACTCAGTTGGTTAGAGTGTCATCCTGATATGTCAAAGTTACAGGTTCCATCTCCAGTCAGGGCACATACAACAAGAAACCAATAAATGTGTAAATAAGTGGAACAGCAAATTTATATCTATCTCTCTATCTATCTTTAAAATTAATTTAAAAAATGTTAAGTATATTGCCCTATATTAATAATCAGGACAGTCTAAGCTTAAAGTTAAAAAAAAAAAGTCCTGAGACCCCAAAAGACTTGTTAGGGATAAGCCTAATGATACATCGTAAATTAACAGATATATCCAAATACTAATGCTTCCAATGGCCAAATAAAACAAGAAAAGTTAGTCTGTCGCCATTGTTAATTGCTGGCACAAGTGAGAATAAATGAGATGAAATGTTTTGAATAATGACACGTGGTCAGGCCAATCTCACAGCTGGATAGGCTTTGGGGCTCCAGGGTGTTTGCAGATACTCTGTTAATTTCCTTTTGAGAGGGTTAACTTGAAAAGCCGGCAGACCGGGCAGGGGTCCAGGGGAAACAAAGGCAGGTGGAACAGGCAGGGGCAGACACGGCAGTTTGAGCAGTCTCATCACAGAAACCAACCAAGCAGAAATAAGAAAATGTTTCTGGACTCAAAGCGGGAGGCATGGGCAACCAAGGGAGGGCCTGCAGCAACAAGGTGAACTGACACAGAAACGGAGAGAGCTCAGCATAGGAACAGAGGAAGAGCACATAGAAACAGGGAAAGTTCAGGACCGTTGCTGGGCAAGAACAATGGAGGGAATCAATCAGGTGACAACACAGATAGATACAGAAGCAGGATGGTAGCAAATATATACCCCTGGACTATAAGGCTTTACGTGGTGGCAGCCCATGATTGGGCCCCCTCCCCATGTGGGAAGTCTGAATCTGCTTGTAATAAATTTTCTACACTTTTGCTTAAATCTTCTGGTCTTTGGAGCTCATTCTTCAGTGTTTGGAGACAGGACCCTGGGGAAAAACACTCAGCTCACCGTTCTGGTTATCACTCTCATCTTGTGCTTATTTGGCAACAACAAGGAGAGAAACAAAGGGCATCACTTTTGAAGGAACAAAGGGATAAATAGTGGGTAGCGACTCTACCCTTCTTTTCCATTTTTCATTTCAGTATCATGGACTTTAAGTGTTAGATCATTTCTCAAAGGGAAATATCTTGTCCTAGGATCTAGCTAATGTTGTTTGTTTCTTAGTCTAGATGGTTTCATTTTTTAAAAGGTAACCATTATTTTCTCGATAGCATGAGACCTGTACTGAACCAATCTGCCTTCAACAAATTTTAGAAATAAGTGAAAATAGAAACTCTAAACAAAAGAATCATATGGGAAAAGATTAACTCAGAACTCTCTCTCTCTCTCTCTCTCTCTCTCTCTCTCCTTTCACTCAACTGAAGTGTTTGAAGTGTTCTAATATACTGGTTATTTTCACGCTTCCTAGTCCCCCCGGGCAGAAAGTAATCTAACTTGTTTTAGCAAGTCTTTGTCATTTTCCCCACAAATAATTAGTAAAGGAAGAGACATTGAGAACAAGAAGGCAAAAGGGAATCTTCTTTGGACAGAGGAAAAGGCTGTCAGGTGCCCTTCAAATCATACAACATAAAATCCCACTGTGTGAGCCCAGCTCTGAGCAAAAATAGAATTTTCTACTGCCATTCTAAACGTTGCAGCTTACGGTTGACTATTAGACATCTAACTACTTGGCTGACATTTAAACATATGGCTAACATATGCCAAATTTGTTTAAAGTTGAGTCCAAAAGTTCAAATGTAGAAGACTAAAAGTCCTTATTCATGTTTTCTTTCTATATTCTCCTGCAGATAAATCAGTGCCAACATGTCTGTGTGTGGCGGTGTGGGGGGCGGAGGGGAGATGCAGGAGGTGAGAGAGAAGAGAAAAATCTTCCTTTGCTTTCCCTTCTCCCTCAGCAAGTGGGGAAGCAAGGTGACCCCTGAAAGTCTGACAGCGCAGCAAGTCTTGGTGACCAGTAGAACACACATTTACATGACAGCTGAAGCTAAGAGCACAGTCTATCCAGAGCAAGGTAAAACTGCCACAATTCCATGAAGGGGTGATGTAATAGGACAAAGTTTTAAAAGTAAGCAAACATGTAAAAGATTTGAAGGTTCATTTAGAGTTTTGGCAATTACATTTATCCTGCATAGTAGTAAATTTTCAGTGGTAGGAAATATATGAGAAAATAAAACCAGGTGATTATATAACAATTTATGTTCTTACTTTGTGCCTGGCACTTTTTAAAAGCTATGGATGATTTGATTCTCTCAGAACAAATCAACAAAGTAGATGTGTATCATCATCTCCATGTTACAGATAAGATTTCAGATGCACTGAGAAGCTAAATATCTTGGCCCAGGCAACTGTGCTAGAAAACGGTGAAGCCAGGATTCAAACTAAGGCAACTTGGCCCCAGAATTTGTACCCTTAATTGTAATGTTATATTGATGCTTTGGGCTGGAAGAAGGGCTGAACTGATCAAATCCCTGTTATTCTTATTTTGAGAGGGAAGAAAGTTGGACCCATTTTTAGAAATCTAATGATTATTTTAAATCCTTATACCCACCTCCCTACCTCCACCGAGTTATTAAAAGTAGAAAGAGCTAAAAAAGAAAAATGCCACGTGTGAGTTCATACAAGAGACCCATAGTTTAGCAGTAAAGAGAAGGAAGCAGCCCTGTGTGGGCTAAAGGATGAGCTCTTCAGCATCACTAATGTGACAAAAACACAGAAGTAGGTTGATGATAAACAGTGACCAGTGAAAATGGTCTTCAGCCTTCCACCACTACCACAAAAGAACAATCCCGGACATCAGCATTAACTAGTATTATAAACATTCGGTGACAAAATTAGAATAAGAGATATGCTCTTGAAGTGAGTACATTATTAGAAAGGGAACTTCAAAATAGCTGTTAGTGTAAAAGATTTCATCAGAAGTGCAAGTAAATTTATAAATAGATTTTTCTTAAAAGAAATCTAAAAAATTGAACACAAATCTTTCCTCCAGATGACAGATCTACTTACTGTTTGTGATCATACCTAATTTATTCCTGTGACAATACTCTTGCCCATGTCATTCCCATGTGACAATGATCTCACCAAACCCATAAAACCTTCTCTTCAAAGCTCACCTTTCAAGCCATTCCTTTTCCTTGGAGCCTTATCTGATCATATGTCTTGTCTTTGAAATGTGTGACATTGAATACTTTTACTTTCCTGTATAGTGTCCATATTTTATGTTACCTTGTTATCTAAATTATAAATTGATGCTGGCCAGATATTTTTATCTACTTAAACACTGATATTATAAATTTATAAATAAGAGATACTGAGCATACTTGAATGATTTTTTTAAAATACATTTTATTGATTTTTTTACAGAGAGAAAGGGAGAGGGATAGAGAGTTAGAAACATAGATGAAAGAGAAACACCGATCAGCTGCCTCCTGCACACCTCCTACTGGGGATGTGCCCGCAACCAAGGTACATGCCCTTGACCGGAATCGAACCTGGGACCCTTCAGTCCGCAGGCCGACACTCTATCCACTGAGCCAAACTAGTCAGGGCTTGAATGATTTTATATTTCTAAAATTACCATGTAACCTTTAAAAAGGTGACAGAAGATATAAAACTGACTGTAAATTAATAGCTAGGAACCCAGGTAATGACATCATTACATTGAAGCAGATAAGAACTTTACAAATCCCAGGTATACATTGGTACTGTTGCCAAGATATATTTAAAATATTCTCTCTTACAATCGTCCAAACTGAGAAGGCATTCACAACATTCTGTGGCAAGTTTCCATACATTTACTTATTCAACCAGCACAAGCAAGCTAAAGTACTTGCAACTAGCATAGCCTGTTAACCATTTGTTCACTTATTTTGCAGGCAGCCAACTGGAGTCATAAAGCTGGCCAACAGAGGTTCCATAGAGACTTTCAAAGACTCTACCTCAAAGGTTGGCAGGTGGCCATCTTTATAGGTTTTGAGTTTCGTAAGCCACAATCCTACCCAAGGGGCAGAGTCCCAAACATTCAGCTTATTCTGCACGAAGCAAGAATTTGCTAATTCTGCCAAGACCCACGA
The DNA here is from genome assembly GCF_963455305.1 of Plecotus auritus. Lineage (NCBI taxonomy): Eukaryota > Metazoa > Chordata > Mammalia > Chiroptera > Vespertilionidae > Plecotus > Plecotus auritus. The sequence continues at coordinate 200,345,468 of NC_137772.1, forward strand.
GTTTAAACACCTGCAGTCAAACTAGGTTTGGTTTGTGTTCCACCATAAAGTAAAAATATTTGGGTAGCTTGCAATACATTTAGCCTAGGAAACTTTATTTAGGCTAGTAGGCTGTAACAGTTGTTGCCTGAGAGGATGAAAAATGAGAATGGGGGTGAGGCAAAAGCTGGGAGCATAGGTAGATTAGTGGGAACATTTTAGTATCCCATATCTAAAACCAATAATCCAGTATAATTAATAACATTAACACATGTGAAAAAGAAACTATATAAGTGATTCTTCTCTAAATCTTCTCAATATTACAGCGTGCAAGAGCATTCCCTATACAATAGGGAAATAATACATCCTAGAGTTCTGGGGAATAAACAAAATGATATTGGAACTTAATACACTGCCAGACCTATAGCAAATGCTATAGTCTTTCAATAGCTTTAATCCTCAATCCATTAAAAAGTCTAGAATCAACCCATTTCATAGTGTCTTCAAACTCTAGTGAAGAGTATGTTAGTAAAGCATCATTGTAACAACATAATATTTTCACTAGTTCAGATATTTACTCACCAACACCAAGATAATAACTGGGAGTTGATTAATTATGATGCGGTCCCCAACACTTAATTTACATTAACATATTTAATCCTCAGAAGAAAGCAAAAATATCATGTTCACGCTTCAGATGGGGGAACTGAGGCATAGAGGCATAAAGTAACTTCTCAAGGTAACACAAATAGTAGGGCTGAGATGAGACCTAAATAAAAATAGAAGTTGAACAGCAAATATTCTTACTTCACCTGAAACAGGCAAAGAACAAGGGTCTTTGGTAGTAAAAATGCTACTTTAATTAACTATCATTAATAATATATAGATTTTATATATTCCAAAAATCATAAAGGGTATAGTCTTGGTATTTAATCATCACCATAGTGGTTATATTTTAATATAATTGAATAATCAAAAGCTAGTGGAAGAATAATTAAAGCTGACACAGTCTGGATCCAAAATCCATACTCTTTTAACTTCTAAAATACACCGTCTCTGGCATTTGGCAAACTAGAGGTAATAAGGTGAAATTGCACCCTTCACCTAAAACTAACGATACTAGATTAAAGACGTTTTTACTCTATTCCTCGCCTCAAAACAGCTGCTAATAACAAAAATTTAAATAGAAATAGACAATCCTAAAATACAAACTTTAAAAAATATTTATCAAATAAGTTTGAAATAAAACAATAGAGTAATTCTAATTGACCAGTGTTCTAATCCTATTTTTTCCACTTACCAGTGTGGTTTTAGGAAAATTATTCTTCTATTAGCATTTCCTTAAAGGGCAAATTTATCAAATGTTCTGCTGTTAGTTCTACCAGATAAATTTATCAAAATGAGGTTGCTTTTTATGTTTACTTAATTTAAAAAGTTAGAAGCTTGTTTGAATTCTCAAAGATGTTTTCTAACCCCATTTTAATATTTATGAGAGGCTTGAATTTGCATGCTTAAAAATGGAATTTCCCAGTAAGTTTTCATTGTTGAAGAAATCTTCCAATAAAAAATGCAGTTTATTACCCAGACCATTGTCTGAAATGATTCTAAATAATTATACGAAAATAACCAAGTTACCCTATGCATGGACATGCAAAACAAGAATTGACTCCTGCCTCTTGCTTTCAGAATATCTCATAAAAACAAGAAATGATATTTGATCAACCACCTTCTTTCTTTTAGTGCCTTCTTGGAGGGGACATTTTAAGTACACATTCAACCACTTATATTTCAGTCCTGCCAGAAACAATTTATGGTCTTTTTGCCATTGGAAGTACAAACTAAGGGGTCTGTGGGGCTGCAACCATCTTTCTCTTTTCCTAGATAGAATCTCCTTGGCAGTGTGTGGCCTGTCCTCTCAAAGAGAAGACCCCAAGGAGGTCTAAACCCTGCCACCTAAAGAGTGGTGCTCCTGCTCCAACCCACAGCATCTGCAGCCCCTGGGAGCTCTTCGAAAATGCTGAGTTTGGGCCAGCAGGCATGGCTCAGTGGTTGTGCATCACCTATGAAGCAGGAGATCGCAGTTAAATTCCTGGTCAGGGCACATGCCCTGGTTGCAGGCTCAATCCCCAGTGTGGGACCTACAGGAGGCAGCGGATCAATGGTCCTTTCTCATAATTGATGTTTCTATCTCTCTCTCCCTCTCCCTTCCTCTCTGAAACCAATAAAAATATATTTTTAAAAAATGCTGTGGGGGGGGGGGGCAATGGTAAGATATGTACACATATAATACCTTAATAAAAAAAAATTTAAAAAAATAAATAAATAAATAAAAAATAAAAAATGCTGAGTCTCAGCACTCACCTCAGGTCTACTGAATAAGAATCCCCATTTTAATAAGAGCCCTGGGTGAGTTACATGCACTTCAAAGTTTGAAAAGCCCTGGTCTCCCCAATCTGGCCAGTCATCAAAATCACCTTGGCGAGCTTTTCTAAGACACTAAGACTTGGATCTTCCCAGTGGAAATTCTGGTTCACTTAGTTTGGAATGGGTCTAAATCTCTGTTTTTAAAACGTCCACGCTTGGTCAAATTCAGGAACCAATGTTTTTTATCAGTAATGCCCAGAGATTAATTCCATGAAGAGCAAATAGCTGTTCAGTTTCATGCAGGAAATTGCTCTCCTCTAAAGTGAGACATGCAGATGCAACTTTGACGCACCTAACGATGTCCCTTTTGAGGGAAATATTCTCATCTATAAAAGAGGAAATTGTAGTTAGAGATACGCAGTGATTTGTTCAAAGTTACATTGTTAGTACCTAATTCCAGGTCCAGGGATTGAACATAAACATTCTTCCCACCATGCCAGAACTGTCCTCTCCTTATTTGTCTTTTACAATTATTGCGTCTAGATTGAAAATTTCCTTACTGCTCTGTGGTGAGGGAGGAATATGGGGAGATGGACCGAAGGCCCCACTTTCACGGTAATTTACTCTCTGGAAGGGGAGTTAATTAGACTAACTGAAATTACAATTGCATGTTTCTTTTCTTATCAAAGCTATAAGATGTACAATTTGCTAAGCTCTAAACTCTAAATTTGAATATTATTTTCAAAACTCATAGAGAAAGAAAATGCCACAACTTCACCAACCTAACATCACTTCTACTTTTGTACTGCATCTAGGTTTGTATTAAATATGTTATACACATTTATATCATGACAATTACTCAAACTTGAGCTCCAGTAATTCCTCAAATCTCCTCTCCTAAAATAGATTGCGGTGACCTGAAAGTCACTGGATTCACTGTGGTACAGAAGGACAGCAGCAAATGTAGGGAAAGAGAGAGGATTGAGGCCCACCGAGAAAACTTCCTGCTTGCAATGGAAACTTGGATTTATAGCATAACTTTGATCACAGTGATAGCAACATAATTTCTGCAGACATTCTCCTTCTCCAGTCCTACATGGCATTCTGTTTTATTTTTGTTCCAAAGTTATCAGACAATGACATTATCAGTAATTTTGAATAGGCTCCCAGGGCCAGATTTTCAAATTTATGTAATTCTAAGAAAAAAGGAGATTATCTTACTCGAGTATTTCCTCTCCCCTCAGGCAATCGCTCCACATATTTGTTCAGGGGGACATGGGTTAGAACAGTTTACAAACTGTTGGCAGAGAAAAATGAGTCTGGCTTGAGTCTCCCCCAAAGCTATCTCACTTCTACCAGAACAACTCAGATCTGCATGTTTTCTTTACGTCACACGTTCATGTTGAAATTTTAAAAAGCAAGTTTCTGTGGTTTCGAACATTTTGAAGGTTGGTCTGGCGATGGGGTTTTCATGTACTGCTAGTACATGTTAATAGAGTGGAACATGGGAAATGCAGAGATAATGGGTAGCAAAGAGGAGTGTGAAATGCCCAGCATTTCCACATATCGCTGTTCACAGTAGCAAAATTTAGAGGTGTCTGCATTACTACTTTCTCCAAGGTTAAAACCTGCCAGTGTATTTTTCCCATAGTTGCTTTGCATTTCAAGCTGTTTATTTTCAACCATAAAATAAAATAATTTGCCCCTTAAAATTGTTCAGTCATCAGCAAGCATGAGGACACGTATGGTAGTAGGACCCTTTCCAGTATCTCTAAAGTCATATAATGTGTTCACACAAGTAAGACAGACCAGCCCTGGCAGAAAAAAGTAAAATCTGTTTGTCATTGGTTCCACATATCTAAAACTCTCAGATCCTAGTGAGAAGCAGAATTCTGGAAACTCAACAAATCCCAGATGTCTTTCAATAGCTGAATGATTAAACAGTGTTACCCATAGACCATAGAATACTACTTACCAATAAAAAAGAATGAACTCTTGATAAATGCAACATTTCTTTGAATGAATTTTCAGAGAGTTATGCTTATTTTAAAAAATCCAACCCCAAAGATTCATACTGTATGATTACATTTGTATAGCATTTTTAAATGACAAAACTATAAAAATGGAGAACAGAACTGTGGTTGCCAAGGGTTAAGAAAGATGGAGGAGGGAGGTTAATTTCAACAAATCTTTCAACAAAGGTTCAATAAAAAATTTTAAAAGAGGTCTTCTGATATTACCTCTGATGATAAGAAAACTCACTTAATTACAATACTAATTACATCAAAGGGTTAGAATTTTCTATGCCTGCTCTTTCAGTCCTTCCCTCCCACTCTTGACCTTTGCTGAAATATGAAGAAGTAGACCTGTCTGTACCCACCCACATCTCTTATGATCTTATCATTGAAGTGAAAACCACCCAATTTTCCAGTGTTTGCAGCCTTTCTCTGCAAGGTGGAACCTGCATTAACCGGGCTATAAGTGCTGGGAAATCAGTACTCCCCTTTACAGCCATCTCTGCAGCATCCCTCAACCCTCACCCCTGCAGCAAACTGTGAAGTGCATTTTCTATGTAGAATCCTAGGGCAATCCCCGTAGAATTAAGCTCTAGTAACATGAACCCCTTACTGACCAACTTCCCTTCCCTTGCTTAATTTCCCACTCTCCAACTGATTTTCCTAGAATCACCAGCCCCAATCAAATTTATTGTATTGAAATCTTTATATTAGGCTCTATTTCTGAAAAACCTAAAATAAGACACTTTCTCCACAAATCTAGGAGTTAATTTTGATAGTTCTGGAATGGTCTCTTCTTCCTCTGCTTGTTTCTACACTTCATATACCCTAACTCAGACCTTGGAAGTATGATATCTGAGGTCCTATTCTTTTCTTACATTTTCCTTGGCCATCTAAGCATTCCTGGTTCTAGTACAATTTCCACTTTTAAGTAATTCCCTGAATTCAGTCAAGGGAAACAACCTCACCAGGTCTAGTGTTTCTTGGATAAATAGGAATAATAAGCCTGCATTGTTGTCATCACAGATTTACCCTGAGGATAAACTGGGACTGGGAAAGAATAAAACATGATAAAATGTCCGGACATTTGTCCCTTTGTTTTCATAGGGAAAATACTCTGAAATCCCACTGCCGTGGTGTGACTGACTTTTGAAAGGAAGAGGCTGAGTCATCCATTTAATCTCTCCCTTCAAGACTTTCTCTGCATCTCAACAGTGCCAAATGGCTTTTGTAACCAGTGTTAAGTCTGGTTCTGTCCTATCTTGTTAAAAATATCAAGATATCTAATTCTCTTTTTACAAGTTGTGTGCCCAAATCACTTCATTTCATGTTCAGCCTTAAGCCAGCAAAGGAGCTTAGGTTCTGTAAAAAGCAGTCTCATATTTACTATGTTGTTTTGTGTGAATCTCTAATAAAAGTATCTGTGTTTTATGAATTTTCCCCTCCCCACATTCATAACAAAGATATGGAGATATGCTATTTTCTCTCTTTTAATTTCAAAGGGAAGATGTTACCCACAGCAGAGAACAATTATTATCAGGCACTTATTTTTCATGTAGCTTTCCTCCTGCTTCGACTGAATGGAGAGATGATAAACGAAAGTTCTCTTATAATCTGCATTTTAAATAACTATGGCAAAGGTCTCTCACACTTCTTGGCTGAAGTGGTGAAGATCTTTTGAAAAGAGAAAAAGCTTTAGGAGTAAAGAGATGAGAAATGTTTGGTGTGTCAAGTTCTAAGAAGTTAGGCCCCCAAAGCCTAATGGGGAGGCTCTAAAGAATTTTGCACAGAGCACACAACATAATTAAATTTGTGTGTTAGGGTCATTCTGAAATCAATGTGTCAGATGAATTAAGGAATGTCAGAGCTGGGTAGGTGGAAACTAATGCATCTATTGAAATAATTCAAATGAGAACATTCAAATGAGAATTCAAGCTGTGACAGTAGAATGAGGGCAGTGACAGCTCATATTTAAAAATTGTTAAAAAGATGAAATTGTCAAACCACGTTGAGTCATTCTAGGTGAGGATAAGATAGAGGAAGATATATAGAACGATGCCTAGTTTCTGACAGGTAATTAAATTAATGATGATGTCTTTTTCTGATATAGAGCATGTAAAAAGAAAAAGACACCAGAAAAGAAGATAAACTGAATTTTTAAAATGTTGGGCTTAGAACATTCAGGTAGAGATATTAGATGGACATATGTGAGATGTAACATTCTGAATCCCAGAAAAAGATTTTTGAGCTGGAGATAAGATTTGGAGTCATTAGCTAATTGATGAGATTTCAGAGAAAGTATGTGTTGGAAAGAGGGGGAGGGAGGCATATTCTTCAGAACATGAAGAATACCAATATTTTTGGAGAAGGAAGAGGAAGTAGCTCTAGTGAAAAAAGAACCGGGTGACAGTGATGTTAAGGAAGCCAATAGAAAATAAAGTCTTAAGAAGGAGGAAATAACCAATGAGGCTGTGTAAAATATGCTTCTAATCATTTAGTTACTAGAAGGTCATTGGCAACCTCAGCAAGGGGGAATTTGCAATAGACTGAGGTATGAAATGGAAGTCAGTCTTGTTCACTGATGAATCCCCACCGCCCAGCACAAAGATTGCTCCCTCCCCCCACCAGTTGTTCAATATATATTTATTGAATGGTTGCACTATATATCTTTTTCTAGGTCACATAACAAACAGTGAGCAGGAGAATTATTGTTCTTTCCTCTCAGTGTACTCAAAATTCAGTGATTTTTCATTCTCTTATCTGAAACCTTATCTGATAGACTAACAATCATACTTGTTCAGCTATACCCTCTACATTCTGTGTTCCTACTCCATGCAGGGGCTGACCAGCAGCCCCTGAACAACGGATGAACAGATTACTCAGACACGGTTTGACTGTGAAAGAGAGGGCTAAGGGGCTCTTGGCTCTAGCGGCCAGAGCAGCCTCTATTGCCTGCCTCATTAGCCTTCTATTGGAATTTTTATCTTTAGAAACAATCAATAGGGTGAGTAATCTCAGAGGACACATGTGTTTACATTGTCCTCTAGGCAAAGGCATCCAAGGATTAAGCATAAGGATTTCAGTAAACACCCGGGGGGTCTGCATATGCACAAGCTTGTTTGGAAAGGTCAAGGAATAATTAGGGGCACCGCCTTCCACATTCCCCTAAGTCTCCCCTAAGTCGGAATTCCACACACTTCCCTTTTCTCAGAATGTCCTCCTTCCAACTTTCCAACCAAGTCTCTTGTGCTCCCCAACACTACTCCATTATTCTTGCCAGGATTTTTTTAAAAGCCCTTTTCTTTGCCAACTAGTTTAAAGTAAATTTTAGTGCTTTTTTATTTTTAATTGTGGTAAAAGGATAACATAAAATTTACCATTTTTAAGTGTACAGTTCCCTAGTGTTAAGTATGTTCACATTGTTGCGCAAAAGATCTCTACAATTTCTTCATCTTGCAAAACTGCAACTCTAAACCCTTTGAACAACTACTCCCCATTTCTTCCTCCCCTCAGTTTCTGGCAACCATCATTTTACCCCCTGTTTGAGTTTGACTACTTTAGATACCTCCTATAAATGGAATCATACAGTATTTGTCTTTTTGTGATTGTCTCATTGTCCTCAAAATGCATCCTTGTTACACCATAAAAAATGTGCCTCATTTTAAATATTTCTGGTGGGGTTTTTTTCTCATAAGAGTTCAAAGAATCCAAGAACACATATAAAACACAACTTCAAATTAAGTAGTAATCATAAGGTTTTGCCCATCTATTTTGTGGGTTTCCTTAACATGGAAGAAATCATTCTTCTTAGAAATCAAAAAGTGATAGGAAACCCACTAACTTTGAGGGTGCCTACTCCATGTTTCAATTAATCTCACCATTAAAAGCTAACATTACTCTACTCTATGTACTGTTCTGAGATACATTTTTTAAAATCCTAGTATTTCACAGAAATAAAGCAAATACCTAATACCAGTTTAGAGCACTGATTTTCCTTAAAACCTTAGAACATTCTTTAAGTCATCTTTGTTTTTCTGGCAGCTAGCTATTCTCTTCCTTGTATCATTAAACTGTGGTTACTTATTAATTATCCACCACAAGATGACCGCAGTAACACTGTTTTGCAAATACTAGCTCTCTGGATTGGGGGATGAAAAGGAGGAGCAGCACCAAAGAAAAGGGTTAGAATCAACCCCCAATGAACGGAAACAAAGAAATGGTATCTCACCAGCTGACGGCTACCTCCTGCACTACAGAGGTCACCATAATGAAGCGCTCAGATTCCCATGTAGTACAACTGTAGTTTCCAACAGCATCTCAGAAATAGGAAGCCCATTTCCACACATTTTTATTTGTGGTTTGGTCAACAACAACAACAACAACAAATTGAAAGTGAGAAAAGATAAGGTCTACTTCCCACGTAGATGGAAGATGAGGCTCATCCTCTTTTTTTTTTTCTTTACATGAAACATAAACTTTATTTTTTTTCCTTTATTGATTAAGGTATTGTATATGTGTCCTTATTCCCTCATTGCCCCCCCCACCCCCTACTCATACCCTCACCCCCCTGGTGTCTGTGTCCATTGGTTAGGCCTATCTGCACGCATACAAGTCCTTTGGTTGATCTCTCCTCCTTACTCCCCCCCCCCACACACACACACCTTCCCTCTGAGGTTTGACGGTCTGATCGATGCTTCTCTGTCTCTGGATCTGTTTCTGTTCATCAGTTTATGTTGTTCATTATATTCCACAAATGAGCGAGATCATGTGATATTTATCTTTCTCTGCCTGGCTTATTTCGCTCAGCATAATGCTCTCCAGGTCCATCCATGCTGTTGCAAATGGTAAGAATTCCTTTTTTTTTTTTTTTTTTTTTTTTTTTTTTTACTGCAGTGTGGTATTCCATTGTGTAGATGTACCATAGTTTTTTAATCCACTCATCTGCTGATGGGCACTTAGGCTATTTCTAAATCTTAGCTATGGTGAATTGTGCTGCTATGAACATAGGGGTGCATATATCCTTTCTGATTGGTGTTTCTAGTTTCTTGGGATATATTCCTAGAAGTGGGATTACTGGGTCAAATGGGAGTTCCATTTTCAGTATTTTGAGGAAACTCCATATTGTTGTCCACAGTGGTTGCACCAGTCTGCATTCCCACCAGCAGTGCACGAGAGTTCCTTTTTCTCTGCATCCTCGCCAGCACTTGTTGTTTGTTGATTTGTTGCTGATAGTTATTCTGACAGGTGTGAGGTGGTACCTCACTGTCATTTTGATTTGCATCTCTCGGATGATTAGTGACTTTGAGCATGCTTTCATTATCCTGTCTTTGTGCTTGTACCGCACTCCTCAGTTCTGCCACACAGCTTTTCCAGTAAAAACTGAGTTCACTGCAGATGATGTGACTCTTCCTCAGCCAGGTACAAATGTCTAGACTCCCGAGGGCAAACCTGTTTAGCTATTTTTACTAGGGTTGAGCAAATAAGCCCTAAATACTTCCTTAAAACTTGAACTGATCCTCAACATAACCTTTTAGCAAGTTCCAAAAGGTTTTGTTGCCTTAGGTTTTCAACCTGGTGTTTTCTCTTGTTCTTCTCTTGACTATTAGTCATAAAAAACAAGTGCTTTCAGAAAGATTTTATCAGCTCTCCATACAGGATACTAGGAAAAAAAAACAACACCAAACCATGATTATTCTGTGTACAGAGTTACCTAAAAGATCTTTCTAAGTGTCAGGTAAGGACTCTTCTTTCCATAGAACACAGCAGTACAGATAGTACTGTGGCATTATTACAAAGATTTGCTAACATTTCCTTTTTATAACAACCCATAAGTATAAACTGAGATGAATAGAAATTCCTTTATATGGAAGAGGCTAATGGTTGAATCTACTCAGAGAAAACTTGACACTCTCAGATGCCCTTCATATAACTGTTCCTGATGCTAAGAATCCAGGGTTAGATTTGGAATCATGACCTGGGTTTTCATCAAACTACATAACTTGATCTAGAATGAAGCTGACCCTCTCCATCCCCAGGCCCTCCAAAGTTTTGAGTTACATCCTCTTAGCCTTCCAACTGATGTGTGAGGCACAACTGTACAAAAATAGTAATTCTTTTTTTTTTAATTTATTGGGGTGACATTGGTTAATAAAAATATACAGGTTTCAGGAATACAATTCTATAAAACATCATCTGTATATTGTATTGTGTGTGTATCATCCCAGGAACTTATAGGAGTGACTGAGGGACATGAGCACAATGTTGTCCTGTGCTGGTGGTAAAAAACAAACAAAAACAAACCTGAGGTTCATATACTGTTGGGATCTTGTCTGAAAGAGCTGGTGGGCTGCTGAGAAATTCTCCAGTTTCCACACACTACCTTCTCATTATAAGGGGCATCTTCCCAACTCCTTTTAACCTCTAGAGTTGCCCTCCCTGAACAACAAAGCTGTTGTGGGAAGGGGAAGCGCACAGAGTACAATTTGTGCCATGTTAGGTCCAACCTTGGTACTCTGCCAAAGGTGAGATGTGGGTGAACTGAACCACAGCTTACAAAAGAGGTTTGGCCACCCCAGTAAACACTGAATCTTTTGTTTCAGCATTCAAAGGTAGCCTACCCTTCCTTGGGTATGGGATATAGGATTAAATTCCCCCAAAATATAAAGAGTTAAAAGCATTTTAGATGCCAGCTGTTTATATAGCAACCGTATTCCCTTTTGACATTATTTATTACTAGTGGCCTGGTGCACAAAACTTGTGCACGGCTGGGAGGGTGTCCTTTAGCCTTGCCTGCACCCTCTCCAATCTGGGACCCCTCGGGGATGTCCAACTGCGGGTTTAGGCCTGATCCCTGTGGAATTGGGCCTAAACCAGCAGTCGGACATTCCTCTCACAATCCGGGACCACTGGCTCCTAACTGCTCACCTGCCTGCCTGCCTAATCACCTCTAACCACTCTGCCTGCCAGCCTGCTTGCCCCCAACTGCCCCCCTGCTGGCCTTATTGGCCCCAACTGCCCCCCCCCGCCAGCCTGCTTGCCCCCCACTGTCCCCCCTGCTGGCCTGCTCACCTCCAACTGCCCCCCACTGCCAGCCTGCTCACCCCTAACTGCCCCCCCTGCCAGCCTGCTCACCCCTAACTGCCCCCCCTGCCAGCCTGATCACCTCCAACTGCCCTCCCTTCCTGGCCTGATTGCCCCTAACCACCTCTGTCTTGGCCCTGCCACCATGGCTTTGTCCTGAAGGATGTCTGGAAGGTCTCCCGGTCTAATTAGCATATTACCCTTTTATTAGTATAGATTGTTGTTGTTGTTGTTGTTGGAAACATACTAGCCATTATTTTAGAACATTTACTGAGTCTTTCTTCAATCCTAACAATAACTAACCCTGGACATAAATTTAATTGCCCCAGAGCTTGCTGCTGAGAAAGTTGCCCATGATTGGAAAACAAATACAAGGTAATTGCTTCTCTGACACCAAAGACTCAAATATCTCACTACGCTCAAGTTGCCTTCTCTCCTTCTTTTTAACTATCATTTCCTTTCAAGACATACCTAATTCTGTTTGCTCTTCAGGAAGATAACTAGTGAAGTTGATGAGTTAATCCGACCAAAGGTTACCCTCCTTCTTCTCCTGAGCAGCCCAGGCATTAGTCACCATAAGCTTTTTGAAATGGTGTCAGACCCAAGGAGGTCATCGGGCATTTCCAATCAGCCATAAAGGGAGATTAAACTCTGACAAAAAAGAAGTAATTCGGGGCCATAGAAACCTTATGATTTTTCTCAAATGAAACAAATATTTGGATGGAAAAACTTTTTCTTCTGCCTTCTCACAATAACCCATTGTACTGGGTTGAATCCCCCAAAATCCATGTCCATCTAGAACAGCTGTGGGCAAACTACGGCCCACGGGCCGGATCCGGCCCGTTGGGCTGTTCTATCCGGCCCGCGGAGCCGAAAGAGCGGAGGGTTCTCTTGCTCTCCCCTCCACTCCTTCACCAGCAGCAGTGTTAACATGGCAACGTCGGGAAACACGGCTGCAGCTCCTTCTTCTGAGTGGGCGGATTTATATCTGCCCATTCAGTAGAGGGAACAACCTCTCAATCTTCCAGAGGCTCCTTGTAATGCCCGCGGACGCGTCCCCCGACATCACCCTGGGAATGCGTAGACACCTTATCGTGGTGATGTAGGGAGACACGCCCCTGGAGAGCACAGTATCAGAGCATTAGCTAAAAAGGAGACCAACAACACTGTTCCCACTGAAGTTGATGTTTTAAAGACCAAAAACCTTTTAACCCAGTCTACATTGCCATCTACATCTACGTCTCGGGCATAATTTGGAAGTTGCACTAAAGAAAATGTTTAATTTACTGTTTACACATTTTGTTATTTTCTATTTGTTTTAGTTTTAAATTATTTTATTATATTTAAGTTTAATTTGAAAGGCTTTTGTACCTTTCCTTTGTTAGGCAATTTTATTTTGCCTTTGCCATCTTCAATATAAGGTATGTTATTGTGCTATGATCCTCCATTTTTTGAAGTTTCAAATTATAATCATTAGTGTTTACATTCTTCTTGTTAAAATGTTTGAAATGAATAAAACTATTGAAATAAAATTTAAAAAAGACCGTACCCTTTTATGTAATGATGTTTACTTTGAATTTATATTAGTTCACACAAACACTCCATCCATGCTTTTGTTCCAGCCCTCCGGTCCAGTTTAAGAATCCATTGTGGCCCTCGAGTCAAAATGTTTGCCCATCCCTGATCTAGAACCTAAGAATGTGCTCTTATTTGGAAATAAGGTCTTTGCAGAATAATTAGTTAAAATGGGGTTATATTAGAGTGTGCCCTAAACCCAATGACTGGTGTCTTGTAAGAGAAGGGAGAAGGTGATTCAGTCACAGGGACATAGAGGAGACACAGGGGTCAAGGGCACAGAGACTGAAGGGATGCAACCACAGCCGAAGAACACTGAGGACTGCCAGGAGCCATCAGAGCTAAGAAGGGACGAGGAAGTTTTCTTCCCTTAGAGCCTTCAAAGGGAGCACAGTAACATATGGTGACAGGAGAAAGCTTGAGTTTGGGTGGTGGGCACACAGTGCAATATACAGATCTTGTAACATAGAAACCCACACCTGAAACCTATATGTTCATATTGACCAATGTCACCCCAATCAATTTAATTTAAAAAAAAAAAACTACAAAAGAATTAATGCATTTCTTTTAAATTTTGTTTTAGATATTTTATGTAAGTAAAACCAATTCCCCCAATAAAAACACTATTTAATGAACTGATTCTAATATTCTAAACTAAAACATACATTTTTAGATATGAATGCTTTGTAAAAAAGTAAATAAATAAACTTCAAAAACGGATGAAGGCCATCTTAAAAGTCAACAGTAAATCACGTTTATGTTTGTTCCAGCCAGAAAATGCTTTCAAAGCGGTGTTTGTATACACGGTTCTTTGCTTAAGGTTTTACTACAAAACTCATAGTGAATACTTTTTGAGGCTTGTGTTAAAGTCGGTTGCTTTTCCAGGATAAGCAAGCAGGAGTCTCGGGTGGAGTGTGGCAATGCCTCCTAGTCCCATTCATTGTTAAGGAGAACACAAAAAGACTTCCTAGCTGAATGAAAGGAGCCTGGTGCTGAGAGTCAGGGGACTCTGACTGAACTACAGCCCAGGCTCTGACATTCATTTACTGTATGACTTCCAGGCACATATTTCAACTCCTGCTCTTGCAAGTTTCAATTTTATATTTTGCTGTCTAACATTGAACAAGTTATTTTATAATGCTCTACCTCAATTTCCTCATCTATTAAATTAAATAACAATGACATCCTCTGTCAGGCTTTCGATGAGGTCTAAACGAGTCAATATAGCTAAAGCACAGAGAACAGTGGCCGGCACAAAGTAGCTAGTATGAGTAAGTGCAGTGATACATGTCTTCGCTCCCCTTTTAAGTCTTAAGCTTCTTGGGAACAGAGATCAAACCTTCTCATCTTGGTACCTTTCAAAATACCTAGAATATTGTTTTGCATGCAGTAGTTGCTCAATAAATATGTGCTGCGTGAATTTGTACTTCAAGGACAAAGGCTATCTATTATTTAGTTTGTCGGGTTGTGTTCATTAAACTTTTTTTTAAAATCCAGTGATCTGGGAAAGAAAAAGAGAAAGCATCTTTGGGGAAAACATCTGTGAGCAAAGCATTCCCGTGAGAAACTTTCTGTCAGGTTGGGAAAATATTTTAGAAATCTTCCCGCGGTAAGGGCAGGAGACCTTTGGTCTTTCTAGACACGTCAGCCTCTGTTCTCTGGGAGCAGCCTGGGATGGACCCACGGTGTGGAAGAACCTCATCACTCCCTTGTTCCCCTTCTCTTCTTCTTTTCCCCCATCCCAGCCCCATACCTCACCCCAGCCTCTTTCTCATACTTCTGGAGACCTCCTTCTCCCAGGAGAACGAACAGAAAATTTTTTATTGCTTCAGTTTTATTGCTTTTAGCTCTGGAAACAGCATGCTTCCAGGCAGTAATTATATTCTCTTTATAAATATTATCTCTAAGAGAATAGCAAATAGCTTTTTGCTAATGTTATCTGTCATGCTGTAGCTGCTAAGTATGTGTCAACTAGCATCTTGAAGTAAACAAAATTTATAAATTGATTCCTGTAGCGTGAGGTAAGTCCTTACTGGACTCTAAAGCCGCTTAGATAAGAACAACTGAGCTGATCATCCAGGCGAGCAATGAGATTGAAAATACAATGGAACCTTCTGAGCAGTCTCCAAGAATTAAGGCAAATTCAAAAGAAACACCGACATGTGAAGGTCAGTTGCTTATGGAGAAATCAGTTACAGTTTACTCAGCCTCCAAGAGGTTCCTGTGTTATTTTTCAAGTTAGCTCCAAGTTAGATTTCCCCATAAAAACAATTCTGGTAGAAGAGTCTTAAACCATCTCAGCAAAGAGTTTAAGGAATTGTATAGAAGAATTAAAATCATAAGTAGCTCTAGTAACATTTATATAAGGTTAGTAGATGGAAATGCTTCTCAAAAAGAAGCTAATATCTGCTCTGACGTCTTACCTATAATGACAGTGTCACAAAACAAGGGTAGAATGGTGGTTGGACCCCATCTTCGCTCAGCGGGCTCCTCCAGAAAGCTATAGGCAATGGCCTTCCAGACCTAAGGATTAATAAATGTTAACAAACATATGTGTACTTTACCTCATGAGGTTCACTTTCAAGAGTAGCATTATGTGATGATAAACTGCATATGCTCTGAAGACAGAACTTCATGGAGCTGGACAAGCTGTGTCAGTATTTCCATTGGTAAAATGGACAGTCGTCGCACAGACTAAAGGAGTTAAGACAATTGAATGACCTGGTGTACCATAAGAGAAGAACAACTGTTCTTACTATCATGTCACTATTATTTAGAATCATTATATTGTTTAAAGAATAATTATTAGGACTTCATTTATAATTATTATATTATTTTGAATTATTATGTAGCGCTCTCTCTCTCTCTCTCTCTCTCTCTCTCTCTCTCTCTCTCTCTCTTAGCTCTTGTTACCTTAATTTTAGCCCAGGAACTACCAAGCTGTTGCCACCAACTTTATTTTCCTGAAGAGGCATGCTGACATCCTTCTCTCTATGACCCTAGCAAGGACAAAGGCCAATTCTAATAGCCCTCAAAGGTGGAACATATTCTCTCTCTCTCTCTCTCTCTCTCTCTCTCTCTCTCTCTCTCTCTCTCTCTCATTAGAGGACCAAACAAGAGTAAAACAATTACAATCTGAAAAAAAAAGATAATACACTACATAGCATTCCAAAGTGACTTATTACTACTTCTAAGGGAACTCAAATACTCAAATTGCTTCATATGAAAGAACTACACAGCCAGCATCACTCAGCCCCATCACCTGCTGGCCTCTGGAGGCATTTGAGTTCTGCAGACGCTATGTTCTACTGACTAACTCAAAAGAGATATTAAAAATGTTTAATAGCCAACAAGGTAGGGGTGATAGAGTGAGGACCTAGAGATCCTCATGCAATGAGATCTTAACCAATGGGCCTGAATAATGGAAGAACTAAAGCAACAGGAATCTCTATCAGAGCCCTTATCCTACTTATCCATCTCCTTCTACTGGTCTGAGAGTTTCTTTTGTTTTTATATCTTCTATAGATAAGACAGTGCCTGACACATAATGTGTCTCCTCCCACTCCCAACTTCAAGCCAGAGGGGAATGGGGGATCACAATCTGCAAACTAGAATCTCAGAGGGGCTCTGGGCTCCAGGGGAGGGATTGGTCTGAAGCCTGGAAACAGACAAATTTGCTGGAAATATAAAGAGAAGAGGTATGCCAGTTAAATTCTCCTTGTTCCACGTCCCTCACTGCTGACATTTGTAAGCCATCTGGGGAACTAAGAATTCTAGTGGGATGTTGGCACCCACAGTAAAGTCTCCTTGCTCCGACTTTTGGGGAAACCCCACCTGTCAGCCATGTCCACATCTTCTCATTGTAAAGCTAAGCTGGCCAATCCCCAAATTCTATAAACAGAACCCCCCTCTGAGTTTCCATGTAGTGGAACAGTTTATCTGGAAAACAATGTAGCAGGGGAGGTGTCTATACCAGATCCATCCTTTAAGCTTAGGTATGAAGAAACAAACCAAAGATGACTAGATACTTGAGAATAAGCAACATAAAGGAAAAAATAAGATAAAAAAATAACCACAGGGGAAAACAGAGAACTGTTATTTAAAAAGATTTTACATTTATGAACAAAATGTGAAGACAAAGGAAAAAGCAGAGAACAGTAAAGAGTTGAAAAATAGGATAACAAAAAAATTAATAAGCTGATAAAAAATAAAGAATAGAAATATTAAAAATATAAGCAAAATGATAAAGAGAAATATAATATGAGAGAAAATATAAAGAAATAGAATACCCATTTTTTAACTTGGAATCCCAGAGAAAGAGAGAAAATGGAAGAACAGGTATTATATAAATAACTAGAGGCCTGGTGCATGAAATTTGTGCATGGGGGGGGGGGGGAGTTGTCCCTCAGCCCAGCCTACACCCTCTCCAATCTGGGAACCCTTGGACATCCCTCTCACAATCCGGGACTGCTGGCTCCTAACCATTCGCCTGCCTGCCTGCCTGATCACCCTTAACCGCCTCTGCCTGCCAGCCTGATCGCCACCTAACTGCTCCCCTGCCGGCCTGATCTCTCCCAACTGCCCTCCTGCCGGCCCCAACTGCCCTCCCCTGCCAGCCTGATCGTACCCCTAACTGCTTGCTCCCCCACGCTGGCCTGATCTCCCCCAACTGCCCTCCTGCCAGCCCCAACTGCTCTCCCCTGCCGGCCTGATCATGCCCCTAACTGTTTGCTCCCCTGCTGGCCTGATCGCCCCTAACCACTTCTGCCTCAGCCCCCACCACTGTGGCTTTGTCTGGAAGAAGTCAGACATCTGGAAGATGTCTGGTTGATCTGGTCTAATTAGCATATTACCCTTTTATTAGTATCCTATATAATAAAGAGCTAATATGCAAATGGTCTTCACACCCTCACGCCTTCGTGCCCTTGTGCCCTCGCACCTTTGCCCCAGAACTGCTCAGACACTCAACACTGGGGAGAGAGGGACAGGGACCAGCCAGGCACAAATGAACTTGTGAGAGAGGAATGGGGACCAGCCAGGCACAAATGAACTTGTGAGAGAGGAATGGGGACCAACCAGGCTGCGGCCCAGAGAGGGACAAGCCACCGCCCCATGGTCCCAGGCACCTGCAGCTGCAGCCCAGGCAAAGCCACCCACCCAAGGTCCCCTGCAGCTGCGGCTGGCCCCAGTGAAGCCAGCCTGGGTCCTGGGTGCCTGCAGCCAGCTAGGGGGAGGGAAGCCCGGATCCCTGGTGCCTGTGAATGGCCAGAGGAGGGAATCCTGGGTCCAGGGTGCGGGGCAAGGCAGAGGCAGTTAGGGGCCATCAGGCTGGTAGGGGAACAATTAGGGGAGATCAAGCAGGCATGCAAGTGAGTGGTTAGGAGCCAGTAGTCCCGGATTTCGAGAGGCAGTTGGACATCCCCCTAGGGGTCCCGGATTAGAGCGGGTGCAAGCCAGGCTGAGGGACCCCCCCTCCCATGCATGAATTTCATGCACCAGGCCTCTAGTAGATAATAAAACACCCCCCAAACTGAGAATGACAATCAGAAAAGGGTTCCCTGATTGCTGAGTAAGATGAGTGAAAAATCCTTGTAAATGTTAGAGTACCAATGATACAAGATATTCATAAACATTTCCAGAAATGAAAGCACAAATGCGATCTAGAAAAGACTGTGTCTGGGATGACACAGCAATCTACAAACTTGGAAAAACACCCGTCCAGAGTGGCTCTGGCAGGGATGTCTTCTCCCAAGAATGTCACAGGTTCAATAGACAAATAATCATGAAGCTAGATTAACTTGAGGAGCTGACAAAGGCATATTATTCTTTTTCCAAAAAAGGGGAAAAATACTATTGGAAAAATAAACAAGAGAGAAATAAACAAGTTAACAAAACAAAAACTTTACAAGATTTTAAGTAATGGATAACATTAAGGAAAGAGATTTCTTTTGACCTTGATGCTAGAAAGATGTTCCACTGAGCAGCCCAGAAATGTGGACGTTGAAAGGATAGCCTATGAAATGTTTTCTAAGCAGACAACTTGGCTCTGCTTTGAAAAACAAATCATGTGGTCATAAAATGTAACTGCTGTTGGTTAGCTTTGCTTTTAGAATCAATGTTATAGGAAAAATATAGACGATCCATGTAGGGCTAGTGAACAAAATGTTAACGCTAAAGACCCTGAGAATATGAAAGAAAAATAGGGCTGATAGAATGGGGAAAAGAAGCAAGAGGTAAAGGCACTAATAGCCTCGTCCTAAATAAATAAGCAAAGATATAAGACAATGACTAAAGCTGATGAAAAAAGAAATATCAGTTGAGCTATTAAAATTATAGTGATAACCAAGAGGAGATTGTAAAAATCCTGAATTTAGCTCATGAGAATCAATAGGGACAGCCCCAGCAGTGCATATTAGATGTCATCTTTTACAACAGGGAGTCTATAAATATTTTTATGTATGAACATTTATTATAAATGTATATTAACTAAATAAAGGTAAAGTCTATTATTTAAAGTTATAAATAGTGAGACATTAAAAATAGAAGCAGGTAACGAATTGCCTATAAGAAGTGGGAAACAGAAATGGTATAGTGGACACTTTGCTCTTTGTTATAAGCTCTTTAGTTTTTTCCATTGATTTCATAATACTGATTTTGTAATAAAATAATGCATTAAGAACCATCCCTCAGCCTCATCCCGTTTCTGAACTTCATCCTGTCTTTAGTCTCACCCCAAATCTCATACCTGACTAACCTGTGACTTACATCATCTTGCTCCATTACCGAGCTTGGAAGGAGCAGGTAGCTGATGTATCAAACGGCCCATCAGATTGGCCCAATGAAAATATCACAAGTGACCAGTCATTTTATCCTTTGGTTCTCAAGATTTTTCTTCTGCAAAATGAGGACATGTAGTGAGTAATCTAAAGTATCTTCTAGTTTTATTATTTCTTAAGAATGTATGTGTATACTTATCTATGTATCTTTTGTCAGCACTGGAATGGTGAATATGAAGCTAAATATCCACAAGATGGCACTCTAAGTCCAATTCTATAGAGATTTGGCTTTTTTCTTTTTAATTCTCCTAGTTTTGCTGGCAGAAATTACAAAACATAAAGAACTAAAGGAAATACTTTGAGAAAAGTTTGGAGGACAAGTATCACCCAGAGACCAGGCTTAGTTCTCCCCAATCTTCAATCATTTACTATATTTCTCCAACAGCATGTGAATTGCATGGACACAAGTCATAGGAACCTGAGTGTTAACGTATTTTCAAAACAACAATCAGAAAGCCATACTTCTCTGGGTTGGATCTCCACTAGCAATGTGGGAAGTTCAGTCGGCTGCCCACTACTCTACCCCACCAGCTATTTCTGAGATCCCTGGGACGTGTGTCAACCAAATCTCTTAGCACGTTCATTTCTGTACCTGTCGGCTATAATAGGAATGCTGAGGCCAGAGTCTTTTAATTCATGATTTATTCACTCATGGAACAAATAACTATTGAGTGCTTACAACTGCTTGATGCCAAGAACAATACTACATACACAGAAATATGTCTATGCCCACATTGTTTCTGGAAGTAATCACAGCAAACTCTTAACAGGGATTGGCTGCAAATGGAGTGGGCCATAATGGCATTGGGTGGAAATGAGACTTACCTTGTACTATGTTCAGTTTTATACTCTTTAACGTTTATCTTACGCATGGATAAATATGCACAGGATAAATATGGATAGCCAGTTTAAATTGGCCAGTGAGGATGAACATTTTCAGAATTAGCTCAATGGATTTATGTCTTCTAATAGAAATGACTATCTTCCAAGTGTTCACGAAGCGTTCATTCATTACAGCAGGTGGCAGTACTGTGCATGACTTGATTTTGGAGGCTCTGACGAAATGTGGAAGGATGGTAGTTAAACACATTCTGAAAAGAGCTGGAAACTGAGGCTCTGTGCCTTGGGACTTCTGGTCCTAAACAGAATAGTTTGTTCATGCTTGAAACAGGTGCAAATGTACTACTTGGTTCTTAGAATCTTAAACTTAAAGGGACCTTAGTGATCATTTAGTCCAATATCCTTGCTTTATTCTCAAAGAAGATAAGGGAATTAGCCTATTATCTAGCAGGTGCTGTGTAGCAAAGCCAGGCAGAACCCAGACTGCCTGAATGTTTTGTCATAAGGAGATGGTATGACTGATTAAGATAATCAGTTTATCAATCTTGCTTTTAAATTTGAGGGTTCATCAGTCCAATCTTTAAAATGTAGGCTTGGACCACATTGGTGTTTTCAAACTGACACAAATATGAGCATTGCTTAGGGCCCTTTTTAAAATACAGATTTTAAAGTCTCTCCCTTTGAGATTCTTATACATAAAATCTGGAGTGGAGCTCAAATTTTGTATTTTTTAACATGAGATCCTCAATGGTTCTTATTATCTGGAAAATGTCAGATGATTTTTTTAAAAAGCCTCCAAACTCTTAAATTCTATGATAGTTTTCTTCTTCTGCAATTGTTCTTATTAAACATTGTCCTTCCTCTACTTCAGTGATTTGCATCAGAATCACATGTCCATGTTATTTCCCATCTCTAACTAAATATCACTGGCTGATGAATAGCATCTGTTTGTCAATACTATTGCTAAGCAGGGTGTTTCCCATTTGTCCCTTCATATCCACTCTCCACTGTTATCCACCTGATCTCTGCTGTTGGAGCTAAACTTGACTGACCACTTCAATGGGCTCCTTTGCCTTCTGACTTTCAATTGGGTTTATCCAATGGGAGGATTCAAGAGGAGAGTAGAGAATGGGAGAAGAACATTAGGGGTATTTTTATCCTGACCTCTACTCCTCCCTAATTACCCATGGAATCACTATGAGTTAGCTGTGTCTCTCTATTGAAAGATATAGCCGTCTTAGGGGGTCCTCTTATAGTTAAAGTAGAACTTTGGGGGGGTCTCTTCAGGACGAGGGTTGGTAATATTGTTACTGAAGTACCTTTCAGATACTCCTTAACCTTTCCCAAGCCTTTGTAAATAGTCCCTTTGTTCTTTGTTAAAACTTCCTCAATTACTCTGAGTATGCATCTCTGCTGCCAGGACTTGGACACAGACAATGATTTACCTTTATCTCTTTCATATGTGCTGTTTACAGAATAAAGGTTTTCTTGTTCTTTATTAGAAACTAGTGGCCCAGTGCACGAAATTTGTGCACATTAAAAGGGGATTAATTAGAGGAAATATTTAAATATTGCTATTTGCCCTTTCTCTATAATAGAAGTGTCAGAGATTAAAGAAAATTAGTAAAATGTATATGAAAACCTTCCTCCTGTCAGAGTCTGGGGTACACCACAGGACCCAGAGTCAAGTCCCCGCCCACCCACATGCGACTCAAAATCGCCTGAGACCCAGACCTAGCCGGCACCCCCCCCCCCCTCATTGGGTTAGATCCAGACCTGGCTAGTCCCACCCTTGTCAAGCCCTGCTTGGCAGGGAACATAGCCTCAGGTCCCCTGGCCCGGCGCCAGGACGGGGGGCATGGCCTGAGGTCCCCCAGCCCAGACCGGGGGGGGGGGGGGGGCGTCCCTTGAGGTCACCTGTCAAGCCCTGCCAGGTGTGGGACATGGCTTGAGATCCCCTGTCAAGCCCTGCCAGGCGGGGGGGGGGGGGGGGGGGGGTGCAGCCTCAGGTCCCCCAGCCCAGCACCAGGAGGGGGAACAGCCTCAGGTCCCCCCTGGGTGGGGGGCATGGCCTGAGTTCCCCTGACCCAGCACTGGGAGTGCACCTTAAGGTCCCCTGTCAAGCCCCGCCAGGCAGGGGGGCACAGCCTCAGGTCCCCTGGCTCGGTGCTGGGGTGGGGGTGTGCGGCCTGAGGTCCCCCAGCCTGGTGCTGGGGTGGGGGGCATGGCCTGAAGTCCTCTGGCCTGGCGCTGGGGCGGGGGGAGCAGCCTGAGGTCGCCTAGCCCAGCACCAGGACAGGAAGCGCAACTTGAGGTCCCCCGTCAAGCCCTGCCAGGTGGGGGGCGCAGCCTGAGGTCCCCTGGCCTGGCACTGGGACGGGGGGAGCAGCCTGAGGTCCCCTAGCCCAGCACCAGGACGGGAAGTGCAACTTGAGGTCCCCCGTCAAGCCCTGCCAGTGGGTGGTGTACCTGAGGTCCCCTGTCAAGCCCCACTTGGTGGGGGGTGTGGCCTGAGGTCCCCTGTCAAGCCCTGCTGGGTGTGGAAGGCAGCCTGAGATCCCCTGTCAAGCCCTGCCGGCCTGAGGTCCCCTGTCAAGACCCACGGGGGTGGGGGAGGGCATAGCCTCAGGTCCCTGCTGATTGCTTGTTAAGGCTCCTTATGGAAACTTGGCCTCAGCTGTGGGTGCAGCCATCTTTGTGACAGAGTGATGGTTAATTAGCATATTCCCTCTTTATTAGATAGGATACGATCATCAGGCTGGCATTGCTCAGTGGTTGAGCGTCAACCCATGAACCAGGAGGTGATGGTTTGATTCCAGGTCAGGGAGCTCGATCCCCAGTAGGGGGCATGCAGGAGGCAGCCAATCAATGATTCTCATCATTGATGTTTCTATCTCTCTCTTTCCCTCCTCTCCTCTCTGTGAAATAAATAAATAAGAAATGATAGAATTTAGGAGGAGAAAGAAAAGAATTCTAGAATTCAAATGGGCTTTAACATATATATTCTAGCTTACCACTAAATGCTAGAATCCTACATGAAATAGGTCTGCTTCTTCCTGTTCATTACAACTTTTCAAATAGTTACTGGGAATTACCATTTTCTCCTCTAGGTTAAATATTATCAGTTCCTTTGATAGTTTTTCATGTAATGTGGTTTCTAGATCCTTCTCCATCCTGTCCATTAAAGATGTTCCATTGAGTGCATTCTGTTTGTCAATGCTATTGCTTCATGTTTACGGAAACATTTGCAAAGTAAGCCAAAGGTGGATAGAGTCTCACCCAGCTGAAGAACCCAGAGCCCCCTAACTGAGAGGCACACCGGGATGAACAAATACAGACCAAAGGCTCTGCTATCCAACGGAGCTTCTGACTGGACCCAGATGTGTGGGTGGAGGCAGGAGTCCCTGCTGAAGGGGACATACACATTACCACCACATTCCTTGCAAGTCATGGTTCCACTTTAGAATTTATACCTTACTTTTTCTTTTGTACTTTACTTTCCACAAAGGAGGCAACAGTAATGGAATTCTAGTCAGGCCAAGAGCTAAAATAAGAAATATGAGCACTTTAAATTCCCATGGTCTGGAATTCCTCAGTTTCCTTAACCCCACCCAATCCAGATGTGTTTTGTAGGCACCTAGTTTTCTGGCCCGAAGGTAACTAGTTCATTTGTGTGAAACAGTTAGTATAGAGTCTGCAGCAAAAGAGATTTTCTGGAGTGTTGAGCCTCTCATTTCCTTGTTCAGACTCTGAGGATCTCAAAGTCACAGAATGTATTGCTGCCAAGAATCTTAGGTTATCAAATTCAGGCAAATTGGAAGATCCAAAGGGTGGAATCTTTGTCCAAAATTACAGAGCAATTTACTGGTAGAGCCACAATTAGAACCCAACTTTCTTTTTTCCCTATCATCCTGTCTCTCTTTTCAGTTAATTTACCCCATTCTTTTACCAGATTACAAAACCGAAATGAAGAAATTAATACAACAAGTACCCAAGCATCCAAGTCTGACAGAGGCAGCATTTGAATTGCACAATTGCCTTGGAAGTATTGGGGAAAGACAGCTATGAGCACATTATATTTGACACAACTTCAGGGGTGAAGCAAACCATCATTTTATTTTGAGAGCTCAACTACCTAGCCTTTGCATCTGTGTCTAAACTTTAAAGAATATAAATATGGACAAAAAGGGGCCTGACTAACTTATGGAAGGCTTACATGGCAGCCTTGAAAACCACAAAGGATGGTCTGAAATTAATCAATTTTAATTAAAAAGCAGTCTATGGTGGGTAGTCATGTCCTAGGCCAGTATCTTCTCTGACAAAGATCAACTTTGATCTCAACTGAGTCTACTCTCTTTTTGCATCTGTGATAACATACCTTTGGAATGTCAGGGTAACTTGTAACTTCCCTTTTTCCGGATCCCTCAGGACACAACCAATGGTCAGGACACCAGGGCAGAGACCACAAATTCCCTCATTGTTATTGTTATGTTAATTGTTGACTGTCAACTATCTTGTACCCACTTATGTAAAAGAAGCATGTGTCTATCATTTTACTTTTTACCCAATCCCAGAGGTTTCCCTGTTTTGCTTTCTCCCACCTCCCTAATCTATCACCAATGGATTTCATTTAACTCACTTACATCTCCTCCTTTGATGATAATTTATAAAATTAGGTGAAAAACTGCCATTCTCTGGAGCATTGTCTCAATACATTGAGATTCTGCTTCTTGGTAATTGTCGATAGTTTGGGTCAAATAAACTCACAAAAATTCTTTACACGTTTAAATGTTTCTTACATTAACGTGAATCTTTTCAATCAACTGAATCAAGGCACTGAAAATAAGGCTCCCATAGTTAGTCCTGACTTTAAATCTCCAGTCTTCCACCAACTTAGAGCTGTATAATATAAAACTGCAGAGGACTTCAGGGACAGCCTAGTTCAAAGAAAGTTAGACCCAGAAAGTATGTGCTTTACAAACTTACAAAGAAGAATCAGAATTTGACTCTTAATCCTATGGTCTTTTGCATGCACTGTGGTTATTTCCTGTATGACTGTGCCTTCTGTGTTTAATTTTCTTCAGAGCAGGGCACCAGATATTTCGTTATAGCATTTAATAAACTTCATCATAAGAGTCAAAGTAAATACCTTCTTTATTCAATGAGAAGGGGAGGTGAGTGACATAATGTTATTTTAGAAGCCTACTACTTACTAATCATAAAGAATGCCTAGCAAAAAATTGATTTGAAGGACATAACAAACAAAATTTAGAGAAGTATTTATGACTTCTAACCAGCTGATAGGAAAAGGTGGTCAGGTTTAAAATGCCCTAGCAAAAGTTGATGTTTACCCACTATTCTTAGCTACACTGTACTCTATGAGAGAGTCTGACACTAGAACTCTTAGTAGCAACTTATAGAAAATGACTGTGTAGGAAAAAGAAACCACTTCTGAACAAGACCACATTTCAAGACTCAATAGGGAAAAAGAAATCAAAGTTATAGCAGATGCTGTTGAGAGTGCCTCAGATGATCCCAAACTGAGCGAGCTCATGCAACTCCAGGTGGCTGAATGCCTCCCAAGGACAAATCACTGTGATATCTGCAAGAAAGGGAAGAAGAATTTATAAGTCAGCCTCACCCCCAGGAGAGCCTTTTCTGCTCAAAAAGACATCCTTCAGGCAGAAGATGCCGCCTCCTCTCTCCTATTCATTGTCCAGGTGACTGGGAAGTTATCTAAAATGGCCCTGAGACCCAGAGGATCAGACCAAATGCTTAATTAATCCTTTGAGGGCTCCAAATGGCCCCAGAACACACTCCTCCAGATATATATATATATATATTGGCTCTATTCTGCATCCTCTTTTGGGCAGGTGACCCAAGGCTTTTGACTGGGGCTACCCTGTAGGGGTACATCTCAATGATCACCCAGGACCTCCCCAAAGCACAACCACTAAGGAGGGACCAGAAGTAGATTTCTAGCCAGGTCAAGGGTTAAAATGAGAAATAGGAGCACTTTAAACCCCCATGGTCTGGAAACCCACAGCCTCCTTACTCCCTACCAATCCAGGTGGGTTCCTTGGGCTTCTCTGACTTGTTCCTCAGCTCCTTTACATTTTGAAATGTCTACATCCAACTCATACTGAGAAGTGATTTCAAGGGATCCTCTAATCCAGTCCCTTGAATCCAGAAATAAGTTATTATTGTCCCAGGTCACAGAGAAGCTGGTGGATACCCAGAAAGAGTAATCATTTAGCAAAAAATTGCACAGTTGCAGAAATGGGACTAGAACCAGATCAAAGGTCTCAAATCTTCTTCTAGTGTAAACCTCTTTCTATTATTCCAAATATGTTAGCAGAGTTAAACATGTCTTCCAGAGTGGATTTACTAGTCTTAAATATATCTGGTCAAAATATAGAAGCAGTTGATTTTTAAAAATCATGAGCTCTATAAAGTGGCTATAAAATTTGAGATTCCAGAAGTGACATTTGATTGCAAAAAGCAAATACACAGAATTGCCTGGTAAAGACATTCATTGCTATGAACGCCAGCATTTATCAAAAGTGTATTGGAGATCTAGCTGGCTTGATTCAGTGGATAGAGCATCGGCCTATGGACTGAAGGGTCCCAGGTTTGCTTCTGGTCAAGGGCACATGCCCTTGTAGGCTCCATCCCAAGTAGGGAGCGTGCAGGAAGCAGCCAATTGATGTTTCATCATTGATGTTTCTATCTCTCTCTCTGTCCCCCTTCCTCTCTGAAATCAATTTTATATATATATACACAAACACACACTAGAGGCCTGGTGCATGAAATTTGTGCATGGGGGGGGGAGGGGTGTGTGTCCCTCAGCCCAGCCTGCACCCTCTCCAATCTGGGACCTCACCAGGATCGGGTCTAAACGGGCAGTCGGACATCTCTCTCACAATCCAGGACTGCTGGCTCCCAACTGCTTGCCTGCCTGCCTGTCTGATTGCCCCTAATCGCTTCTGCCTACCAGCCTGATCACCCCTAACCACTCCCCTGCCAGCCTGATCAATGCCAAACTGTTCCCATGCCGGCCTGTTTGTCCCCAACTGCCCTCCCCTGCTGGCCCAGTCACCCCTAACTGCCCTCCCTTGCCAGCTTGGTTACCCCTAACTGCCCTCCCCTGCAGGGATGGTCCCCCCAAGGGAAGGACAGTTAGGGGTGACCAGGCTGGCAGGGGAGGGAAGTTAGGGGTGACCGGGCCAGCAGGGGAGAGCAGTTAGGGGCAATCAGGACAGCAGGGGAGCAGTTAGGTATCGATCAAGCTGGCAGGGGAGTGGTTAGGGGGTGATCAGGCAGGCAGGCAGGCTATCGGTTGGAACCCAGTAGTCCTGGATTGTGAGGGGTATGTCCCAGATTGGAGAGGGTGCAGGCTGGGCTGTGGGACACACACCCTGCTCCCCCTCCGTGCACAAATTTCATGTACTGGGCCTCTAATATATATATATATTATAGTGTTTTGGATGAACCCAGGTCAGTGTAGCTCAGTGGATTGGAGCATCATCCTGTGTGCCAAAAGGTTGCAGGTTCCATTCCCAGTCAGAGCACATATCCAGGTTATGGGTTTGATTCCTGATCCAGGCTTGTATAGGAGGCAACCAGCAACCAATTGATGTTTCTCTCTCACATTGATTTTCTCTCTCTCTCTCTCTTTTTCTCATTGTCTCTCAAATCAATAAAAAAACATGTCCTCCAGTGAGGATTAAACAAAAAGTCTATTGGATGAGTTGAAAACTCATGTCTACACAAATACCTGCACAAGTATGTTTATAGCTGCTTTATTTATAATTGTCAAATCTTGGAAGCAACCAGGATGTCTTTCAATAGGATAAATAAACTGTGATACAACCATGCAGTGAAATATTATTCAGTGATAAAAAGAAATGTGCTATCAGCCATGTAAAGACATGGAGGAACCTTAAATGAAAAAATACTTCTAACTGCAAGAAGTCTGGAAAAGCTACATACTGTATGTCTCTAACTATATGACAATCTGGAAGAGGCAAAACTATGAAGACAGTAAAAAGATTATTGGTTGTTAGGAGTATATAGGGGGTGGGGATAAACAGAGCATAGGGGATTTGGGGGACAGTGAAACTCTTCTGTATGAACCTGTAATGTTGGATATATGACATTGTGCATTTTTCAAAGCCTAAAGAACTGGACAGCAACACAGAGAATGAACCCTAATGTAAGCTCTGGACTTCAGTTAATAATAATGTGTTGCTATTGATTCATCAATTGTAACAAATGCAAGTTAATAATAATAAGGGAAACTATGTACAGGGGGAGGCGGGGAGCAGACGAGGTGTATAGGAACTCTGTACTTTCTACTTAAATTTTCTGTAAACCTCAAACTGCTCTAAAAAGTAAAGCCTATTAATTTTTTTTTAAAGAATAGGCAGTAATTTGCATTCATTATCTAATGAATAAAAATGCTAGGCAATGAAAAAAAAATACTGCATTGGATACTTTCAGTGTGTGGGGCCCTGTTCTGGGTGCCAGAGAATGTGTGAAAAGAGGAAGCAGTTGAGGGAGTGGCTGGCCTGCTAGAGTAGAAATGCTCCCCGGGCCCCACCCTTGTTTCCAATACCTCACTTGTGGCCTCTGATTGTCACTTAATTCTGCTGTGTCTCAGATTTCTCTTCCAAAAAATAAAGAAGTTGGTCTAGACTCTAGACTAACTGAGAATCTTTGTACCAAGTCTACAGTTCACCATTATAGTCTCTCAATGGTTGTTGAAAAAGACAAAAGAATTCATTAAACAAACATGAAGCCTAAAACCTGATTTCTTTCAGTGTTTGCCTCTTGGCACACACATTCTTACTAGTACTGAGGAGATCAAAATAAAACCCCACATTTTTCAGTCTTCAAATGATCTGCTGCGTTAGGTTTTTCTGATAACTTTCAACTGCCCCTTAAGGCCTGAAGCAGATAAAAAGATGAAGCTTCAAGTGTAATGTCCTCACTTTAGTCTCTGGGTGGCTCACCTGTTCCCAGCCCTTCCATGCCTGGAATGTCATCTCCAAACCTAAGAAAAAAAAAAAAAAATTAGCTGAGATCAGAGCAAAAGGGTCCTGGAATGACTCATGTGGAAAGTTTCCTGACTCAGGGGGGAAGAAGAGGCTTAAGCTTTTATATTTGAAAAACTTCTTATGTTTGCATTGAATTATGATAAAGAAAATAACACTCAGGCAGGTTTTAAACAGTGTGTCCCATAGAGAGATAATTTCCCCCGGGGTAAAAAATTAACCTAAAACAATCAAGGGCCAGAAAGAGTGATCAGTGGGGCAATTTTAGACAAGCCTCACTTTTAAAAATGGAAATTGGAATGGAAAAGCAATATGAAAGGAATTAAACTGATTAATTCATTCATTTGTTTAGTTACCCAAAAGTATCGTAATAGGCATCTTCTATGTGCCAGACACTGTGTTAGGCTCAGGGAGAAAAGGAAAAAAAGAAATAATTTTCTTTGAGTTAGCTCTGTCACAAGAAACAAATGAAAACAAAATAGTAAAAGTTATGATAGCTGAATGTACAAAAGGCAAACAAGGAATTAATGATAGCATTTGTCTAAGAGAGTCAGTAACAGCTTCAAAAAGAAATTAACTTATGAGTGTGTGTTGAAAAATAAGACATTGCCAGGGAAAGAAAGAGAAAAACAAAGAACTTAAGACATAAGATTGAAACCATAAAAATAAAGTGTGATTTCTGGAAATGGCCAGTGGGTCTGTAACCCTGATGAAAGCACGGGGTATAATGGTAAAAGGGAGTGGTCAAGAAGAAAAGCTGGGGGGAGAAACCAAGATGGCGGCATAGGTAAGCACCTAAACTGCTGCCTCGCACAACAATTTCAAAACTACAACTAAAAGACAGAACGGACACCATCCAGAACCACAGGAAAGCTGGCTGAGTGAAAATTCTACAACTAGAAGGAAAGAGAAAAGCTCACAGAGAATTGGAGGTACGGCAAAGGGTCTTTGTGCGTGCAGAGAGGAAGGGCGGCTGAGAGCCTGGCTGACTTTCTCTGGCGGAAGGGGGAAGGAAGCCCCCGACCGCACTGAACCCCAGTTCTGACTGCACTGAACCCCAGTTCCGGGCGAGCCCCTGGGGACCCACGCTCTTACGGGGGGAGTCTGGACTCTCGGGGGGAGACTCGGGAGCCGGGAAGGCAGAGGTCTGAAGGAGCGTGCGTGCCAGTGTGCACAAAGGCTGCGGAGGTTGCCACAGGCTTTCCCTAGTGGGAGGGAGTCGGAGGCTCCTGACTACACTGGGCCCCAGTTCTGACTGCACTGAACCCCAGTTCCAGGCAAGCCCCTGGGGACCCATGCTCTTGTGGGGGGAGTCTGGACTCTCGGGTGGAGACTCGGGAGCCGGGGAAGGCAGAGGTCTACGCGTGCAAGCAAGGGCAAGGCTGCCGGGAAGCCAAGACTGTCTGCTCCGCCCTGAGACTCCACCCCATCCAAGCTGAGCACAGAGGCTATTGCAATTTGGCAAGTCTAATCCTATAAGGCTGTCTCTAGCACCGAACTTCTCCCAGCATAGACGCAGCTGATCCTTACAGCCAACTGGCCTGGAGGTCAATTCCTCCCAGTGATACCAACAACTATCAAGACTTAACTACAACAAGGCTGTACACACAGTCCACAAAGGGGTGCACCAAGAGTGTCCACCTCAGGTTAACTGGGGAGGCTGACCCACTGGGCCATATAGGAAACCTAGCACACAAATTTACCCTACCAACTCAGGGAAGCAGTGAAAATGCGGTGCCAAGGAAACAGATCACAAACGAAAGAAATGGAGGAAAACAAATGACTGGATATAGAATTCAAAACCACGGTTATAAGGCTTTTCAAGAATATCCTAGAAAAGGCCGATAAATATAACGAGACCCTCGAAGATATGAAAAAGGACCAACTAGAAATTAAACATACACTGACTGAAATAAAAAATATTATACAGAGACCCAAAAACAGACTAGAGGAACACAAGAATCAAGTCAAAGAATTGAAATACAAAGAAGCAAAAAACACTCAACCGAAAAAGCAAAAAACAAAAAAAACAAAAAGTTGAAGATAGTGTAAGAAGACTCTGGGACAACTTCAAGCGTACCAACATCAGAATTATGGGGGTGCCAGAAGAAGAGAGAGAGCAAGATACTGAAAACCTATTTGAAGAAATAATGACCGAAAACTTCCCCCACCTGGTGAAAGAAATAGACTTACAAGTCCAGGAAGCGCACAGAACCCCAAACAAAAGGAATCCAAAGAGGACCACACCAAGACACATCATAATTAAAATGCCAAGAGCAAAAGGCAAAGAGAGAATATTAAAAGCAGCAAGAGAAAAACAGTTAATTACCTACAAGGGAGCACCCATACGACTGTCAGCTGATTTCTCAACAGAAACTATGCAGGCCAGACGGGAGTGGCAAGAAATTTTCAATGTGATGAATAGCAAGAACCTACAACCAAGATTACTCTACCCAGCAAAGCTATCATTCAGAATTGAAGGGCAGATAAAGAGCTTCACAGATAAGAAAAAGCTAAAGGAGTTCATCACCACCAAACCAGTATTATATGAAATGCTGAAAGGTATTCTTAAAGAAGAGAAAGAAGAAAAAAGTAAAGATAGAAATTATGAACAACAAATACATATCTATCAACAAGTGAACATAAAAATCAAGTGAATTAAAAACCCGAGGAACAGAATAATCTGGTGAATATAATAGAATCAGGGGCATAGAAAGGGAGTGGACTGATAACTCTCAGGGGGAAAGGGTATGGGGGGGTTCATGAAGAGACTGGACAAAAATCATACACCTATGGATGAGGACAGTGGGGGGAGGTAAGGGCAGAAGGTGGGGTGGGAACCGGGTGGAGGGGAGCTATGGGGGGGAAAAGGAGAAACAATTGTAATAATCTGAATAAAGATTTATTAAAAAAAAAAAAAAGAAGAAGAAGAAGAAAAGCTGGGAGGTCAAGTCAAAGGTCATTGTGAAAGACTCCATTTGCCGTGCTATATTTGGCCTTAGACCTGAGAGCTGAGAAAGTATTCCAGGGCTAAAAGCATGACTCAGCAAAGATTGTGGCAGAGAGGAAAATAGAAGATGGGGTGGAAATTTTTGTAAGTTTGCTTAATATGGTGAGCATTAAATCTCAAAAGTAGATGTGGCACATATACTAATACACCATGGACTACTACTCAGCCGTAAGGAAAGATGAAATCCTGCCATTTGAGACAACATGGATAGACCTTGAGGATATTATGCAAAGTGAAATAAGTCTGGCAGAAAAAGCTAAGAACCATATGATTTCACTCATAAAACTGAAACTCGTGGACACAGATAGCAATGTGGTGGTTGCCCGAGGGAAGGAGTGGGAGGATGGGAGGAAAAGAGGGCCTAATATAGGGTGACGGAAGAAGATTTGACTTGGGTGGTGAGCACACAGTGCAATATACAGATCTTATATCCCAGAAATGTACACTTGAAACCTATATGATCCTATTATCCAGTCACCACAGTAAATTTAATTTAGAAAAAGCAACAACAACAAAGCAGTCTTATGGGAGAAAAGAAACCATAGAAAGTCTTCTTTTTCATCCTGGTCTTACCCTTTCACACCTTTCTTAGGAGGCTTGCTCTTGAACTGGCGAGTCTGCCTCTGCTTGAACTTGGGAAGCCCTTTGCGTGGGGTGGTGGGACCCTGGTTTGAAGCTGGAGGAACCAAAGTACTATTGTCACTCATTCTGATGGTCCTTGGGTGGCTGATGGTTCTCCTTCAGGCCCCTTAAACAATGAGAGAAGAAAAGACCCTTCTAGGTATGAGGACAGTTGCTTAGCAGACCTTTGCTGTAAACTGGGAAAGAAAAAGCACCGTGATAAAGAAGCTTAAGTATTTTGTGTTGACCCAATAGGGGAGGAGTTATCATCTTTTAAAGAGATTTTAAATAAGTCACAGTATAAACTGACAGTGACACTCGATATAGTGGAATACTATACAAATTGACAACAAATAGATTTCAAGAATCTAGGTAGATATGTTGTTCTAGTAAATCTGCCACTAGCTTTCTATGTGATTTATTAGAATGGCCTACTACCCTTCTGTGATCACCAGTCTCATTATATGTAAAGGGAGGAGAATGGACTACATGATATCTACAGTCTTTACAGCCCTGACATATTATTTAAGCTTTATACATTTTTCCACCCAGCTGCAAAATAATCAGACACTAAATGTTTGTTGACCCATTGTTATGGCCTTTGCTCTTTATAGTCTTTATTTTATTTAATCCTCACATGATCCAGAGACTTCTCCCCAAGTTCCGAGAGGGGAGGTGGTGATGGTGGTGGAAATGTAAATTGTCTGGACAGGAGTAGCTCTGAATCAGGTATACCAACACCCATGAAAGTATGCAATACATCCCAACACACACGCGCGCGCACGCACACACACACACACGAAAATCGATGCAGGGTGATTAAGTAGTAAGATTGTGATTTAACTTCATATCCAGACATGAGGTTCTTTAGCTACACATTCCTCAGAAATTTTTGACATTTTCTCCTATCCAAATCATGGGCCTATCTAATATGGTTTTCCCAGACTTTCATTTTAGCTGTAGAAATGTGCATTGCCACTCTTGAAGTACAAATCAAAGAACATGATTAGCAAAGGTATATTTAAAAAACAAGTGTGCTAAGCCAAAGAATTTTTTTCTTTCTTCTTTTCCAACAAAAAAGTTGATAATATTTACCTTAGGAAGGAAGATTCTGAAAAGCTCCAAAGAGCTCCCATGTAGCCTGAATCCCTCACCTTGAGCCAACCCCTTTCATAATTCACTACCTGGAAACTTTGTTTTCATTGAATTCTTTGTTTCACCCATTCTAGATTTATGCTAATATCCTTAGCTTCAAATCTCCTGGACAATCTTTGGCTTGTGCTAGCCTTTTATATCTCTTTCTACCACACTGCACATCCCTCAAATATTATGTTGTATAACTTTATCAACTTTTTCTTATTACTTTCAAAATCATGTTAAATTATTATCCTTACCTCCAAGATATTTTTACTTATTTTTTTTTCCAACTCACTATTTTCATCCTGTCCTGCCAATTTTCAACTTGTTCAAAGAAACACATTGACTAATTTGTGAGCTGGAACTAGGGATGGTGAACCTGGCCAGACCTCTGGATGACCTACTCATGCCAAGGATTTGTCTTAATCCCCCATTGGAATATGGGCTGCTTTTCCAGTTTTTGATGATTTCTGTGGTCTCAGAACCTACAAAAGTACCTGGCCTTTACTAGGTATGCCATGTATACTTGTCAAATGGGTAAATAAACAAATGAAGAAATTGGACTAATACCCTGAACATGAGAGTCTGACCCTCTGACCTTCTCCATCAAACCATAGAGAAGGCATCAGCAGGTTTTCACTTTACAAACCCCCCAGTGGCTTAGGAAGTGCCCTGCCAGCTCCTCTGCTCACTGAATCCAGTTCTTGTGCTGTGGGTGCTCTCCTGTTCCAGTAAACAGGCAATGTTCATGCCTCTCTGAAGTGTGGTTCGGGACATGCGAATCACCGGTGGGCATCAGAGTGTGCCACCAGTAACTGGCACATCCCAGTTCTGCCAAAACCACAAAGATAAACTAGAGAATTTCTCACATATCAGGCTTTTATGACTTCCCAATTCTTTCACAGTAGTCAGAAACCACTAACTTTCCTTTCTCTCATCTGGAGAACCTACTAAAATTAGGATTGTCAGATTTAGCAAGTGAAAATATAGGGCACTCAGTTAAATTTAAATTTCAGATAAACAACAAATAATTTTTGGGTATAACTATGTACCATTAAATATTTGGGATATACTTACACTTAAAATTTTGTTGTTTATCTGAAATTCAAATTTAACTGGGAATCTTCTATTTCATCTGACAATGCTAACTAGAATCCTACTATGTTAGATCTAGAGCCTGTAATGTGAGGGCCTAAGATAAACCGAATTAGTCAAATTACCCTTTGGGGGCAACACAGTGCAAACAGTAGGTGCTTTAGAATTAAATAAACATAGTTTCAAATTCCTACTCTACAAAACTGGTTAAGTGACCTTGAATAAGTTGCATAACTTCTCTGAGCTTTATTCTATCTGTAAAACGAATTTAATAATACCTTCTTTTTTGGGTCATAGAGAAGATTAAATGACATAATGTAAATAGAGTATTTGGTGAAAAGTACCCAAAAAAGAGTAACTAAATACCAGACCTTCTGGGAGTCAAGGAAGCCATGCAAACAAATCTATGGTTGTGACACAGGGTCACCTTTTCTTGGGCCAGCTGCGGAAGAACCCTGGTCATGCACCCGAGAGGTGATTATCATCTGCTCTTACTGAGCAATCCTCTGTGTCCCTCAAATGCCCCAACTATTAACTTAGAAGGAATTCTGCCCTCCTTGGATACTTTTACCCCCTAACGTTAATGCCAAAGAATTTTAAAACCACACTTGACTGCTATCTTCCCCTGATTAGACTTACTTTTTCTTCTAAGTTTCTTTTGCATATTTATATAATTTTGAAGTTGCGACTCTAAGCTTGGACAGAGTTCATGTCTAACTCAAAGTGTGATGCATTATATAAAGAACTAGAGGCCCAGTGCACAAATTAGTGCATGGGTGAGGACTCTAGGCCTGGCTGGCAATCAGGGCCGATCAGGACTGTCTCGCCCAGTCCCAATCAGGCCTGGCCAATCGGGTCCAGGCTGATCGGGGCTTGCTGGCCAGGGGGAGGCACAGGGGAAGGGACCACGGGAGGTTGGCCATCCCTGATAGGGGCAGATCAGGACCAGCCAGCTAAGGGAGGGATCAGCTGAGGGGAAGGACCATGGGAAGTTGGCCTGCCATGGGGAGGGGTCACGGCAGGTTGGCCAGACAAGGTAGGTTGGCTGCGGGAGCACACTGACCAGCAGGAGGAAGCTCCTGTGTTGAGCATCTGACCCCTGGTGGTCAGTGCACGTCATAGCGACTGGTCGACCTGTCATTTTGGTCATTCTGGTTGTCTGATCATACCGCTCACTTAGGCTTTTATGTATATAAATTCTCACAAAAAGTTACATCACAGTTGCCTGGTTAATCCCTGGATCTCCATGGCCCTCAGGATTTGCATTATGGATCATAATTGTCATTATGTTTATTGTGTGTGCCTCATGTACAATATTACTTTTAAATATCTAGGACAATCACAACCCCTAGAGTGTTTCTGTCTGATATCTGCCCTCCAGCTCTCCCTGTAGAACCTTTGGGAGGAACAGAACAAATATGACCATTTCCTACATGGAAAGTCACTCCTGTCTGTCACAGGTATCACAGAAGGCTAAACTTATCCCGACCATGCTTTGCTATGAATTCCAAGGGCATCCCTGGAGCTAAATAATCCTGAATCTAGTATCAGACTTGATTTTAACAATAAAAGGACATTTCATATTTTTGCCTCTAAAAGTATCAAACAATCCATTCCTTTGTGAAGCAGAATATATTCCTGGTTTTTTTAAAAGCAATGTTAGCCCTTCCCCTTTTGAAACTTAAAAACTACTCTTCTGCAAAAAGAAGTAAATGCAATGATGTAATATTTCAAGGCAAAATTTTGTAGGGAAGCAGCTGGGATTACACCAAGGCAGCAGGAAGCTGTAGGAAGCTACAGAGCATGGTCCTCCATAAATTCCAGCTGAGGAAAACAGTTTTAGAAGCTTCTTGGGTTAACCTTTCTGATGCTGCTATTATCACCCCAGACTTCCAGTTTCCTCAGCAATGGGATGGACAGATAGGCAATTTTATTGTTGCTGGAGTAAAAAGGGGGATGCAGAAGTACTGTTTTCTCCAGGGGAGTTGGGCCCATAAATGTCACCCAGGGTCCCACTGAAGCAGAGAGAATCAAATAATTTGGAGCACCAAGGAAAACCCAACCGAAGCCATGAAAAAAACAAAAACAAAAACAAAAATCCAGCAAGTACCTTGCTTCACAT
Source organism: Plecotus auritus (assembly GCF_963455305.1). Classification (NCBI taxonomy): domain Eukaryota; kingdom Metazoa; phylum Chordata; class Mammalia; order Chiroptera; family Vespertilionidae; genus Plecotus; species Plecotus auritus. Next base: position 200,383,198 of record NC_137772.1, read on the forward strand.
TGGAACACACAAACACTTTGACCTCAGAGGGAGCAGGGTGAGCCACCCGCACTGCACTGTGGTCAGTCATTCCCACGATGGCTCTGGCTCGCTCTCTCCAGCCTCTGGGTGCCTGAGCCAAGTATTCAAGCACATCCTGGGAGTCAAGACCTGTTTGCTCTGTGGTCATTTAGTGCTCAGATCACTCCTTTCCCAGAAAACTGTTTTTTATGGAGCCACACAAAAAAAGGGGGGTGGTTCCTTCTAAATAAATTTTGTAATCAAGGTTTGCAGGGACCGTGTAATACTCAAGTTTCGTTTATTAGCTTATCACGTGGCATTATAAGGAAGTTTGGGTGCATTTCCGTAATGTTTTCATTCCCAGCACCAATCCAGGCCCACAGGTTCAGGGTGTTCTCTTCTTCCATTCTTTGTTTTAGAGCCGTATCAACCCCCAACCCACCCCCAAAGCCCTTTGGTTGTATACCATGCTTACACTTACCAGAAGTTGAGCTGAATGTTGCTCCAAGAAGCCGTCCAGTTGCCTTCTCCACAGTAGATGAAAAGATCTTTGCATCCTGATTTATCTCTCTGTAATACCCTCATGCCATCTAATCACACCTTCATCAGATTAGAGCCCCGCCCAGATGCAAAGAAATGGGGTGAGACTGGGAGAGGCTTAGGAGTTCTCTTGTCATTGGATACTCTTACAAAACTGGCTTGGGCTCTCTCTCTCATCAATAAATAGGTATCAAATTCACAAACACACACTCAGTGTTATATCCAAGAGTGGATTTGCAGTTTGTGATTCAATATATTTTGGCCTTCTCCAGTCCCACCTTTAGTCCTTGCACCTCTCCATGCCTTCCCTTTCCTGATATGTGCTCACCCATGTACAAGATGGGGCAAAAGTAGGTTTATGGTGGTTCATATGGAAAATAAGACAATAATTAATAAATAATAATACAAGAGTAAACTCTATGTTCCACATAATCAACTGTAAAGTACTTTTGCCCCACCCTATATATAATCTCTCCTTCTCCCTCTCTCTCCCTCTCTCTCTCTCTCTCTCTCTCTCTCTCTCTCTCTCTCTCTCTCTCTCACACACACACACACACACACACACAGACACACACACACACACTAGGACATAATTTTTGAGACTTTACTGAAAAGAGAGTGAACCACAGTGCCCCCTACTGCAGTAGAGATGCTGAACATGTGAGCAGTGACAGAAATGCACAATATCTTTTCCTAATTGGTATTGTATGCATTTCCCCAGGGAGGCAGGACCACTAAGCAGAAATGACATAAAACTTGACAGAGAAAGAGCCCAAGTGATCGTTGGGAACTGGTCACTGTTAACACATATTGGAGAATTGATTGCTGCATCTTCATACCCAAAAGCTTCAGAGCGTGAAACTCGGGTTATAATCCAGTTCAGCGGACACCTGGCTCAGTCCTCCATTTGCATTAAGCCACTAGAATTAATTTGTACATCATTTTATACAGTTTTTAAATGGACCTAGCCCATATGCCAGTATCATTAAGGTCTGAAAATGTTGTCATACAGAAATTAAGTGACTTATTCAAGACTGCATATCAAGTTAATAGTATAGCTAGAAGCAAGGCCCAAGTCTGGGATCACCTTTCTACTATACAACAGCAAAGCAGACGTGGGCCAAGAAGCATGTGCTACTGGTCACTCTGGTGCCTTGCCAGTGATCTGCAGTGTGCCTTCTCTAAATTGTTACTACTTGTCAGAGAATTGCACTCCAGAAGACTACAGAGAAAGAAGGTCAATTTATCCTTTCTGGGTAGGGAAATATTCTTAACATGCAGCCCCAAGCAGATTACATGAGCATTTAAACAGCTTACTAGTTTTTTATAAGCTTTCCCCGTGTTTGGCTCTGGGTGGGTCCTTCCATGTCCTCCTCTGTGTCTCCATTCCCATTCCCATCTTCCTCTGCTCCTTCCTACACACCAGGCATATGGATATTTACATGCTTACCTGTCAAATCCTCACACATTCTTCATCCCTTTGAGAATGAAGGACTGAAATTCACAAAGGCAATGGAAACAGCAATAATGTTACACTCAAAGTGTAATAGGATCAGCACCACCTGGGCTCTGGTAAGAAATGCAGGATATCAGACCCTCCTCCAGACTTACTACATCAGAATCTGCACTTTCATACGGTACCAAGGTGATTTGTTTGCACATTGATGTTTGAGAAGTGCCATTCTAGACCCTTGTGTAGGCTTAGTTTTACCATATCTCTGCTCTGTGAAAACATTGCCACCTCTTTGAGTCTCAGCCTCCTCATATGTAAGATGAATGATTTAGCATGCCAGCATTCTCAATTTTTTTGCTGTCCTGACACTCCTGAGAGAGATAAACCATATTTATTTGTAACCGGATTTGTAGCCCAGTGATTCTCAATAAGGGGTGGAGGTGGCAGTACTTTGCCACAACTCTTGTTCCTCCAAGGGAGATCCAGGAGCGTGGAGACTGAGGGGTAGCCGGTGTATGAAAAGGCCAAGAAGTTCATTTGAAAAACTATCCTAAAGTGAATGATACAAAAAGTTCTTGAAACAGAAAGGAAATGATAACAGAAGGAATTTTTGAACATCTAGAAACAAAGAACAGTGGAAAGAGCAAAAGTATGTGATACAAGGGGAAGTATGAAAGCAGGACCTCCACCACCCTTTCAGGGCTTTGTGGAGAATGAAACATTGCTCAGACCACTGTGAAGTTCTAAAGATCTGGTCATCTTGTACCTTCAGAGGATGCCACCACTGTTCCCAGTTCCAAGTGGCTGCTCATTCTGACATTACTTAGAGGATTTGAGTAGGCTGGCCAATCAGCAGTCACTTTATACTGACTCTGTTAGAGCTCTTCTACCAGGCTATTTCATTTGTTGCTGGCTAGTAGGTGGCTGGCTTTTGGTCAGTTGTCTATCTTCAGTCTCATCAACCAAGTAATGTGGTCATATTGCTGGAAACAAGGTGATGAATCACCAAGGAACTTCTCTGGTAAAACTTTGGGTGTGCTGGACACAAAGATTTCACAGACATGAGAAGTAAACTTGCTCAGAAAACTTGCTGAGCCAAAATAAATAAATAACTAGGAAGAAGAAAAATAAATTGATAGATATAATGACATAGATAAATATTAAACAGATTTTATTAAGTGAAAGAATCCAGTCAAAAGTCTCTATACTGTCTGTTTTCATTTATGACCTTTGGAAAAGGCAGAACTATAGGGTTAGAGAACAGATTAGTGGTGGGGTTGACTATAAAGGGAAAATACAAGGGGTTTTTGAAGGGTGATGGGACTATTTGGTATCTTGCAGTGGTTGATATACAACTCTATGCATTTGTCAAAACTCATAGAATGGTACGCCACAGAGAGTGCGTTTTACTGTTTGTAAAATTTGGAGCTAAATATAAATGCTTTTTAAAAAAATTAATCTATATTCCTTAGCTCTATCATTTTTGGTTTTTGATCCCTTCTGGCAGATGGGAAAGTATTATTAGTTATATACAGAAAAAGAGTTAAAAGGCAGGTACTAAGTAACTAGAAAGTGATTAAAATTTTATCTGTCCTGTAAGCTGATTACCCAAGTGCTAATCTCTAATCTCTCTTTAGTGTTGCTTAAAATACCAGTGAGGGGAAAGATACACATCAAAGTCACATTTCCTCCACATTTGGAACCTCCTGAACTGAGCTTGCAACTCTAACTAAAGCACAGTGGACTCCAGAGGGGAAGGCACTAATGTGAAGGGAGAATGCACAAGGCTGGCCCCTCTTCCCTTCATATGCTACTGCGATAATGGATTCTCCAGAGCAAATTGTTAATCTTGAAAAAATAACATGAATTAAAAATACAGTCTTCTCTTTGAGAACATAGAGAGGAGGGAGCATTTCCTAACTCATTGCATGAGGTCAGTTTTACCAACATGAAAATTTTTGACACCAAAACAAGACAAAAACTATAATAATACTCATAATACTCTACAGTATTGCACATTTGAAAGTTGCTATGAGAAAAAAGCAACTTTCAAAAACTAAAAGTTTTCATAACAAAAAAATTGTATGTATGGTGACAGTTGATAACTAGATTTATTGTAGTGATCATTTTGCAATATATGCAAATATTGAATTATTAATGATGTTGTATACCTGAAATTAATATAATGTTATAATGTCAATTATACCTCAGTTTTTAAAAAATGAAAGAAAAAGGTGATTGAAATGGGCAAATAGCCTCCACATATGACAAGTTTGAAGGGGAAACATTTGTTCTCATGTGTAAATAAATTCTAATATATCCTTTTTAAAGTAAAAAGAATAATAATAAAAGTAGTGCCATTTATAATTGCTCTAAATAAAATAAAATACTTAGGTGTAAATCTAACAAAACATGTACAGAATTTATATAATTAAAAACTACAACGAGATGATTAAAGAGATCAAAGAAGACCTAAATAATTGTAGAGCTATACTATGTTTATTGATTAGAAGACTCTACATTACTAAAGATACCAATTCTCCTTTAATGCAATTTCTATAAAAATTTCAGCAAAGTTTTTGCAGGCAAAGATAAGTTTATTCTAAAATTTATTTAGAAGCAGAAACTAGAAATATCCAAAAGAAGAAAGTATAGTGGGAAGGAATCAGTCTTCCTAATATTAAGGCTTTCTACATAGCTACAGTAGTCAGGACAGTGTGGTATTGACAGAGGGATAGACACACAAACAATGAAACAGAATAGAGAACCTAGGTATAAACCCACACAAATGTACCGGATTAATTTTTGACAAAGGTATAAAATAAATTGACGGGACATGTAACAGCCTGTTCAACAACTGGAGCTAGAGAATGAATATCTAAACCTCACACCTCATGCACCTAAAACTCCACACCTAAATCTCACACTTGGTATAAAAACTAGCTCAAAATGTATCAGGCTTCTATGGAAAATGTGAAACTATAACCTTTTAGAAAAAAATAAGAGAAAATCTTCAGGGCCTTGAACTAAGCAAAGAGGTCTTAGATTTGCCAGCGAGAGTACAATTTGTAACAGGAAAAAGGGAATATTTTTGACTTGACCAAAATTAAAAACTTTTGCTATCTAAAAAACTCTAAAAAGAGAATGAAATCACAAATCACATACTGGAAGAAAATATTTGCAAGTCACATACCCAACAGGGGATTTGTATTTATGGCAAGGCTATGAAAACTTGCATAATGTAGTTTAATATGTCATCTATATGAAAAGTAAAGTTGGTGTCAGTAACCCCTGCAAACACATGACCATACTTCTTCTTCCCCAAGGCAATGGTATCACCAGAGGAAAGAGGTGGAGGGGGAGGGGAAGAAGGAAGAATGCGGGCAGAATTTTACTCAAATTCTGGCAGGATTCAGTCAAGCCACTCCCAGGAATTCAAGGTATGTAAGACAAAGCCCTTTCCTCATGCGCTTTATATTTGTGTGAACACATAAGCCTAATAATAATTACCTAATAATACAAGGCAGTGTTTACTAAAGTACTAAATTACATTGTATAAACAATGAACACTTTAGGAGTTCAGAAAAAACACACACACTCTTTTTTAATCAGCCGAGGGAAGCTTCAAAGAAGGAAGAAGCAATATTTGAGATTTATGCAGGCTGATTGTGAGTGCTTAAATGAAAGCAACTCGTCTTTTTCAGTTTACTATTTATGTATTTTTAAAGTTAAATTTATGAGGGTGACATTGATTAATGAGAATACATAAGTTTCAACTGATTATAACACAGCATCTGTATATTGTACTGTGTGCTGATCACCCAAAGTTTAGTCTCCTTCTGTCATCATGTATTTAACCCCCTTTACCCTCTTCAATCTCTCCCCAGCCCCCTTTCCATATGGTAACCACTATGCTGTTATCTGTATCAATGAGGGTTTTTTGTTTGTTGTGGGTTTTTGTTGTTGTTGTTGCTTTCTGGAAAACAACTCTTTTTTAGTCATGCTAAGAGTTGCTCTGCAGTAATAAAGAACAAAATGTGCTGAGAAAAATTCTATATAATAAAAGGCCAGCGACTGAAATGGTGGAATGACCAGAACGACCAGAGACCAGAACAACCACGGCCTCTCACCCTGGCTGGCTCCGCCCCCCAGTGAGCGGTTAGGTGCAATCAGGCAGAAAGGTGAGTGGTTAGGGGCAATCAGACAGGCAGGCAAGCAGTTAGGAGTGAGAGGGATGTCCAACTGCCAGTTTAGGCCTGATCCACAAGGATCCCTGCAGGATCGGGCCTAAACCGGCAGTTGGGCATCTCCCAAAAGGTCCCAGATTGTGAGAGGGTGCAGGCCAGGCTGAGGGACCCCCCCCCCCCCCGCCTCCCTCCCATGCACGAATTTCATGCACCGGGCCTCTAGTCATGAAGTAATGATGATGGGGATGATTTTCCTAGCCTGGACCATTTATTAAGCATTTGCTCTGAGGTCAGAACTCTGTCAGATGCTTCCTCATACATCTTTATGAGATGTGAAAACGCTAAAGGCTCATGCCACCCCTCTTTTGCAGATGTAAAAACTGAGGCTCAGAAATGAAAGCACTGGCCCACGGACACACTGACAATGAAAGACACAGCCAGGATGTCGGCCTGAACTGCAGCTCTTCCCTCCAGCCCAGACTGCTGTCTGTGCCTCAGGACACATGTCAGAACGACAGCTTGCAAGGCAGAAAGTCTTCTCTAAACGTTTATCGTCTGCACTTGCAGCTTGCAAGAAATACAGCCATGCAGAAAGGGGAAGACTCAGCAGTCCGCAGTCAATGTCACTTTTTCAGCCTCACGGTCAAGGTACCAACCCATGAAAGATCCGTATGAAAGATCCGTCTAGAATTTACCTTACTGTGGTATCCTTGTAACAGCAAAGAAAAGCTGAAAAATACATCAAAGGTTTGATTATTTTTCTGGAAATTCCTATTTTTCTGCAGATTTCCACATTCTGTTTATTTGCATTTGGTATTAGAGGGCTAAGGTCCTTCCTACCCTTCTTACTACCATGACAGGCATGTTCATGGTATATTGCAGAAGCTGGGTATGGGTAAGGGAGCCCCAGTCCACAGCGCACCTCAGTCAGTATGGGCTGGAAGAAGAGTGTCTGCCACTTAATCTTCTTTAAAGAGTTTCTTAATATGTTTCCCCACCTGATAAATCCATGTGAACAATGAACCACAACAGAAGAAAGTGAGAACCGGCGATTTCCTGAGAAATGGCAGGTAATCCCTGCCTTGACTGTGATGCTGGTAACTATTTTAGGAGAACATGGCAGTTGTCCTCCAATGTACTGAACCTCCATTGCTGTATCAGGAAGAGGCTCTAAATTAGCAATCCTGAATCCTTTCAAGGCCGTGGGCCTCTTTTAGAACTCAGTGAAACTTATGAATGCTCTCTTCTCCCCCAATAAACGCACACACACTCCACACATACATTCTGATTTTACAGGCATTTTTTAAGGGCTTCTGACCTTCCAACATTTGTGCCAAAAGCACTGCATTAAGAAAAATGGTGAGGAATATGGTGATTACCTGAGGGAAAGAAAGGTGGGGAAGGTTGAAGAGGATAAAGGGGGGATAAATGGTGATGGAAGGAGACTTGACTTGGGGATAGTGAATGCACAATCCAACGTACAGATGATATATTACAGAATTGTACACCTGAAACCTATATAATTTTATTAACCAGTGTTACCCCAATAAATTAAATTTTTAAAATTAATTTTTAAAAAAGAAAAATTGTGAGGACACATTGAGCTTAGCAAAAAAATAAAAAGAAATACTCCTGTTTAACTTTGTGAGATCTTTTCTCTAATCGCGTGAAAAATGACATGAGAAGCAGCACATAGATCACAAATCTCATTCCAATTTTTAAATCTCTCTTGTTTCAAATACTTTATTCCACCTGTGCTATTTGTTCATTGTCTGTCTCCTTCCACAAGAGCAGAGATTTTGTCTGTCGTCGACGGCTGTGTCACTGGTGCCGAGAACAGCAGTGCCTGGGAGAAAAGAGGAGCTCAACCAATGCTACCAAAAGAAGAAATGTGTCCCCTCTTGAGAGTACTGAGCTACAAAATTAACTGTCTTCTGTGTAAATCCAGATTTGCTCTGATCTATAATACAGTAGTCAAATGCTTTCTTTCAAGGGCTATCTTCCACCTATACCACTTTGAAATGCATTACTAAATTTGTATTTGGTTTTCAATGCTTTTACTAATTTTACTTACATACTGTTTTCCTTTTTATATTTTTACTAGAGGCCCAGTGCACAAAATTCATGAATGGGGAGAGGGGGGTATCCCTCAGCCCAGCCTGCACCCTCTCCAATCTGGGACCCCTTGAGCAATGTCTGACTGCCCACCGGGCCTAAATGAGCAGTTGGACATCCCTCTCACAATCCAGGACTGCTGGCTCCCAACTGCTTGCCTGTCTGCCTACCTGATAGCCCCTAACCACTTCTGCCTGCCAGCCTGATCACCCTCTAACCACTCCCCTGCCAGCCTGATTGACACCTAACTGCTCCCCTGCTGGCCTGGTCACCCCTAATGCCCTCCCCTGCCAGCCTGGTTGCCCCTAACTGCCCTCCCCTGAAGGCCTGGTCAGCCCAAATTGCTCACCCCTGCAGGTCTGGTTGCCCCTAACTGCCCTCCCCTGCAGGCCTGGTCACCCCAAACTGCCCACCCCTGCAGGTCTGGTTGCCCCGAACTGCCCTCCTCTGCCAGCCCAGTCACCCCTAACTGCCCGCCCCTGCAGGCCTGATCTCCCCCAACTGCCCTCCCTTGCAGGCCTGGTCCCTCCCAACTGCCCTCTGCTGCTAGCCTGATTGCCCACAACTGCTGGCCATCTTGTGGTGGCCATCTTGTGTGTTGGAGTGATGGTCAATTTGCATATTATCTCTTTATTATATAGGATCGATTAATCACCCTTGTCTCACCCAGTGATCACCTTCTCCTTGATTGTTTCTGTTCCATTGACTAAAGATAAGGTATATCAGGGGGCATCAATTTACAAAGCAAAGTGAACAAAATGCAATGCATTTAAATGACAACAAAATAAATGTCAGTCTCTCCAAATACGCCTGTTTGAGTAGTCAGCTTTAAACATGTTGAAACGATGCAAATACTGAATACTGAGATATTAGCATGAATAAGAATTTATCAATGGTGGCTGCTATGAAAATGTGTGGAGTCAATGTGGTTTGGGTGTTTAAAACCTGCTTGCTCCTTCCCATAGTTTAAATATGGCCCCTGCAACTTCTTCCCATTTAAATCACTTCACAAACCATTTCCTCAAATATGGTACAAAGTCAATTTTAGTACTTGTGAAATTCTCACAAATTCTGGGTTAGAAAAGTATGAATTAAAGAAGTTTTACTTTACTTTGTCTTCTGCATTCCTAGGTTTAATCAAAAGCAGTACTTTAGCATTTTTTTATTTAAAGGAAAAAATAGTGAAAATGACAACAAATGACATTTGGTTGCACTGCAATACAGAGCTACATCTTGAAACTATGTCCAACAAACCTCTAAAAATCTGCTTGAGGACACATTTTAAAATGTAGGGCCAAATATATGCAGTTAACGTTCATAATTTCTTAGCACCCTACATTCGTTGCCAGCAAACTCTCAACAAATCTGGCTGATAAAGGAACTGGCAGAGACCCCGCAGGAACAGACGTTAGTGATACAGAGTGAAGCCTGTGGGAATTATTGCTGCTGGTTTTAGACCAGGAGCCTCAGTAAGCGCCTGCACTGAAACGACTTGATTTGTAGCCGCATCGCTCAATTATTCATAGCACTCCCGGCTGCAGCCTCCACACCCTTGCATGAACATTCATGCATATCCATGTTCACATGGGCGGTCATGCTCCCACATGTGCCATTAAGGGACAAGAATGCTGCTCAGAGTTCGCTGATCAAGAGATATGCCGTGCAGAACAGGATTTGAGACAGCCCAGGGTTTCCTCTTCTAGTAGGTTTAAAATATTTTTTTTTTCTCAGTAACTTCCTTCCTGTTCTAACTGCCAGTAGTCAGAAGTCAGAGTTGAGAGACAGAGGCACCCCGGACAGAGACGTGAACCACATTGAATGTAAGTTGAAATCCTGGGGGGTTGGAGGAGACTCCAGGTGGGCACAGAGAACATGCTACCACCCTTTCCAGTGTATTCTCTTTTTAGAGGGGCAGTTCCTCTTTAAAACAAACTTTATGATAAGAATGCACTAAGAAGGCTGCTGGAACAGTTCTGCAGAGAAGGGGAAGTCAGAGCCAGGAATGGTAGCAATGACTCAGGAGGGACAGCGCGGTGAGGGAGGAGAGAGTGCGTGCAGCCCAGGAGACCAAATCCTGAATGTCCTGGACAAGGGCTGAGTGTACAACCCCTGGGGAGTGTCCGGAGGGGGTTTCACCAGGTGGGAGCAGGCATCTGGCCAGGCTCAGAGGCAAAAAGGCTATAGAGCCAAACTGAAACGGATGGTGCTGGAGGGTGGTGGGGTGGTGCCGGGGTGGAGATGTGTGGTTTCCTGTTTTTAAGTAGACTTAAAGAGACTGGTTGAAAAGGGGGAAAAAAGTGGTTCAAAGCTGTCAAACATTGAACTGCCTTCCACTAAAGAATGTTCTGGGGATACAAGAGAAATACATAGTGAAAGCCTCCCTTAGAGTCTGCAAGGGGATCTAACTATAAGGAGGAAGCACGGTGGATAGAATGCACTGTTATTTACTCGTCAGTCCTATAGGCATAGAATTTCTACCACTCACAAGCACCTCTTGTTAAATTCCTGCAGTGAGATGGGAAGAAAGGTAATTGCTGTTGTTGCCAAAAAAAAAAAAAAAAGAAAGAAAGAAAAAAAAATCTTTACATCTGAGAGAAACATTGAATATTAAAAGCTAGATTCTAGAAAAAATCCAAGTGGACCCAGCTAGGACACCTGGTCCATGGGCTTTCAGAATGAACTGGTCTGTCTGAGCTTGGCCAACATTAGAAGTGCTTGAAGCATGACCTGAAATACTTGTTTCCTTTTTCAAGGATGTCCCCATCGGCATGTTTTCTAAACAGAGCCTGTAATTAAACTCTAACTGTAGGATAGCTTGTGAGATGGGATGGATAAACCCTGAGCTGGTCTCCTGTTCAAGGTGGGGAAAGGCGGGCTGTTCTCACAGGAAGTTCCTAAAGTCACCCCTTCCCACAGAGCCCAAGAGCCCCTGAAATCAGGGTTAGCCTGTGGGTTCTCACTGCAGGCATGACCACGCAAGGGACATTGAGGGGTCAGCCACAGGCAGGTATCATTCTTGTTTGCCATTGCTTTGCTTTGTTCAATTTACAAGAAAACATCCCTCCCGATCCAGATATGACACAAGCACAGGAAGGAGACCATCTTACCCTTTGGTGAGATGTGTAAAATTCTCAGAGGACGGTTCAGTCTCCACCTGTGCTACACAGACCAATGCATGGGGAATGACCGTGTCACAGCCAAACCAAACCCGGCTGGCACCTTCCAGGCACTGGAATTTGTCTCTTCCTTGTTTGGGAGAGCAGGAGTTTGCTCTTAGGGAAGCACGCTCCGAGCAACATCAAGGTTCTGCTTTCAGTGGAAGCTCGGACAGGCAAGGTCAATGTGGCAGAAAAATTGAAGGCCTGGGCCAGTTTGTGGGAGCACCGTAAGTGCCCCAACTTCAGCTGACAGGAAGAGAGCGGCTCTGGGGAGGAACAAATAGGCCCGCTGAGAAACAGAGCCAACCTGTGCGGAGTGCCTTCCATGTGTCGGGCCTGGTGTTAGAAATTTTACATCTGAATCCTGGACACAGGGAGGACAGCAAGCCTCGGAAGTGTTACGTGATCCGACTAAAGTCACATACTGTTATGTGTAGGGGGTGGGGGTGGAAGCACAGCTACAATGCCTCAGAAGGACATTTTAGGAAAGGTCCCATGAGATCAATTTTCTTTAACCCCACATTCTGAGCATCCTGTTCCTGGGTCAGTGGTATCACCCCCCAGGATTCTAGATTAGAGTCCACACTGGCAAACCCAGAGATGGGTCTCCTGTTGCTACTAAAACTTCAACATCGATTCATTCAATAAGCACTCGATTGCTCTGTGCTGTGCTCCACTCTCTGGTTTCCATAGCCAGAGCTGGTAAAAATTCACGTGGGTTTTCTTAAAGGGACATATTCTAAGTGCAAGTGGTCATTTAAAAAAAAAAAAGGGCTTTACTTCTGTCTAATTTTTCATGCTTCGTTTAAAACAGTAAATATGTTGAGTTACTACAGTATAGTCTTTTGCCTAATAGTGGCTTCCAATGCAATTTTCTTTAAAGATTGCTTAAAATAAATATTTGTGAAAATGCTTAGCACAGTGACTTCACACGGTAGACACTGAGAAAAGTTTAAGGAGAATTCAATTCTCCCTCCTTTTGCATATGAATCTGTGTCAGCAGAGTATATATTACTATGAATGCATGGGCAAGAAATAATGTACTATTTCTCCCACCAAAGGAAATGTTAAAGAATTCTGCTTCCAGTAATCTGGACCTTCCTCGGGATTTATTGTAGTGTTCGTTGTATCTAACCAGGCCTTGTCCTCTCAGGCACTGGGTTGGTTCTTTTCACACAGTTTTGCAGTTTCAGATGTTCTTCCTCGAGCTGAGGTGGTAGAGAGCACCCCTGAGGACCCCAGAAAGCACCAATTCCTCCGTGGCACTAGGGAATACAGAGACTCCAGGGAGGACTCCAAAGCGCAGACAGCTCTGAGGTCCCAAGGGTAGACTTGGATGCCCTGAATAAGCCCAATCACCAAGCAGGCAGCAAAGCAGACCCAAATCCCTGACTAGCTCTGAAATGTGGGCAGTCCTTCAGAGGGGGCCCAACCTGCCACGCCCTGCTCCAGAGCTGCAGCCCCAGATATGAGGAAACTAGGGCTGAATCAGTCATCGGGGAGTGGAGATGATGGGGATGGGAGGTGGCGGTGGGGGGAGGGAGAGGGATTGGGGGGCAGTTGGAGAATGCTGATGCTTACTTCCATAGGTACTTCTCTGATGGAAATCCCCTCTGTCTGGTACTTCCACATTTCTACGCTCCCCCCCCCCCACCCCGTCTCTACCTCTTTTATCTAATATCCGTGGTCTGTGCTTCTAGATGCGTGATCTGACAACTTTGGGACACGAGTCAAGTCCCCACAGTGTTTTGCTTCAGAGTCAGAGGGAATTCTCTCCATTAGCTGTGCCTTTCTCATCCTTGCAGAGTGACCTCTGGCTTCAATTATGATAGGGAGCAAAAAATAGAATCTAAAATTAAATTGTTCATGTGGAAGTTTTTTTTTAAAGAAATGAAATAGTGACAGTCCCATGTTAAGGTTGATTCCGTTAATAAACAATCTTTGTAATTCCCAGGACTTCTTGTCTCTTCTGTACCCCTCTAAGAAACAAAATCTATTTTTAAGGAGGAAGGAGTGGACATTGTCAACACTGCAGATGGAAACGAAAGCATTTGGTGCCTGGGCAGTTAGTTACCTCTTCATCGGAGTTGAGCAACAAAACAGACAGCATTGCAGGGAAGGGAGGAGAGGAAGGGAAAGGATAGTTATTGAACATCTACTATTGGTCAGTATTGTCCTAGAACTTTTCATATGTTTTCTCCTACTCTTCAACTCCATAAAGAAAGAGGAGTGCTCCCACTTACTGGTGGTAAAACTTGGACTCAGTGAGGTTAATAACTTGCTTAAATTCTATAATAATTCAAGAGCAAACTACAGTTTGAATCTTTGACCCATCAGACTCAAAGTCCATGCTCCAGGAGACATGAAACTTACCTTTCTCTGAATTTACCTGGTGATTTGTTTCCTCTAAACTCAGAGAGTTTCACCTTTCCTTGCCCTCATATTATTTGGAACTTCATTAATGAACAGTGTGCTCTATCCTGAGATTGTTGCCAGTTCGTAGTAAGTGTATTTCACTTTCAGTACCTTGGAAATTCCACTGAATCTGCAAGTGAAAACATTGATTTGTGTTATGTCATACTCATGCCATAAATAACCATCTTAATTTAATTAGGTGTTTTAATTGAGCCGGAGGAAATGATTAAGTCTCCACCTCAGCATATCTAATCTTTGTCATTGTTTCACTGAATAGCAGGCCTAGGAGTGTGAAGTTTCCACTGTGAAAATTCATCAGCGTATAGGATTAATTATACGGAATGTAGAAAGTAGAGATAACTCAAACAGTAAGCACATTTAAAAAGCCATAATGTGAAACAGTTCACCTTAACCTTGTTAATTTGCCATTTCACTTTTCTGTGTAAAGAACCAAAGTCAAAGACAATATCAGTGAAACAAGCAAACAAAACCCTGTTCTCTGTGAATCAGTGAGCAAGCTGGAAGGTGTGAAAAGCCCAGCCAGATGTTCTGCTGCTGGGCTGGGTGTTCCCCGACCCCACCTCCACTTCCTCTTTTGCTTTTTCATTTCATAGACTTCTTTACATTAGGGAGCATTAGAATCATTGGACTAAGAAGGGGCCTCTGAGACCTTCTAGTGCAAAGATTTCATTTTGCAGAGGAGGGGCAGAGTTGCACTGAAACCTTCCGTATTTGACAAGTCCTTGCATTGCTAAAGCCATCCCTGCAGAGTGGTGCAAAAAAGCATTTACCTCTGCCTGTGCACCCCGGATGGGTTCCCAAAATGACTGACATGCTTTATAATTTGATTGTTACTCCTTAATAAAGACAACGGAAGTAACAGAGCAAAGTAGATAAAAGTCAGACAACCCACACTCTGCCCCTTACATAATATGTCTTCTTGGGCAAGTTATGTACCTGAATCCATGGAAGAGTTTCCTGCTCTGTAGTGAGGACTACGTGAGGTAATCCTCATGAAAGCATTTAGCAATGTAAGATAGTTAGTATAATGTTCATCAACAATAAATTCAATTATTCTTTAGATGATGAGATTAGATAATGGTCTATAGAATTTCCATCAAATTTTTATTTAACTTTAATAAGCACCCGAAAGAAAACTGACATTTGTGGCTAAATATACACAAATACATAGTTTGGGAAATTGTCAGCAAACTATATAAACCATTTATGGCTGGGATTTTGGAGAATCCAACGTTCCCCAGAGGTAAACTGTGAAATTTAAAATGTAGCACCTTTGGAGAATTCACATAAGTTTGAAATACAACACAGCGATGTAGTCTCTTATATACTCAGAAATAAGGTAACCGAATGCCAACCTCACTGACACTGACTTCAAGTCAGGAGTAACATGCAGATAGAGGCCTTAGAAAAGGAAAGCGCCGAGAGATGGTTTGCTCTCACCCCTCACCTCCCAAGATGAGGAAAGAGAAATCCATAGTGGTTGGAACATTTGCTTGGTGGGGTCGCAGCTAGTTAGCAGCAATGCCAGAACCAAAACCCATACGTGATAAGCTTAATTCAGTGAAGAGATAAGAATCTAAAATCAAGTAGATGGACCACAGGACTCTTCTCCTGAAGACCTGCTCCCTGGGCACCTTTGCTCTCAGTCCAGGCTTTGCAGTCATGTTCCCTCAGATGAAGGGGCTTCCTGATATCTCTTCCTGCTTCTATACACCCAACATTTTGTGTTCATGAACTTGATCCTTAGCTTGAGGCCAAGTTGTATCTTTGATCTACCAGGTCTGAGAGAGAAGGAAACTTTCTCAACTTTTTATTTCATAGGTCATGTTCCTAATCTTGGACTCCAGTGAAGTCTATGAAGTACCTCAGGGGTCCATGAACCCCTGAATTGCATGCACAATTTCATTGGTTTATTCCTTCCTTTTATGAGGACCATGACTTTTATTATATGTTTAAAGATATCTGTAATCTCCAAAATTCAATCAAACCAGCTGGACCTTTTTTAGTATGATTAGATTGTTCATCCTCCAATTCCTTTTCCACTTTGTTTTCTTGTTTGTTTATTTGTTTGTTTGTTTGTTTTAAATATGTTTTTATTGATTTCAGAGCAGAAGGGAGAGGGAGAAAGAGATAGAAACATTAACGATGAATGACAATCATTGATTGGCTGCCTCCTGCATGCCTTCCACTGGGGGTCAAGTATGCCCTTGACCAGAATCGAACCTGGGACCACTTAGTCCACAGGCCAAGGCTCTAACCATTGATCAAAACCGGCTAGGTCTCCTTCACTTTGAGGAGTAACTTCAGCATTGGTATGTGCTAAAACAGTGTCTTGTAAACAGTAGGTGCTCACCAAATTTTTCTGACTTTAATTTTGCTACAAAGGGGCTTTTCCTGAGAACTACTTCTCCAGTTTGTTATTTGCTATAGTAAGACATTTTCATCTTTTTCTAATCAGCTTACCAGAGAGAGCTGGTTTTGGATTATCTCTTTTTCCTATGCTATATAATTAACTAAATTATTTTTGTGTGGTCCTGAATGTCCTCCTTTTGACTACAACAAATTCATACAGTAACCCCACATTATCCTCTGTTCTTCTATGTCTTTAAATAAATTGGTGTCTCATTTTTATAGAACTGATATAAGTCTCATATTTACTAATGAGAAGATCAAGATCTAGATGACAGATAGATTGGCTTGCCAATGATCATCATACTGAACTGAGGTTAGCAGTTCCTGTCCCAAATAAGATTTTTCTCTGTCTCCATCTCTCTGCTCCTCTCACTCTCTCTCTTATTCTCATTTCAAAATTGAGATTCTAGGGTATAGAATCTAGAGTATTGAGATAGCCTTGAGCTAGTTAGAGGCTGGGTGGGAAGTCTAATAGTTAAGGCTTCAAGCAAATGACTTGTTAGAAGCAAACAACAAATTCCAGAAAGACCTGTCCATGGGGGCTGAGATGCCCTCTTGTGCAGATAGCCTTCCTGATGCTTCATCCACAGGTTTGTTATGTGACCTCCACCCTGAGGATCTGGCCAGGCTTCTGAGTCAGAATAAGAGAATATGTCTCATCTGATTGGTATCTTCTGGGTTGCTCTTCATCTGCCCATTAATGGTTGTCCTTAAACTATCCACAACCTACAACCTCCATCCACTGCATCCTTCATTGTTTTTCCAATCAGTCCTTTCATTTTCACTAAGTGTTGTTTGGAACATGAGCTGAGTTGGTCACTGTGTTTATTGTGCTGTTCTCTAGAAGCTCAGCTTTGAGTGGTGCTGGCTCTTCAGCTGAAGCAAAAGTTGCCATAGGAACAGGCCTACGGGTTTCCTTCCTGTACAGGAAGTGGACCTGGGCATTGCAATACTGTTTGCAGAGTTGATCAAGGCTCGTCGTGTTTGGCTTGTTATTTTACTGGAAGAGAATCAGTGAGCCAAGAGATACCATTTTCTTTCTTTTTTTCTTTTAAAGTTACCTTTTTTTGGGGGGGGGAGTGGGAAGGGGGGCACTTTATTTCCAAATTATTTTTCTTCCTGTTGCCAAGGACAGTGACGTTGAAACCAAAAACCACAACTGATTTTGGCCAGAGGTAACTTTACTGTCAGGGCACCTTACAGGAGTTTGCAGAGTCACTCAGGGTGAGAGGTGACAAGTATTGTCTTACATTGTGCCATTTTGGAGCAATGACACCTTTACCCACAGGCAGAGAAGGAGTTACCCTCAGGGTAGAGCTGATAGAAATCAGAAAATGATCTCCTTTCCCAAATATCTCCCTTGTTTGCCCAAATAGCTCCAGCCACTGGCCTGTCATGGAACCTGAAATTCTTCCAGTAGACTTTTTCCCTCTTTATGAGGACACTGCATCTCATCCACCTATGTGAACTTGGGCAATTCTCTTACCCTCTTGGATTGAATTTTCTCAATGATTAAATGAGGGGTTGGAATATGTCATCTCTAAAGTTTATTTCAGCTCTAAAAAGCTCTGACTATACATGCCTTAAGAGGAATAAATTTTAAGCCTATTCTCCAGTCATTAACACTTAAGCATGAATACTTTTATTAGATCTTTCCTCCTGTTTTTAACACAACATGAGTAAATGTGGATGATGATGGAAGAAGACAGACTCCAGGGCATGCTCAGGAGAGGTCTTGGAGCATAAGGTCACTGGATATCTGGGGAGGGGTGGGAGGTACTAAAGGGGAAGTGGGTCCAGAAAAGGGAGATCAGTGGAGGGATACAAAAGTCATAGCTGCAGTTTTGTCTAGAAAAATTTAGTCCTTTGCTATTTTGTGTCATTTCAGAAGAACAGAAGATCTTTAGATATAGAACCTAGTAAATCAACTGATGAATGTTTATAAAATGCCTGAAGCAATCAAGTGTTATTGAAGATTCAAGAGAAACATAGAGCCTAATACCTGCTCAAGAAATTATTAGCTGTGTTGAGTGGGAACTACTCAGACACCTCAGGCAGGTATCATGGGAGGCCTGCAATTTCTCATGAGTTACCTTTGCAGTATGTATTGCGTGAGTTCAGGGGACGAGTCGGTTAATGGAAAGAAGCCAACTTCCTTTGGCAAGCTCTCTACCTATCTCTTGAAACCATCATATCTAGGATTATACATGCTGAGAGCTTCGACACTAGCAAGGCTGGCTGGATTTGGAGGACTATGATAATTTCTATAACTATTCAGACTGAGGCTATTGGCTCATTATTCAGACCTGCTTGTGCTATTTTGCTTCACTTGTAACATATAATTCACAAACAAACTTTTCTTTTGTCTGTTTAATTCAGTGAATAGGAGGTACTCATTATAATACCAACAAATTCAGGCTTGGCAGGAAAAAGACTGAATGCATTATATTCTTATTTCATGAAATATAATGAGGTGAAATTAGGGGAAAATCACAACTACGGAAGTCCATTAGAGCAAAGATAATGCTAACAGCACCCTCACAAATGTTGTTCAGATCCACTAACTTTTGGCTAATGGATTATCATTCTCTCTCTCTCTGAAATAGATCAAAATGACTGAAAAGGCACCAGAACCACAACTGGAGGAGGAGGAGGATGACCTGGACGGGAAGCTCAATTATAAGCCCCCACCTCAGAAGTCTCTAAAAGAGCTGCAGGAGATGGACAAAGATGACGAAAGTCTAACTAAGTACAAGAAAACGCTCCTGGGGGATGGCCCTGTGGTAGTAGGTGTGTGTATGGGGATGGGGGTCAGGTGGAGGGTCCCAGAGAAGACATACATTTCAGCTACTTGGCAGCAGGGCAAAGGAAAGCGTACCAAGTGCCTCCAGGTTTAAATGAATGAATCGCGATCTATATGTGAATAAAGTGATGGACTGCATAATTAAGTCTTCTTTGGAGAAGAGTTGCAAGTTAGCATTGAAACAAGAAAAGATAGCAAATGGGGAGGATTTAGAAAGAATTTCAGTTTACCATTTAGAATTGTATTCTCTCCATTCTCACATTTTCTATGTCTTCTCGTTCTCATTCATACTCCTTACCTAACCATTCATCACTTCCACATACGCTGTAGCAGACTAAGACATGGCCCAAAGAGATGAATGAACATTGCCCAACTAGCAGAGTACCTCACCCACAATTACTCAGAAAATATTTGCTGTTTATAATTAGGACCTACAAGTGCCCAAAGCAGAGAATAGCATCACTGTAATTTATAAGGCCATTGTGATGAAGCATGGTAAACCTACCATTTCCACTTCTATTTCTACTTCAGATCAAGTTCTCACCTTTCTTTTTATATTCTTCCTCTCCTATTTGAAATGCACACACACACACACACACACACACACACGAAACACACACACAGAATACATGTCTCTTCCCTATGCTTACATTTCCTTTTGAATCCTGCAGATCCCAAAGCCCCTAATGTCACTGTCACCCGCCTTACCCTGGTTTGTGAGAGTGCTCCAGGACCAATCACCATGGACCTCACTGGTAAGTGGACACATCTGTGTTGTTCAAAGGGAGCTAATGAAATCACTGGAAAAACTTGCTCTTTGTCCTCTATCCCAGAAAAAAGGAAACTTGTAAGGTGAACCCCTGAGATACATGTTCTGGGACCAGTTCACAAATCCCTGCTCTCAGGGAACACAGTATTGACCATGCTTCATGACAGCCAACCTCTGTCTCTAATTGAAGAGAGTGCAGGGATAGGTACTGGATATATTTACTTGAATCGGATTTACTTCAGATTTTTATCTGCACATGATAGCAAAATTCCTATGGAAATTACTAAAAGGATGGAAACATTAAGAAGCTGTATGCTTTTGGAATTGTAATATTTACACAATCTAAATGTCAGAGACAGTATTGATCTTATAGCAGCTATAACTTGCATGAAAGCAAGAAGCAATCTAAGACCTCCTGAATAATGCTAGGAATTCCACTGCCAAATACATATTATTTTAACTTAAAGCTCTGATTCTTTTAAATAAGCTACTCTCAACCCCTCAAAAATATGTACAAATTAAGATGTTATTTTCTTTCACTTTACTGTAAACCAGAATCAAGGCCTTTCCCGAGACTTGAGCAGAGGAGAGGCTGGGAAGGCGGGTATTAGAGCGGGGAGTGGGCATCTGAGAGAAATAAGGAAAGGGCCACAGAGCTAGGAGGTTGGATAAGTAAAGGCAGGTCTTTAATGAAAAGGAAAAAAGTATCACCAAATTTAAAAAGTGAACCCTTGAGACTGAGCAATGCATGGCTCTCGAACAGGGAGGCTTAGCAGCAAAGTAGTTCCCCTCTCACAGAACATACCCACTCTTTGCCTTATATGGGCTTTTTTGTCAGAGGGAGGAAATCAGAGGCTGAGTAGATACTTCCTCTTCAACTGAAATCGTTAGAGCAGACACACAAATTCAACTACCCCCACAGTCTAGCGTCTCTCCAGGAGAGACACACGTGTTCTCTCTCTCTCTCTCTCTCTCTCTCTCTCTCTCTCTCTCTCTCTCTCTCTCTCTCACTGAAACTCGGGCCTCTTCCTGTGTGCAGTTGTGTAATGTGACCAGGTACAACTGTCATTTTGTAAGATAAGGCCTGATTGAGTGCTAAGGAAACTTGTTCTTTTTTGAAGGTCTTGCTTGATGTTATTACAGGGAAGAGTTGGTCCCTGTCCCCTTTCCCAGCACCAGAAAACCCAAATTTGGTTTTCTGTCACCAAGAAGCTACTGAGGTGAATCACAGATATACTGTATATAGTGTGCTGGTACCAGCCTGTGCATGAAGCATGTGCACACAGCAGTGCAAAACACACACACGTTCACTCCTCAGTGTCCAAGGATATAGATCCACATCGGGAAAATTACAGACAATGATTATCTTCTGACTGGGGTGAAGGGATTAAGGGCAGATCCCAGTTTTATGGAGCCCGAAGCTTTTATGACTTAAGTGTCTCTCCTTAAGAAAACTATGAAATTGCAAATGCAAATGCAAAATTAAGTACAAAAGCAAACATGTATTTTTAATGATAAAACGGAATCAAAACAAGTACATCTTTAAAAGCTAGAAAATGCCACAAACATGACCAAATCTAAAAAAATACAAGTAGCTGGTATTCTTACACAATACTTTTCCTATATTTCTTTATTTGAGGTGTAGGGGCATATTCTTTAATCATTTTTTTGTTTGGTTACATGTATGCAATGTCATGTTCAATAGAGAGACTAGAGAGATAGTCCAGTCTGTCCTCTAGGGTGGTTGATTAAAACTTGTTTTCTATTATTGAGCAATTATAAAAGACATTTTTGTACATAACTCATTACTGGTAATGCTTTGTATCTTCTCAGGGCTGTTGTCAAACTAAAACACATTTCTTTCATATCTGCCTGTAAGATTTCAGGCATTTCAAGTGTGCATATGCACAGCCACTAATCTCAAATATCCTTAGAGCTGAGGGCCATGTAGACCATGTTGCTCTGATGGGCCCAGCAAATAGCTCTGGAGCTTGAACTTCATCAACTTTTGTACCTCCTTCTGAGGAGAATAAACTCTTTCTAAATCCACTTCTACAGGGGATCTCGAAGCCCTCAAAAAAGAAACTTTTGTGCTAAAGGAAGGAGTTGAATACAGAGTGAAAATTTGCTTCAAAGTAAGTATCTTGCCCTACATGTTTGACAAAGTTTAAATCCTTACTATAATCAAAGAAAGAAAAAAATCAAATTTCTTGCATTATCATGTTGGCAAACTTTGTGTTTTCTTTTTTTCCCTTGGAGATAGATTTTCTTCTCCCCAACTCTGGGCTCCACCTATTGAGACACACCCTTTCCTCCTGCCTTTTCCCAACCAGAACCTTCTCCATTGATTTCTTAAGCCAATGGGATCCCTCTCTCTGTGAACTCCTAATACTCCCATCCATAAGGCACACACCGCTTTGTATTGTACCATGTATGTCATTTCTCCCCTATACTGCCTAAGCACCTTGAGATAGGAAGAGATTTTATATCCCTTCTTTCCAACAATTCACACAAAACTTTGTAAATGGTAGATATTTAGTGAATATTTATTGAGAGACAAATGAGTGAATTAATTAATAGGAAAAGGAAATAGAACAGCTCTAATTGCTCAATAATTATATAAAGCCAGGGAGTATGGGCCCTGATAAGTAACTGGAAATTACAATTTAGTTGTGGAGCAGGTAAGCACAAAACTGAATAGGAGATAAACTGACATATAATGAATAAATGCATGTCCCAGTGAGCAGCCAAATCAAGGAGAAAAATAACCTTGACTTTGAAAACAAATAAGTCAGAAATTCATTGTTTGCTCTCAATTGCTTATATTTGCCTTGGTTGCCCTCATTCCCACTCAGTCATACTCTCCAGGGCCTGGGCTCCACCAAGGAAAGCCCCACCTCCTTCTTTATTTGCACACCAGGCCCTTCTTGCCCCTGGGTGCAGGGTGTGACTCGGGGGCCCATGAACAATCACTCTCCACCACAAATAAATATGCCTCAAAATAGTTTCATTCTGAAAATATGTGTCAATGCCTACTCTATAATAGGCACTAAGCTACGGTTCACTCCCTGGTTTCCTGTAGTACTATTTATTACTAATGCACCTGAGAGTTTGGTAAGGCATTGTATCTAAATGTGCCTAGAATAGGTTACACAGTAGTCCAATTTAAAATATATATACACATATTTTTTAATTGATTTCAGAGAGGAAGGGAGAGGGAGATAGAAATATCAATGATGAGAGAATCATTGATCAGCTGCCTCCTGCATGCCCCACTGGGGATCAAGCCCGAAACCTGGGCATGTGCCCTGACCTGGAATGAACTGTGACCTCCTGATTCAGAGGTCGATGCTCTACCACTGAGCAACACCGGCTGGGCAATCCAATTTTTAATCATTAACAGTACTGTCTTAATCTGTCAATTTAGTAAGCCAGTTTTTATCACATGAAATGAATCATGACAGGTAAATGGTGATGTGAATGAGATGAGAAAGAAAGGTGTGGAGCATGTGCTTCTGCTCTGTGGGGAGACCAAGGAGGAAATCGGTGGTGGGGGCCTCAGTAGTCAGGGCTACACATTAAGGTGATGGAGGAGGAGGACACAAAAAGAGGGTCTCAACTCCCATCCACCTCAGGGGTGTGGCCTTGTCTCTAGAGGAACCCCCATTAAGTTGAACCATCCTATGGCCATCCCAGCATGGAGCTCCAGTTAGAAGGAACACCAGTTCAAAATGAAAAATAATTGAAAAGCAATTTAAGCCCTAGCTGGTTTTGGCTCAGTGGATAGAGCGTTGGCCTGCAGACCAAAGGGTCCCGGGTTTGATTCTGCTCAAGGGCAGGTACCTTGGTTGCAGGTTCCTCCACTGCTCCGGCCAAGGTTGGGGCTCGTGCAGGAGTCAACTAATCCATGTGTTTCTCTCACATCGATGTTTCTCTCTGTCTGTCCCTCTCCCTTCCACTCTCCCTAAAAATCAATGGAAAAATTATCCTCAGGTGAGGATTAACAAAAAATATAAATAAATAAATAAATAAAAAGCAATTTAGTTCTATGCTGATGTCTCTTGAAGAATGTCCAAGAAAGTTTGCATGTATATATATAACACCAGCAACATTTCCTGAAACCCTCTTTTTTTATGTCTCTTAGTTGCTCTCGGTGTTCTTCTCTTTCTTCCCCAAAACTTTACAACACTCTTCCAAAATTTGGCCTGTAATGATTCTTTTTAGTTTTTGCTTTTCTTTCTTCTGTCTCTTAAGGAAATGTAGTATGTCTGACTTCCACAGCTCTCACTTCCATTCACATCCCCAAGGCTTCTTCGTCCTGGTATAGAGAGACATGGGGAAGGGAATCCAGGCAGAAGAAGAGAATACCAGGAATATTCATACTTTTTTATCCATATTAAACATTAAATGGAAATTTTATGAAGCAGTAGAAAAATATGCAACTCTTTGTTTTGAAGTCCTTATTCTTATGCCACCATCATTTTTAGGTCTTATTTCCACCAGATCTATTTCCCATGAGGCCTAAGGGACCAGCATAGAGGCTTCTAGAAAGATCCACTCATTTTCCCTATTCCTATGAGCCACATGTGGGAGTCAGAGTCATTAGAAAGGTTGGGTTTTGTTATATCACAATTTCTTCAGCATGTTTCCATTTTATCTGCTTTTGATAGATTTATACGACAGATTTTACTGAGTGACAGTCTAGAACCTAAGCTGACAGTAATCACTGCAATGCTACCTCATTACAAACAATGAAGCACTGAGAGATTGATTTAATTATCCTGTCCAAAACAAAAAGGGAGCCATAATTATTGTTGGGGAGAAATTATTCAAAGATGCTTAAATTCTTCATATTGATGAACAATTAACCAAGTCTTCCAGCTAATGACGCAATGACCAATTTAATTTGTTTGTATAAACATGATCACCATATAAAATTAACAGACAACCCAGTTCAGTCCGAGGTAAAATGACTAATGGAAAAACAAAGTAATTGGACTGTTTATATTTTCATTCCGCCTTAGTGAATTTTCTTTGAAAGGCTTGGGAAAGTATCACCACCTCAGACAACGTCTGAAAATGACAGACATCCAAAATACTTGCCAGACACCAGTGGCTTTTACCCATTATTTATCTATAGGGAGGATGCTTTCCTGTGGCCCATCTTTTCAGTTCAAGACCTCAAGTTATACTTACATTACAGGAACAACCACCCCCTAGACTTGATTTTCCATTACAGCTCTTCCCCTTGTTTTTTGGTTTTCATGGGCTAGGTGGATCATTTCTCAGGTTGGGATTTTCGGATATTTACATAATATTTTCCATTGGTAGCATTGTAACCTTTCCTAAGACAAGGACATTCTTCTGGCTAGTAGAATCAGGGAGAGGGAGCTCAAGACCATTCTTTGGACCATTGAGGAAGGAGAAATGTAATGAAGAATATTGAGACGGTGTTTAAATTAACCATCCCCCTTCACAAACCCCAAAATCACAGTCTTCAATGATTAAAACCAGATAGGCAACATTGAATCTTATGAACTCCTCTCTCCAACCTCTGCCACACCACCACACTAAATGATAATAGTAACACTTACTCTGAACTCAATCTTCAGTCTTCTTATGCTCAGAGAAGACAGCTAGGTAGGACCAGGCTAGATAATGAGGAAAAATGAAAGAGCCCCTTTAATCTGAATTGCTTGGGTCCTTCCTACCTACAGGTGAACAGAGATATTGTGTCAGGCCTGAAATATGTTCAGCACACCTACCGGACTGGGGTGAAAGGTAAGTGACCTACACTTTACACTGTCCCCAAATCGGCTTTTCACTGATACTTAAAGTTCTGGTTGTTAGCAAGTTTTAGGCATGGACTCATTTAAGAATCTGATAAAAAGCTGTGGAATCTCACCCTAGGCAAAGGCACACATATACCTTTGACCTAGATGTTAATGGCAAGACCTACGTTCAGGAGACATAGTTTAGACTGAGTCAGCCACTCACCTTCGGCATTCAGCTTCTGGAATTCAACTTTATTGCTCATAAATGGAAAGAGTAACCAAGATAAGAATGAATAAAATAAAGTACATAAAAGTACTCTCAAAAGTAAAAAGTAAATAAATAAATAAAGCAGTTCACAGGTATAAAACCTGAGTGTCAGAGAAATCCAAAACAGGAAAGATGGAAAGACCTATCCACTGGCATTTTGTGTTAAATCGGAATGAGAGTTGGTGGAGTGGTGGAGGGGTGAGGTGTGGGGGACAGTGGGGAGGGCAGTGCTTAATTTCCTAAACAAAGAAAGAAAAAAATTCTTTCTGGAATTGAGAAAAGCTGTCTAATCGAAACAACTAATATAGTATTACTTAATCGGCAGTCATTCTTGACAAGTTGTACCTAAACTGTACATGCCTTGGGAACCTGTCCTCAGGTCTCTTCCATGAGTATGGGCAGGGGGACATGAAGAGTGAAAACCTGATGGGAGCACACTGGCAGTCCTTTTCTACCTTAGGGCTCTCTTCCCAGAGGTGTGAAACAGTAATGCATCCATCCCACCAAGTCCATAAACAAGGGAGAGAGAGGAATTGTCTGCTAAATCTGCATACCATAGAGCACCACTCAGTTACTCAGATCCCACAGAACATTGTTGACCGGAAAGATTTTAATTGGTCTTTCCAATACCTAGTCTCATGAAAAATATAGTTCAGTTTCTCATTTTCTTTTGGGCATGGAGACTATGTTGTCTCACTGAGGGGAGAGGGCTAGGATGTGTCTGTAGCTGTTCCTTCAGACTTATTCACAACACTTAACAGTTAACTAAACGTTGCCTGCCTGCCTGCCTGCCTACCCACCTACCTACCTGTATTTACACTTTCTAATTCCCTACTTATTTCTTAATATACATTCCAGTTATTCACCTATTAATAATGCTGGTTAGGTATTTTTACCATTTGTCCCAATTCTTACTTTTTTAAAAATTTATCTTTGTTGTTGAAGTTATTGCAGATGTCCCTTTTTCCCTCCATTGACCCCCCTCTATTTGCTCCCATCCAAGAAATGTTAAAGGGACTGCTGTAATAAGCATAAAGAATAAAAATATCAATAAATAAATACCTATCAATAATAACCTTAAATGTAAATGGATTAAATGCTCCAATCAAAAGACATAGGGTACCTAAATGGATAAGAAAACCAATTCTTACTTTTTTAAATCAAATTATTGATTTTCCCCTTGTATTCAATTTATTCTACCCATGATTTCTGTTCATCCTGGTCACCAGCTGTTACCTTATCTGCCCCAATTGATGTGTTTATTAAATGATAGTCTATAGATAAAAGATCCTTGAAGTTCATTATATAAAAAAGAAATGGAGGCCCAAAATATTATGACTTAGAAAAGAACTTAGGTCTCAACTAGTTTGAATTTTTTGGGGTTGAGATATAATTGACATATAACAATGTATTAGTTTTAGTTGTACAGCATAATGACTTGATATATGTATATATTATAAAATGATTACCATAATAAGTTTAGTTAACATCCATCAACACACAAAGTAATAATTTTTTTCTTGTGATGAGATCTTCTTGAGATCTACTCTCTTAGCAACTTTCAAACATCAATATGATATTATTAACTACTAGAGGCCCGGTGCACGAAATTCGTGCATGGGGGTTGGGGGAGTCCTTTAGCCCAGCCTGCACACTTTCCAAATCTGGGACCCCTCAGGGGATGTCCAACTGCCTCTCCCAATCTGGGACTGCTGGCTCCTAACAGCTTGCCTGCTTGCCTGATCGCCCCTAACCACCTCTGCCTACCTGATTGCCCCTAACTGCTCCCCTACAGGCCTGATCATCCCTAACTGCTCCCCTGCTGGCCTGATTGCCCCTAACTGCCTCTGCCTCACCCCGTACTCAGGACCCAGGATTCCCTCCTCCGGCCAGTCGCAGGCACCCATGACCCAGGGTTCCCTCCCTCTGGCTGGCCACGAGCACCCAGGACCTGGGCCAGCTTTACCAGGGCTGGCCACAGCCACAGGGGACCATGGGTGGGTGGCTTTGCCAGGCCACAGCCATAGGTCCCTGGGACCACAGGGTGGGCAGCTTGTCCTTCTCCCAGGCTGCAACCTGGCTGGTCCCCATTCCTCTCTTGTGAGCTCATTTGTGCCTGGCTGGTTCCCATTTCTCTCTCCCCAGTGTTGAGTGTCTGAGCAGTTCCAGCGTGAGGGCGCGAGGGCGTGAGGTTGTGACAACCATTTGCGTATTAGCTTTTTATTATATAGGATAGTCACCATGCTGTACATTACATTCCCAGGACTTACTTACCTCATAAGTGGAATTTTATACCTTTTGACTACCTGGGACTTTTTTTATGGTATAATCTGCTACATCTCCATAAAAACATTCTTCATCTCCGTTGATTTAGGGCACTGATTCTGCAATTTTTCTGATACTCAGAATCAGCTATTTTTTTAAAATACCGATTCTAGGGACCCACAGCAGGTTACTGAACCATAGTCTTTGGGTCAAAGGAAACTATAGTATTAAAAGGCACTCATATAAAAAATGTTTTTTCAAGAAAAAAAAAACAAAAAAGGTGCCCAGGTAAACCTGATGTTTAGCCAGGCTTGGACACCATTGCTCTTGGCTTTGACCCCTGTAAGCAGTGCTCCAAGTTCTCTAGTCCACAGTGTTTGTTTTTCTCTCTCAGACTCTTGCCCTAACGAACTTTCCTTTCTTCCCAGTGGATAAAGCCACATTTATGGTTGGCAGCTACGGGCCTCGGCCAGAAGAGTATGAGTTCCTGACTCCGATTGAGGAGGCTCCCAAAGGCATGCTGGCCCGAGGCACCTACCACAACAAGTCCTTCTTCACCGATGATGACAAGCACGACCACCTCACCTGGGAGTGGAACCTGTCCATTAAGAAGGAGTGGACAGAATGAGCACATCTGCCCATCGCTGTCCCTGCCCTGCCACCTGGAAGAAGCCTCTACATCGTGTTCACTGCCCTGTCCTCCCCCCTCATCACAGCTGGGCCCCTTCCCCAACACCCCTCTCATCCTCTTGTTGATGCATCTCCTCCCGCTCTCTCTCTCTTAGAGTGATCCCTAACACTGGACGCTTAAAGCCCAGGCTTTAATCCTGCCCACTCTGATCCCCCATTATGGCCAGATCTTCGAAGTTCTGTTCCTCAATGCACCATCATGAAATATTTCTTCTCTTATTCCCATCTGAGGAGTGAGAGGCCAGGAATCACTAACCACCCTTTTGCCTTGGGTTCCAGTGCTCATTCCCACCCCTGGATTGTTCTGTGGTTGCTGCTGGCTCAGTGAACGTCCCTAGCCACATTCCCTGCCACGTGGGTTCTTTTTTTCTGGGAGACACTTAAACAGCACAAGAGAGTGAGAATAAAGCAATTATCTGACCTGACTGAGACTCTCATTTCCCTGCTTTCTTTGTTTGAACAAATATGATAACTGGCTGGTTCCTTGGAGGGGGTGGGGCAAGACATAGTAGAGGAGGCATTTACATCACTGGGAACAGTTTGGGTCCCCTGTTCCTGCAATGGGCAATGAACCTTCAAAGTATGAATAGAAGAAAATCTCAATTTGTTTTATTTTATGGTATTATCATAGGACAGTTGTTTTCTGATCTTGAGACCTATGTCTCCCACTGCCTGTGGGAGTCTCTTGGAATTCCACAGTCATCTTGGCCCAAATCAGACACTGTTTCTCTCCTGTTTAAGATCTTCCCGTGGATTCCAATCACCTATAAAATAAAATTGAAGCTCCTAGGCTTAGTTCATAAGCCCCTCTGTGATCTGGTCCCTGCATACCTTTCGGCCCGTAATGATCATTTCCTTCCCTTTGGAATACTCAATCACTAATAATTCTCTCTCACATTACCTTTGCATCACTGGGCTTTGTCTCATTACATGAAACTCAGATTCCATCTTTGTTGTCTGGCAAAATTACCTACTTAGGACTCTGGTTGGGCATCCCCTGCAGGGAAAAATGCCTTCGCTAACCCCACCACTGTCCTAAATATCCTTTGTCTGCCCTCTCACGGTGCTCTATGAGTTCCTTTTTTTTTTTTTTTTTTTTTCACTTTTCATTTTATATTTAAATGATCTGTTTATCTGTGCATTTCTCACATTAACAATTTAAGCTGGGAGAGGCTAGATCAGATCATAGTTATATTTGTATCCCTAGTGTTTAGGTCAGTGGTCGGCAAACTCATTAGTCAACGGAGCCAAATATCAACAGTACAACAATTGAAATTTCTTTTGAGAGCCAAATTTTTTAAACTTAAACTTCTTCTAATGCCATGTCTTCAAAATAGACTTGCCCAGGCCATGGTATTTTGTGGAAGAGCCACACTCAAGGGGCCAAAGAGCCGCATGTGGCTCGCGAGCCGCGGTTTGCTGACCACTGGCTTAGGTCAATATCTGGCATAGAACATTGTTTTCTTATTTAAATGAATTGACTTGACTTTCTTCTGGTTGGTTTTGTGCTGAGGCCCTGTCACTAAACTTGGTCCTTTATCTCAGAAGTTGAAGGTCTCCCTAGAGCCAGCTGCAAAGTTCCCAAAGCTCTAAGAACACCACAGCCCATGAACTGCAGAGTAGGCTGCCCTGAGTCCGTGTCCCAAAACACAAAGTCCAGGGGTTGGATCAGGAGCAGAAGAAGAGGAATGGAAGTGACAACATCCAGATGCCTGTTTCTATTATTTCTCTTCACGTGCAAGCTGTCCCCAGATGTTGCTGCAGAAATTCAAGAATCCTCAGGTAAACAAAGAAAAGCAAAAGGCACTTGGGTGACCACAGGGCAAAAGTGTTGTTAGGGGAAGGAAAGGGAACAGGGTCACACTCTGAGTACTTTTCCTCCAAACCTAGAATATTCCCCCAGGAAATGGCTGTGTTGCCTGGTGGAAAAGAGAGAAGTCTGGCATTATCCTTCAGAGAGTGGCCACAAGGTGGGGTCACCCTCCATATGTTGGCAAAAAATAAAAATAAATGAAGCTTTGGAATAATCATTGCACCCCTAGAGCTCCTTGCCTTGGTGTGGAGAGAAACAGTCTAGATGCCCCTATTATTTAGAGCTGCTACTTCTCTTAGGGTGTCATCACCCTAACACCTTCTGCTTCTCTCTCTCTCCTGTGTCTAGATGGTTCCAGTGCCCCCCAGGAACCTGTGCGGCTCACGGGTGTCCCAGCTGCCATGGAATTCATTGCTGCTGCTGAGGTGGCTGTCATAGGCTTCTTCCAGGTTTGTCAGATACCCTGCTTATTATGTCTCCAAAGAAGCAGGAATGCTGGGCCTCAAAGGAGCCATGACCGCTATTGGCTGGCCAGGCAGCACTACCTTAGAAGCCAAGGGGCTCAGAGTTTGCTTTCAGTTTTTTTATTCAAGAACTCTCCATTTTTAGGCATTTCCAGTTTCTGAATTACGTCTTTCTCAAAAGTTCTGAGACTGCTGAGGAGACTCTGGGTCTCCTCATCTATGGGTGCTTTAAAACCTAAGTCAGTATCTGATTGCTGAGTCAGGGGCAGAGTCAACCCAACTTCTATCATCCAGGCAATGCACAAGTCAATAGTGACTTTCGTCTAACTCCTTACCAAATAGGTAGTCCCCCCTTCTTCTATATCTTTGTTTGCTCTGAAATGTTGAAGAAGGGTGACATTTTATACATTGAAGGTGTTAGCCTCTGTCTTCCAGAGTGGCTGCCTGGCTAATGGAAGCAGCCATAAATGAGAAAGCATCATTCCAGTATTTTTATCTTTCTCTGGAGATAACATCTGGTGATTCTCACAGCTGATCAAGCCCCCTTCTCTCTCATTGCAGACCTTGTTGTCATTTTCCACTCATTAATTCCAACAGATCATCACCCTGTGGATTCTGTGTACACAGCTGGAAATAGCTGTGAGGAGATGTATGGGGTGGCGGGGGAGGGCGATGCTAAGAAGGGAGCACATTTTTCAGTGATGAGAGCTCTGAGCTGTAGGCAAAAGCAGCCACCCTTGGAAAGGCAGGGAGGGGCAAGTGGAACTGGAGGAGTGTGCAATAACTTAAACAGCCACCAGATGCCGTCATTTGATCTGTGAGCAATCGCATTTTAAGGGGAAGTCTAGATTAACAATTGTTCATAGCCTCAATGAACTCCACACATCCTTTCAGATGAGCAGAGTACCAGCCCCCTTGCTTGACCCTGGATGCCAGGCAAGCCATCTTCTTTTCTCCTTCAGACCAGAGAGATGTCAGGGAAGAATATGTTCACTGTTTATTACCTGGAGCTGTTGTGGGCAATGTTCTTGTGACAGCAGGGAAAACAGTGTCAGCTTACTATAGTAAGACTGGACTCTGCTCAAGTGGCTTCCCTGCCCCCTCCTGCAGGCCTGGGATCCGGAGTTGGAGCAATGCGTAAACAGTATCTTTCATGGGCAATACCTCGGGCTTGCACACAGTAGAAGGAGGACTATTCTTTCACACCCTGCACAGACCTTTGTTAACAAAATTTCTAAGCTTCCATATTTATTTTTTATTTTTGGCCCTTTTCATAACACTTTCTTATTTTTGCATTTCTTTTTGCTTCCACCAGTTGTTCCTAAAACATTTGCCTTCGCAGGTATATCAGTGACAATGCTGCCCACTTTTGCAGGGCCCTGTGATTTTGAGGCCCCTCTCAGCTACTAACAAACTGCAAGTTCTATGGTAAGACCAGGCAGGAGTCCCAGGCTTAGCCACAATTTTATAGTTATCAGTCAATCCACTAAGCTCAGACTCTAAATCAAGTCTCTGATTTCTGGTATGATAAGCACATTTCAATTCCATGTTCTGTTTCCATATCTCTCTCCTCCAAAATGACCTCTGTCATTTCTCCTTGCTTTTAGGATTTAGAAATACCTGCAGTGCCCGTATTCCATGGTGTGGTGCAAAAATTCCAAGATGTGTCATTTGGAATCAGCACTGATTCTGAGGTTCTGGCCCACTACAACATCACTGAGAACACCATTTCTCTCTTTCGTCTGGTAAGTTGGGTGGGTGGCTCAAGCCTTCTCTAGGTTTTTACTCACCTTAGGTTGTAAACGCACAAGCTTGTGAGACTAGAAAGAAGTCTATGTCTTTAACACTAATGATGATGCCAGCGTCAGGGACAATGGTGACAAGGATGATGGCTCAACTCAAGCTTCCCAAACAGATGCTGTCTTAAAATGGAAAGAGGTCTGGACTGAGAGTCAGGAGATGAGATTTGTTGCTGACCAGTCATGTGACACAGGCAGGTCCCTTAACATTTCTTAGCCCCAATTCTTTCATTTCTATAAGATAAAATGGTTCAACCATATCACCTCTAAGATCATTTTGAGCTCTAAAATGTATACTTTTATATTTTGGGGAGTTAACTTACATTTGTAAAAATGTATTAAACAACTACTGCATGTCTTATGCAAGATATTAACAATGAAAGCAAATTAACTGTATTCTCTTCTCTCATAGAACTTAAAATACAGTAGATTGTAAACATAATACACAAGTATCTATAATACAAAGAGCATCATATAGATAAAGTATTATAGGGGTTCAAAGGATAAAAGCAGTGTAGATATTCTGATTAAAAAATTATAAAAAAGAAAAGTGAACGGGTATTTAACAGATAGGTAAAATTTGGACAAGGTGGAAGAGAATTCATGGCCAAAGTGGGAACAAAAATGTAACTTAGAAAACAATGATCAGGTCAATTTGATTGGATCTCAGGGTACATGTTTTGGGGAAATAAATATAAGACAGAGAAGCTTGATTGGAATCATATTGTGGAGA
Organism: Plecotus auritus; assembly: GCF_963455305.1. NCBI lineage: Eukaryota > Metazoa > Chordata > Mammalia > Chiroptera > Vespertilionidae > Plecotus > Plecotus auritus. Next base: position 200,416,877 of record NC_137772.1, read on the forward strand.
AATTTGAATACTTGCTTAATGTGTTTTCACTTAATTTGGTTGGCACAGAAAAGACACTAAGGCCTTTAGATCAGGGGAGTAACATGAACAGAAATGTATTTGGGCAATGTTATTTTGGCATATGGGTAGGATGGATTTCCAGGCAAAAAAATAAATAAATAAGAGTGGAGAGAAATTTTCTTAGGCTGGCTAAACAGATCATGTACTAAGGGTCTGTAGTAGAGCAATCACATTAGAAAGTGAAGAAAAGGCAGGGCTTGCAAGGATGAGATAGCAAAATGATGGAAGGCAAAGGAGGCCAAGCTTAAAGTTAAGGTACCTAGGAATAGTGAGGGCCTATTCAGAAATAGGGGTTTCTGATGTTGTGGCTAGTTGCTGAGTTTGTATTATTGGCAGAGTATCAAAGTAGAGATGACCAGAGTCCACTGGAAATGAGAAATGGTGCAAAAGATAGTTTTAAGATTTCCTTCCCCTTCTCACCTCCATCCTATCTCTTTCGCTTCTCATCCAAACCTCTCCTTACATGCAGTTAATATTCACTATCTCCAACTTTCTTTAAGCTCTTAAATACACTGCTGTCTAGTTTATACCCTGCACTCCATTAAAACTGCTTTCGTCAGCACATTTCTGTATTTCCAAATCCAATGAACACTTTTTAGGTCTTATTGTCCTCAACATCTCTGCCATGTGTGACATGTTGACCACTTTTTTTCTCTTTACTCTCTCTTTCCTTAACTTCTAGAAGCCTACTTCTCCTGGCCCTCCTCTTCTTATCTTAGTCTCCATGAGGCCTTCTCTTCCTCCATCCATACTACTGCCTGACACAATGCTCTTCCCAAGCTAGGTTATAGAATCCAAGCTTTGTGGGGCACTACTTCAACCACAGAACCTAAAAGAGTGCCTGCCGTGTATCAGGTGCTCATTAAGTGTTCATTAAGTAAATAAATATGTGTATGAATGAATGTGCAATCCTTAGGTAATATAATTCTTTCTCATGTTAGACTATTAAGTGTTTGCTGAGGATTTGAAATGTTTGATCTCTAGCCTGGACCTCTGTTGTAATTCAAATGCTTGCTGGTTGAAGTCCTTCATAAGCACTACAGTCTCAACGTGTTCAAAACTGAATTTATCATTTGCACCTGCTGAATCATGTTCTTCCCTCTAAAACTTTTTTATTGAATGGCTATGTTCATTTTATCTCTAATTTTTTTCAAATTGGGCCTCCTTTCTTGCTGAACCTATATTTTTCCCCCCTATTTCCACTTATTTCTTCTATTTAGACTTTTAGCACTGTTGGCACAGACAATTCCATAGCTTCTTAATTGATCTCCCTTTACTACTTCATAAGTAATTTCTAGATTGGTATCACCATGATGAATTTAAAATGGAAATTTGACCATGGCACTCCTTTCTTTAAAACTTTTAAATATTTCCCATTTCTTACAAGGTAAAAATCAAGATATTTAAACATCTCGTCTTTTATGACATGGCCACTAGCTGCTTCTCTATTCCCTTTTCTAGCACATTCCTACCTTGGGCTGTACCCTCTCAACACCCAACTATCCTATATAATAAAGAGCTAATATGCAAATGGTCCTCGTGCCCTTGCGCCGGGCTGGGGAACCTGAGGCTGTGCCAGGTGACCTGAAGCTGTGCCCCCTGCCCAGCAGGGCTTAATGGGGGACCTGAGGCTGCACCCCCACCCTGCAGGGCTTGATGAGGGTGGGGCCTGCCAGGTCTGGGTCTCACACGATTTCGAGGCATGTGCAGGTGGGCAGGGACTTGACTCTGGGTCCTGCAGCGCGCCCCAGACTCTGACAGGAGGGAGATTTTCATATACATTTTACTAATTTTCTTTCATCTCTGACACTTCTATTATAGAGAAAGGGCAAATAGTAATATTAAAATATTTCCTCTAATTAATTCCCTTTTAATGTGCACAAATTTCATGCACTGGGTCACTAGTACATAGTATAATGATCCAAGTTCATCGTTTCACATGGCTATTCCTCTGCCTAGAAGGCCACTGCCCCCAAGCGCCCCCTTTCACTTAGGCTTCCCAGCTAACTCCTTCTCACATTCCAGTGAATCAGTCAGGCATCTTATCCTTCAGAAAGCCTCCCTGGAATCTCCAAATTGGCCTAACTATCCCTCCGTCTTAGCATATCTCTATTTTCATTTACCACTTTGTAGTGCAGGTCATATATTTCTGTGTCTGTCTCATCTTTTCCCCCATTACTCAAGGGCAGAAACCACGACTTCTAGTTTCCAGAAGACACAAAGTGTTTGAGGAACGAACTCACCTCCAAAAGTATATCTGTGGGTGCATGAGTACCTTCAGCAGCCCTCTTCCCACCTGGACAGCAGTTGTAGGTTTGCATTTTCACCATCTTGAAAAAAGATTAAACCGAGCTCTTCTGTGAAAAGTTTTGGTAAGAAAGAGATGGAAGGTTAGGTTAATGCCTTTCATGTTCTTGTTGAACCATTCATAGTAACCCTTCACTAGGAAAATTCTAATCAAAGACAGCTTCATAAAGTACTTCTTTGCCGGTTTGCTATTTTTAGATTTTATGAAGGCCTGATTTTAAAGTCAGTGCTACCAAGATGCACATGTGAGGAAGAAAAACAAGTGCTGTTACTTCCAACGTCTCTACAGGCTTTATGGCCTCTGCTGGGTGAATTAACTCTGCTTACAATTCATTCCTTATAAAGTCTTGATGGTGACTTCCCAGAGCTGTTCCCTCTTATTTAGCATGTTTTTTGTTTATCACTAGTGACAGACCTGCTCAGAATGAACTCTTGAGACCGCTGGGGACAGGATTACTTTGTGCCATCCCAAAAACAAACACACTGGTCCTTACCCTACTCCATTTGCCGGTCTGGGAGAGTTTCAACTTGTGCCATGCCAGCTTTTAGATAAACATTTTTTTCTCAGTTTACACTTTCAAAGTTGAGTCCATATTTTAGTAGAATTATTATTCAGGAGTTTGAGATACCTTAAAAGAGAGAGAGAGAGTATCAACCAAAACTAATCTACTTTACAATGGGAAATGGGAAATGCTACACATTTACTGGTACCTACTTTTACCTTAGATTTACGTTATTATTGTTTGTTTGTTTGTTTGTTTTAGTGCCTAATTTATGATAGGCACTATGCTAGATGTTTTCCATTGTTCTACCATTTAATTCTCACAAAATTAAATGAAATAATTACTGTTCTCCTTGCATTATCAATAAGGAAACTGAAGTTCCATGAGGTTGATACAGTTGTCCAAAGTCTCACAACTATAACACCACAGACATCTGATTCATACTCTGTGCTGCTGTCTCAAAGCACACCTCTGTATGATACTACAGCTACTTTCTAAAGCACTTATTCCTGAAGAAAACTTTTGGGAGTTTTTTTGTTTATCTTTATTGATTTCTGAGAGGAAGGGTGAAGGAGAGAGAGATTGAAACATGAATGACGAGAGAGAATCATTGATCAGCTGCCTCCTGTATACCCCCCACTGCAGATCGAGCCCGCAACCTGGACATGTGCCCTCGATGGGAATTGAACCCGGGACCCTTCAGTCTGCAGGCTGATGCTCTATTCACTGAGCAAAACAGGCTAGAGCAAGCACCGTTGTTTTTACTCCTAGACTCACCTCATTCAAAAGCCTGCTTTTTTAACCACTTTCTCCTAAACCATTTCTTTGTCCCACTGGCACTACTTATCAAACCCCAGGGTTATTTATCAAGATTTAATCTAGACATTACATATTTTGTCAATAAAATTTTAGAATTTAGACACATATTATTTTGAACTGCAAGAACATATGTAGAGGTAAATTAAAATAGTGATAAATGAAAACATGATAAGACCATAATGGTTAACATTACCAGATGCTTGAAATATTGGTGCATAAAAATGAGAGACCAGCAAATGCTATCTATATTCATGGAATGCATCACTTTCCAGAAATAATGCGAGCTGATTAGATAAATATCATCAGGAAAAAATTATGTAAAATGGGACAATAACAAGTCCTGTATGATAGCCTGTGAGTGATGTATGGCAGCTTGCCTTGTGTGAGTGTGACTGCAGGGCCTCCACACAGATAAGCTACCAGGCAGCGCAGGAGAATTAATCAGCCGGGCACTCAGAGAATATCAGAAAAGTCACCTTTATTGCAGATTGCATTAGTGCCATGACACAGGGGAGTCAGTCTCCAAATTCTGAGGGATGAATGTGGCTGAAGCTTTCCCTTTATACTCTTAATTCCTTTGTCCCCAAAATATGGATCAGGCTTCCCCCATGAATTGGCATGGGGGAAGTGAGATTACGCCCAGAGGCTTGCCAGCACTGGCACCAGCCCCTCCGGGATTGTATATGGTTCATAGTTTATGGTCTCTGTAAAATGGGAGTATTCTGGGAAACAGGTTCTGCAAGGCAGGACAGGCATCACAGATAAGAATGGAGTTCGATAAGAAAGGAGTTTATCGGTAAGCAAGAGTGTATGTCAGAAGGAAGGTTACTGGCACAGATTCAGATAGCTAGCCCCCCAAATGTCTTATTTTCCCCTTCACTCCCACAGAACGTATTGTTGTCCACACAAAGACATAGTCTTGGTACTAAGACGGAATTTCAGATATTATTTGAACATTTAACCTGCTTTGGATTTTCTCCATCACTTCTATTTTTAAAAAACATATTAGCCAAACTTTGCTCCTTTGGGATAGTAATAAAAAGACAGTTAGAGGCTTTCTGTTATTCCCTTTACAGTTATTTGTTGGATACTTATGATAAGAAATGCACCTTGCCAAATAATCAGAAGGAGCACTACATAAAAATAAAGTGATAATTAATGCAAGAAGTAATATATGCCAAATAATTAAATGTTTTTCCAAAGAATATATTTATTCAACATAATGTAAGCTAAGCAGCTTATAAAAAGAAACTGAGACATGAGAGCATTAGTTTAACAAGTGACTTCTCAGTGCGATGCAATTTAATACTCTAACTGTGGTGTAAACTAAGATGGCTTTAATACATTTTATGAAAAATTGGGTTGTTAACTAGAGAAATGCACAGCAATTGAAGGGAATATTGCTGAAATACTAATTAACAGAAAAGGAATGATTAAATCCACTGGTATAATACTAGTATAAGCAGTATCTAAAACATAAAATAATTCATTTCAAATACTCTTGGGGAAAACTCAGATTTTAAGGTGGCAATCCTCTGGTTTACTGTTTTTCTTCTGGTGTCTCTTTACTTGGAGAGAAAAAATAATATGATATCTCCAGTAAAATTCTTTCCAAAAACTGGAAAAATACATAAAAGGTGTTTAGTTCCAGGGTCAGATTTTTCTTTCCAGAACATTATGCAAATAATTTCCTTTACAGAAGGGAGATTTCCTGTTTGAATATTGTTTCCAAGACCCCTACACATGAATGCTCCAGAGTTTATTAGTTTAAGAAATAATGAAATAATCAAGCATGTTTCCTTAAAAGAAGTGCTACAAACTGGATAGACTTCAGGAGGGTTTTTATTAAAGCTCTTTGCTTCTTAGAGAATGTTATCATTTAATATCTTCTACCTCCAATATACTGTGCTCCTGAAGTCCAGAAATACCTAATGTAACTGGCGCTTCCTGTTTTCCCTGTTCTGGGAAATGTGAGGGGCTGACTGGAAGAGAGAGCCGGAGGGAGGGACTCCTGGCCCAGAGCACAGCCTGTGTCAGCTGAAGTGCAGGCACCAGATCTCCAAGTTCCTAGAAAAATAATCAGGAAGTATTTAGACATATTAAGTAGTAAAAAGGCCCCGATTATAATAATGATGATGATTTTGATGTTCGTAATTAGCCAACACTTAAGTAGGAAAGACATGCCAGCTGGCAAACCCAGCCTTAAGCAGCAAAGATCTATGCGCTCATTTAATTTCACTTCTCACTCTTACTGACGTGGGAAGGAGAATGGTAGTAGGGTGGGCAAGGACTCCACCTAAGAAGACTTTTTCTCTTGCTTGTATATTTCTGCCCCAAGCTTTCTACTCAGAACTTTATGGATTTTAAAGCAATTCAAATATCTTTGGTTTTGATGTTTGTTTGTTCTTCAAAATTCTGTTTTGAAATACATTTTCTGCACCTCAGCATTCATTTGATAAACTGAAGTTGTGAAAACAGTCCCCTCCCAAAATCAGTAAAATAAAGTGATTAAAGCAGTAAAATAAAGTGGTTAAAAAGCAGTGTTTAAACTGGTTTTGGACCTTTTTAGTTTAAATAAATAGAATAAAAATTAAATTAAATACGAAAAAACTGGAAAAAAACGTTGCAAAGGTAGGAAGGAAAGATCTCTTACACCCTCCATAAATTAAGTGATTAAATTGCTATTTGAGTGAATGTCAGCATGTCTGTGCCTCAGTGCCTAACATATACAAGGCGTTCAACAAATAATTTGTAAACAAATAGATTATAAAAGAATGACCAGATATTCCAAGAATTCATAAAATTGACCATAAAGAGTGCATTGAGCTTTTTGGAGGTCCATATTGCTTTTAACTAACTCAGTGGGAAAACAGCTTGAACAAAAGAAGTTAAAAAAACAAACAATGAAGTCATCATAGGGATGACAATAAAGAACAAACTTGGACACTTACTACTCAGTGACTTTAATTTACCTTTGCTTGAATTCCCTCATTCATAAACTAAAATGATACTTACCTTTGGCTTTGCTGGATAAACTGGGAAAACATATTTTGAGGTAAAGGATGATTCTGATCCTTGGCAAGATCTGATTGGGTAGAACCTATATAAGATAATAGATGTAAGGGAGAGAAGTAAAAGGGATTCCAAGGGTTGATAATAGCCCAAAGGAACTCAAAAGTGGCCCAAACTGTTTTAGGAAACAGAATTGTTCAGGACCTAGCCCTGATTATTTTTATTTGTAGACATAGTTGCTATGGGTGATGGAAGCATTACCTTCTGTTTTTATGTGCATGAATAGACTGGGGAAGATGAATGAGAAAATCTGGGAACAATGATTGGCCATATAAAGCTCCATCTTTTGATATATCTGAGTATGGTGGAAAGGTAGTTCTAAAATGTAAATCTGGGATACTAGATCAAGTAACTAGGCAATCCCTCTACCAAATCTGGGATAATAGATCCTGTAACTAGACAATCTCTTCCACCAAAGGCAATTTTTTAAAAAGCTGGGGCAGAAAATGAGGGCTTTAAAGAATTACCAAGAGAGGGGAAAATGTTAAGACTAAGATCTAGAAGATGGAAACTCAAGAGGTAAATCCTGTATTTGGGGTGCTTTTCATCTGGGAGGCTTTTGCAAGTTCTAGAAGAAGCAGCCAAGAGACTTCGAGCTTTATTAGCATTTTTGAGACTCAAAGAGCCCTAAAAGTAAATGTTGAAGTCCAGAGCACAGAAGAGGAAGTAGGAGGTAGATCTAGTAAAATACCCTTTGCTCCACTTAGATGCTAAAGAACAATACCCTAAAGACAATGATGAACCAAGGGGTGCAGCACAGATTCAAGTTATCTCAATTCCTGAAATTAGATTAGGATTATCAAATATGAATACAAAAATATACATACACTTGCAGACATACATATAGTATATATGGTATGGCTAATCTTCTCTTAGCCATACCATAAATAATGGCTGATACTCAAAGAAAAAAAAAGAAAGATCTTAAATCAGAGAAAAGAAATTATCTTCAAAGTAATCTCAAAGGAGTAGTATTAAGGTTCACAGATGACTTCTCAAAGGAAAGAGTGGGATGCAGAATATAAAGAACTATAACTTGCAAAAAACTGAAGGAAAATTGTCAACTTAGAATTCTACCCCCAGCTAAAATAGCTTTCAAAAATAGGGAGGGTGGGGGTAAGGGAGAGAGATCAACCAAAGGACTTGTTTGCATGCATAAAAGCCTAACCAATGGACACAGACAACAGGGGGGTGAGGTCATGAGTGGAGGGGGGTGCATAGGGGAGGTAACGGGGGAATAAGGACACATATGTAACACCTTAATCAATAAAAAAATTAAAAATAAATAAAATACAATAAAGGTGAATTAAAGATATTTGAAACAACCAAAACTGAGAGACTATGTCACCCAACAGAACCATTTCATGCTAAAGGAAATATCAAAATGTGTTCTAGGCAGAGGGGAAAAATTCTAAATAGAAGCAAAGTTCAAAAATGCAGGAAGAAATGAAAAGAAGCAAAATGTAAATACATGCATGAATGTAAATGTATGTTGACTATATAACAATGATGATAATGTCTTGTGAGATTTAAAATTAAAACACAACTGGAATGGAGTTGGAAAGAGATAAACTGTGCTAAAATGTTCTAATGTACATTGTCCAAGAAGAGGGTAAAATTTCCAATTAATATTAGTTTCAGGTAAGTAAAGAATGCATATTGTAGAATGCAAACTGGTAATCCCTAAAAGAATAATTAAAGCCTATGTAATTTCCAAACCCATAAAGGGAAAGAAGGAATAATACAAAGCCCTCAACCAATTCAAAATAGGCCAGAAATGAATCAAATGAATTTGGAACTGGGAGAGCCAATGGAAAATGAATATTTAATTAAATATAGTAATTACATTACAAAATAATCCAATTAAATACAGACTGGATTTTAAAATATAACTGTGCTTTTTATAAGGGATACATTATTTTTAAACATAATGACACAGTAATATAAGTAAAATATAAAGAAGATAGAAATATACTATGCAAACATTTCCAAAAGAAAGGTGGAATAAGTATATTAATATTAGACAAAGTAGCCATTGAGACAAGCATCTTTATAGATAAAGAATGACCTTCATAATGATAAAGTTTCAACTTCCCCAGAAAATTTAAGAATTCTAAATTTGCATTAATCTAATGCATCACCTGAGAATATACAGACAGCATAACTGGCAGAATTGTAAGGAAAATGGTTAAATCTATAATTATAGTGGAAGATTTTAACATTCCTCTCTGATAGAATAAACTGGTTTTAAAAAATCAGTAAGAATAGAGATAACTTGAACTATACAATTAACCATGTGACCACAGGTGCATATACAGAATAGTACACCCAAAAACTGTAGAATATACACAATTTTAAGGACATATATAATATATAGAGAAGTTGACAAAAGATATAAAATGTAAATCTTAAGCTAGAAACTAATAACAAATAAATAACCAGAAAATCTTACTTTCAAATTACAAAATACACTTCTAAATAACCAATAGTTTAGAGAAGAAATAAGAACAGAAATTTGAAAACATTTTGAACTGAATGATAAGATAATCTATATGTAACATTTATGGATGCCTTCTAAGGGAGCTGCCTCTTCCTGAAAGCATTTCTGCTCTTCCTCAGATGACATATGGGCCTGTGATTCCCTTGTCATGAAACTGGCTACCTCCTGTGGGACATGTCTGTTCACTGTGTATCCCACAGGACAGGGTGTTCTTCAAGGGCAGGGAACATTTCCTATTTACCTTTCTGGTTTTGGAGCTGTGTCAGTGCCTGTCACGTGGTAGATATTCCAGAAACATTTGTCAATGAACGAATAAAGACAGAACAGTGACAATTATTATTTCTGTGTTATGCAGGTGGATAATAAACAACTGAATTTAGAGAGTGAAGACATTGAAAGCATTGATGACACCAGATTAAGCCGTTTCATTGAGATCAACAGTCTCCATTTTGTGACAGAATATAACCCTGTGGTAAACAATAGTCCTAAGATCCCTGTGTGTGGGGGTAGAGAGGGGGGGGTGGACTTGTCTTCGTAGCAGAGATCTTTTCTTTCAGGAGTTCTGTCCTTTGACCAATAATAGCTGCAATTCATTGAACACCTAGTTGCTTATGTTGTCATCCTTACTACACCTTTCAGGTTGAGAGCCTTGACCCTTTTCAAGAAAGAAGCAGAGAAGTTAAATGACCTATCACATGATTAAGAAGGAAGAGAGCCATAATGCAAAGTTAAGATAACTGAATCACAAACCTCTGAATTTTGCCTGAGAGTGTTCCATGAAGGCAACTCTGATCCCAGCAACACTCTAGAGTCTGAGACCACACTCCCCAAACAAGATTGCAATCTGTGCTGAAGGTCTATTTTTTCCTCTGCCGCATCAGGAACCAATACTTTTGTAAAATGCAATAAAATAAATTAATAGGCAAAAAACTTTTAAAATAAAGCCTATTGGTCACATATTTGGATGCCACAGTTACATAAAATTCCTATAAAAGTTTTTATGCACTTCTTCCCCTTTTTTGTGCCTACCTCCTGGTGGGCCAGTAATTAACAGTTCCAGGTCTGGCCCCACCTGCACGAACCCAGAACCTCATGGGTTTGCGGGTACCTAGATCCTCATGGTGGCTCAGCTTTCTTTCTAGGTTTGTTTTCTCTTAGTGTTGCATGCTGTATATAGCCTGGGTAGAGGTGTTGGTCAACCTGTCCTGATTATCTTCTGGCTGGCCTTCTAACACTCTAAGCTTATAGAATTACTTTATATGACCTGACTTTTATTTTCCCTGACAGACATATTGGAGTGTGGAGTAATAATTTCTAGTGATCTACATCAGCTCAGAATTGCTGGACATTCTCTAATAACAGTATTTTATGTGCATGTCATGATTTTTAGAACTTACAATGCCCTTTCCCACCATTCTTATTTGATCCTTACATTGATTCTCATTTGATCCTTACATTGATTTTTTTGAGGTAGAAGAGAGGGAATTATTATGCCCATTTTATAGAGCAGAACATTCAAAATCCAACTGACTTATTCAAGATTACATAGTAAGTAGAAAAGGCATAATTAAAGGCAGAAACTATAATTCATGATGCATTAGTTCACATTGTCTATTTCCATTTTACAGGATAGGAAATGGGAGTTCAGAAAAGTGAAGTAATTTCCTCAAAGCCATATGCCTAGCAATTTGAGCTTCAGAGACTGCTCTCTGCACTTGCCCCTTCTTTTCTCATGACTGGTCTGTCTGACTGATTCCTGTGGTTTTTCCATTGCCCTACACAGCCTTCAATGGAAAACACCCCTTTTCCTGTTGACTAAATTCCTGCCCCCCTCTCACACCATATTTGTCTCCATGGAGTGGTGACTCCATTTCCACTTTTGCTAAGATTTCAAACACATGCACCCAGGGAGTGTTGGCAGCAATAATTAAAAGGGCTAACTAAGGCAGGGGCAAAAGACTAGCCTTCCTGAGTTCTTATGCCCAGTCCATCTCTTATCTTAGAGAATAATACCTTTTTTTTTCTAATTTTTACATTAGTAGTGAAGGCAATCCACATCAAGAAGATATTAAATAAGAATTTCTTTAGAGAAGCAAGTTTAACTTTTATTGTAAAGTCTTCATTTCCCAAAAGTAGTACTTTTCTCACTTAGAGACCCTGCCCATACTACATAGCTATTTCTTAGCTGTTTCCAGTGCAGAGGTTTGCATCAGTAGCAAATGGACAGAAACTCACAGCCACGTGTCTGGCCTGCCATGCACTTTTAATGCGCATACTCAATCCTTGGCTTCAAGGTGAAAAACCAGGTTGTGTCTATTAGAATTAAACTAATCACTTCTGATATGTCCAATCCTTCTGCTAAGACAATGGTACCTTTTAACTCCTTAGTTTTGATTTCTTGACTCTTCCCAAGAATCATCCTCTATGTATGCTCTAGGAGGGTAGATGCATGCTCTAAATTTAAATAGCAGAATCTAATCAAACAAAAGACAATTCTTTAACACCAAGTCTCCCCAATTTAAAATCTAAGAACTGGTTTTAAACTATAAAGAGAAATTTGGGGAAAAGAACTAATTGGGACTCCTTTGTCGATATGTTGTCCAAGAGAGCTAGAGAGTCTCTATGGAGCAATGTACAGCTTCCAGAAAGATCCTACCTAATTGCTCCCCCTCCCACCATCCTGGGATTCTGCCCAATGGTTCATAAACCCCATACTCTCTCTTCCTGTGTACATGCTGGTCTTACAGCAATGCTTTCTGTATTTTAAAGGAAGAGGTGGAAGGGAATGGGATTCATTTAAAAATAAAGACACCTGTAGCAGTACTTTAGGAAAGTGAAATGAAGGGAGGCAGTGCCCTGGTTTCACCCACTCCTCTCCTCACTCTGGCTCAGGGCTATCTAATCCCCTTCATCACTGACAGCTTCCTGGTGAGTCAGCCAAAAGGGGCCAACACCTCTGATCGCCTGAAAAGCTCATTGTATTGCTGACCCAAAGTAGACTGATTCAATCACACTGAGGGTTGAACTGGTTCAGATTGGGGTTTTGTAATCAGCTGTGTATAAGGCAATACATCCTGATGGTTAAGAGCACAGACTCTGGAGTCAGACGGCTTGGTATTAATCCCAGTCCACTTTATGTGACTTTGGGAGAGTTTTTGCTTCAATTTTCTCATTTATGAAACTGGGACTTAGAGGATTAAATAAGTTATTATATGGAGAAACCTGAAAACAATGCCCAGCAAATAATAGGCACTCAAAAGAATGCACTACTAATATGTAGTCTAAGTGACTAGTATAGTACATGGTATATTTGTTGTCTATCCTATCTAATAAAAGAGTAATATGCAAATTGACCATCACTCCAAGACACAAGATGGCCGCTCCAATGTGGTCAAAGATGGCTGCCCCCATGTGGACACAAGATGGCTGCGACAAGATGGCCAGCAGGGGAGGGCAGTTGTGGGCAGTTAGGGGTGACCAGGCCAGCAGAGGAGGGCAGTTGGGGAGGGGGGAACCAGGCCTGCAGTGGAGAACAGTTCGGGGGGACCCAAGCCTGCAGGAGAGGAGAGTTGGGGGGGACCAGGCCAGCAGAGGGGGGCAGTTGGGGGGACCAGGCCTACAGGAGTGGGCAGTTGTGGGTGATCAGGCAAGCAGGGAGGGCAGTTAGGGGTGACTGGGTCGGCAGAGGAGGGCAGTTGGGGGACACCAGAACTGCAAGGGAGGGAAGTTGGTGGGGGGGGCAGGCCTGCAGGGGAGAGCAGTTGGGGGGGGGGACCCAGGCCTGCAGGAAAGGGCAGTTGTGGGGTGACCAGGCCTGCAGTGGAGGGTAGTTGGGGGGCCCCAGGCCTGCAGGGGAGAGCAGTTGCGGGGAACCAGGCCTGAAGGTTAGGGCAGATGAGGGGGAACAGGCCTGCAGGTTAGGGCAGTTGGGGAAGACCAGGCCTGCAGAGGAGAACAGTTGGGGGGGGGGGACCAAGCCTGCAGGGGAGGACAGTTGAGGGGGACCCAGGACTACATGGAGGGCAGTTGGGGGGGACCAGGCCTGCAGGTTAGGGCAGTTGGGGGAGACCAGGCCTGCAGGGGAGGGCAGTTGGGGGGGACCAAGCCTGCAGGGGAGGATAATTGGGGGGGACCAGGACAGCAGGGGAGGGCAGTTGTGGGGGGACCAGGCCTGCAGGGGAGGGCAGTTGGAGGCTACCAGGCCTGCAGGGGAGGACAGTTAGGGGTGACCAGACTGGCAGGGGAGGGCAGTTAGGGGCAATCGGGCTGGCAGGGGAGCAGTTAGGCATCAATCAGGCTGGCAGGGGAGTGGTTAGGGGGTGATCAGGCTGGCAGGCAGAAGCAGTTAGGGGCAATCAGGCAGAGGCAGGGGAGCAGTTGGGAGCCAGCAGTCCTGGATTGTGAGAGGGATGTCCAACCGCCCGTTTAGGCCCGATCCCACCAGGATCAGGCCTAAATGGGCGGTCGGACATCCCTCAAGGGGTCACAGATTGGAGAGGGTGCCGGTTGGGCTGAGGGACACCCCCCCCCCATGCACGAATTTCATGCACCGAACCTCTAGTTGATACATAATAGATTATCCCAAAACTTGGCAGCTTAAACCAGTAAAAATTTATTACACGCAGTTTCTGTGGGTCAACAGTCTGGGAGTTGCTAAACTAAGTGCTTTTGATCTGGGTGTCTTGTGCAGTTATAGTCATTGACCAGGGAGGCAATGTCATCTGAAGGTGTGACTGGGGCTGGAGGATCTGCTTCCAAGATGGTTCAGTCACAAGGCTGGCAAATCAGTGCTGGCTGTTAATAGGAGTCCTCAGTCCCTTCCCCTGTGAATCTCTCCAATATTGGGGCTGGTTTTGCCCAGAGTGAGTAATAGAAGAGAGAGAAGGGAGAAACTATGATGTCTTTTATGACAACATTGGAAGTCACACTCCATCATTTCTGCAATATGCTATTAGTTACTCCACTCAGCCTTACGCAGTGTAGGGGAAAGGGATTAGCACAGTTGCATGAGAACCAGAGGGTAAACCTTACTAACAGGCATCTTAGAGGCTAGTTGCCATTTGTGTTATGGATGAACAACTCTCATTTATGTTGTAGTTTGCCTAGTCCCTGGGTGGCCAGTAATGGTTTTTTCTTTCTCCCTCTCTCTTTCATTTTACCATATTGCATTTCAATTTGCCAGACTGTGATTGGTCTATTTAATAGCATGGTTCAGATTCATCTTCTCCTGATGATAGACAAGGCCTCCCCAGTGTATGAAGAAAGCATGCACAGATACCACAAGGCCGCTAAGCTCTTCCAGGGGAAGGTAAGTCTGCTTTGGGAGATATTCTTTTGAAAACTCAGCACCAGGACAGTAGAAAAAGGCAGATGGGGTTAGGGAAGTGAGATAAATAAGGAAAACTAGTATGGTTAAGAGATAAAATAATAACTGGGACATAATAAATCACATTACTCTGATTTAAAATTAAAGATCTTATATTTTGTACTATTTAAGACCTGTATAATTATATCTTCCATTAGTGGTAAAGTCTATTGCTTTTTTTCTACATTGAGAAGTAAAAATAAAAATCATGTATTTATTACAATATTTTTCTCCTAGCCATAATCCCTTACATTTTTAGACCCCAGGGTTTATTTCTCATATCGAATATCTATCATATACTTGGTGCCTAATGAATGTCCAGTACCTGGTGCCTATTGGATAGTAAATATTTATTTTTTTACCCTTCCCTACTCTGTGCAATTCTATTTAATATCACTTAAAAGTAAAACTTCAACCCCTTCAAAGTTGCTATATTGAACTACATGACCTGTTCAATGATAAGAACTGTATGATGATTAAATAAGCTGACCTTCTGGTGGTTGTTTCTGTAAGACTTTAAGTTTTCAATGTTATTGAATACTAGGGGCCCGGTGCACAAAATTCGTGCACTGGGGTGGGGGGGTCCCTCAGCCCAGCCTGCCCTCTCTCACAGACAGGGAGCCCTCAGGGGATGTCCTACTGATGGCTTAGGCCCGCTCCCCATGGGCAGGCTCCCCTAAGCCGCAGTCTGGCCTCCCTCTGCGGGAGGCAACCAGGCTGATCAGGGGAAGGCACCAGCCCCATCACCCTGCTGCTGCAGCCACTGCCAGCCACCAGCAGCTGCCAAGGTGTTTTCATCAACATGGACTCCAGTCCCTTCACCATGAAAAAATGACAACTTTCTTTAGGCATTTTCAAGATGTGTCTTTCATAGGATAGATGTGTCTTTCATAGGATTTGCTTTCTTTTTTTTTAGCCTCACCTGAGGATATGTTTCCATTGATTTTTAGGGAGTGTGGAAGAGAGAGAGAGAGGGAGAGATAAAGAAACATCAGCGTGAGAGGGACATTTTGATTGGTTGCCTCCTACATGAGCCCTGACCTGGGCCCCGGCCAGGGAGGAACCTATAACCTAGGTACATGCCCTTGATCAGAATCGAACCCAGACCCTGTGGTCAGCAGGCTGAGGCTCTATCCACTGAGTCAAACTGGCTAGGGCAGGATATGACATTTCTTAGCCCCTCCAGCAGCAGATCTTGTGGAAAAACCCTAGATCACCTTCTTGGATTCTTATTACCCAAGTTATCAAGAACACTACAAGAGGAGGTGTACAAGGAGCTTAGCCAATGAGCGGTCAGAAAAGGTGTTTATGCTCAAACTGGTTTGGCTCAGTGGATAGAGCGTTGGCCTGCAGACTGAAGGGTCCTAGGTTTGATTCCTATTAAGGGCATGTACCTTGGTTGGGGGCACATCCCCAGTGGGGAGTGTGCAGGAGGCAGCTGATTGATGTTTCTCTCTCATCAGTGTTTCTGACAGTCAATCCCTCTTCTCTGTGAAAAAATCAATAAAATATATTTTTTTAAAAAAAGAAAAGAAAAGGTGTTTCCTCTGCAGCCCATGTGCAGAGGATCCCCTGCATTGTGCCCACTGGGCTAGGGGGTGTGTCCCCAGCCACTGGGGGCATGCCCCCAAGCCCAGCGGCCACGCATTCTCTGGACCCGGGCCATTTGGCGCAGAAGTTCCCACCCTGTGGCCGCTTGTGCTTGGCACCCCTGGCCGCTCATCCCGGGACTTGGACCACTTGGCACCAGCGCCTGTAGGCCACTCCTGGCCGGGGGCACTCTGGGACCCCAGCTGCTCAGGGTCTACACATGGGCCTACAGGCTCGGAGTGGCCTGGGTCCCAAGGATGTTCCCGGGTAACCCGCCATCTTTGTCAGGTTAATTTGCATACTCACTCCTGATTGGCTGGTGAGCATAGCGGAGTTATGGTCAATTTACATGTTTCTCTTTTATTATATAGGACTAGAGACCCAGTGCATGAAAATTCATGCACTGGAGGTGGGTTCCCTCAGCCCAGCCTGCCCCCTCTCACAGTCCGGGAGCCCTCAGGGGCGGGAGGCGACCCAGTGATCAGGGGAAGGCGATGCCCCATCACATCTCTGCTGCTGCCACTGCCAGAAGTGCAAGCCTCGGCTGGCCCTGGTTACCTGAGCCTCAGGTGGCCCTGGGTGGCTGGGCAGCCACCATCCAAGACATGCCTGAGCCTTGGGCCAGCCCTAGGCAGCTGGGCAGCTGACATCCAAGCCTTACCTACACCTCGGGCTGGCCCTAGGCGGCTGGGGGCCGAGGGGACTGGGGGACTCTGGAGGCAGGCTTGCGGAGCGGCCAGACCTGCCTGGGGGCAGGCCCAGCCTTGCCATGTTCCTGGCAACCTGGCAGGGCTGAGGGGACTGGGTGCCACCATCTTTGAGAGTGGCAGTCAATTAGCATATTCCCTCCTTATTGGCTGTGGGCACCTCCAGCTTTGTGAGGATGTGACAGTCAATTAGCATATTCCCTCTTTATTAGATAGGATAGATAATCCTCTAACCAAAATATTATTTAAAAGATTTCTACTTTAGGTAGAGGGTTTGATTTCATCATAAAAAAATAGTTAACATTTGTCAAGCACTTGCTATATGCCAAAAACTGTACTGGAAATGCTAAATGCATCCTCTCATTTAATCTCTTCCAACAAAAGCCCATTTTGCCCATGAAAGCGCTGAGTCTCAGAGAGGCCGAGTAATGTGCTCTGAGTCACACAGCTAAAAAGTACCAGAAGCAAAATTTAAAATTTACTCTCCACTTTTAATCTTTAGGCTCTAATTAGTTAATCACTAAAGTTAATCACTGAAATATCTTCAAAGGCTGTGTTCTTAAAATTGAATCAACCTGCTCAAAGGGGTAAAATACCTAAGCAATGCAAAGCCAGAACAAAGCCATCCTGATTCAATTGAGATGTAAATTGCGTGGCACAAACCATAAATTCAGTCAGAGTAAACTGCCACAATTATAAGGTACCTCTTTTCTCCTCAGGACCTCAGATAGATCTTTCTCTTTCAAACTTCTCCAACTGCAGATACTTTTTATTCTGGTGGACAGTGGTGTGAAGGAAAATGGGAAGGTGATATCCTTTTTCAAACTAAAGAAGTCTGAACTGCCTGCTTTGGCAATTTACCGGACTCTAGATGAGGAGTGGGATACACTGAATGTGGCAGAAGTTTCAATAGAGCGCGTGCAAAACTTTTGTGATGGATTCCTAAAAGGGAAAAGGCTGGTAAGTGAGAGACTACAGGGAAGGCAAGTTGAATTTTCTTCCTTTCTATGTATCTATTATTCCTCTTGAATAAAAACTCTTTGGGCTCCACTGGATTTGATTAAGAGCAAAGGTACATGAGGACACAGTAGACAGAGTTAGGATACTTTTTAGGAGATAGTCATGGAGATAGAACTACAAAAGCATTTTGGGGAAGGTCTTGCCTATTCAAAAGAGCCGAATTCTGGATTTCACCATTCTGTGTACAATATCAATAGTAAACAAATTCTATATAGAGAGTTCATAAGACAAAAATTGCAGGTAGATTTAGGACTTCCAGGGGTGGACTCCAAATCTAAATATCGTGTCTTGGCATTTTTCAGAGTGAAAATCATGACTCAGAAGAAAAGATTCAAAAGGTGGAACTCTGATTTCTCCCCAATACTTCTGCATTCCACCAAGCATCTATTTCATGCTGAATGAAGAGGGGCAACTCAAACCTCAGGGACACTAAACAACAAAATCACCACTACCACCCACACACACCCCCCCCCACACACACACACAGCTCCATTTTGTTCCTCAAAATTTCATTTATTCTCCTTGTCCTTTCTTTTAATTTGTCTATATTCTCTCTCACTGCCCATGCAATTTTCTCTTATGCATTCATACCATGTAGGCCCAAACGCTGTAGTACCACTACGATACCACTGGGTGGAGGCTTTAAGAGAAGTACATACTGTGATACCGGCATGAAGAGACATGGCTCAAAGGAAATTGTCCTGATTTGTCATTTAATATTGAATTTGGACACTGCACATGACCTACACACAACATAGTTTCTTCTCTATAAAGGTTACCTAGGGGTTGAAACTCTACTTTCCTCATAAGCACCTGTCCTCCTCTCTAACACAGGGCCCAAGAACAAAAGGGTTTTACACACCTTTGTGGAACTGTCTTTTTGCCAGAAGTCAAATGATGTTCCCAAGGTTCTGAACTCGGCAGAAACAGACCATGTAAAACTCTTTGCTTATTTTGCGTTCCCAACTCCCCATGTAAATCAACAACTGCATAATAAATAAAAGGCAATAATGTTATAGGAAAAGACTGGCATCTCTTTGCAAACCTTCTGTAAATACCCAGCTCCCCAACTAAGCAGTAGGTACCTCACCCTTCAGTGCCTACTGTTTAGTGTCAGGCTATGAGCCACTCCGTGGGTGGGATAGGAGGTAAGTAGAGACCATCCTCTGTGAGGATTAGTATAAATGTGGCCAAATTGCTCAGACTCAAATCAGGTAACAGGTTGGGGAAGGGGTAGGAGGAGGGGGGCAGTTGGCCCTGGGGCAGGCTAGTGCTGACTAAGCATGGATTATTGCAGGTGAGGTGTGCAATCCAGCCATGTGGGAGGGAGAGCTTGGCCAAGTGTCTCTGGCTCACAGGCTGTTACTGTCAACACACAGATGCTCCATTGTTCCCAGGAGGCCCTTGACTCAGAAGGAGAGCACCTAAGTGCTCAAGGGCTGAAAACCACAGAATACTCCTAAGGACTGGTCCAAGGGAGGAACAGAGAGTGAAAGACTTGGTTGTTCCTTCAGACTCTGAGCTGGGAGTCAGCAGCTGGCAAGGACACTGTGAAAGCAGCTGTGTTCGACAAGCCTCTCAGCAACATGAGACCTGCGGAGTCTGAGCAGGCTATCCAGTCTATCCACAGGCCTACAGAAAACCACCCAAACAGTCTCTTGCTTGAGGCTGAAAAATACTCCAAGGACAGGCACATCCCAGAAGCCTCCTTTTGATCCTGAAAACCAGAGCTCTTGACATTTACAGTCAGCAATTCTTCCTGATATCCAGCTGAGGTTCCCCAGGCACACAAGCTTGTTTCTTCTGAGCCACGCTCTGTGGAAATTCTGAACAGCTGCCAATCACCATCTCCAAATAGCAACTTCGACCTCTTGTTGGTTGCTCTTCAGCCCCCTTATCCAGTTCTCTTTTCTCCTCATTCACAATCCATCTTTCGGCAATATTTTTTAAAGTTCCAAATCATTTGTTTCACTTGATTATTTCTCTCTCTTCCTTTCCTCTTTCTTGTTTAAAACGGTGAAATGCCAAACTGTTATAGTAATTTGGAAAATGCTAACAAATAAATTTTCACAAACTATATTTTGTTCAATATTGGATTAATTTTTCAATTATTATACTTGAAGTTTTGCTCCTATTATCTTGTTAACACTGGCCACATTACGTAGGTTTTAACATCTTTTTTAAAAAAATATTTTTTTATTGATGTCAGAGAGGAAGGGAAAGGGGGAGAGAGGGAGAAACATCAATGATGAGAAACAATCATTGATAGGCTGCCTCCTATAAGCTCCACACGGGGGATTGGGCTCCAAACCCAGGCATGTGCTCTGACTGGGAATGGAACTGTGACCCCCTCGTTCATAGGTCAATGCTCAACCACTGAGCCACACTGGCTGGGCAGGTTTTAACATCTTTATGTGCATTTTGCTGCTTGATAGCATTCAATAGCACTTTTATTTTATATTATCTTTTGTATGCTTATTTTCATCTTTATGGTTGTGAATTTAAGTGTTTCTTTTCATTTTATGTTTATCCAAAACTGCAAGGTGTTTTTTCCTGTCTTCTTTTCACCCAATCCTGTTCTTTATAGCTCTGGGGACTCGTAACCAAAGAATGAAAGGTCTTCAGAAAGAAAATTTGTGAAGGTTCTAATTAATTCACTAAAGGTCAGACTTAGTATTATACACTCCTCTAATTTATAGATCATCTCTGTTTTTTGGTAATATCCTCTTAAAACTCTACATTCATCTCCCCAAGACTGTATTATTATTGAAAGATTTAGATATAGCTCAGCTATATTTTTTATTGTGGAATCATTTATTGGCCCAAGTTGGAAAGACTGCCATACTTTTTCTTTCAAGTCTGAAGGAAACAGTGATATTATGCAAGAGAACGTTGTAAAAGATATTGGAAGTCTTGGAAGACTATGCTAG
Source organism: Plecotus auritus (assembly GCF_963455305.1). NCBI lineage: Eukaryota > Metazoa > Chordata > Mammalia > Chiroptera > Vespertilionidae > Plecotus > Plecotus auritus. The sequence goes on from NC_137772.1 coordinate 200,437,750, forward strand.
AGGAAGGAGTGGGAGCAGAGCCTGAGTCAGAGGACTGCGGGGAGAGTTTGTGTTTGAGTCTCACCTCGTCTGTGTATGCGGCTCTGTGACCTTGAGAAAACCACTTTGTATCTTTGAACTTCAGTCATTGAGAAGAATACAATAATTCATAGGCTTTTCTGAGACCCCAGGGTGATAATGTATATTAAATAAAGTCTGTCATTATTTTTATGTTTTATTTAATACTACGCTGCCTTCTCTGAGTAAAAGCCATTTCTCTAATTTCAGAATTTATGGAAAGAAGAGGCTTTCTTCAGGTTCTTAAAAGAATCAGACCTCCCACTTGAGATTAGTGAAGTAGTTGAGGTAAGTTTTAAAAATGTAGGTTTTCTTATTATTCAGGTATGGCGAGGCCAACAGGTCAGGAGGAAAATGCCATTGAAAAGACAGTTTTTTGCCCTAACCGGTTTGGATCAGTGGATAGAGCGTCGGCCTGCAGATTGAAAGGTCCCAGGTTCGATTCCGGGCAAGGGCATGTACCTTGGTTGTGGGCACATCCCCAATAGGAGGTGTGCAGGAGGCAGCTGATCAATGTTTCTCTCTCATCGATGTATCTAACTCTCTCTTCCTCTCTGTAAAAAAAAAAAAAAAAAAAAAAAAAAAAAAAAAAAAATTGCAGTTCCCAAGATGGGGGAACATGTGATGTCCCCATGGCACCATGGTCGGTCAGGAGGCAGAAGGAGCAGAGAGAAAATATGGGCCTTTATCGTGGTTTCTGTAGAAGGAAACATGCAGGGCGGGGTAAGCAAGATTGGCTGGTTGAGTCCTTTCATCAGGCTCTGAGTCCTGAGAGCTGCCCTGAGCTGTCTGGCACCTGGTCCTGGTGCCCAGGGCAGGTGGATGCCGAACCAGTGTGCGAGCCCTGTGAGAGTAAAAACAGTGGGTGGAAGATGGGCTATGGATTGGTTGGTTTGCATTTGAAAGACACTCACAAGCATGTCAAACTCGTGGCCAGCGGGCCGCATGCCTGCCACTGTGAGTTTGACATGCTTGAGTTGTTTACTCTCTCTAGGAATTGGCTAGCTCTGGGAGGAACAATCTCTCCAGCATCAGCAAGGTCCCAGATGTGAAGCATCAGAAGTACATAGTTAATAGAATACTCTAGCAACCACCTGTCATGGAACTCCTCCTCCAACTCACCTAGTTTGGTCATGCTGCAAAGGAAGGTATGCTGTTTTTATCAGGCCCCTATTAGTGTATATATATATATATATATATATATATATATATATATATATATACACATACCTGGGGTGGTGGAGGTAAGAGGGATGCTAATGGTGTATTGAGAGAGCAGTTTATGTATTCATACACTCATTCATTCATTTAAATACTTACTAATCAACTACAAGAGTGCCAGGCAAAATTGTCTCCTAAGAGAGCAAAGTAGGCCTTGGGTGATGAGCAGGGACATTATATTATAGAACAGGGACATTTCTGTTCTAGTGACAATAGGCAGCATAGGAGCCATCAGACTGGTTCTGGGTCATGAACGGAGAACAGCAGAACAGGGAAAGCTGGATGAAGGAGAAGGGTGCCGAGGAGAGGGGTGGGCAGGAAGCTGGCAGTGGGATGAGGAAGAGAAAGCTGGCAGAGTTGGGGAAGAGAAACCACAAAGGGAAAGAGTCTACCACAAAAGGCTAGAGGTTCATCATGAACAAACTTTATTTCACAATTGAATTTGAAACTAGCCCTATTTATTTCACCTTTCTGAAAGTATGTGGTTTTCTCAACAGAGAAAAATAAGACAGGAAATAGGGTGTATCTGGCTTATCCTCCTAGTTACAGTACTTTTACATGGAGAAACCTAGAGAGTTAGAAAAGGAGAAAGTTAAAAACTCCTTTTGAGTTTCAAACCTTAGAAGAAACTATACTCTAGAAATCAAAGAAACAAATGAATTTTAAAAACCATGAAGGTTCACCCTCATTCAAACCATTTCTATGGGAAACCAGTGTATTATTCTTTTCTTGTCATTCTGCAAGCAGAGGTCATTATTTCTGTGGCTTTAACAATGTAATATTGAGTCACACTAGCAGAGGAAGTAATGGAGAATGAAGTGTTAAGGGATTAAGCTACTTGTATAGGTTATGAAAAGTTGTGTGGAATCCAGATTTTATTGTTCTATTGTCAAAAAAAAAAAAAGTTCACCTAAGTCTTAATAGCAGGATTCAATTTCTACATTAAGTCCGCTGGTCTAAATATGGTAATGTGGTATTGGTTTAGGCTTAAGAAAGAAAAAACAGATGAGATTTGACATCATTCTAGCTCTGGTGAACTAAGAGTTTTAAAATTAACTAACATGTTATGTGAGAGGTTATGCTTCTCCAGAAGAAGACTCTGAGACTAAATTTCCTTACAGGAAGTTTAATGGGGGGTGCTCTTGGGACCTGTGGGGAAATGAAGAAAGTAGGATAAAGCTGAAGGAAAAGTTTGGCTCTGATGTAGTCACAACAAAAGCTCAGATTATCCCATGAGGATATTTGGTGCTGAAATGTCCTTGCAGAGTTGTCCCAAATTGGAGAACGGTGGCTAAGGCTTTATACCCTCACATGGAACGTCTGATGCAGGCTGCAAACAGGAAAGGTGTGTGATCACTCAGCAAAGGGCAATAGCTTGGTTGGAGGTTGGTGAGTGGGATTCAGCTAAGTGCCATCATCTGTCGACACGCCCAGTAGCAGTGGTATTCTGGTCTGAATGTGTTTGTATGTCCCCAAAATTCATATGTTAAATCCCAATACCCAATATGATGGTATTGGGAGGTAGGGCCTTTGGAAGGTGATCAGGTCATGAAAGTGGCGTCCTCAGGAATAAGATTAGTGCCTTTATAAAAGAGAACCAGGGAGATTCTTTCCTCGTCTGCCATGTGAGGATATAATTACGAGTCTGTAACCCAAAAGTGGCTCCTCCTCCTGACCATACTGGCAACCTCATCTCAAACTTGCAGCCTATGAAACTGTGAGAAATAAATTTCTGCTGCGTATAAGCCACTCAGTCTGTGATATTTTTTATAGCAACTCAAATGTGTCTTCTTTCATATGACCATAATCACTGCACCAATGTTATATAAAAGAATGGGGAAAGAATACATTCATTTTATCAAATAATAAGATGTAGCCCCTTTATTGAATTGAAGCTAATTCACAATAAGGTTTCCAGGGACAATACTAAGTGCTCATTTTCACAGACATTCACTCATTCATTCCTTCATCAAGCATTTATTGAGTACTTCTACCATGAGATAAAGATGTATCAGAAGACAGAGCAGACCCCACAAAGCATAATGTTAATTTCAGCCCTTCCCATCCTCAGTCATCTGGTTGCCCTGTAGAGGACAAATATGAAGTTAACTGAGACACTGAGGAATGATATGCAAACTTGCGAGTTGCCTGGGTGAGATCTAAAATTGGCACCTTACACAGAGGGCAAGAAGAGACGAAAAAAAGAGGAAGACCACTTCAGATTGGTAGGTCGAAGTTTTATTAAGCAAGGGAATTTACATACAAGTCTTGTCTTGGGCAGTCACAAGATGAGTAGATCTTTGCACCCACTCACCACAATCTTAAAAGTTTATATAGAAGCTGTAACTAAGTTTAATCATGTATTCATCCTTAGAATCTTACTCTCTCAAAGGTGTGTCTTCAAACAGCTTCCACAACGTACTTTCCAAAGACAGGGGAGGGAATAAGGAGACTCTAATTGCCCAGGTCCAGCTCGTAGGTCATGCCCTCTCAATGACCTCTTCCAACATGGCCTGAATTTCTAATGTTCTTAGTAGATAGTCAAGTATTTTAATGATAACAATGATGTATACTCAATAAAGAGAAAGCAAAAACTTGAACAGTAATTTGTGAGTGAATAAAAACAGATGTTAGATTTAACTTTAAATTCTGACCATAATGCTTATTTATACTGACTAAATTTCATGGACCCTATCATATTTCTTATTAAATATCACTTCCTTTTAAATCCAGAGTGAATAGTGCCTTACCTTCCTGTCACCACTTCCTGCTGCTCCTCACTCTTTCTGGCATATTCACCTTCTGCTAATAATTACCCACCCTGTGGTCCATCTTTCATACTTTCCTACCAACTCATGGCCTCTGTCTCTGCTGCTTCCCCATCTTCACCTCTTCCTAGGATGTTGCTCCAGGTTACTACTTGGGGCAGAGGTTGAAGCAGGTTGAGTTATAGTATGAAGGCTGAGCACCAAGGGACACAGTCAGGGAAAGAAGTAGCTGAAGGGAAGTGAATACATACTGAACACTACATTGAAAGTTCTGGCCTTGACCTACAACCTCTATTTTTTCCACCGTGACTATGAGAATCTTCCTAGTTCCAAAGGGCACTTCACCACACTTTGGCAAACATGCCACAGAATGAAAATGGGAAATGCTTGCTTGTGATTTAACACACACCTGCAGCCTCTCTGGGATTGACTCATCCTGGGCACTCGACGTGCTCTTTTCCCTCCACGCCACTAATGATATGCCGGGGCGGAGACGGGAAGGGCCTAGGTCAGTCAACAAGTGGAAATGTTAGGTGTTCCTGAAGGCATGTGGTTTGTGGTAAGGTATTTACATGATTGTGAAATGCAAGAATGGTAGTGGCCAATAATGTGATGTTGATTTGTAAGGTGAGGACGAAAGGGCAGAGAATAATTGTTTGGCTGGGGCCAGCTGCTGTTTGGAAAAGAATGGTAGCCAGTGAGTTTCAGGCTGAACATAATTATGGGAGCCAGAGCAAGTACTAAAATGGAGAGTTCTTAAGGACTACAGTTTTAGAACTGCCATCAGCTTATGACCCTCTCCACCTCCTCATTTTCCAATTTGCTAAATTATAGAATACTCAAGTTTATCAGGGTTTCCTCAAGGAGAAAGTCACCATTTTCCAATCTGTGTGATTCTAATTACATCTTAGTATCTTAGCCCAGCCATTTCAAAACAGCCCAAGTCACAATACACAATTTCCACATAGTTCTTGAAATGTCTAGTTTTAAGCACAAGGTTTTCAAGATCCAAGTAGAGAGAGAAATTTTAACAATAAACTTTAAAAGGACTTTGTTGCCACATAGCCAATGAATGAGTGAGGAAAGCTGTGATAACCATCAAGCAGGACCTTAAAAGGAATGCATTTGGTAGACGAACTTTATAAGTTATAGTTATTAGTCACCAAAAAACAAAATAGAACCTAAATCATAGCAAATGCTTTGTTGATTTTGGACCTAATATTAATTTTTCATGCACCTCCACAAATTCTTGACCATGTTTCTGTAAGGGGCATACTCCTTGAATAAACAGGCACTCAAAAATCCATCAAGATAAAAGGTTTGTGTGTTTTCTTTCTGTAAAGAGATAAAGCCACTAATATCTGAGCAAAGTGGTCACAGTTGTATGCAGGGAAACGCTCGAAGGGACTAAGGAATCTCCTAAGGAAAAAGTCACATCTCCAAGCAGCTATCCCTTCCATTAGAATTATTTCTCTGCTTAGCACATAAAAGACTGTCATAGAGTTTCATTTGTTTAAGACATCTTGTCTTTTATAATGTCCTAGTATAATGATTGAACATTAGAAGAGTCAGGCATGGAGTACTGTTCATCACAAAAAGGCCAAGAAAGGTTCTGTCTCTTTAGACATGGAAAACTAAATCTATATAATAAAAGCCTAAGCAACCCTAATAGTGGAACGACCAGAACGACCAGTTGCTATGATCGCACTGACCATCAGGGGGCAGACGCTCAACACAGAAGCTGCCCCCTTGGTGGTCAGTGCACTCCCACAGGGGGAGAGCCATTCAGCCAGAAACCGGGCTCATGGCTGGTGAGCGCAGTGGCGATGGCAGGAGCCTCTCCCGCCTCCATGGCAGCGCTAATAAACAATGAGTCGAGCAGTAAGGAGCAGCAAGCAGGTGGGTGGTAAGAAGCGAGGGGTCCCAGACTGCAAGAGGGATGTCCTGAACTGTGAGAGGGCACAGGCCAGGCTGAGGAACCTCCCTCCCCCAGTGCACAAATTTTGTGCACCTGGCCTCTATTTTAAAATAATGGTATCCAGAAAAGAAGCAACTCTTATGATTCCAAATGCCATACATCTCTTCAAAATTAACCCAAACAAATTAACTAGAAGCATCTTTTGTAAAAATGAAGATATGAGCTGGCCAGTGTGGCTCAGTGGTTGAGCATCGACCTATGAACCAGGAGGTCACTGGTTTGATTCTCGATCAGGGCACATGCCCAGGTTGTGGGCTCGATCCCCAGTAGGGGGCATGCAGGAAGCGGTCAATCAATGATTCTCTCTCATCATTGATGTTTCTCTCTCTCTCTTCCTCTCTGAAATCAATAAAAAAAATTTTTTTTAAATAAAGATAGGAGCATATGTACCTTCCAGTATTCGTTTATTTTACAACTTCTCTGATTTATACTAATAGAAGAAGAGGTGGGAAAGTGTGGCCTGCTGTTTGGAAAACTGAAACAAGAGAGAGGATATTTGGGTTCGAATCTGGACTTCCCTATTCAATTAATCATGTCGTCTTGGGAACATTACTGTGTCTCATTTTTCCCTACATGTGAAATGGAGTTCCTTTTAACTTTCTATCTCCTCACAAGTATATAGTAGGGATAAAATGAGATGAGGAACGGAAAGCATTCTGAAATGTAAAAATACACATTGACTTTGGCGTAGGCTCAGAAACTCCTATAAACCAGCACTCCCCAAACACACACATGCACCCCTTGTCTAGATGCCAAAACACCATACAAGGCAGCCTAAATGGGAGAAAACTGGATAATCCTCAAACACAGAATCTAGCAATTAATAGAGTTGACTCTGTGAATCTATGCTCCAATGTATATAAAATAAATTGTTCCCACATTATTTTTCCCAACCCAGAAGGGCCAAAACTGAACCTGCCCTTTGGTAGGTACTGTCGGGTAACTTAGCGATACTGTGTTTACGCTAACACTATGACTGGAAGAGGGGAACATCTAACGTCTCTGAGTCTCAGTTCCCTCCACACAAAATAAGGTGATGGGAAAAATTACTATAAAGGTTCATTTCATTTGGAATTTTGAAAATTTTAAGAAAGGGAGGGCAGACCTGACAAATTCATGCCCTGGGCCCTAGGCCAGACATGTTGACGCCCCATTGTTTCCTCATAGTGAAAATGATTTTGGTTCAGTTAAGGCCATTGCAGCCTTAATCTACCACTGGTTTGTAAATCAGCCACTCAACTCAACTCAAAAGCAGCTGATTCTATTTCTGTCTGACTTTCAATGCCAAAACTCAACCCCCAGTTTGTTTGGTTTTAATAAATTTATTCTGTTGTTTCGGACATTGTGTAAAATGGAAAAAAACAAGTCTAGACTGGTTTGAGTTCAGGAAGTTAGGGCAGGGTCTCTATTAAAAATAAACATCCTCCTCCTTGCTTCCTTTCCACTCTTTTCTCACAAATCCGCTCCTAAAAACCCTTGGAATCCGGGCCCCCACATGTGATTATTGCCTCAGATCCATGTTGAACACCTGACCCCTTGTGAATAATACAGCCAAGAATACAACAAGTTCTTAAAGGCAGCTAACAGTAATACAAGCTGAACATGACAAAAAATAAACTACCTGGACCCTCACGGGTTCTTTTATTTTCCTTTTATAAAAGTTGGCACATGAATCCCAGTGAATGAGACGTAATTTTGTCTGAATCCCGCATTCCATGTTTTTTGGCACTCGCTGCCAAATTCAAGCTTAATTAAGGATGGTGACCTTTATCACTTCCTGTCCCAACAGGATCTTCAGATTCATGATTAAATCCAGGATGGAGTTTGTTGCATCATCTCCCTTATACCTTTGAAGGTTTTTCTTAATTAATGAAGTATACAGGTGACCTGAAAAAGGAACCCCATTAATAATTATTTCTGTTTCTTGAGCAAACATGTGGAAGAGCCTGATAGAAGGCAATTAACACGGCGGTTAGGCACATAAGCACTGGGGTTAGACAGCCCGTTCTACGACTTCATCGCTGAGTAACTGGGGATAACAGAACTAATCTGCTAGGTTTGTTATGAAGATTCAATGAAATGGCACAGGTTAAGGACTTGGAGCATCACTTGGCACAGAGTAAGCATCAGTCTTATACTTGAGGAGTGTCCCAAAGTGGGCAAGATGTCACACATTTCACAAGCTTTCTTTGTTTTTATTTTTCCCGCTGTTTTGCACTAAGGTACTAACTGTTCATTCTGCCTAAAATATTCACCTACCTTCCCTAGCTGGCAGTTCCTCGTCAGCCATCAAGAACCACACTGAAATGGGTCTCTCTGCCTTCTTCAGGCCTTTGTGCTCTCCTAGCACATGGTACAGGCCTCAACTAATATAGCATTAATCACATTTTATTGCCACTATTATCACATTTTATACACACACATATAACTTTAAGAGCATATAACACACATTCAATATATAATTTAAATATCTCCGGGATGCATCCAAAAACTTGTTTCCAGTACTTTCTTTCCGCCTGATGGTCTATGCTGATCTGAAAATGTATGAACACATGGCAGTGACCAGCCAGAGAAGGCCGACCGGTCCTTCTGAGCCACAGAGAAGGCTTTTGAGCTCAGAGTTGGAAGAGCGCAAGTAGGGCCTTAAGCCTCAGGGTCAGATCTAAACAGCTCAAGCAACTCCACAGAGTTTTTCTTTTTAGTTTAGAAAATTAGTTTGGTTGCCTGCAAGAATAAATTTTCTGAAACCTATTGGTTTTCTCCTCTAAGAAACTATATGTAACAAGACCCCCGCCCCCACCTTCTACTGAAGGCCATGCCTATTAGCTGCTGCTGGGCAAATTAACCTTTTGGAATTTAGCTAGTTACCTAAAGAGCCTTTGGAAAATTGCAAGTATAGATTAGACCTGGCATTTACTGAGGGAAAATTATATCAGGGAGGCAGGAGGAAAGGTTGAAGTGTGATATAAGAAAACTCATTTTTTAATAAATGAGAGTTTATGAATAAGGAAAAGGACAAAAAATAGTGGAGGCAAAAGAGAAGAAAAATGAAAGCCAAAAAGGAAGGGAAAAAAATACTGAAACTTTTCTCATTTGAAATTAGGAGGCATAAAGCATGCGCCCTCCGAGGGGCTGGGAGATGAGGAACATAAACTACCCAACCAAAAATTTACATCAATCAAATCAACAGCTACCCAAGGCAGCCTAGAGGAGTGATGAGAGTTCAAACCTGAGTTTCCATCTCAACCTCAGCACCAACTGGTTCAAATCTTTGACCAAGTTAACCTTTCCAAGCCAAAATGGGGATAACATGCATACCTGGAAGGACTTTTATGAAAATTAGAAATAATATATGTGAAGTGTCTGAAATATAATTGATACTTAATAAAAATAAGAATTATTATCAAGTATATAAAGCAATGCAAATAAAACATGAGCCCTAACCTCAAGCAGGTCTATAAACACTAAGTATATGATACATTAAATTTAAACATATGGCTAAAACATCAAAATTTCCTGTAAATAGAAAAATTTTTTAAAGTAAAAGAGGAGAAAACTCTCAGAGTTCTGGGGGAAAGAAAGCAGTATGCTTAGAGTGACATAACAGTTGCAAAATTTACCTCCTAAAACAAACATACCACAATGACTTGACATTTTTATTAGGGAATGGATTTTTAGCCAATTGTTCCCAGACCAATTAAATATCATATCAGTGGTCATACAAGATGTAGGACTTGAGCGGGTCCACAGAAAACAGAAAAGATTTACACAGACCAAGGGACAGGCAAGAATTCCAAAAGGGAGTGATGGGAGGCAAAGGGACACAGGCGTCTGAGATGATCTCGAGCCTGTAAACGCCCCACCCTCCCAGCCCATTGAAAGAAACTCCTGACACCTTTGCTTTATCCAGAGCTATGTTCTGGAAATGTGTCCATATTCTTGATTCCTTGCTTCCTGGCACTCGCTCAGAGAACTATTGCTGATTCCTTGACTTCTTGCCACATTTTCCCATGCACAATCTGAAACTGTACCCTAGGATCCAACATGTAACACGATTCCTCTGGTTCTATCCCTTGACTCCCTTTGATAATAATTTGAACTTGGCCCTTAAATAGTGTCCTTTTCTGGTCCCTCCAGATGATTACTCAGCTTGATCCCAGGGGGCTATTAGAGCTAAGGTTCATACCCAGTCCTCAGTCCCTAGAGAGGGAATGGAAAAAGACATGGAAAATACAAGGTATTTGTAAATGAATTCGACTGAGGCAGAGTATTTGGGAAGGTGAGTGGTTAAAAACATTGGCAAAATCTTTTTCAAAATTACAGAGTTCTTTCCACATTGCCTGTCTCATAAAACACTTCATGTTTGCCAAATTATATTAGCTGAGAGGGCCCATGGCCCACCAAAAGCTGAGTGACTGACTGAAACTTTGGTTGTGAGGTTATGCCAGGTCACTGAGCTATGTAGCCAAAGTCAGCCTCTCCAGAATGGGAAGGGCTTTCTCTTGTCTCCTTAAAGGGGAGTCTAAAAGTATCTTTGGTAACAGTCATGTTTCTTACAACAAACTCAATTGTAAACGTGATTTAGCAATACTTTTAGTGTGAGTTGGAAACAACAAATATGTATCGATCGCCTACTCTGAGCAAACCATCCAAATAAACTTATGTGGTTTAACCTCTCTATATATAACTTAATTTTGTTGAGATTATGCAATATATTGTTTGGTTTTATTATTATTACTCATGAAGGAGTAAAAAATAGTAAACAAAATAAAGTGACAGACACGTACTCCTAAGGACTCATCCCCTTCATACATCCCTGAGTACAAAGCAGTTCATTCCATGGAGTACTACAGGGACATGTGTCTTGTTGTTTATTTTGAAAAATAAATGCAAGTGTTTTATTCAACACTGGTTGAAGACTCTCAAATTTTTATTGCCAAAGAACCTAAACAGACACTTTTGGAAAGATGACATACAGAAGGCCAAGAGACATATGAAAACATGCTCAAAGTCACTAATCATCTGAGAGATGCAAATCAAAACAACAATGAGATACCATCTCACACCTGTCAGAATGTCTATCATCAACAAATCAACAAACAACAAGTGCTGGCGAGGATGTGGAGAAAAAGGAACCCTCGTGCACTGCTGATGGGAATGCAGACTGGTGCAGCCACTGTGGAAGACTGTATGGAGTTTCCTCAAAAAATTAAAAATGGAACTCCCATTTGACCCAGTAATCCCACTTCTAGGAATATAATCCAAGAAATCAGAAACACCAATCAGAAAGGGTATATGTACCCCTATGTTCATAGCAGCACAATTTGCAATAGCTAAGATGTGGAAACAGCCTAAGTGCCCATCAGCAGATGAGTGGATTAAAAACCTGTGGTACATCTACACAATGGAATACTATGCTGCTGTAAAAAAGAAGGAATTCTTACCATTTTCAACAGCATGGATGGACCTGGGGAGCATTATGCTAAGTGAAATTAGCCAGTTGGAGAAAGATAAATATCATACAATCCACTCATTTGTGAAATATAATGAACAACATAAACTGATGAACAAAAATAGAGCCAGAGGAAAAAAATATTTTAGAATATAATAGAAGTAATCCTGTTATTTGCAGATTTTTAATATTTCCTACAACTTTTGTGATATTGTACTACGTTAGTACAGTTTTGGTAATCCTATCTAATAAAGAGGGAATATGCTAATTGACCATCACAAAGATGGTGGTGCCCACAGACACAAGATGGTGGCGCCCAGTCCCCTCAGCCCCACCGGGGCGGCAGGTGCATGGCACAGCCAGGCCCACCCCCAGGTGGGCCCGGCCATGCATTCGCCTGCTTCTGGAGTCCCCCAGTCCCCTCAGCCACCCAGCCGCCCAGGGCCGGCCCAAGGCGCAGGCAAGCCTTGGATGGCGGCTGCCCAGCTGCCCAGGGCTGGCCCAAGGTGCAGGCAAGCCTTGGATGGCAGCTGCCCAACCGCCCAGGGCCACCCAAGGCTCAGGTAACCAGGGCCGGCCGAGGCTTGCACTGCTGGCAGTGGCAGCAGCAGAGGTGTGATGGGGGCATCGCCTTCCCCTGATCACTGGGTCGCCTCCCACCCCTGAGGGATCCCGGACTGTGAGAGGGGGCAGGCTGAGCTGAGGGACCCCCCCCCCTCTGGTGCATGAATTTTCATGCACTGGGCCTCTACTATTATTATATTTAAAATCTTTTTTCTTGAAATATGAATTTTTATTGCATGTAATATTATTATATTTAAAATTGTTTTTCTTGAAATATTAATGTTTATTGAATGTAACATTATTATATTTGAAATCATTTTTCTTGAAAAAAGAATTCATTTAGAGTTTACTGCTTTTATTTTTAATGAATGATTTAGGACTAATTTCATATTTACAGAAAAATCACAAAGATAGTAACTACAGAGGATTCTTATATATCCTACATCCTGTTTTTCCTATTATTAACATCTTATATTAGGTTGATACATTTATCATAATTAATGAGTCAATATTGATACATGATTACTAACTAAAGTTCATACTTTATTCAGAATTCCTTAGTTATTAGTCTTATATCCTTTTTCTGTCCTAGGATCCCATCCAGAATACCATTTAATATGTGTTAGTAATGTCAGCTGTGACAGTTGAGTTTCCTGCTTTTTATCATTGTCATTCCACATCAGTTCACTGTGGGATGGGAGCAAAACCCTAAGGAAGTAGCCATGCCCAGGATACAGAATCAGCAAATAGCTGACTCTAGTTCCCTATCCCCTCTCTCTCCCCCACCAATCCCCCTTCTCTGAGGCTCCAAGCACCCTTCTCTTCCCCCAGTTCACTCAATGCTCTGCAGAATTCAACCTAGCAATGGCAAGTCTTCCTTTGAAGACAAAGGCTGCTTTCTAGCCTTCTTTACCAGAGGTTGAGATTATCCCCTAAACTAAATTGATCCATGATTAAATGTTCCCTTTACCCAGGGAGCTGGCTGGTTTTCTTGATAATTAGTGTCTAGCACAATTCCAAGCAAGGAGTGCCTTCTGGTATTGAAGGGATTGAGGACTATTATTGTGGAGACAAGGAAGTTGGGTTGGAGAGCTGGTGGACTGGGGAAGTTAATGCACCTGGCTTGTATGTGTCCCAAAGAAAATTAGAAATACAGCTTTTGTACAGCAATGAGAGGCCAGTGCTTAAATAGAGATTTGAGAGTTGTCTGCTATTGGAGGTGGCTGGAGAGTGAGGGAGAAGAGTAGAGGGCAGCAGAAAGAACTTTGTCCACAGTCAGGGACAGGGGAAGAAGTACCCATGGAGGAGACAGGGAGGGCCTGGAGCTGGAGAAGATCATAGACAAAGCAGTGGTATAGAAACCCAAGGAAGAAAGAGTGTGAGAAACTAGGGTGCAGAGGGAAAAGGGACATTCAGTGGAGGAAGCACTGGAAAAGGTCTTAGTTTCTGAGCTCAACTGCAGAGGAGGGACAAGAGGACTTGAAACCATGGGGTATAAACTGCTTGACATGGTCAACAGTGAACAGAAAGGAGAGAAATCATAGAGCGGCTACAAGTTGCAAGAGGATGAGGATAAGGTTCTCCTTGGCATCTTTGAGGGCAAAAGGAAAGTAACTCAGAGGGCGACTTACTGAAGACGATAGAGAAGAAAGGAAGACCAGTGGAAGTTAGGGTCTGGCTTTTAGTTTCCCCACTTCACTGGGATGTAAGCTAACCAAGGAAGGGATTTCTGTATGTTTTGACTTCTGCTATATTCCAGGAGCCTTGGACAGTGTCTGTCACCCCAGAGGAATATAAAAAATATTGCTGAATAGTGGAAAAGAGCAGGAATTATTAAGTCTAGGAGGAGAGGCTTTAGAATAAAGAGTAAATAATCATCTCTTTCTCTTAGACCATAGGGGAGATTGAGGAGTTAGAGGTGGGGAAGGAACTCAAGCTTGAAGCCCTAGGGCCTAGGCTGAATGAGTAGCCAGGGGAAATGAACTTCAGAAAGGCAGGCCTGTTAGGGAACTGAGGGGCCAAATCCCCTCTTGTCCCCATACAGGAAAGCCAGGAGCTGGCCTGAGACCTCAGCTGGGCACTTTCCCAGCGCTTTGCATTCCAGCTGAGTCTTATGCATAATGAAGAACGAGAACGGAAGGCTGCAGTGACATGATTTAGGCTAATGAAATACTGATTACCTGCCAAGTGGATGGGAAGTTGTTTTTCTTTCGTCCCACTTTTGTACAAAAATTTTTTATGAATGATTCATTTTGTCTCATGACTCAGAGTGCAAATTTGTGAGCTGATAACAAGAAGTTAAAACCCAGGGAGAACACATCCACCCCGCACCCCTACCCCCAATTTCCGGTGGGTTGCTATGTTCACTATCTTGATTGTGAGATTTCATGGATATATGTATGTATGTATGTATGTATGTCAAAACTGTCAAATTGTACATTTACATTTGTGCAGCTGACTGTATGTCAATGATACCTCAATAAAGCTGTTAAGAAAAAGGACAAAAAGAAGAAAAAAATTATTATTGCCAGTTTAGATCAGACACTAAACCCCAACCCAAACACCTACTCTATATTTCTATCTAGATAATACAAAGCATACCAACTCATTATATCCATTTTTATTTCTCCTTGCAAACTGTGAACTACTCTAGGTTAGTACCAATTGTGCAATCTCTGACAACACACCTTTACCTCTACATTCATTGGTTCAACATTACCTTCTAAGTAACTTTCATGTACCTCCTCTTTTCCCCCATTTTAAGCATCATCTTAATTTAAGCTACCACCACCTAACACTGAACTACTACTCCCTCAACTGACCTTTCTGCATGAACTCTTGCCCATTTCTAATCTATTCTCTATGTTGAATCCATAGTCATTTCTTTAAAAACACATCTCTCCTCTCTTTCTTCAATTGTTTTCAGTTACCCTTATGATTAAAAAAAATTAGATCATTGGCATTTTCATATGATTCTGCCCAATACCCCAGCTTTGCTGTGTGTCTTTTCTTTCCAGTTTTTTTGAAGTATGATTGACAAATAATAATTGTATATATTTAGATTGCACAACATGAATTTTTAAGGTATACAATGTGGTGATTTAATACACATTGTGAAATTATTACCATAGTCAAGTTTAAACCATGTGCCTTTTAATACACAAAGCTTCATTCTACCTTATAACTTAGTTACCTTTCCTTCAGTCTGTAAGACTCTTTCTCTTCCTGTTCTTACTTCCCTCTTTATACATTTAACTCTTACTTTCACCTCAAATTTCAGATCACACCTTCTTCTTCAAGCACTTTCTTCCCAACCCCCTAAACTAAGTCTAAATTCTCTGTCATGTACTTTCTTAACTGGCAGTAATTTTTCTTCATGTTATTAAAATTTATTATGCATTTTCATAGTTATCTCATTCCAACACAAGTACATGTTCCACAAAGGTAAACTATCCATCTTGCTCATTAGCATAGCTTAACACATGGATGAACATGTGTTAGGGAGTGAGTTAATCCAAAGGAATATCCAAGCCTGAGTGAGTGAACTACAGGTAATGTGGAATAGGTGCAGAGCCACATAATCTTTTTTGTTTCCTCTTAGCATTTACCACTATCTCATATAAAATAATTTACTTACTAGAGGCCCGGTGCACGAAATTTGTGCACGGGGGGGGGGAGGGGTGTCCCTCAGCACAGCCTGCACCCTCTCCAATCTGGGACCCCTCAAGGGATGTCCGACTGTCCGTTTAGGCCCGATCCCAGAGGGCCTGCCTGCCTTCCTGATTGCCCCTAACCGCTTCTGCCTGCCAGCCTGATCACCCCCTAACCACTCCCCTGCCTGCCTGATTGATGCCTAACTGCTCCCCTGCCAGCCCAATTGCCCCTAACTGCCCTCCCCTGCAGGCTTGATCGCCCCCAACTGCCCTCCCTTGCAGACCTGGTCCCTCTCCTGCTGGCCATCTTGTGGCAGCCATCTTGTGTCCACATGGGGGCAGCCATCTTGTGTGTTGGAGTGAAGGTCAATTTGCATATTACTCTTTTATTATATAGGATAGAGGCCTGGTGCATGGGTGGGGGCCAGCTGGTTTGCCCTGAAGGGTGTCCCGTATCAGGGTGGGTGTTCCCTTGGGGCATGGGGTAACCTGGGTGAGGGGCCTGTAGTGGTTTACAGGCTGGCCACACCCCCCGGCGACCCAAGCGGAGGCCCTGGTATCTGGGATTTATTTATCTTCTATAATTGAAACATTGTAGCCTTAAGCAGAGGCCTGGGCCTGCCAGGGTGTGAGGGAAGCTTGGCTTCCTCCATTGCCAGGGAAACGCAAGCCTCCTGCTCGCTCTGTGGCCACAGCCATCTTGGTTGGGTTAATTTGCATACTTGCTCCTGATTGGCTGGTGGGAGTGGCTTGTGGGTATAGCAGAGGTAATGGTCAATTTGCATATTACTCTTTTATTAGATAGGCTATTTATTAGTTTACTGTTTGTCTGCAAGAATTAATTTCCTCCATAAAATCGAGGTTTTGCTCAGTGCTATATTCTCAGTGCCCAGAATAGTATTTGCACATAGTAGGGGGGTTGATAAATAGATGGTTTGAAAAATGAATGTCACAATAAAATTAAAAATATTTTAATGAACCAACCCAAGAGAAATGACTCATATCCCAAACTGAATTTGTGCCACAGGGAAGAAAAAAAATTATATCTATAATGAGAAATCAGTATAAATGTGTGAGAGTGGTTAATGTCTAAGAAGAATATGTTCGACTGGAAAGTGGGGTTGAGAACATTGAAAATCACCTATAAAAGAGAACATTAAGCATAGGAAGGATCTGTGACATGTGTGATTCCACTATTACAATTGAATGCAACTTCTTGAGTTATAAGCTTAGCTCATTTATTTTCAACTCCTTTTGTTTTCTGATTAATGTATGCAAAGCTATGCACTCTTAGCACTAATTTGATACATAATTTATCTCTCACAAATTTTGATATTTAGTGCTCTCATTATTCATTTTTTATTTTATTTATTGAGGAGAACCAAGATGGCAGTGTAGATAAACACCAGTACTTGCTGTCTCCCACAACCACAACAAAATTACAACTAAAATACAGAACAACCATTATTCAGATCTGGCTGAATGGAAATCATACAAATAGAGAAGTAAAGAAGAAAACACACAGAGACTGGGAGGAGAGGAGGAAATGCGGAAAGAGCTGGTCCGACACCCACATGTGGCATTTTTTTATTAGGGAGGGATATTGTGGCTGTGGAGGCCTCCCACAAGGAGCAAGGGGTCCCAGTCCCACACCAGACCCCAGCTCAGGGTTCCAGAGCTGGGAAGAGAAGACCCTGTAACTTCAGGCTGTAAAAAACAGCAGAAATTGTAGCTGAGTGACACAGAGGCTGCTGGAGACCCAGGCAGTTTCTCTTAAAGGGCCAGCACAAAGACTGATAACGACTCAATCCCTCTGGGATCCAGCACTGGAGCAGCAGACTGAAAAGAACGTGGGACATTCAGGGAGGAACTGGATTATCTGGCATCAGGGCAAAAACTCAGAGACGACTTTCAGCCAGAGGGGGTGCTCACAAGGGTTATTGTTCCTGTGCTGGGACCTCCCCTGTCTCAGGTCAGATAAAGAACTTCACAGACAAGAAAAAAAGCTAAAGAAGTTTATCACCACCAAACCAATATTACATGAAATGTTGAAGGGTATTCTTTAAGAAGAGGAAGAAGAAAAAGAAGGAGGAGGAAGAGGAGGAGGAGGAGGAGGAGGAGGAGGAGGAGGAGGAGGAGGAGGAGAAGAAGAAGAAGAAGAAGAAGAAGAAGAAGAAGAAGAAGAAGAAGAAGAAGAAGAAGAAGAAAAGAGATAAAATATATGAACAATAAAATGGCAATAAATACATATCTATCAACAATTGAATTTAAAAATCAAAATAAGGAATCTAATGAACAAAATAAGCTGATGAATAAAATAGAACCAGAGGCATGGAAACATGGAACAGACTGATGAATCTCAGAGGGAAGAGGGGCGGGGAGAGCATGAATAGATTAACCAAAGAATATATGCATATATCCATTATCTACGGACAAAGGCAATAGAGTGGTGAAGGACTAGGATGGGGCAGAAACTGGGTGAAGGGAGGTAATGCGGGCAGGGAAAAAGCGGGACCTTGATAATACTCTCAACAATAAATTTTTTTTTAATTTTTATTTATTGATCTTTAGAGAGGAAGAGAGAGAGAGAGAGAGAAACATTGATCTGTTGTTCCACCCATCCATGCATTCTGATCTACTCCTGCATGTGCTCCCACAGAGGATAAAACCTGCAACCTCAGCACATCTGGAGGAGGCTCCAGTCAACTGAACTACCCAGCCAGGGCTGCAGTGCTCTCATTATTATGCAGATCTAAGCATTCCTCTATTTCCTTTAATCCTTTATTTCACTTTATCCTAGGGATTCTTTGGTAATATATTTTTAATTTCCAAATGTTTGGCTTTTAGTTATCTTTTTTACAGTAAATTCTAATTTCGTTGCATTAGGATTAAAAAATGTAGCCTGTATTACATTGATACTTTAGAATTATTGAACCTTCCTTTGTGGTATGATAGTAGCAAATGAGTATTCTTTGGTAAGCAGTTTCTGAGTTTTAAATAAAGGTATGTTAAAACAACCAGTTTTAGAAATAACTTATTGCTTGATTTATCCTCAGATTGCAGGTGGCATGCACATGTGTTGAAATGTTAAGTATGCCCCTCATAATTGTTAATGATGATTATATTTTCCTTTTATATTGGTGCTTTTTCCATTATAAAACACTCCATTGTCTTTTTTGGCATTTTTCCTTGACTTCTATTTTGTCAGACATTAAAATTGACACTCCAGTTTTCCTTTGGTTCAAACTTGCTTGAAATAATTTTTCCATTCTTTTATTTAAACCTTTCTATATCTTTTGTCTCAAATGTGCTATTGGTAGGTGCCTTATAATCATAAATTATTATATTTCTTTTTAAAAATATGTTCTGATAGTCTATATTTAATTGGAGAGTTTGGCCCATTTTACATTCCCTAGCATTACCACTATATGAAGGACTATTTCTGCAGTATGATGTTTTGTACAACTGGTTAAACAATTCTCTTAGTATTTATAATTATTTGTTTATATATCTTCTATCCCTCTATAGACTGTAATTTTGTTGAAGACCAATATGAATTCTATTTAATATGGTATCTGAAATAGAGTAGTCAGTTTATAAGTGTTTGTAAAATAAATGAGCAAGGGAATCATTATTGTGCTTAGAAATTTCCATGTCACTAATAATGTTAACTTGTTTTTATAAATTCTATTTATCAAATAATTATTAAATACTTTTTGCAAGACAATGTGCCATGTGTTACATTAGAATACAGATAGGAGTTGAGCACAATCTTCACTCTTTAAATATCTATAACCTAATGTAAATTATATACAATCTAGTACAAATGCTATATATGCAGCAAACATATAAATACGTACACAGAGAACTGTTCTAAGTCAGGTAAAACCCAAAACATGTAAGTCCTTGGTATCTCTTTGAACAAGTCATTGACAACTCTGAGCCTCCATTTGCCTGTAAAAACTTCATAAAAATAAAGTATATTCCCTATATCAACATAATAAGCTATATTTTTATATTCATACTAGTGGCCCAGTTCACGAAATTCATGCACGAGGCGGGGGGGGGGGGGGGGAGGGTGTCCCTCAGCCCGGCCTGCACCCTCTCCAATCTGGGACCCCTCAAAGGATGTCCGACTGCTGGTTTACAGGGAATGGGCCTAAACCAGCAGTCAGACATCCCTCTGGCAATCCGGGACTGCTGGCTCCTAACCGCTCACCTGCCTGCCTGCCTGATTGCCCATAACCACTCTGCCTGCCGGCCTGCTTGCCCCCAACTGCCCCCCACTGCCAGCCTACTCGCCCCCAAATGCCCCCCCTGCCAGCCTGATCACCCCCAACTGCCCCCCGTGCCAGTGTGCTCACCCCCAACTGCCTCCCTTCTGGCCTGCTCACCCCCAACTGCACCCCCTGCTGGCCTGCTCACTCCAAACTGTCCCCCCACCACTGTCCTGATTACCCCCAAATGACCCCCACTGACAGCCTGCTCACCCCCAACTTCCCCCCCTCCACTGGCCTGATCACCCCCAATGACCCCCCCGCACCGGCCTGATCACCCACAACTGCCATCCCATCCTGGCCTGATCACCCACAACTGCCCTCCCCTCTTGGCCTCTAATGACCTCTACCTTGGTCCTGCCACCATGGCTTTGTCCAGAAGAACGCCCAGAAGGTCTCCTGGAAGGTCTCCCAGTCTAATTAGCATATTACCCTTTTATTAGTAGAGATGCATATATAAATTTTATTATAGATTTGTCCAGCTGTTTACATATCTTTTTCCTTGTTCTCTTTGAAAAGCAATTAAAAAAAAAAAGTGCTTCTGCCCTAACCGGTTTGGCTCAGTGGATAGAGCGTTGGCCTGCGGACTGAGGGTCTCGGGTTCGATTCCTGTCAAGGGCATGTACCTTGGTTGCGGGCACATCCCCAGTGGGGAGTGTGCAGGAGGCAGCTGATCGATGTTTCCCTCTCATCGATGTTTCTAACTCTCTATTCCTCTCCCTTCCACTCTGTAAAAAATCAATAAAATAACATTAAAAAAAAAAAAAGTGCTTCTCTTATTCTTTTTTTTTCTTTTCAATTTTGGTGCAAATGGCCTGTGGGGATTTTTTTCTTAAAGTATCATTTAAGCCCCAAATAGTTTAAATAAGCCTATATGCCGTGGACTGTACAAAGTTATTTACAAAATCACTGAAGTTTTTTAGTATTTTTTTCTTTCTTGATCTTTTCTTTTAGGACACTCAAAATGCCTTAGGGTTCTTTAACTGCCATGTGTTTTAATAATTAATTCTAATCTTACACCATATGGAAGTCATTCCTGCAAGTCAGCCTTGCCAAATCTGTTCAAGGCAGCCTATGTTGTTGCTTTCTTTTGTGTAGCAGAAAGACTCGCTGGCAAGAAGAGCAGTGAGTCAGCTTTTGTACTATCTTTTAGCATACACAGGAAAAACCCCAGCCGGATGAACTGAGCCTGGCCTTAGGAGGGGTGAGTCCAGGTACAAAACACAATATGAAGACCAAATGTGGGGGCTGAAAAATCCGGGTTAAGTTGCCAGAATAGTTAAAGTCAAAATTGACCTCTGGTTGTTCCAGAAACATTTTTGCTTTTTCACCATTGTCTATTTAATTTATTTCTGGCACCAAAACATTAAGTACTTAAGCACTGCATTTCTCAAGTGTCCACGGTACAGAGACAGTCAATATCTATCTGAGTTCTTCTCTTTCCCAAGAATATTTGGCTTTAAAACATGTATCCCCACAAATCCTCCAGTTCTGGCTGCTGACCTTGTGAGAAAGTTCATGTCTTCATCATTTGAAGATGGGAAGAAAGTTCTGGAATTCATTCTAACAAATACAGAACAGCCTCTGGGAAAAGAGAATGGTACAAAATTTTCTTCCTTTTAGTTCAATGAATGTAAAAATTGTGCATGGAGAGAGAAAGAAGCAGCTTTTGGATAGCCATACTCTCTCTTTTTCATGAATTAACTTCTGTACATTACTTATAGGTAATACAGTCATATTTGTCCTTTTCAAACTAAAAAATGTGCTTTGTGTGAAAGCCATTTGGCACAGATGACTTTTGGTGGAACAGGAAAAAAGTGGAGAAAAGAAATAAATAAAACACAACTTAATAAATATTAATTATTCATTCCTAATTTAATGAATAATTAATTAATTACTTCTGGCCTTTGGCAACCTTTCAGATTCTCTTGTTTTCTTTCCCTTGAACTTCTTATGTCTCTAATCTGCAAACATTTGGCGCTGTACATGGAGTTAGTTTCTCTAAATGACCTCAGTTGCATACACATGCCCACTTTGGTAGGTCAGTATCCTATCTAATAAAGAGGGAATATGCTAATTGACCCTCACACCATCGCAAAGATGTCAGCGCCCACAGCCAATAAGGAGGGAATATGCTAATTGACTGCCCCAGCCTCAAAAAATGGTGGTGCCCACAGCCAATAAGGAGGAAATATGCTAATTGACTGCCATGCCCTCAAAGATGACGTGCCCACAGCCACAAGATGGTGGTGCCCAGTCCCCTGAGCCCCACCAGGGCGGCAGGCATGCAGCAAGGCCAGGCCTGCCCCCAGGCGGGCCCAGCCTTGCCACATGCCTGCCTCCGGAGTCCCCCAGTCCCCTCAGCCCCCCAGCCACCCAGGGCTGGCCCGATGCACAGGCATGCCTCAGATAGCAGCTGTCCAGCCGCCCAGGGCCAGCCTGAGGCACAGGCAAGCCTCAGATGGTGGCTTCCCAGCCACCCAGGGCTGGCCCAAGACACAGGCAAGCCTTGGATGGCAGCTGCCTAGCTGCCCAGGGCTGCCAAGGTGCAGGTAACCAGGGCTGGCCAAGGCTTGCGCTGCTGGCAGTGGCAGCAGCAGAGGTGTGATGGGGGTGTCGCCTTCCCCTGATTGCTGGGTCACCTCCAGCCCCCTAAGGCTCCCGGACTGTGAGAGGGGGCAGGCCAGCCTGAGGGACCACCCCCCCCCCCCCCAGTGCATGAATTTTCATGCACCAGGCCTCTAGTACTAGTATAAAACTCTAGAAGTAAAGTCAAGTATATAGGGGGAGAATTTACTTCCCACACATAGTAAGAGAACATTTTTTGTTTTATTCTTCTAGAGGAATTCTTGCTACTCAAGTGGTTTTCCTTGGAAAGAAAATACATTTCTTCATGTATTTACACTGTAATTTAATTTTACAGTGTTATTATCTGGAAACTTTGGGGGAATATTGCTATTTCACTAAGAGAATAATAGGCTAATTTAATAGTTGGATTGCTACATAAACCAAAAGTGAAAAAAAATTTTGAATGAAATAGCATTTTCCCCTTCTTTGAGCATACTTATAATTATTTAGTTTTTCAACTAATTACAACAATTTCCTAACTTCGTAAGAAATTAAATTTATACTTCAATTAAAGGTCGGTGACATTTTGAGCATGTTTTGACCCTACTGGAGTGCATTGTTAAGGGCAACTTCATTGAGCTCTGTGGTTCTCAAGCAGTACAATAGGTTTGCAGATAAGATAACATATATGGAACTGGGGCTACAACTATGAATAGAATTCAAGTCTGACTTCCATTGAGGGCTTAAAATTCAGTGTATGACCCAGTCG
This sequence comes from Plecotus auritus, assembly GCF_963455305.1. NCBI lineage: Eukaryota > Metazoa > Chordata > Mammalia > Chiroptera > Vespertilionidae > Plecotus > Plecotus auritus. The sequence continues at coordinate 200,461,057 of NC_137772.1, forward strand.
TGTAAACAATTTCAGTATTCTGTAATAAAATTAGGTAAGATTTATGATAGGATGTCCTAGAGTTACTCTGAGAACACACTAGAGAAATTTAACTCAATATGTGAATTCAGCTAGAGAATTCTTTTTTCTTTCAGCAATTCAATCTTGTTAGACATAACAGTTTCCTAGATAATAAATCAGAGTCTGATAGATAAATGTGTCTGCGATGGAGGAAGAGGAGGATACCATTGATTGTACCATTGAAAGCTGGGGAAAGGTTGTGTGGCAAGATGGAGAACAGAAATGCCTGTAATTCAGAAAGAAAGAAGATATGTGCTAGTAAAGAATTAAGAGTGTTAAGGGAGTGTTTAAAAGATTGAGAAATAACCGTGTTGGGACGCTTACTTGTGTAATGCTTAGGGAAAAGTTGCTCCGTTTGGCTTAAGTATTGGTTACATGCTGGAAAATAGTGAAAGCAAAATATTCAAAAGACAGCTGGGAACATAGGGACAGAAACTAACATTTAATGAGCAACTACCATCTTAGAAACACTGGGTATTTTTCAAAGTTTATCTCATTAAATCTTTATAACAATGTATGTAACAATTGTCATCACTCAGATTCTACAGTGAGAAAATTACTTATCCAAGGTCACATAACTGATTAAAATAATAATAATAGCTACTTTTATGGAACATTTATCCTATGCCAGCACTGTGCCAGCTAGATGCTCATTTAATCCTCACTACAACTCAATAAGCTACAATCCACTATCACCCCCATTATTTTTTTTGCTTTTACATTTTTTTATTTTTTTATTATAGTTGACTTACAATATTATATAAGTTTCAGGTGTACACCCCAGTGAGTAGGCATTATTTAACTTACTAAGTGTTCATCCTGATAAATCTTGTACCCATCTGACATCATACATAGTTAATACAATATTATTGACTATATTCCCAATGCTGTACTTTACATCTCCGTGACTATTCTGTAACTACCAATTTGTACTTCTTAATCCTGTCACCTTTTTCCCATACCCCCAAACCCCCTCCCATCTAGCAACTGTCAGAATGTTCTCTATTAGTCTGTTTCTGTTCTCCTTTTTAATTTATTTTGTGTTTTTTAGAGTCAATTGTTGATAGATGTGTATTTATTACCATTTTTTTTATTGTCTAAAGTTTTACATATGTCTTCTTTTTCCTTGATTGACACCCCCTCCCCCAGCCATTCCCACCCCGGGCAAGCCCCTACCGCCCCAATGTCTGTGTCCATTGGTTATGCTAATATGCATGCATACAAGTCCTTTGGTTGCTCTCTGCTATTTGTCTCTGGATCTATTTTTGTTCATCAAATTATGTTGATCATCGTATATCCCACATATGGGTGAGATCATATGATATTTATCTTTCTCCAACTGGCTTATTTTGCTTAGCATAATGCTATCCAGTTCTATCCATGCCGTTGCAAATGGTAAGAGTTACTTCTTTTTTATAGCCACATAGTATTCCATTGTGTAGATGTGCCACAGATTTTTAATCCACTCATCCACTGATGGGTACTTAGGTTGTTTCCAAATATTAGCTATTATAAATTGTGCTGCTATGAACATAGGGGTGCATATATTCTTTCTGATTGGTGTTTCTGAGTTCTTGGGATATATTCCTAGGAGTGGGATTACTGGGTCAAATGGGAGCTCCATTTTTAACTTTTTGAGGAAACTCCATACTGTCTTCCACAGTGGCTGCACCAGTCTGCATTCCCCATCAGCAGTGCAGGAGGGTTCCTTTTTCTCTACATCCTCACCAGCACTTGTCGAGTTTGTTGATTTGTTGATGATAGCCATTCTGACAGGTGTGAGATGGTATCTCATTGTTGTTTTGATTTGCATCTCTCAGATGATTAGTGACTTTGAGCATGTTTTCATGTCTCTTGGCCTTCTATATGTCCTCTTTCGAAAAGTTTCTATTTAGGTCCTTCGCCCATTTTTTTTATTGGATTGTTTATCTTCCTTTTATTAAGTTATATGGGTTCTCTGTAAATTTTGGAGATTAAACCCTTATCAGAAATAGCATTGGCAAATATGTTCTTCCATGCAATGGGCTTTCTTGTTGTTTTGTTAATGGCTTCTTTTGTTGTGCAGAAGCTTTTTATTTTGATGAAGTCCCATTTATTACCATTTTTAAAAATCTTTTTTTCTTCTTCTTGTTAAAAAAGACGGTTTAACATTTCATGTAATACTGGTTTGATGGTGATGAACTAGCTTTGTCTAGTCTGGGAAGCTCTTTTATGTTCTTTGATTCTAAATGATAGCTCTGCTGGGTAGAATAATCTTGGTCATAAGGCCTTGCTTTTCATTACTTTGAATATTTCTTACCAATCCCTTCTGTCCTGCAAAGTTTCTATTGAGAAATCAACTCACAGTCTTATGGGAGCTCCCTTGTAGGGAATTAACTGCTTTTCTCTTGCTGCTTTTAAGATTCTCTCCTTGTTTTTAACATTTTGCATTTTAATTATAATGTGTCTTGGTGTGAGTTTTGTTCTGTTCTTCCATTTGGGACATGTTTCTTTGTCTTCTCATTTTGGCAGCCTCCCTGTGTTTCTTTCTGTGTAATAAGTAGAGCTGCTAAGTCTCCAAAGCTTGGTAGAGTGGCCTAATGTGGTAGGTATAGTATAAGGTTCAGTGGCACAGCCTCCCCATTTGCCCAAGCTGGGCACACCTAGAGTGGGCTTTGTGCACCCTCCTCTTGTAATTGAGCCTTAATTGCTGTTGGCATGTCAATGGGAGGAATTTGCACCCAGGTCAATCAGCTGCAATGACCTGCTGTGACCGTCTGAAATATCAGTTGTTCAGAGGCCTACCCCACAGTGCAGGAGTTACTTCAGCAGGGCTCTGGTGCCCACTGAGGTTGCCCCTTGACTGCATCACTTGTGGAAGTGGTTGGGTGGTGGTTGATGTTGTCTGAAGCTGTTCACGAGAACACTGGCTCTGGAGTTTCCCAGGATGTACAGGCCAAGGTAAACTGCCACCTGTGTTCTGCCTAGGGCCACCTGGCATGAGCTACAAAGTGATCTGCATGTGGCTGCTACTTGTGCTGACCTTGGAGGTGCCCATGAGAGGCCAAGCTGCGAACCTAGGCTGGCCGCCTCTAGTGCCAGGCCTGAGACCACTTAGTGAGAGGTATGGGGCCCACTAGCCCAGATGCTGCTTGTTTGAGAGGTTTTAGGATAGTCTGAAGCATGAGCCAAGATAGGCCATTCATGTGGGACAGCCACTGGAAACAACTTGGGTGGGCCCAAAAGTTGGTGGGGTGGGGTCTCAAGGAATCACCAGTTCAGGGCAAACAGTGATATCCAGGTTTATGGAGACTGATATATATGGCACACACCTGCAAGCTCTGTGGGGGAAGGACTTAAAAGCATATCAACATCCAACAATGGCCTCTGCCAGCACTTCTGTCTGGGAGAAAGCTGCCCCACTCCAGCTCTCACCGTGATGCCAGACAATTCAGTTCCTCCCCATATGTCCTTGGTGCTTTTTTAGTTGCTGTCCCACTACTGGGACTCAGAGGGAATCTATCCAAGTAAGTCTGTATGTAGGCCCTTTAAGAGGAATTGCCTGGGACTCCAGCAGCCCTCCATCTAACTCAGCCACAATCCCTGCTGGTTTTTAAAAAGAGAAGTTCTGGAGACTTCTCTTCCTGGCACAGGAACCTAGGGCTGTGGGGCCTGGTGTGGGGCTTAGAACCCTCTCTCCTCAGGGAGGACCTCTGCAGTCAAGCTAATCCTCCAAATTTTTATCTGTCACTCATGGGTGTGGGACTAGAGGGGTGGGCAAACTTTTTGACTCGAGGGCCACAATGGGTTCTTAAACTGGACTGGAGGGCCGGAACAAAAGCATGGATGGAGTGTTTGTGTGAACTAATATAAATTCAAACTAAAGGAGCGGAGGGGAGAGCAAGAGAACTCTCCGCTCTTTCGGCTCCACGGGCCGGATAGAACAGCCGAACGGGCCGGATCTGGCCCGTGGGCCATAGTTTGCCCACGGCTGGTAGCCCATTCCTTGTCTCCACCCCTCCTACCAGTCTCCATGTGGCTCCTTCTTTATATCCTTACTTGTAGGACTTCTGTCCAGCTAGATTTCAGGTAGTTCTGAATGATAATTGTTCTGTAGTTTCATTGCAATTTTGATGTGGTTGTAGGAGGATGCGAGTATTGCATTTAACTACCATCACTCCCACTTTTTTAATAAAGAAAATGAGAATTAGGGAAATGGCAGAGATCATTAAGTAGCAGAGCAGAGTACATATTCAATCCTGCTGACTCCAAATCCAAGCTCTTTTTCACTATCAATAATGTCATCAGAGAATTGGGGATGCATGTAAGAGGTATATTGGTTTAATTCAAACCATGAGTTGCTATTGTATGCTCTTAAAATGAATATGATCCAGGGGCTAACCTCAAAGATCTTCTAGTCTGATGGAAGAGCAAAATAAACAAGCATTCATGTCATCATTACTAACTCCATACCCCCGCCCATATCCAGTTCACCTGCCTTTCTATTGTTCTCTCCAAACAAAGCAAAATTTTCATTGTATCTTATTCTAATCAGTTTATCTCCCTGCCTTTTTATCCCATTCTTACTCCCACTCATTTATCTTCTATCAAAAGCCAGCAAAAGAACTCCAATAAAAAATTCTTTTATTCCACCAACAAAATAAAAGTCTTTTTCAAAATTCCATAGTGGCAGGAAATAAATAATCTAGGATTATGAGAAACACAGAAAATGATAAATTGGAAGAATCAGGATCAGGGGTGAGACCCCCAAAGATTCAGACAAGCACTGGTGTTAGGACTGCTTAAGTGACTGCCCTTAAGAACCCTAAGAATCAGGCAGGGCTGAATTAAATTTCCACAGGTCATTCCAAACCACATGTCACTGTATCATTTTTTTTAAATATATTTTATTGATATTTTACAGAGAGGAAGGGAGAGGGATAGAGAGCTAGAAACATCGATGAGAGAGAAACATCGATCAGCTGCCTCCTGCACACCCCCCACTGGGGATGTGCCCGCAACCAAGGTACATGCCCTTGACCGGAATCGAACCCGGGACCCTTCAGTCCGCAGGCCGACGCTCTATCCACTGAGCCAAACCGGTTTCGGCCACTGTATCATTTTTTATTGCAGTTCTACCCCAAAGAAATCAGAGGTGGAAATAACCTATTTCATAGTCTGTTCACTTTGTAGCTTGATCACCAAAGGTGTATTCTGCACTGTACTCTCCCTAACACTAGTATTAACCTGAAAGGTTTTTCTTTTTTCCTGAATGTCCTCCTATTTTCAGAGTTTACAATGACTAGATGATGAAACAAAGAGAGGAATTGCAGAGTTTCAGATCTCTTCCACAAGATTGTTCTCTCACTGACCAAATCCTGGATAAAATGATTGCCATTCTTGTCCGAAGGATTTCAAAGCATATCAATGCCCAACTTTATGAAGTTACCTGACTACACTGGGAAACAACAACAGATAAGGCCAACTTATCAGGCAGTTATTTGAATGGAGCCTTGCTAGTGGTTTTCAGGGCCACTGATGGACATCCAAACACCAGTCAACAAACCTACCCTTAAAAGTATCACTTGCAAAATAGCATTAAAAACAGAATGTTCCTTCAAACACTGGATTACACAATAACTTATCTTGTTTATATATTTAAAGGATGAGATAATCTAAAAGCACAAAATTATAGAAGTCTATTCAAACTCATGTTTAAAAGAGAATTAAATTATTTGTTCAAAAGCCACACAAGCATTGCCTGGCAATGTCAGAACTAAACAGTTCTTTCAGGTCTCCAATTGGCTCCCACTGTACAAGATCTTGTTGATGCAATCACTCCCACTTTTTGCATTTTCTCCTCTGCTTAGGTCATCCTCAGCAATCTATTATTCCTATGCTACTAGGAAAAATGTAAGTAACACTAAACCAATAGAGGTAAATTATATTTTTTGAAATAACATTTGTTGTCTGTGTATACTACACAGAATTATATGCCAGCCATTAATCTAGGAGCTCTACATTTATTGTCTTACTTAACCCATCCAACAGTTCTGAGTTGGGTTTAACTTCATACCTCACCTAGAATAAGTAGCCAGGGTCTGATGAATAAATGGCCAGCCTTTCCTAACTTCATCTCCAGTCAGGAGAAGAAACTTGCTTCGAGTTGAAGAAGCATGTTGTAAATTGAGCCTTGATTTCCAGTTTTGCTTGGGGTGTAAGTAACTATAGAAATTAACTTTGTAGACACGGTAATGCCTATATTTTTATTGATTGATTGATTGATTTAAGAGAGGAAGGGAGAGGGATAGAGAGAGAGAAACATCAATGATGAGAGAGAATCATCGATCTGCTGCCTCCTGCATGCCCCCTACAGGTGTACAAGCCTGCAACCTGGGCATGTGGCCTTGACTGGAATCAAACCCAGGACCCCTCAGTCCGCAGGCCAATTCTCTATCCACTGAACCAAACCAGCTAGGGCAAGCCTGTATTTTTATACCAAACCAGAGTTAGTGTCAAGTGACAGTCAATAAACATGAGTGTCATAGACTGAGATGAGACTTGGTGAGTCCTGAAGTAAACTTAGAGGTTTTGGCAATCTATCCGAGTTGGAGCCTGGTTCGACAGATAATTTAGTATGCAGAGTTCTGGATAGAGAAAGGGGGACTTGGGTTCCAATTCTAAGTTCATCCCTTTTTCTGATTTTTTAAGTCATTTAACCACATGGGCTGAAGTGACAATATGCTATATTTTATTCCTATTATCCTATTTTAAACGATATTGAAAAAATTAGCATTTTATTTTTTAATTAAATTCATTGGGGTGACATTGGTTAATATGATCATATAGGTTTTAGGTGTGGGTTTCTATGTTATAAGATGTGTATATTGTACCGTGTACCCTCCACCCAAAGTCAAATCTTCTCCTGTCACTTCCTTCCCTCTGGCAACCACCACACTACTATTTGTGTCCACAAGTTTCAGTTTTATATCCTATATTTGAGTGAAACCATATAGCTCTAATCTTTTTCTGACTGACTTATTTCACTTAGCACAATATTTTCAAGGTCCATCCATGTTGTTGAATATGTCAGTATTTCATCTTTTCTTATTGGTGAGTAGTATTCCATTGTGTATATATGTAAGAAATTAGAATTTTAAGTATGTATATCTTTGTATAATTTAACTTTAGCTTTGAAACCAAGAACTCAAGAATCCCTATAGACACAGTTACAGAATTATTTGAGCAGGTGTCAAAAACTTGAGAAGTATTGCATGATTGTATCAATGGTTAAAATTATATTCTTTGAAATTAAACATCCCTGTGTTTGAATCCTGCTTTTCCCATTTTGTTGCTGTGAGGCCTTGGATAAAATATATAACTTCTTTGAGCTTAATTTTAGCTTACATATATGTGGGTAATTATACTCAGTTTGTAGGACTATTATAAGAAGTAAATTAACACAATGAATAAACATGATTATCATGGTACCTAGTACATAGCAAGCTTAATATATAATAATGTTATTTGGATAGTTGTATAATTTTTATTTGATATCTACTGTCTTATTTAAAACTTAAAGTTTTTAATGGAAAGGAAAAGGGTAGAGAAATTATCTATATGAGAAGAAAAGAAAAATTACAGTTGTTCCCACTGGGAACTCAGTTTATTTAATATCCAGGTTTCTCCACCATTCATTTCCCAGAAGTTTCTGTCCATGATTCCCTAGATGCTTTTCCCTTACTTGAATTTAATAAACACTTATCTTCACTTAGTTCAACTAAGACAAATTAAGGAAAGGACTGAGGGGTTAGGTGTGTGGGAAGCTATGTCAATAAAAAAATATGAGATGTAGAATCCATTCAAAGGGCATTATTTAAAAGAACAGAACTAAGAGGTCTACACTGTGCCATGAAGTTGACTGGATTTCTGTCTCTCATATTATTGTCTTTTTTAAATATATTTTTATTGATTTCAGAAAGGAAAGGAGAGGGAGAGAGATATATAGAAACATCAATGATGAGAGAGAATTATTGATCGGCTGCCTCCTGCACACCCCACACTGGGGATCAAGTCTCAACCTGGATATGTGCCCTTGATCGGAATCGTACCCAGGACCCTTCAGTCTGCAGGCTAACATGACACTCTGTCTACTGAGCCAAACTGGCTAGGGTGTTATTGTCTTTTGATATCCTAGAAAGTGATTTCTCTTTTTATTTTCAAGGCAGCTGCTTCCTAACTCCTCTTCTTTGCCTTTTTCCTTTACTGGTAAGAGTAAGGGTTTTAGTGCTGCCAGTAAAATAATAATATGAACTACATAAAACCAATATTCTGTAAATAAAGGAGAATCTCATTGAACAGCAATAAATTTCTGACTGAAGCCAGGAAAGTTCTTCAAAGAGACAAAATGCCTATCAGTCTGAAAAAGAATAGAGAAAGAATAAGCAAGGGCAGAGAGGAGGACATAGAATTGGTGGGGAAATACATTCACTTTATTATCACTGTGCTATTATTTTAGTCACAGAAATACTATAAAAAAGGGATAACTCTTTTGGTATATCCTCCTTCAAATATGCTTTTCTGAGAAGCTTCTCCCCATGGTAATTCCAGGCAGCTCTACCAATATCTCCTCTTCTCCACTCTTTCTCTGAAGTCAGAATTATCTGAGCTTGTCCTCAGTGCTTTTTGCAATGTTCTGCAAAGATATTACTGAATTCCCATAAAAAAAAGGTGAGCCAAATGAGAATGCATATCATTTGGCCTTCTCTAGAAACAATTGGATGCTGAAACACATTTTTTAAAAGTCATGATGTCCATTTATTCTCTACACATTACTCTTTTCACCATGGCTAGCACTCAAGAGTTAGGCCATCTTGCCAAGTGTGTCTGGTGGTGGCCCTTCTTTCTACTAGTTTCCTATAACACAGAGCACTGGGTCAACCTTGAAGACCACTATGGAGCCTCCAACACTGCTGTCAGTACAGGGGAACTCAGCAGATTTCCCCCTAACCTCCTTCCCAAGCAGAGGAGGCAAGGATGTCCAGATGGCCTTGCATTTGGGGCAGAGAAGCCACTAATTAAGTTTGTGAGCTAAAAGCATACTTGATTCATGAGAGTAAGTTCCATACCTTTATTTACTATATTCCCAGCTTAGAATTGGCACAAAATAGGTGTTCAATAAATTTATTGGATGAGTGAATAAAGAAGAACTAAAATCATGAGACTACTTCTGGCCCTGAAAGGAGTAGTTATGCTTCTCTTTTACTATTAAAGGCTGTGGAATAAGTGGTCTTATATTATTCTGCGGCTTCTGTTATCTAGGTTATACCACATTATCAAATCTCATCTGAAATTCTGTATAATTAAAAAAACAATTGGCAATCCTATCATTGTCTTGCTCATACCTTTGTTAACACTTCTGGGAGGGTCTTCAAATATTCTCCTCATTAGTTAGGTGGAGATATCTATGTAAATATCTTTTATAATTATCTAAAATTCAAATATAAGTTGGAGCTTCATGTGGTCTTGCCTTTACAAGATATCCCAATTAAGAAAATACAAAATTTTCTACTACATTAGGCCACTCTACCAAGCCTGGGAGACATCATAGCTCTACCTAATACATAGAAACAAATATAGGGAGGCTGCCAAAATGAGGAGACAAAGAAACAGGTTACAAATGAAAGAATAGAACAAAACTCCAGAAAAGAATTAAACAAAATGGAGACAAGCAATCTACTCGATGCAGAGTTCAAAACACTAGTTATAAGGATGCTCAATGAACTTAGTGAGAACTTCAACAGCATGAAAAAAGGACATTCAGAAATAAAGGATAGTCTAACTGAAATAAAGAATAATTTACATGAAATCAAAAGTAGAGTAGGTGAAGCCAAGAATCAAATCAGCTATCCTAATATATAAAAACCCTGGGTCGTAATGACCAGTAACAACCAAGGCTCAACCAAGGCACTTGCTTCTCTCTTTCTCTCCCAGTCTGGCCAGCAGCCTCGCCTCTATTTCTCTCCAGGCCTCCCTGGGGCTGCTGATCAGCCCCACCTTCCTGATCAGGCCCCATTGATAGGCCCAGAGATGCTGACTGGCATAGGAAGCAACCAATCAGAACCAAATGTGGGTGCTGTGAAGAACCAATGGCTGGCTAAGAGGCAGAGCTTTTGACATTGATTGGTATAAGAACTGATCAATCAGAACCAAATCTGGGTGCTGTGGGGAGCCAATGACTGCCTAGGAGGTGGAGCTTTTGACTCTGACTGGCATAGAAACCAATCAGAACCAAATTGGCCAGCAGAAGAGGGCAGTTGGGGGCAAGATCAGGCCTGCAGGGGAGGGCAGTTGGGGGCGAGATCAGGCCAGCAGGGGAGGGCAGTTGGGGGAAACCAGGCCAGCAGAGAAGGGCAGTTAGGGGTGATCAGGCTGGCAGGCAGAGGCAGCTAGGGGCAATCAGGCAGGCAGGCAGGTGAGCAGTTAGGAGCCAGCAGTCCCAGATTGTGAGAGGGATGTCCCCAATTGGAGAGGGTGCAGGCTGGGCTGAGGGACCCCCCCCCCCCCCACACACACACACTCTGTGCACGAATTTTGTGCACCAGGCCTCTAGTTTGTAATATAAGGAAACAATAAACACCCAATCAGAACAGCAGAAAGAAAAAAGAATCCAAAAATGAGGATAATGTAAGCAGCCTCTGAGACAACTTCAAGCAAACCAACATTTGCATCATAGGGGTGCTGGAATAAAAAGAGAGAGAGCAAAAAATTGAAAACCTATTTGAAAAAATGACAGAAAAGTTTCCTAATTTGGTGAAGGAACCAGGCATACAAATCCAAGAAGCACAGAGAGTCCCAAACAGATGAACCCAAAGAAACCCATACCAACACATATTGTAATTAAAATGCAAAAGGTTGAAGACAGAGAATCTTAAAAGCAGCAAGAGAAAAGTATTTAGTTACCTACAAGGGATCTCCCATAAGACAGTGAGTTGCTTTCTCAATAGAAACTTTGCAGCCAGAAGGGATTGATAAGAAATACTCAAAGTGATGAAAATCAAGGATGTACAACCAAGATTACTCTACCCAGCAAAGCTATCATTTAGAATTGAAGGCCTGATAAATAGCTTCCCAGACAAGAAAAATGTAAGGGAGTTCATCAGCATCAGATCAGTATTATACGAAATTCAGAGTCTTCTTTAAGAAGAAGAAAAAAGATTAAAAATATGAACAATAAAATGGCAACAAATACATATCCATCAACAATAGACTCTAAAAAACAAAATAAACAAAAAAGTAGAACAGAAAAAGACGAATAGATACAGAGAACATTTTGACAGTTGCCAAATGTAAGGGGCTTTGGAGGGATGGGTGAAAAAGGCGAAAGGATTAAGAAGTACAAATTGGTTGTTACAGAATAGTCATGGGGATATAAAGTACAGCATTGGGAATATAGTAAATAATATTGTAATAACTATGTATGGTGTCATATGGGTGCAGAATTTATCTGGATGATCACTTAGTAAGTTATGTAGTGTCTAATCATTGGGATGTACACCTAAAACTAATATAATGAATGTATGTCAACAATAATTGAAAAATATTTAAATTATTTTTAAAAAAGAAAATGCAAACTAGCAGCAAACATTAATTAAAAACAATGTCAATATTTTCTGTCAATTCTCAAATACTGTCTAACTACCTCCAAAAATCCTATTTATAACCAAAGCAACTCTTTATTGGTCTTTTCCTATTTCTCAATTTTAATCTGTCTCACATCCTATAGCTAGCTGCCTCAAAGTTTTTCTCTCTACAACTCAATCTCCACCCAAACTCTCCCATCCAGCAAGGCTAATATACAAGGCCCTTCTTATTTCTTCCCCTCCACCTATTTTTCTACTTCCATTTTTTTCTCTCTTCTAAAGGCATAACTGGATCTGCCACTCACAAAACTGTTTTTGAAATGGGGAATATTAAGGAAGGAGAGAAAAATAAGGGCTCTGGATTCTCACATCTGTATTATAAAAGGCCTGTGGCCATAATGCCATATAATGCCATGACACCATAAAGACCAAAGGAGCAGCGGCTCTCTCCGCGGGCGGGGTGGGGCACCAGCTACAAGCAGCGATGGGCAGGGCGGCCCGCTGAGGCAAGCAGAAGAGAGCTACTTGTGCACGATTTCGTGCGTGCTGGGCCTCTAGTATATTAATAATTTTTATGAATCAGATATATGTTGGGATTTAGCATAGAAGAACTGAGGAACAGATGGAAAACAGTGGAAAGAAAAGAAGAGTGACTGGTGAGAGACACCTTTCAACAGAAAGTGTTAGCCCTACTAAGAACAAGATGATACAGAGAAATGCTTAAAAGTTTAGGAAGCAGTGATTAAAAATAACTTATAAAAAAAGGCAAAGTTGCCAAAACCGGTTTGGCTCAGTGGATAGAGCGTCGGCCTGCGGACTCAAGGGTCCCAGGTTCGATTCCGGTCAAGGGCATGTACCTTGGTTGCGGGCGCGTCCCCAGTGGGGGACGTGCAGGAGGCAGCTGATCGGTGTTTCTCTCTCATCGATGTTTCTAGCTCTCTATCCCTCTCCCCTCCTCTCTTCCTCTCTGTGAAAAATCAATAAAATATATTAAAAAAAAAAAGGCAAAGTTTACATTGGAAAGAGAAGTGTAAGACATTCAAGTTTGGATTCACAGAGTATAAATAACCTGAGAGTAAAAAGACGGAGAGAGCCCAGATATCATTTGAACTTGGGAGTAGAGGAGACATCTGCAATCTGGTTAGAATAGACATTACAAAGCACGTGTTTGTACCTGGAAAAAAGGGAATTCTCGTTAATTCTGAAGATGGGTTTGGGGAAGTGAGTAGCCCACTCATTTTAGGGGTGCAACATTGGAACTAAACTTGTTTCATATTATGTTAATTGGGAATTACTGAATGAATGCATATAAAATGCTATATGAGCAAGCCTTGGCTAGCTTGTTTCCCCAAAACCATGCAAAGTAGTAAACTGACTTTTGCACTCTATTTATTGACAATATAGTGATTTGATAATTTATCTTTAAAACAGGCACGGAAGCAAGTATGTGATTTAAAGAGAGGAACAATCACCAGTCTTGTGAATAGAAGTCATGATAGTTGAATTTATCAGTAATGAATATACTTTGTCTTTTTTTTTTGAAGTCTTCTTTAAGACTTTATCACAAAGAATACATCTCAATATGAAACTATCTGGAAGGAATACCTGAATTTTATTGGTCCTTCTAACTTCACTAATCCTTCAGATTTCAAATGAATTATTTCCTTTAACAGGGAATCCTTTAGTGTCTATAAAAGTGTTCAGAGGGTGGAGGCTGGCAGGAAAAGTCCATCCCAATAGGACAAGAAGAATGAGGTTCCACCTAGTTGCTCATCACTGCTCCTCGAAATAAATCTTCACTGAAAAGTATACCCACCCACCCCCAGCCCAGAGGTCATGCAGCTTTAGCTCTTCTACAGTCTCCTACTCTGTGACTCAAGCTTATTTGTGGGCTAAGAAGACTCTTGGGTACCCAGGCAATGGAGACACATCTGATAGAAAAGTTTTACTAACTTTTCAAGAAGAAAGAAAAAAAAGCTCAGTCCAGAGGATTGCTTAAAACCAAATTGCAATTCTCTTCCTGTAAGAAAAAAAAACACACAGCACTTCTGTTATTAAAGACACAGCAGAAATGTGTGTTTGTGAAAATCTGTGTTTGAGGATGCATGACAGCTGAAGAGCAAAGTGAATAGTATGTAGCTATTACTTACCTCATTAGGGACGTGTCTTGTTTGTCAGTAGATTCCCCCATAATCCCTAGCACAGTACTTTGCATCTCATCTGTCACTCACTAAAAGCATACTGAATTTGTTAATTGTCAGGACAATGCCTTCAGGAAGTGAGAGATGGTTACCCTCTTACCCTGGCTGCACTCTCAATCGGCGATATCCAGCCTGAGAGGGCACTCGGGCACAGGTTTAGACTCAAGTCACAAAACTGGATGAGCAAGTTATAACGGAGTCAACTGAGGAAACGGAACTCACTCACAGGGTCACTGCACATCTCTATCCTACTGAGCACTTGAAAAATGCAAAAGGTGCGTATCATCAGGCAAACGATCTTTTGGTTCAGCCTTACTGGAAATATAACTCACCGGTGTTTCTATCTCTCTCTGCCTCTCCCTGCCTCTCTCTGTAAAAATTAATAAAAAATCATAACTCTAAATTAAATCGGCATAAAAATGAAGTCCTTTCTTCCCAGAACCACTCAGCCACCCATTAGGGGAACGAGCAGAACACTATGGCTCTGTTTGGGGACCAAACCTGAAAGGCCCACAGTCAGGGCCAGGAGGGTAGATCAGAGAAGAAATTAGGAAGGCAAACACGTGTTTGTGGCAACTCCCTTCTCTGTGGACCGTTGCCCAGATCTGGCCCCACACCTAGGGCGGCCACAGCTTCTGTACCAGGGCAGCCTCCTGCCATAGCACAGTCACATCCAGGAATGAGGGAAAACTGCCCACCCAGAGAAGATAATATCTGGAAGGAATGAATATTTGGGAAAAGTCCCAGTGCTACTTTAGTGCCAGCCAGTCCCCACCTTCTCCGGCCCCCTCCCACTGGTTCCTCCCCTTTCAGCTGCTGGAGTTCTTATAAAAACCCCACACAGCCTGTCCCAAACAGCCTGTAAGAGCCTCTTCCACACCGTGCAGCACAAGACAGTGAGTGAGGCCAACCACAGGACCACGGAGGGACCATGAAGAGCCTGCTGCTCCTCTCCGTTCTGGCGGCCTTGGCCGTGGCAGCTTTGTGTTATGGTGAGAAATCTTTCTCCTGCCATTTCTCTGGGTTTTCTTGTCTGTGTCTGACTTCAGGTTACTTGGACTTTTCCTCTCCCTCCTCCTCTTCTCGCCCCTTTCTCTGTTATAATCTTCAAGTACCATTAACTTAACACTTCCCAAGGTCCAAGCCCCACGTCTCTTCCATCCAGGCTTTTTTATATCCTAAATACACAGACTATATGCTATGTATCAGGCCATTCCTTTCGATGGTCAGTCACTGCACACGTGGAAACTTTGCTATTTCAGAAAGAAGATATAAATTCCCAGCCCTGGAGTCTCATCTTTAAGGATGTTTATTTAGACTTTGGTAACAATTGGTTAAGGATATTGGTCGAACCACTTACCTTTAAAAATATCCGTTTTCACGTGATGTGTAAGGTATAGCCCTCTCTAGGGACAGAGCAATCTCATGAATTTACTACATGTGTTTGGTGAATTCACTAAAAAACTAAGTTTTACATTTAAAACATCTCAGAGAAAAAATAGATTTCATCATTTCAATTGTCAAAAGATAAAATTTGCCTGGTTTCTGTATGTTGTTAAATATATCTGTCTGTTCAAAGCTTATGAAAGGAAATCTGAAGCAAAATTATTTAGATTATTCAGTCTTATGCTTCAATAATCTGGATATTTAAGCTGTTCTTTAACCTAAATTATATTAATAACCATGTGGTGGTTTGTTGTTGTTTTTTTTTTTGTTTTTTTGTTTTTTTTTTTGCTTCTGACTCTTGAAATGATTCATAAGGTCTCTGTTGTCAGAGGATTTGATTTCTCTACCACTTTTTGAGATTTTCAAGCAGATTCACTTGCTTACACATCTAAGACTCTTATTGCCAAATTTCCCTGGTGGGAAGGTAGAAAGAGGGAGAGTGTTAGAAAGAAGAGAGCTTCTGCTTTGACATCATCTCAATTCTTTCTCTGAACTGGCATTGTGCCCAGTGGGAGCTGGGAGCTGGAGCCAGTGGTTTCTGTGGCTGCCAATTGAACACAGGTTCTTAAGAGGCCTTTGGAACCTCCCAGAAGCCTGTCTTGGTAAAGTCCCGCAGAGCATCTGCCCAGGCCGCCTGGAGAAACCTAGCTGTCTTCTAGGCCCATCTGTCCCTTCCTCAGCCTTTCTCTCACATCCCAGATTAATCAGAGAAGACAGTTCTCTGGAGCTTGTGAAAAGCACTTACATTGTCTTAATTCACTGGGGTGAAAACCTCAGAGCCCGGGGGAAATTTTAGCCAAGACTGTATTCACCAGCTTCTTCAACATCAAAGAAACTAAAGTGTAGATATATGCATAGCAAGGACACAGCTAGAGAAACAATGCACAAGTCAAAAATGCCTGGAATGTGTAGTAATCATATTGTTAACTATATTCTTCACATCTTTTTGACTCTTCCTTCTTCTTCCTTCACTATGTTTAGACTATTTCAATGTGTGGTAAATAATAATAAAATGAATCTTCTTTTTTTAATTCCAGAATCTCATGAAAGCATGGAATCCTACGAAATCAGTAAGTGAATGTTTGACTTCCTTATTTAAACCTCATGTATTCTAGAATCTCTCCCTGTTCCTAGTCACACAAAATGGTAATACGTACCACAGGGAGGAAAAAGAGGGCCTCTTTTGGAAAACTGAAGTAACATTTTAAATCCAATAACTATAAAAATCGCCATATAAGCAATTTTTTAAAGCTTGAAGCAGTATACTATTGCCTTTAAACTGCATTCACCCAACTTAGGAGCCATAAAACCTCATTTGGAAATTTTATGTTGGCACCAGGTCAACCACAGAGACGGAAAACAAGGAGTAATGACAAATGGCAAAGTACAGAATTGGAGGCCAAGTCAGCTGGGAGACCACAGATGTCAACATTGCTTAAATGCCACTGAATTTCTAGACTTATAAAGACTGTGTATAAGAGGAAATAACATATCACACTCATTTTCAATTTGTCCACTACTTCTATCATGTTTAAACTTTCATTTACTAGTAATCTAAAGACATGCTTTACAAGTCATCAGGACAGAGAGAATTTCTCCTCAAAGGAATTTTAAAAACACACTGAAATAGGAATACCAACATTGAAGAAAAACAAGTTATTGCCCAAGATCAAAACAAACAAGCAAAATTTGAGTGGCCAATGTGACAAGACTCAAGACATATGTATGGGTGATTACTTTCTTTGGATCAGGCAGCTTATGAAATACTAGTGGCCCACTGCACAACATTCGTGCACTCTAGGGGGTGCGGGGTGGGTCCCCCAGCCCAACTTGTGCTCTTTCACAGTCCGGGAGCCCTAGGGGGATGTCGGACATCCTTAGCACTGCCCCGGAGGCGGGAGAGGCTCTGGCCACCTCTGCTGTGCTCGCCAGCCGTGAGCCTGGCTTTTGACTGAGTGGCGCTCCCCCTATGGGAGTGCCCTAACTACCAGGGGCATATCCTGCGTTGAGCATCTGCCCCCTGGTGGTCAGTGTGCGTCATAGTGACCGGTTGTTGTGCCGTTCGGTCGATTTGCATATTAGCATTTTATTATATAGATGCTTATCTTCCCCTTTGATTGTTGCATATCTCTAGTTACATGAAACGCATGAGTTATTGAGCTCCCAAACATATTTGTGTTAGCGACTACTCATGGAAATATTTTCAGCTACTGTTTTCCTAAAACTGCAATTACTTATTTCTGTTTTGAGGTCCCTTCATTAACAGGAGATACGCTAATACCTTCATATCCTCGCAGCAGAGATGGAGAGCTAAAGCTCAAGAGAGGTGGGTAACAAAACTGGCTGGGGAAGTCATTTTTCCCAGTGTAGAAGCCCAGATCAGAATGGAGTGAGAAACAGGTTTCTTTACAAAATAGATATTATTTCTAATTGTATCCCCAAATCAAAGAATTTTAAAACAGTATGTAGAAAACAACTGAATTTCTAGAAGACTATTTTGTGAACGACTCAGAAAGAAGAGGAAGAGAGGATGAAAAAGAGGACAGAAAAAAAAATTCTGTTTTTACTTTAAAAAAATATTCCCCCTAAAAGAAAAATGCCCCCTGTTCCACCTCTCCTTTCTGTTCTTCAAATATCTTTTTTTAAATATACTTTTTATTAATTCAGAGAGGAAGGGAAAGGTGGAGAATGATAGAAACATGAATGATGAGAGAGAATCATTGATCAGCTGCCTCCTGCACGCCCCTTACTGGGAATCAAGCCTGCAACCCAGGCGTGTGCCCTGACCAGCAATCGTAACCTCCTGGTTCATGGGCCAAACCTGCAACCACTGAGCCACACCGGCCGAATCAAAGGTCTCTTGATATCGGGTTGTGATAAATGGGATCTCTCTCCAATATTTTCTGATAATCTTTTCTCCTTTTTCTTATTTCTCCGTCCTCTTTATACTTCTCAATCTGGGCATCTTTCCCACCCCTATCCCTCCCCCCACTTCCTAGGGTCCGAGAACGCACCAAGCCTGCCTACGAGATCAACCGGGAAGCCTGTGACGACCACAAACTTTGCGAGCGCTACGCCATGATTTACGGATACAACGCAGCCTACAATCGCTATGCCCGGCAGCTCAGAGGGCGCAAATGAGATCAGAAAAAGCAGTGTTCTCTCCAGTGCCTGGCGCCTGGTTTTGTACTCCCTTGCAGTAGCAGCACTGAACCATATACACATATACGAATTGCTTGTTTCTTACATGTTCTCATCTGGCTGCGCCCTTCGTCCCTGCTCCCAGATTGATACATAATGAAAGCACAGTGTAGTGAAGGTGGGAGAGGAGTTGCGATGTATGATTATTAATAAAAGTCTGGTTGGATACTTTCATTTCGTGAGTCTGAGTTCTTCTGAGAAAATGCTGAGATATATAAATCAGGGCCCATCTAGCCCAGCATAGGCGATTCTGCTCCTCACGTTCTAGCCTTGATTAGCTCAACTGCATAGAAAGAATGAGCCTTAGAAGACATTCACTCAGCCATCAAGGGGGTCAGTGAATGATTGCTTCCTATTAGGTATTTTCAAGGATTTTCAAACATCAGAGGCGATTAATCATATCATTTTTCTGCTTTCTGACTTTAAATGGCCCCTAAATTCCTTGTGTGTGTGATTTCTGACTCTGTTTCTTGACTCATCACCTTCACTTGAATGTTATCATTTCCTAAGATGCCACAGTTTTGACTCTTACTTGAGCCAAGAAAATGTTTACTTTCATAATCACCAGAGATTTTTTTTTAATATTTTTTATTTTTAAATTATAGTTGTTGTATATTATATTAGTCTCAGGTGTGCAACTCCATGATTAGACTTTTCTGTAACTTACAAACTGATCACCCAGAAATCTCCCACCCATCTGTCACCACACGTAGTTACTACAGTATTATTGACTTTTATTCCCTAGGTTGCGCTTTACATAACCCTGACTTTTCTGTAACTACCAATTTGTACTTCTTAATCCCTTCACCTTTTTCTCCTGATTCAAAATGTTCTCTGTATCTATGAGTCTGTTTCATATTCACCAGAGATTTTTTTTTTTTTTAAAGATGCCATCATGCAATTTGGAGCCAGAAGATGCTGCAGCTCCTTTAAGCCTGATTTGCTGAGGAGGAAGTGAGGTTCCAGAGTCGCTGCTTGGTAGGTAGGGACAGAGACCAAAACTCAAGCCCAATTGCGACCTTGTTCTTCTCTGCCTGAGAACTTACTCATGCCCCACTCTTAAATCCGTCTTTTCTGGTAGACCCACTGCCTCAGTCTCTTTAGTGGTGTGTCTTTTTACTCCTTCAAAATTCTGCCCAAATCTCAAGCACTTTGTGAAATCAGTGATGATGAAATCCACCAGCTCCCATCCCACCACTCAAGCGAGGATGCAGCCCTTCGAGAATTAATGTAAAAAATGACATTATTCAATTCATGTTTTGATTAAAGTTTCTTTGTATGTATGTTTGTTTGCATTGTGGTCATTTTTTTAAAGATACACACTGTAAATGCAATTTTTCCTCTCTCTATAGCCTTGGAACTATTTTCTGTTCATAAGATTATTCAATGAAAGCTGAATAAACAACAGATTAGTCACACCTAGAAGTGATCACCCAGTTCTGAACTGTTAGATTCATATAATAGGGTGTGTTGTATAATTTAAACCATTGTCATATTAATGCAATGATGTATTTTATAATTTTCTAAGCTCTTTTGCATATTCATTCAATCTTACAACAACTTAGAAAATGGGTAATTGAAAACAAATGTCAAAATAGACTTAAACCTAACTATCTCAATAATCTCATTATATGTAAACTAGTGGCCCGGTGCATGAAATTCATGCATGGAGGTTGTCCCTCAGCCTGGCCTGCACCCTCTCCAATCTGGGACCCCTCGAGGGATGTCTGACTGCCAGTTTAGGCCCGATCACATAGGCAGTTGGCCATCCTTCTCACAGTCCGGGACCGCAGGCTCCTAACCTTCCTGCCTGCCTGATCGCCCCTAACCACTCTGCCTGCCTGCCTGCTCGCCTCCAACTGCCCCCCATACTGGCCTGCTCTCCCCCAATTGCCCCGCCTTCCAGTCTGATTGCCCCTAACTGCCCCCCAGCTGGCCTGATTGTCCCCAACTGCCCCCCGCACTGGCCTGATCACTCCCAACTTCCCCCTCTTCCAGTCTGATCACCCCCAACTTCCCCCTACTGCCAGCCTGCTCACCCCCAACTGCCCCACTGCCAGCCTTCTCACCCCCAACTGCCCCCCTCTGCTGGCCTGCTCACCCCTAACCGCCTCTGCCTCAGCCCCGCCACCATGGCTTTGTCTGGAAGGTCTCCTGGTCTAATTAGCATATTACCCTTTTATTAGCATAGATAAACTAAAGCGTTAAATTATTTTTTTACTTCTATACATACTATAAATTCTACAGTACATTTTTATTATTTTTGCTTTAAACCTTCAATTATTTTTTAGAAGGTTTAGATAATACAAAAAATAACTCATACATTTACCTGTGCAGTTTCCACTTCTAGAGCTCTTCATTCTTTTGTGTATATCCAGATCGCCATCTGGTATCATTTTCCTTCTGGCTGAAGGACTTCCCTGAACATTTCTGGTAGTTCATGTCTACTGGATTTCTTGCATTTTGAAAATATGATTTCATATTTGAAAGATATTTTTATTGTATACAGAATTTATTTTTTATTTTTTAATTTACAATTGACATTTAATATTGTTTTATATTAGCCTCAGATATAAAACATGGCAGTTAGATAATTATATAATTTACAAAGTGATCCCCCAATAATTCAAGTGCCCACCTAGCATCATCCATGGTTATTGCAATATTACTATCTTCCCTATAATAAACTTTACATCCTGGTAACTATTTTGTAACTACCAATTTGTACTCCTTAATCCCTTCATTTTGTTACTCAGCTCCCCCACCTGCCTCCCATATGAGAACCCTGGGTTTGTTCTCTGTATCTATGAGTCTGTTTCTGTTTTATTTACTTATTTTGTTCTAATTTTGCTTAGCATAACATCTTCTAGGACCATTCATACTTTTGCGAGTGGTAAGATTTTATTATTTTTATGGCTGAGTAATATTCCATTGTATATATGTACCACCTACTTTTCCTTTTCATGAATTTATTGGGGTGACACTGGTTAACAAAATATATGTTTCAGGTGCATAATTCCACTACATATCACCTGTACACTATATTGTGTGTTCACCACCCCAAGTCAAGTCTCCTTCCATCACCATTTATCCCCCCTATACCCTCCTCATCTCTTTCCATCACTCCTGCCCTCCAGCAATCACCACACTGGTGTCCGTATCCATGAGTTTTTTAACATTTTTTTTTTTTGCTCAGTCCCTCCACCCACAGCCCCAACAACTGTCAGCCTGCTCTCTATCAATGAACCTGTCTCTATTTTGCTTGTTAGTTACACAATACACAAGAATAAACTCAAAATGGATTAAATATTAGACTGGAAACCATAAAAAATCCTAGAAGAAAACACAGGCAGTAAAATCTTGGAGATTTCTCAAAGCACTATTTTTTTCTGATATATCTCCTCAGGCAAGGAAAACAAAAGAAAAAATAAAAACAAATGGGATTACATCAAACTAAAAAGTTTTTGCACCACCTTTTCTTTATTCAATCATTTATTGATAGGCACTTGGGTTGCTTCCATATCTTGGCTATTATAAATAACACTGCAGTGAACATAGGGGTGCATATATCTGTTCAAATTAGTGGTTTTGATTTCTTTGGATATATGCCAAGAAGTGGAATCACTTGGTCATAATGAAGTTCTATTTTCTTTTTATTTTTTGAGGAAACTCTGTACTGTTTTCCATAGTGGCTGCACCAATCTGCATTCCCACCAACAGTACACAAGGATTTAATTTTCTCCACATCCTCACCAACACTTGTTATTTATTGATTTATTGATGCTAGCTATTCTGAAAGGTGTGAGTGATATCTCATTTTGGTTTTAATTTGCCTTTTTCTGATGATTAGTGACCTTGACCATTTGTATGTCCTCTTTGGAGAAGTGTCAATTCAGATCCTCTGCCCATTTTTTAAATTGGATTGATTGTCTTTTGAGGATTGTATGAGTTCTTTATAAATTTTAAATATTAACCCCCTATTGGATGTATCATTGACAAATATCTTTTAGCATTCAGTAGGTTGTCTTTTCATTTTGTTGATGTTTTCCTTTGCAGTTCAGTTTAATGTAGTCCTATTTGTTAATTTTTTCTTTGATTCCCTTGCCCAAAAAGACAATAAACTGGGACAATCACAGGACTCACTTGTTTCATATGTATTGTTTCCACTTTAGTTGTTTCTTAAGAGAGAGTAAACTTCATGTTGGCTAAAAGCCCATTAAATCAGGTAGGACTCTGAACTGACATCTCTGCCTCAGTGTTGCCCCAAAAAATTGAATGGAGCATTTATTTCAACTGCATAGCAGTTCAAATACTCACTCAGCCTAGTTTCCTCATCCCTCTCATATGTTGTACCCAATGGTACCCTCCAATAAACCACCTGCACACTAATCTTTGAGTCTTAGAGTCTATATCTTAGGTAGCAAATAGTGGGACCAGGATCCTCTAGCTCCAGACTTCTTGTTTTATTCATTACTAGAGACCCAGTGCACGAAATTCATGCACTCGGTGGTGAGGGGGTTCCTTAGCCTGGCCTGTGCCCTCTTGCAGTCCAGGAGCCCTCAGGGAATGTCCGACTGCCATGGAGGTGGGAGAGGCTCCCGCCCCCGCTGCTGTGCTTGCCAGCCATGAGCCCAGCTTCTGGCTGAGTGGGAGCACACTGACCACCAGGGGCAGCTCCTGTGTCGAGCATCTGCCCCCTGGTGGTCAGTGCACGTCATAGCGATTGGTAGTTCTGCCATGCAGTTGATTTGCATATTAGCCTTTTATTATATAGGATACAACACTAGATTCATAGTTTTGATCTGGCAAGGAGTTCAGCAATAACCAAATTCAACTCCCTCATTTTACACTGAGTAATTTGTGAGTTTAGGGACTAAATGACTATTCTAAAGGCAGATAATTTTATTCTCTTGAGAAATTCACTTGTACTGACCTCATTAAATCTAATTTCTTAAGCCAACTTTTAAAAAGGTTTATGTACAAATGGTCTATGTATTTGTACCAACCTCCCATTGTGAATAGTTGCACTTTCCAATCTGATAAATCAATGTTTAATGTAGTTTCCACCTTAGTCAAAATTTTAGGCTAGCCACCTGCTCAGTTCTATTAATTTTGTGATATATTCTGATTTTTTTTCAGATCTAAGACACATGAAATGATAGGTCACAGATCTTATTTTCTTCTCCTTTTATAATCTTGGTAAGGCTTTCACAGACTATTACATCTTAGGAACCTAATAATGTTTAATCACAGGCAGAATGCTCTGCTCCCATCTCATAAAAAGAATTTAGCATTTTAACATAGTGTTTGAAATTAAGGACTTTGGAAATAGGTATCCCAGCAACACCACTTAGAACAGTGTCATTCTTGGGCAAGTTAATTAATCTCACTAGATCTTAGTTCCCTTATCTATAAAATAAGATGACTCTAGTACAGGTCTTAGAGTTGTGGTAAACACTAAATAAATGAGTAGATATAAAGTGCACAAAACACTGTCTGGCATATAGTAAGTGCTTAATAAATGTTAGCTATTCTCTCTGTTATTTTCTATTATATTACCAATTAGAGTCCTGATGCATGAAATTCGTGCAAGAGTAGGCCTTCCTTCCCCCGGCTGCTGGCACCGGCTTCCCTCTGGCACCCGGCACCCGGGCTTTCCTCCAGCCACCAGCTTCATCCAAAAGGTCATCCAGAGGATGTCCAGTCTAATTAGCATATTACTCTTATTATTATAGATAGTATTATAATATATTATATTTTTATATTAATAAATGACAAGACATTACCTCTATGGGGATTTCCACTTATGTCTTAAAAAAAGCCAGCAGAACATATAGCTAAAAACAATTGATAGTACTGGCTGACTTGTACTCACTCCACTCTTTCTCTCTTCTCCAGCATGACATATCTGTCTATGCTGATGAAGCATGCAGTTTCAGAAGACCAAGCCAGGGAAGTATATTTTGATTCAAGGAGAAATCATTATGTTAACTTTCATGTTTTACTGGGTTTGGATTCATGCATTCATATTTTTATGCAGTCATAAAAGTATTTGTATTAGCCCTAGTTTGGCTCAGTGGATAGAGAATAGGCTTGGGGACTGAAGGATCCTGGATTTGATTCCAGTCAAGGGCACATGCCTGGGTTGTGGGCTTGATGCCCAGTTGGGGGCATGCAAAAGGCAGCTGATCAGTGATTCTCTTTCATCATAGGTGTTTCTATCTCTATCTCCCTCTCTCTTCCTCTCTGAAGTCAATAAAAAATACATATTAAGAAAATAAATAATAATTTTAAAGTATCCGTATTACAGTGGAATTAAATTTATATACTTATATAGTAGTAGTAGTATATTTAAGCACCATTTCATCCCTATCTCTACCTTTCTTTCTTTTTCTTTAATATATTTTTATTGATTTCAGTGAGGAAGGGAGAGGGAGAGAGAGATAGAAACATCAATGATGAGAGAGAACCATTGATTGGCTGCCTCCCACACAACCCCCACTGGGGATCTAGTCCACAACCTGGGCATTTACCCTGACTGGGAATCAAACCACAAGGCAACTTCCTGGTTCATAGGTTAACATTCAACCACTGGGCCATGCCAGCTGGGGTCTACCTCTGCCTTTTCAATAAAGGAAATCTCAAGTAATCTATTGTTCTATATCCAAGTTCTTTAGTAACTTGATTATACACCATTTATAGCTTTTCCTTCAATTTCTCAATCCTAATGTTTTAGACCCACTTCTTTGTCAAAATACAGAACTCTCATGAGAGTAAATTCTACCCTGAACTCATTTTGATTTGGAACCCTGAAACTTTGTCTGCATTACCTCTATTTTTTAATTCATGAATTAGGGTTCTACTGTATCCTAGATGGCCCTCATCTGAAACCCAGACATTGTTACCCATCTGACTATTGCCAGATATGCCTTCTTCCATGCCCCTTTACCAGTAAGAATCCCTGGCAGTTGATGTTAATTTAGAAAAGAACCTGTTAATCCACTCTACTTTTCCTACAAGAATAGTTACCTATCCATGATGTGTTACCTTAAATTATCAAGCATTATATAGTAGTATATTCTCAGTAGATAGAATACAGGGGTCTGAAAACTAAGGCAGGAGTGGCTCTATTTATTATAGTTTGTAACCACATGAAGAATTTATATTTTTCATTCCTAAAATTATAACATCTGTTGGCTTGGAAATCTTGGCTCATATAGAGAGAACACTTTCACCATTGGACATTGGAAGATTCCCATTTAAGCTCTAGATACTGCCCAATTACTTTCAATGTTTCTTTGTCAAAATTTATAAATGTTTGTCAAAAGAGCAAGGCTCTTCATACTAAGAAACTAATTAACAAGTAAAAAACTCATCTTTCCTAATGGGGGATAATTAAACATAATAACCAGGAGAAGGTAGGATTTCTGAATCTAAGGAAGAAAAAATGCATTTGATATCCAGGAAATCCATTTGGAATATCTCTTGATATTTCTCTGCCCAATCATGACAGTGAATGGACAAGCATATTAGCCATGGTCTGAGAAAGGTGTGGTCACGAGGAGTTCACAACTCGTAGGAATGAAAGTCTATTTCACTTACCAAGTTAGACGCCTAGACCACCAGATGTGCTAAGGGTGAGAGAACCTAGAATGGATTGTTGGAAAAAAAAGACAATGAGGATTAGTAGTGGACTCACAACCAGCTGCAGCAGCATGGGCTGTAGTTTGTCCCACTAACTGTCACCAATATTGTGACCTGCCCCCAGGAGCAGACTTCAAACAGGAGAATATACCAAAGGAGAGATTGTAGGAAACAGGAAAGAGAAGAGTGCCATTACAGTAAAACTGGGAAATTACACTGAGTGGCCAGATTATTATGATCTCTGAATGCATAATAATCTGGCCACTCAGTGTATATCCTATATAATAAAAGGCTAATATGCAAATTGTCCCCTCGACCAGCAGGCAGGCAACTGCCCATGTCCCCTCCCCCTGGCCAGGCTGGCCGGACCCCACCCATGCATGAATTCATGCACCGGGCCTCTAATATATATATGCATTCAGAGATCATAATAATCAGAGAAAGAGGAGTGGCCACTCAGTGTACATTTCTATAAAACAGCCACAACATCCAGGAAAGTCTGACTAGAACCTATCTAATATTGCAATTTTCCTGGAAAAGAGACCAATCCGATCCTGCAGAAGCTGTTCCTGACATATTGTATGAAGCAAGTGGATGTCACAGTACAAGTGTGTATGGTAATTGACATTGTGGTGCTTTGTCCAGATCCCATCTTTCACTCATTCCCTGGGATGCTGGTCGCTGATGGCTTTTAACTGGCTGAGTTTCTCTCTTAAAATTGCTCTTAGCTAAGAGAGCAACTTGCCCCAAATCACATCCCTTTTCAGAAATAGCCTACATCCAAAAACTGGTCAATGCAGGTGTATGAAAACCCAGCTCCCTTTTCTGACCCTGGCATTTGTCAGTCTTGTGATTGCTTCTTTCTTATTTCCCTTTCCCTTGCCACCACAATGTTAAAAAGCCAGAATATGCCATGGCTTAATTGCACAGTTTGTGAATATATGTATATGTACATGTACACACACATACACACACACACATACACACACACACACACACACATATGTAAAACATAGTAGGAAGGTAGAATTGGGAGCCTCCCAGTGGCCTCCAAATTTATCCTAGGGCTTAACTTGGTTTCAATTTTTCTCATTTAAAAATGCAACCCCCAACTATCCTCAAGTAAGTCAGTACTAGAAACTACATTATGAGATTCAGCTGTGAATTTCTTTAGAGAAATGAACTGGATGACCTGTTGGGGTTTTTTTCCATGTTTTATTTCTCTGAATTCAGGCATTGAAAGCTAACCAACAAAGAAAGCCAGGAACATAAGTCATCTGGGGTTGTTAAAACATGAGGTTAAGCTTTGAAAATACTGTTCAAGAACTGTACTCTTTCCTCAGTTAATAGAGGAGATTTTTATGATGTTTGCCTAGGAATATTCTGACTCCTTTACTTTGGAGGGAGCAATACACAAAATTTGTCTCTATCCATTCCATGTAAGGATAATAACCACTGCTTTTGACCACAGCCCTATAATAAAGTAGGAAAATAATCTGCATACATTTGGATACCTGCTTTTAAACATTCTTAGAGAGAGAGAATTTTTCTTTTTACAGAGTCTTGGAAAGATTCCTAAAGGATAATGATTTTTTTATTATAAAATTGTTCTAAGAAAACCCTAAGTGCTATGACTTAATCCTAGGAGTGAATTAAACCTCAAACATGAAAGTATTCCAAAGAAGACATTGTAGAGCTAAGAAAGAGGAGATAAATTTTCACTAAACTGGTAAATACATTTCTATAAAACAGCACAGTATCCAGGAAAAAGTGACTAGAACTACAAAGTTTCATAGAAGCACATGGGCAAGAAAAAACATTTATCTTTTTTGAAAACATTTTTTGTGGTGTTAAGTATTAAGTAACCAAGATCCCTCATTTTTAATCCAACTATCAATGTGACAAAATAACAAGGGTCAGAAATTCAAAATGGTTGTTAAAGATTAAACACCTTCAATTCTTTGCTGCTTTCTGATTACATGCATGTGTTGTAAATCTTCCTGATTTTAGAATTTTCTAAATTTTTTGCTTCCAAGACCTTGAGTTAAAATGCTCTTGGTTGAGCATCGACCTAGGAACCAGGAGCTCATGGTTCAATTCCTGGCACATGCCCAGGTTGTGGGCTCAGTCCCCAGAAGGGGGCATGCAGGAGACAGCCAATCAAGGTTTCTCTCTTGTCATTGATGTTTCTCTCTTCCTCTCCTTAATTAATAAAAATATACTTTTAAAAATAAATAAGTAAAGTGCTCTTAAAATTATATGGACCCACTCAGAATTCAGATGTTAAAAATATAACTAGAAATGAAAATCTAGGTCAATAGAAGTTTTAAAGTGTGTGTGGTTTCCCCCCATCCCCCCACCCCGAAATAAACTTTCATGGCTTAGTATCTTAGAAGGGGACTCACATTAAAAGAGGTTACCTTTTATACTAGGTAGGATATATCCACTGTTGTTTAATACCACAGTTTATAAAAGTAATATTTAATGAAGTTGTCATGTATTTAACATTTGACAAATATTTATCTGGTACCTATTCTATACCATACAATATGGCCATACAGTAGCAGATGATCATTCAGTTTGCACTTAATACTCCAGTGTTATGAAGTTCTCTGTATCACATGATTTCTCAGTTCATTTGGATAATTAATTGTTAGGATAGAAGTTTTTCATATATTGAATCAATTTAAACATTTAGCCTTAATTTTTATCTCTAGAAAAAACAAAAACAGAATTAATACGTTCAATTGCCTTATTTCTCTTCTTTTAAAACTTCCACATTTGATATGTTGCTCAGACATCTTCACACACCCAAGTGTCTCTTCCTCTCTCTCTCTCTCTCTCTCTCTCTCTCTCTCTCTCTCTGTCTACAAACAAAAACAAAAATTTTATTTATTTCTAAAATAAACTCTTTTCTTTTTCTTGTGCATGGTGGCCTGGTATATCAGCCATGGTCTGAGAAGGGCATGGTGACCAGGAGCTCACAACTTTCAGTATTGTACACTTAAAAATTTTTTAAGAGGGTAGATCTTATGTTAAGTGTGCTTAACAGAATAAAAATTTTTAAATTAAAAAATAAATGCATAGTTTTGCTGTCTTGGAGTCATGAAAAATTGAACCTATGGAGTTGGGTCATTTTTGAAAAGAAAATTTTAATTTGTTTCT
This sequence comes from Plecotus auritus, assembly GCF_963455305.1. Lineage (NCBI taxonomy): Eukaryota > Metazoa > Chordata > Mammalia > Chiroptera > Vespertilionidae > Plecotus > Plecotus auritus. Next base: position 200,490,395 of record NC_137772.1, read on the forward strand.
AGATTTCTCATGAGGGGAATTTGTCTGTAAATTGTTGCTGAATTAATGTGTTTGCAGGGATAAGGAGAGGCCAGGGCTTCATACTTCACTGTCTTGTTTATGTCACCTTCCCCCGTGCATCATTTTCTGAATCTATTCTAGTTCATCAACACCTGTCCTGTAGACTCCAACACATTATCCCCCATCCTGTCCTTGTGAGCACATTTCATCATCTAAGTATATCTTATTCCTTTTTAAATGTCATCTTGTTGAATTCCATAGTTGAGATAATTTTGTTATTTATTTTGCTCTTTCTGGAAGATGTGACTCATCTGAAAATTTAATGAGATTGTCTTCATCTATGCCTTTGAATAAAATATGTTGACCAAAAGGGATTAGAAACAGACTCATCAGGAGAAAAGAGCCAGAGGGGGCTGAGTGAGGAAAGGTCCAGAAGCGCAGCACTAAAAAAAGAGTGCTTGGCATTTAAATTCACTTCAAAGCTGATTGTATCACCACTGTAGTGCATGCATCCCCACTAGCCTAGCCTGCTATATTGGAGATCTCAATGCACATTTAGGGAGCCAACAAGCTTATTACATGTGGTATCCAGGGGCAGTAACTTGGCCCTATTTGCTTTATTCCCTTATTATTCAAAATGCCTAACAGTTAGCAGGTGCTACATAATGATTAGCTAAAATCAATCCAGTGTAACCTAGCGAACTGGGCCAAGAGGACAGAAGGCAAACATAGTTCATCAAAAATTTTACAATGAATCAGATGAAAGTCTCCTGGATGAAGTGATATTTAGAGGATTCCCCAGGCCAGGCCATCCTCATTCCTCCCCACTCCAGAACTTTGAGTCCATGTTAGGCAGGTACTAACAAGAGCCTTGGCATAGAAAGTCCCAAGACCAGGGCAGTCTGAGACAGAACTGTGACAAAGAAGGAAAATATTGTCTTCAGCATCCACACTTTTCCCTTCCAGTTTCTCTTTTTCTATCTACTCCCTCCCCGCTGCTGGTGGAAACAGGTTTGCCTTTGTCATTTCAAGGAGATGTCTGCATTTTAAAAATAGAATTTGGAGAGGACTATGTTGACCAAAAAAAATTAGTCTCAAACAGTGACCCTAAAGGAAGCAAGATAAGCTGCTGAAACAAGATGTTTGGGGCATGGCTCCAAGAGTATCTCTCAAATCACATTACAAAGTAGCAACCTTGTCTGACAACAAGGAAAGAGGCTCTTCTTTGCCACAGGTTTGTCAAGCTGTGAATCAAGTGTGAAGGAAAAGAGGCCCAAACCAACCTCATGCCAGAAAGATTCTCTACATGAAAAGGAAGCTACAGCTTATCTGAACTCCTGGAAATGACTAGTATCTGGAGGCCCTGCATGTTCCCAGTATCTATAAGAAGTCAAGCTTGGTTTGAAGAAAAAGCATGCTAGACCTAACCTTTAGAATGTCAGCTGTGTGTGTGTGTGTGTGCGTGCGTGCGTGCGTGCGTGCGTGCGTGCGTGTGTGTGTGTGTGTGATGAGAGAAAGAGGAGTGGCAAGCTCATTGCAGATAACCCTTCTCTGACTCAGCTCAATGCAAACCCAATTCAAGATCTTCTCCACAGAAGCTCTGTGCTTACTTCTGCCCTAGGAACCATGGGTGGATGGTATTAATTTTCCGTTTTTATAAATGGGTTTATTATAAATGCTTTCACATACATACATATTCCCACTCGTACTAACAGGATCAATGGTTGTAGGTAAAGCAAACATTATCATTAATAATCAAGAGATGTGAAAGCTGGATGTTAGCTAGGTTACAGTCATAAGTAAGATAACCAGCACTGGAACTCAGTTTTTAATACTTGAATATCCCCTTATCCACTACAGGTGAGAAGTTCAGGAGTCTTTTTGCAAAGGCAAAACTAGGACTGGAGAATGTTTGCAAACTGACCAAACTTTGAACAGCTTAGAGGAGTGAGGACCCAACCCTAATGCTAGAAAAAATGTTGAACATGAGAAACTCCTTTGAAGTCATCTTTCACTTTCTGATAAGACTTCCTTGGGAATCATAAAGCCGTATGTTTGAAATCAGTCTAAAATGCATTTTTAAGTGAAAGAGAGTCGGTCTGCTGTCTTGGAACAAACTAGATCTCTTGGACCAAGTCAAATAATTCCATTTTAGTTTTTGCAAGAGGGAAAAATAGACCTGTGCTTCAAAAAATATTTGGTGTTTTTTTTTTTCCTTTGCACTCAGTGACCTGAAAGATGAAAAGAAGGCTTCAAGCCAAACCAAAATATGTCCATGGTTTTTCACAAGCTGAACTGGGTTTGCAAATGTTGCCATTAGAGAGCTTCAAAGTCTTAATTCAAGTCTGTGTGCCTGTCTGGTATACACATACCTTACAATTTTAAACAATAACATGATTTATTTCCTTCACATTAAAAACAAACATATGACTTGCAGAGGCTAAATAAGATCTTGACGAGATTAACTAGGTATTTTTATTTAGATGTTCAAATTCTAAAGCTAGCCTTACGTATACTACAGTATCCGTACTTATAAGCCACTGGTTTTCCAAGATCTTTTGTGAGAGACCACTCCATGGTATAGTTTATCTACCAAAGACACTTTCCCAGCTGTGCTAAGCCTGGTACACATAAACCTGGGCTTTCGAAGAGAATTAACAAAATGCCTCTTTTCTGGTTTCAACTACCAAATGAAATGCAAAAATAAGTCAAGAGATGGGTGGGTGCCCTCAAGTGAAGGTTTTTGGATGTTCCCCATTTAGTGGCGACACTGCTTTGTTTCTGCAACCCAACGTTGGCCAGTGTTTTACTGGACATGTGACTCTTCAGGAAGGGTGAGTTGGAAAGCTTATTTCTTTCTGAGGGGGCATGAAATGTAGGTCACCATCACCCCACCTGTACTCTCTCAGCTTGATTTTCAGTGTCCCTCTCCCTGTCTTTTTGTGTCCCAATAGCTAGAAACAAACAGCCAAAAATTAGAAGAGTAGCCCCCTCCTTTGTTTGACTTCTCCTCATGCCGTAATCTTACATGACCCACCCCTTAGAAGCTCAGGTGTATGTGTCCCTGAAACCAGAATGGCTATCTTTATCCTGGTTCATTTTGTGGCTCTAGTTTTTAGCCAGCGCATGGGCTCTGAAGATCAGGGCCACTCTGCCTAGAGGAGAATAAATATGATAAGGAAGGGGCCTTAAAATGAAGCTATATAACCAATGATAAGTTTGGTTTGGAGCAGAGATGTATGTGTAGCATCCAGGTACAAACATGCAATGGTATAGCATGAGGGTAAGGAAAAAGACATATATGTGATCCTAAGGGTAGGACTATGAACAAAGGGTAAAAAGCACAGGGAGAAATTTCAGTTTCAACGAATACAAAATCTGAGAGACAAGTTCAAATTTGAAAAGGGCTGTGGAGTAGCTTTTCATCATGAGAGTTTTTTAAACCTGTGGATAACACTGCTTGACAGGGACAAAGAAAAGGGGATCCCTGGAGTGGATTGTCAGACCAGATGAAACTTCAGACCTTAATAGTCTATCTTTGTATCTATGCTCAAAGGGGGGAGATATATGAAGCCAGTACTTAAATCCAAAACACCAGCTATTAGCCCCCCTTTCATTCAGAATGGGGAGAAGATTATCTATAATAATAAAAGCATAATATGCTAATTAGACTGGACAGCCGAATGACCTTCTGGACGTCATTCTGGATGTCCTTCTGGATGAAGCCGCAGCAGCGAGGGCCGAGGCAGAGGTGGTTAGGGGCGATCAGACAGGCAGGCTAGCGGTTATGGCCAATCAGGCAGTCAGGCAAAGACAGTTAGGGGCAATCAGGAGTCAGGCGACTTGTTAGGGGCGATCAGGCAGGCAAGTGGTTAGAAGCGATCAGGCAGGCAGGCAGGTCAGCGGTTAGGAGCCAGCAGTCCTAGATTGTGAGAGGGATATCCTGGATTGCGAGAGGGTGCAGGCCAGGCTGAGGGACCACACCTCCCCGCATGTACGAATTTTGCACACTGGGCCTCTAATACATATAAAATGCAAAACACACACACACACACACACACACACAAAAAAAAAAAAAAAAAACAGGCTGAATAAACTGACAAATAGAATGAGCATGCCAGGATAGGCAACTAAGTGTCTGATTATAACTGATCTATTAGATTGGTGAACAGTCACAAAATTAAATTCAGTAAATATTTGACATTTTAGGATGAAAACTTGGCTCTTCATTAACATGTACAGATAACATATTTAAGGTGACAATATTTGGAGCTTGGATTTTACTTTTTGGATAACTGATATAATTCTTTAGTTCTCATTGTAACCATAGTCCTGGGTTGTGAATTAAATGTGTCAAATGCAGGTAACAGTGAAGAACTTCACAAGGAAGGAAGAAAAGAAAGAATTTCTATTACTCTGTAAGTAGCCCATGCCTTATCATCTCAAATATAATTAAACTAATATAAACATGTATTACACATTTTATTTTGCTATGATACATGTGATATAGTATCATAATATCAAATAAATGATGTGAGGCTTTAAAACAGTAGACAGTAGATATGGGTTTTACACCTTGTCCTAACACATACTAGTTTTGTGTTACTTAACAATGTCACTTAGCCTATTCGACCCACAGTTTCCCTCACTTAGAAAATAAAGTTAATATCTGTTCTACCTACCTGATGGATTATTATGGGGATTAAGTTGGAAAATGAGAAATTTTGAACTGCTAAGTGCTTATTTAATATGTAAGGAGGGAAAACATACATAAAAAGAATTCTTGACTCAGGTTAGATATTTTTATCTACACTATTACATACTTCTATATATAGAACTTGTAAAAATATACCCTAGTCAACCACTTTTTAGCAAATCACAAGTCACTTTTTTTAAAAAAAGAGTTATAGGGGGAACCTAATATAAGGTGACAGGAGAAGATTTGACTTTGGGTGGTGGGCACATGGTGCAAGATACAGATCTTGTAACATACAAACCCACACCTGAAACTTGTATGTTTATGTTGACCAATGTCACACTAATAAATTTAATAAATAAATAAATAATTTTATCAATAATTTTTAAAGTAGGAGCTTCCTATAAGCTAGTAGTATACACAGAAATGTAAGAATATACTAATTTATGTACATCTGTGTTTTCCTATAACTTAATACTTCTAACCTAAATCTGAAAATGGAAAACTCTTCATTATATAAAGAACCAACTCAAGGGAAAATCCTAAAATAAGTTTGGTTTTCTACAGTGTCTCTCATTTCTCTGTTGTTTGACCTTCCTTCCACCACCACCCCTTCCTTCTGGGTAAAAGGGTGACCCTATGTCAGCCTTTCCAACCCATATCCCAACCCAAAATCTCCCCTTAAAAAGAAATCTACAGTCAGTCCTGTGTACCCTGATCCATGAAAGTCAATGTGTCATCCTTTCCACAGACAACTACCTTTCAGATTTATCCCCAGATATAGCGCCAGCCTAGCCCCATTTAACTTAAGGAAGATGAGGTATAAGTGAGCAAGTAGAAAAGGTCATGTGCTTAGTTGCCCACTTCCCTCCCCTACCCCAGTTGGCTCTAGAACCTCACAATTCAAATCTCTAAGAGAACCTTTTGTTAATCCTCACCCGAGGATATTTTTCCATTAATTTTTAGGGAGAGTGGAAGAGAGAGGGAAAGACAGAGAGAGAAACATCAATATGAGAGAAACGCATCAATTGGTTGCCTCCTGCACAAGCCCTGACCAGGGCCCTGCAACCAAGGTACGTGCCCTTGACCGGAATTGAACCTGGGACCCCTTTGGTCCACAGGCCTACACGCTTATCCGCTGAGCTAAACTGGCTAGGGCTCTAATAGAATCTTACTAAGCTGTTCTACTAGGCCAGTGGTCGGCAAACTCATTAGTCAACAGAGCCAAATATCAACAGTACAACGATTGAAATTTCTTTTGAGAGCCAAATTTTTTAATCTTAAACTTCTTCTAATGCCACTTCTTCAAAATAGACTCACCCAGGCCATGGTATTTTGTGGAAGAGCCACACTCAAGGGGCCAAAGAGCCGCATGTGGCTCGCAAGCCGCAGTTTGCCGACCACGGTACTAGGCCAATAAGAGAACAACACTAACCTGAACTTTTGGTGTGACTAGCTGTTTTCCTGGTGATTAATCACAAAATGTCAATGTTTATGTAACTACAGTCAAAATCCAAAGGTACCAGCTTGACCAAAACTTTCCTTCTCAATATTACAGTACAGTTCTGTTTGAGTACACAATTTACTAGTACATGAATGTAAGACTGTGTGGTTATATTAAGCTGGCCAGAAAATTATGTTTTCCTTGACAGCAATTAAGGTTTTACCTAAGATCTTCCAGCCTGAAACAATATTTAAAGGTGCATTTTTTAAATTAAGGGAAAAAAATACTGTTAATTAAGCAATGAAACTGTATACCAGGTCCAGAAAACCTATGTTGTATCTCAGTTAAAATGCTCTACATTTGAACAATAATGAGGTGTTTATCAATTAACAGTTTTATAAATAACCATATTAAATATACATTGAAATTACAAAACATCTATTTGCAAAATGTACAGATATTTTCTTCTATAAGAAAAAAATAACAATCCTTACAACATTCATAATTGCTTAAAAAAAGGAAATGTGAACAATAATAAAATGCTGAGTAGTTGCAACATAAAAATTATATAATTTAGACATGGCCGGGTGGCTAAGTTAGTTGGAACAGCATCCCATACATCAATAAGGTTGTGGGTTCAATTCCTGGTCAGGCCACATAACTAGGTTGTGGATTTGATCCCCAGACAGGGCACATATGGAAGTCAACTGATCAATGTTTCTCTCTCCTTCTCCCTCTCTCCTGCTCTCTCTCCCTTTCTCTCTCTAAAATCAATAAAAACATATCCTCAAGTGAGGATATTTTTAAAAATTATATCATTTAACATTAAAAAGAAGCCTAAAGGACCTTCTATCTGATACTTAAATCTCTTTTCCCTCTACCCTAAGGTCTTTGCTAAGCAGTCAACTGATGAAGTACAACTGAAAACATAGACGTATGAAAACTGAGGTCCATCGGTCAGGAAACTATTGTGCATATAGATGATTTTGACTGGTTTGATCTGATGATTAGCCTATAGTGCTAAGCACAATAAAGATATCAATTTGGATTTAGCCAACTTCCTCTTAAATAATAATCCTATATAATAAAGAGCTAATATGCTAATTAGACCGAACAGCAGAACGACTGTCCGGACTACCTTCCGGACGAAGCTGAGGCTGTGAAGGCCGGCCGAGGCTGTGAGGAGCTGTGAGGGTCAGCCAAGGCTGGAGGCTGCAAGGGGCTGCGAGGGCTAGCTGAGGCAGCTGGGGCTGCGAAGGCCAAGCCCCTTGCACAAATTTCGTGCATTGGGCCTCTAGTCATAGTAATAAAAACTAAAGCGGTAATTGCTATTCATTTAAACTCTTTGTGTAACAGACTCTATTTTAAACACTTTACAAAATGGTTCTTTCAGTCCTAAAAATAACCACCTGGGATGGATAGTATTAACTCCATTTTTCAAAAGAGTAAGCTGAGACTCAGAGAGAGTAAATAGTATGCTTAGTGTTACCAGACCAAAAAGAGTAGACTCAGGAGTGAAGCCCACAACTGCCTGTCTCTAAAACACTGTGTTCGTTGATCATGCGTGGATTAGGAAGAGATAGCACCACTGAGGACTACAAGGCTGGTCAAGAGATGTTAAAACTGCAACTAGAATTCATCTAGCCTGGATCAGAGAATCACAAACACTGCACATGAGGGTTTGTGAACTTGACAAACCATGTCAAGGTCAGAGAAATATGCTGACTCTGAAAGGAGCCACTAGATACTATAATTTCATCTGGACAAGAATCAAACATAGAAAAATATTCTGGATAGAAAAAAACAATCAGGCTTGTGCATCCACTACAGGAAAGTAGATTCAGAGTGCAAGGAGTCATAAACACAAGTCAGTCAGGAGAGTGAGGACAAAAAGACCAAACACGTCTCCACTCCCTTCAACCCAACAAGCAATCTGGAGAACAAGAGATAATAGAAATAGGAAGGAAGGTGCAAAGTTAGTCTATGAAACAATGTATGCATTGCATTCAGACTAGGCCATTGGTCGGCAAACTCATTAGTCAACAGAGCCAAATATCAACAGTACAATGATTGAAATTTCTTTTGAGAGCCAAATTTTTTAAACTTAAATAAACTTCTTCTAATGCCACTTCTTCAAAATAGACTTGCCCAGGCCGTGGTATTTTGTGGAAGAGCCACACTCAAGGGGCCAAAGAGCCACATGTGGCTCGCGAGCCGCAGTTTGCCGACCACTGGTCTAGAGGATCCAATATAGTTCAGTTTAGTGCAAATGTTTATTGATTGGGAGTCAGAGACCTAGTTTAAATCTTCTGTTTGCTTTGTACCAGCTGAGCAATGTTGGACAAGGCACATTGCCTATCTGAATATCAATGTGCTCATCAGAGAAATGGGGACTATAATATCTACTCACAAATGATTAGGAGGATTCAGTAAAAATATATTAGAAGATGCTTAGCATAGTCTTCAGCAGCATAAATTTATTCACACGCACACACACACACAAAATGTATTCAATAAGAATCTATTGAGGGCCTGTTTCAGTGACAGCCACCGTTATAAGAACAAGTGATAGAGCAGTGAACAAAAGATATGGTTTCTGCCCTCATGAAGATTACACTCTAAAAATGCTATTTAAGTACTGGTTTGATCTGAACTTCAAATTCATAACACTTTATAGCAGAATCAGGATTCATGACATCATTGAAATCATGAATATGCATAAATGTAAGGTCCTTAAGTTGACTTTGGTAAATCTGTTTCAAATTTACAGGTGCATAGGACTTGTGATGTCAAATTTACAGGTGCATAGGACTGGTGATATCTGACTTAATAAAAAAAAATTCATGTGGGAATGACTGATTATTTCCAACAGGAGTAAATTTAGTGAGTCAAAAAATGGCATAATTTCCTAAAGAAACTGCTTCACCTTAGTTTTGCATCAGAGGAAGGAGAGTGTTCAGAACAAAAGAAGTTTTTACTCCCATTGATTAGACGCATGTGTAGTGTCCTGTGGCCACATTTCGCAAGGTGGAAGATGGCCAGGATGAGAGAGAGTCTGAGGAATAGTTAAGTCAGAATGTTGGGTCAGTGGATAGAACATTGGCCTGTGGACTAAAGGGTCCCAGGTTCAATTCTGGTCAAGGGCACATACCTCGGTTGCAGGTTTGATTCTCGGTGTGCAGGAGACAACCAATGGATGTGTCTCTCTCACTTGGATGTTTCTCTCTTTCTGTCTCTCCCCCTCCCTTCCACTCTCTCTAAAAAAAAATTAATGTAGCTCAGCCAGTGTGGCTCAGTGGTTCAGCATTGACCTACAAACCACAGTTCAATTCCTGGTCAGAGCACATACCCAGGTTTCCAACTCAATTCCCAGTAGTGGGCATGCAGGAGGCAGTTGACCAATGATTCTCTCTTATCATTAATGTTTCTATATCTCTCTCCCTCTCCCTTCCTCTCTGAAATCAATAAAAATATATATTTTTTAAATGCATGAATGGTTGGCTACTCCTTTGCCTGGTACACTCAATCATTCTGATCCACTGAAGTGTTGAGATGGTCCCAGAGTTATGTTGGATCTCCTACTGCCTATTATGTACCCAAAACTATGGACAGACTCAGCCATAGTTCTTGGACGTATGTCTTGCATGTGAGCCTGGGTTTCCAATCCTCTTCTGAACCACTAGGAATTCTGTCCCATCTGTCCAGCCCAGGCCCTTTCTGCCTTTTCTTTCTGCTCTATGTTTTCTAGTCATCAGTCTTCCATCCATTGCTTCATCCTCAAAGACACTATTATCCCAGTCAGAGCAGGCACATGTATTGGCAAAGTAAAAAGTGGGTAAGATTATAACACCTTAATAAAATGTTTTCTCAGTAAATATTTGTTATCTCTTGTTCATTTGTTTCTTTTCTGTTACTTTTCTTTCTTTCTTTGCTTCCTTCTTTCTTCCTTTCTTATTTACTTTTTTTAATTTATTCACTAGAGGCCCAGGGCACGAAATTCTTGCTGGGTGGTGGGGGGGACCTCAGCCCAGCCTAAACCCTCTCCAATCTGGGACCCCTTGAGGGATGTCCAACTGCCCATTTAGGCCCAGTCACAGTGGGATCAGGCCTAAATGGGCAGTCAGACATCCCTCTCACAATCCAGTACTGCTGGCTCCCGACTGCTCGCCTGCCTGCCTGCCTGATTGCCCCTAACCACTTCTGCCTGTGAGCCTGATCACTTCTAACCACTCCCCTGCCAGCCTGATCAATGTCTAACTGCTCCCCTGCTGGCCCAATTGCCCCTAACTGCCCTCCCCTGCCAGCCTGGTCATCCCTAACTGTCCTCCCATGCAGGCCTGGTTGCTCCAAACAGCCCTCCCCTGCTGGCCCAGTCACCCCTAACTGCCCTCCCTTGCCAGTCTGGTTGCCCCCAACTGCCCTCCCCTGCAGGCCTGGTCACCCATAACTGCCCACCCCTGCAGGCCTGGTCACTCCCAACTGCCCTCCCCTGCAGGCCTTGTCCCTCCCAACTGCCCTCCCCTGCAGGCCTGGTCACTCTCAACTGCCCTCTCCTGTAGGCCTGGTCACTCCCAACTGCCCTCCCCTGAAGGCCTGGGTCCCTCCCAACTGTCCTCCCCTGCTGGCCTGACCGCCCACAACTGCCCTCCCCTTCCAACCATCTTGTGGAGGCCATCTTGTGTTCACATGGGGGCAGCCATCTTTGACCACATGGGGCAGCCATCTTGTGTGTTGGAGTGATGGGCAATTTGCATATTACCTCTTTATTATATAGGATTTTTTATTTTTCCATGTTCCTTGAAATAAATGAACTTGAATAGATGACTAGAAGTTCATTGGAAATGTCAGCTCTTCTCATTTGCATTTCCAATGAAAATGTTAACTTCCTGGGGTGGTGAAGAACACCCAATTACTGAAAGTTTGAAAGCATTCATTCATTTATTCATTCAACAAGCACTTACTGAGTGCCAACCATTGTGTGGGGACCATAAAGGAAAGCACTCCTCCTGTGCATCTTCTTACTCTCAATACTTGCTACAACTTCACTTCTGACACCAGGTTTCAGGTTTTCTACACTTCAAGCAATTCCACAACACGAGCTGGATGTCCTACAATTTAGCTCAATCCACCTGAAGTCTCTACCTGGAGACAGTGTCTGACCAAACAGGGTAAGAATCAGTCTTACTAGACTGACTCCCCCCACTTCAGATGCCAATCAGACCTCCAGGTTATTTATTACCTATGCCTCTAACTGATTGGCTATATAAATCAGAGGTTCCTACAACCCCTTCTTTGGGTTTGGTTAATTTGCTGGAGTGGCTCACACAACTCAGAGAAGCATTTTGCTTACATTTACCAGTTTATTATTAAAGATAAAGGTAAGCAGCCAGACAAAAAGATATGTAGATGAAAGTCCATAGGGTCCTGAATGCAGGAGCTCCTGTAATGACATGTGGATGTGTACTCCAACCCAGAAGCTCTCCAAACTCCGTCCTGGTGGAGTGTTTGGAGGTTTCATTACACTGGCATGATTGATTAAACCATTGGCCATTGGTGATTGATTCAACCTCCAGCCCCTCTACCCTCCCTGGATGTGGTGGGACTGAAAGTTCCAATCCTCTAATCCTGGCTGGTTTCCCCAGTAACCATCTTTAGGGGCATCCAAATGTTACCACATTAACATAAACTCAGGTCTGGTTGAAAGAGGCTTGTTTCAAATAACAAAAGACATCCATTTCACCTTCATGGCTCTGGTGCTATTTGAGGAACTAGGAACAAAAGATGCCTCTATAGTTTTTATCACTCAGGAAATTACACAGTTTTAGGAGTTTTGTGTCAGGAACCATGGACAACACCAAATATATACTTATTATAAATCACAATCTCACAGAAACACACACAGCAGAAGTTGCTCTGTCAAGAATGTTGAGGAGGAGTTTCACAGAGGGTGGAAGATGATGAAAGCAAAGTGCTTTCCCAACACTAAGGCTCTATGCTAAGAAAAAAAGAAAGGAAAGGAGGATAACATGTTTTATATTGAAGCAATGGATGCAAAATGCCTCCTATCTGAGAATGGAACAGCATCGCTTCTGTGATTTCCCTGCTGAAACTGCACAACCTGAATCTAATTATCACGAAATAATAGACAAACCCCAATTATTCTATAAAATCACCAGTCGATAATTTCCACAAATGTCAAGGTCAAAAAGCAAAATAACTCCTGAGGAAATGTTCCAGTTTAAAGACTAAAGAGATGTGACAACTAAATGCAAATCGTGATCCCAGAAAAGAGCTATAAAGGACATTACAGGATCAGTTGCTGACATTTGCATATGGACTATGGATCAGACAATAGTATTGTATAAATGTTAAATTTTTGATATTGGTAATTGCATTGTGGTTGTGTAAGAACATGTCTTTGTTTTTAGAAAATAAATCCTGAGGAATAGAAGGGTAAAAGGTATGAAGGGTAGCGGCATACATTACCTCCCCCTCCCCCCAAAATCATCCCAAATGTGCCAATTTGACAGAGGGATTATTTTGAGTTGAAGGCAAACAAGACCAGCAGACTCAGGAAGAACTCTCACTTCTCCTTTAACTGCCTAAGATAATTTAGATGGGGAACCTGTCTAGAAAGAGCTATTACCAGAAATAACATTTTTATCTGAAAGACTTACCTGCATGGCAGGACAAACATCTAACTACCAAACATTTTCTCCTCTCTTCTTCCTGTGAATTGCAGTTCTCCCCCTTTAAAACCCCAACCTCTATCCCATTCCTTAGTTCAGGATAGTATATAAGCCTCAATTGCCTAATTGCCTTTGGGCTTCACATTTTTAAGGAGCTTCTGTATATACAAAATTAAATTTGGTTTCTTCTGTTAATCTGTCTTATATCAATTTCATTATTAAGCCAGCTAAAAAACCTAAAAGAGAAGAAAAAAATTTTCCGCCCTACCAGTGTTAAATTAATTAAATGGGAGGCCATTGGACTGAAATGATTCTACTGCCTATTAGCCTACAAAAGCAAACCAAATTTAAGCCTGTAAAGGCCTTAAGAAATCAAAACCTAAGGCCAACCAATCACAATCAGCCAACTAGGCTTTTTTTATATATTTTTTAAATTGATTTCAGAGTGGAAGGGAGAGGGGAGAGAGAGCTAGAAACATCAATGATGAGAGAGAATCATTGATCGGCTGCCTTCTGCATGTTTCCCACTGGGGATCAAGCCTGCAATCTGAGCATGTGCCCTGACCAGGAATGGAAATGGGATGTCTTGGTTCATAGGTTGACGCTCAACCATTCAGCCATGCCAGTCGGGCTAAGCTTTTTTTTAAATAAAGCAAATGTTTAATCTACAGTCCATCAAATACAGTTGACCTTTGAACAACACGAATTTGAACTGCATGAGTCCACTTACATGCAGATTTTTTTCAATAAGTATATTGGAAAAATTTTTGGAGATTTTCTTAATACCATGAAGCGATCATATCAGTTATGCAAGGCTACCACAAAGCAATCATATTGCTGCTTCTTCATTATCACTGCATGAATTTGATGAATATCAATTCACTGCTCAATTTGAATTGATTTTTGTTCAAATAAACTCTTAAAATGCCTCCGTTTATTTTTTATCAAGGGGCTGGGTGTCTGCAACTTATTGTCAAGTGACTTAGAAAAAAAGAGTGTGGGGAAAGTATACTAGTAAACAATCAATGAATGTGGATAGTGCTATGTGAAGTTCCTTGGATATATGTATGTTCCTTGTACTGAAGCTTGCAATGTTTTTGTAACTTTAAAATATTATCCTAATAAAAAGTTATGTATATATATCTAAAAGGCTAATATGCAAAGTGTCCTTGCGGGAGTTCGACCGGGAGACCAGGAGTTTGATCGCTCGCTATGACGTGCGCTGACCACCAGGGGGGTGCGCGGAGCAAAGGAAAGCCCCAGCCAGCAGCCAGAAGGCCCTGATTGGCCCTGATCACCAGCTAGGCCTAATAAATTCATAATTCTTCACCCCTTTTGGCCTCGTGGGTTCCTCCTTCAGCGACCCTTACATTACCCTTGAGACAGCATGGACGGACCCAAAGAGTATTATGCTAAGTGAAATAAGCCAGTCAGAGAAAGACAAGTACGACATGATCTCACTTATATGTGGTATCTAATGACAAAATAAACTGATGAACAAAGTAGCTTCAGAGTCATAGAAGCATGGAACAGACTGATGAATCTCAGAGGAAATGGGGAGAAGGGGCAGGAAGAGATTAACCAAAGAATTTATATGCATATATGCATAACCCATGGATATAGACAATAGTGCGGTAAAGGCCTGAGGGTGGGGGCGGGGTGGAGGGGCTCAATGGGGAAGAAGGAGGACATCTCTAATATTTTCAACAATAAAGATAAGTTTTAAGACAAAAGAAAACTAGAAATTGGACCAAGGTGTCTTTCTCAAGAGCCCACATTCTCTTCACTAATCAATCTGCTTTTGAGACAATGTAGTTCAGAGATCTATAGATATTTTATAGAGTATTTCAATTTCCTTGTCAACACAGCCCTGCAATATTGGTGTTATCATCCTCACTTTTACATACAAAGAAAATGAGATGGAGAACTAATATGATTTGTTCAAATTCACAAAAGCTAGAAAGTCATGGAGGCAAAATGTCAACACAGTCTGTCCCTTTCACCCATCAAGACAGCATAAATAGATTATATTTTGAAGAATTTGGTATAATCAACAAAATAATAAACTCCCAAGCTAATATTAAATGATCTCATGAGAACTTTCATAAAATAGTCCTCAAGGCAAAAGATGGCTTTTTAATGGTTCTAAACATTGTCAGAAAACTTTTCCTTTTTTCATTTTAATTTAAAAATGTATGCACACTCACACACTAGATCTGTGGCTTTTTCTTACCCCAGTTTATTGTTGGTATTCTCTCTCTTTCCTCCATCCCTCTCTCTGCCTCTTCTATGACCCCCACCCCCTTTCCCTTTCTTCCTTTCTCTCCTTGTACAAAAAGGTCACAAAGTTTCCTGCTGCCCCCTAGTGGTTTCATCCTGGAAATGGCAGACACGTTAGGAAACAAAATCTTTATAGACAATAATAAAATGACACTTTAAATCCTTTAGAATTTTTGAAGACAGTGGGCCCAAGGGGTGAGAGGAAAGGGCCCGTTATCACTGACAAGTTCTTTAACCTCGCAGGGCCTGTACAAATGCACCGTGAAGTGAAAGTTAAAACATTTCCTTTTCACAGTGCCTGTGGGCTGAGATAACACAGTAAACAGTCATGAAGCGCAATACACTCTTAGTAATAGGTAATTATTATTTACTTTTAACAACTTTATAAAGTTGAGTAAATGAGGCTCAGCACAGCTTACTGATTTTTTTAACTTAACTCAGCCAGCAAACCATAGAACTAGGCCCATAATCCAAGTTTTTCTACTCTAAATTCTAATTCTTTTCATACCTCAGTATCTCAAAATAACAGTTGATAAGGAGAAATGTTAATAATTTTAAAGTCGTAAAGGGATATTTTCATACACTCTTGTGTTTTCCATTAAGTCCAAAAAGCA
Organism: Plecotus auritus; assembly: GCF_963455305.1. Lineage (NCBI taxonomy): Eukaryota > Metazoa > Chordata > Mammalia > Chiroptera > Vespertilionidae > Plecotus > Plecotus auritus. Next base: position 200,506,118 of record NC_137772.1, read on the forward strand.
TACATTTCATTGGTCAGTGATCCATCTCTAGAAAGTGTCTTAAAATTGCAAGAAGCACACAAAGATTTGTGTCCAAAACATGTTCGCAAATCATTATTTATCATAGTACTAAGTTGAAATAAACTTTGGTAAAAAAAATAGTAATAGTTTGTATTTATTGAGCAGTTGCTATTTTAAGGGTTATAAATACATCAAAGCATGCAATGAGGTAGGTAGTATTAGTATCTCCACTTAGCATATGAGAAACCTGAGGAACAGAGAGGTTAAGGGCCTTGCCCACTGTCAAGCATTAGGGAGTAGTAGAGCCAGGAATTGAACTGAGATATTTCTCAAGAGTCCATGTTCTACTCACTAATCAATCTGCTTCTGAAACAGCATCATCCATGGATCCACCCCATATTCAATTGCATGGTAGCACTTATGGGGGAATATTGTGCAACCATAAAAATTAGATTTTCAGTAAGTATTAAATTATATGGGAACATGCTTACATTAAAATATTAAGGGGAAAAAAACAGTATGCAAAATGTGAATTATATTATATCAGTCATAGAATGTGTGTGTGTGTGTGTGTGTGTGTGTGTGCGTGCGCGTGCCCAAAGCCAAATCTAAATAATACCTTTCTCCAAGCTATGGGTTATGACTAATTCTGTTTTCTAGATAGCCTGAACTTTTGTAATGAGACAGAACTACTGTGATCATCAAAACATTTAGATGAAAAAATATTTTAGGGTAGCCCTGCCAGGGTAATTCAGTTGGTTAGAGCCATGTCCCAATATGCCAAGGTTGCATGTTTGATCCTGGTCAGGGCACATACAAGAATCAATCCATGAATACATAAATAAGTGAAACAACAAATGGATGTTTCTCTCTCTCTCTCTCTCAAATCAATAAATAAATAAATTAAAGGTGCTTTAAGAAATACCAGAATTTCTAAGAACAGGATTAAGTTTCCCTTTGTAGTAAAATAATGAACCAGGAAGTGTGAATGGAAAAGAATGCATGAAAAACAAAGATTGGGAATAGAGGAAGGATGTTCAGAGCAGAAAGGGAAGCGCCTAGGAGAGACTGTTCACTGGGACGCCAGTGCTGGGTTAACTTAGCACTGGAGCCTGCTTTTGATTGGTGTCAGCTGTTCAGAGGCTATCTTCTGACGGTCATTAGGATTCACTACAGACTGAAGTGGTATGGATGGAGGATCTGATGCCTTCCCTGATAGGAAGACCTATGTCCCCAACAGGTATAATTTCTGATTTGGAGAGTTTCAAAGGTGCTGTGGAAAAAACAGCAAGGACAGCCCTCTTTGGCACAGTAACCCTAAAAGGTTCGCTGCTTTTTGACAGCCCCCTCTGGGCAGGGCCTATCAGCAGCACCAGATGGGGTGGACGTAGGCCCATCTTGAGGTGGCATCTTCCCAACCACCTGCACGAGCCAATCATATCATTCCCAGTGAAAGCCTGCGGCTCAGGATCATAACACTTGGCCCCAAACACTGTACGGTGTGTGCCTTCTCCTGTCTCCCTGAGCAAGTTGAGGTTGAGCTGCAGAGCCTGACCTTCAACATGCCTTTCGAATTCCTCTGCATACAGATTAGATAAGGGTTGGGTTTTGTGTTGCTGTTGTGTGGTTTTTTCCCCCCATTGGAAACTGCCAATTACTTTAGAACTCATTGTTCAGTGCACGGGTCAGATATTTCAGTTTTGCAGCGTGAAGTTGGAGTTGATCTCTTCCCTCGGAAAAACTGCTAGTTGGTAGTGGTCAACAGAAGTCTTGACATAAACATTAGCAAGGAAGGTTCTTGCTGAGACTCGCACAGAAAAGCCCAAAGGAAAAAAGAAAGAAAAGAAAAAAAGCCCAAAGGAAAAATTGGGAGAACTCATTTCAACATGAAGCTACAAGATGGAAGAAGTACATTTAACTCAAACAAATGCTGCCCCTTGACCAACAGATGCAGGAAGATTTTACTCCCAATAACTGCAGCTCCTGCGACAGGAATCTGGCTCCTCAGAGCACAGCTTCCTCTCCTGCTGCTGTTTGCTGGCCTGCAGAGACCCACGGTGAGTTCCCAGGTCGAGCACAATTGGGGAGGTGGTCTCTGTCTGATTAAAGCTCCAATAGAGTTCTTCTGGTGACCTTTCAATGACCTTTAGGTACTATGGGATCTGATTTCATTCAGTCATGGGTAAGTTTTGCTGGCGAAGAGTGTGGAAAAAATTATTTGAAATTGTGAAATTCTTTAGTTTATAAACCTGACATGGACGCTAGAGGTATGGCATTATTTTCTGGATTCTCCACAAAACTTCAGTAAAACTGCTTTTGTAGGACAAATAATGCAAAATTAACCAAGTCTATGTGCCTTTTGACTGTATCATATGGATCAACTCAAAAGAAGTATTATAATTTAAAGTTCCACCTAAGGAAAAACAACCTAATATTAAAAAATAACAGACTACATATTTGACATCTAGTAATATAATGAAGTTTTAGCGTTTACCATAAGAAGGATTTGACAAAATGTGGTATCATTGATTTGTTGTTGTTGTTTCGGCTTAAATAGATTCTCTAAATTTACTTGTAAAGTTGCTATAAAGAGTTATTGGTTGAAATTATTCAAGCAGTCTTAAAATTTTTTTCTAATTTATAACAACTAGATGGTTTAACATGAATAACAGTAAAAATACCAAATGGTATGTTTTTTTAGTTTCAGCAGCAAATCTTTGATATTGACTGGATGGAATTGTATCTCTTAATATATTCCTTAATGAGTATAGTTCATTAGAAAAGCATCATTTCTTTGTCAAGCAGGAAAGATCTTGGGATTTAGATCATTGAAATATGGCTCTATGGGCTAATGGCATTTAGTGAACTTGTATTCAAACTATAATCTTAGTTTAATATGCACTAGGTATCAATAAGTAATATTCAATTGGATCCCCATTAGAAAATGTGTTTTGCCCACTCCTGATTTCCAATAGGAGGGACTTTGCTAGGCCACTCCCGACCACTGTCCACTCTTTATTCACTCTACTATGGGAGGTGGAAAAATTTACTTGATTGGTAACATAAGGAAGGAAAATTGGGTATGCTGAGTTTGACTCTGCTTTTCTTCCTCCGGGAGCTAGCCTGATGGCAAAGGCCAGGAGTTCTGTGTTTCTGCATGAAAGGAATCATACCTGGGTAGGCTGCAATTCAGCACTACCTACAGCTGCGTGGGCAAGCCTGCCTCATTCTTGGGTTTATTTCTAACAAGCCCACTCACCATCAGATCTAAAGATGTGAGCCCCAACATGACATGATTCATAAATGTAAATGATATTTTAGCCTTCATATTTGCTCTTTCTCATTTTTTTTTTAGAGCCTGAATAGGGGAGAGGGCTATAATTTACTGGGAATCCCCTGGAGTACCCAACTTTATTCATCACTTAAGTCTCTTATTAAATAAACTTCAAAGGCTTAATATAGCTTTAGGTATTTATAAAAGAGGTAGTTCTTTAAACACCCATGAGGAAATGTGAAGGAGGTCAGTAGATGAAATAGAAACTAAAACTAAACTTTAAGGTTATTAATTCTTTTCTTCAACATACCCAATGTGCAAAAATAAAAAATACCATGATTTTGGTGATACAAACAAGATCACTTCCTCCTTGGGGAGATGCGCATTTTTGAGCTTTTCAGTGATATGTATTGAAACAAATTCAATCTCTAACACAGGCCACTGATATAGGAAGGATGGGAGCAGTGTAATGATTATAAGTGAAACTTACTTCAGCAAATAATGGTTTTGAGAAGACGGTCTTATAGAGTACAGAAAATCTGCTATCAGATTCATCATCTGATTGGAAAAATTATAATCAAGATTTTTCTTTTCTTATAGGCTGCAATTAAAATCAATTTTGACTTGGCACCAGATTCCTTTGACGATCAATACCAAGGCTGCAGCCAACAGGTCATGGAGGAGCTAAGTCAAGGGGATTATGTCACAGAAGAACTAGAAGCCCAGACAAATTATTACAAGGCCTGGAATAATGCCCATTTAACCTGGCTAAATCGAAATAAAGCTCTCCCTAAGAACATGACGATCACACATGCTGTGGCCATCTTGGTTTACACATTGAACAACAATGTGCGCTCTGAATTCACTAGAGCCATGGCCAGCACTGCCAGGTCTCCATGGCAGTATAAACATTCATTCCATTTCAAATACCTACATTACTACCTGACCTCAGCAATCCAGCTGCTGAGGAAAGGGATTGCCATGAAGAATGACTCTCTGTGCTACCAAGTGCATCATGAGGCCGATTTCTACTTGAAAGCCTACATAGGTGCCACCCTTCGATTTGGCCAATTCCTGCCCACCTCCCTCCTAAGAAAAGAGGCACCGGAGTCTGGGAACCAAACACTATTTACCATATTTACCTGCCTGGGTGCACCTGTACAAGACTTCTCTCTCAGAGAGGAGGTTCTGGTCCCTCCCTATGAGTTGTTTGAAGTTGTAAATATGAGCTACCACCCAAGAGGAAATTGGTTGCAATTGAGGTCAACTGGAAATCTGAGCACATATAACTGTCAGCTGCTAAAAGGTATTATTATTGATTTAAATTGAATTCACTCTTATCAGGATCACAGGCTATTATTCTTTTAAAGGCCAAGAACAGAGAAATCACCCTTCTATAATGATGGAACTGACAGATTAGGGGGGGGGGGGGAGTCTGATTTATTGGTTTCTCCTCTCTTCTTTCTCCTTAACTACCTCTAGGAAAATACATTTCTGCAATAGCACTAACATAGGGGGCATTCTAGATGAGAGAGTAAACCTCTATTGGAAAAGATAGTCTATAAAATATAGCCTCTTTACCTTCTCCCTCAAACTCACTTTTTTGTTATGATCATTTCATAAATAAGGAGTGCTACAAGTAAAGCAGAAGGCATGACTCATTCATTCACTCTTATCTATTAAGTGTCTTCTATGTTCCAGGAACTGGCCTAGGGGGGCCCCGGCAATATAAAAGGAATAAAGCAGAACTACTATACTAGGAAGATTTTAAGTCCAATGAGAAATGGAAATATGAACAAATATCTACACACAAAAGTACAAAGTAACACACCCAATGTTTAAGCAATGGCTGTAGCTGCTCACTGTAGGAAGCTATTCATTCTCTCTGGGGAAAGTGGGGAAGACTTCATAGTAGAGGACCACGGGGAATGGGGGTTTTCAGTGAGAGAAGAAAGGAAGAGTCATTTCAAGCACAAAACAGTATATACAAAATCACAGAGATTTAAAACAGCCTAGTGACTTCAGGGAATCTCCAAAATTCTGGACTGCTGAAATGTAGGATGTGTAGGACATAAAAAAGGATTGGGAATAGAAAGAGAGTAGGAGAGTGAGTGGATCAGGAGAGTTCTGAGGGAGACCAACTATAAAAACTCATGTATTCCATGCCCAGGACTTTTGAACTGCATGCTGTATGTAGGTAACGAGAAGACCCTAGAAGTTTTTAAGGAATGAAGGGAGCATCATTTAGATCAATACTTTAGCAAGAGCTCTGATGATACTGGGGGAAATGAATTGAAGCAGGAGAAATTAGAGATACCACAATACCAAAAAAATATTGTTAAGCTTTTTTTTAGAAAAACACATGGCTGATTCCATTTTATCTTTGTATGTTGCCAGCCATAGTCAATTCACAGAGTAATAGTTCTGTAGCAAACGCTGTGCCCTATTTGATTTAGAGGGAAGGGGAATGTTCTTATCCATATGTGCGGTTGTTTACTCTTTTTAAAAAAATGTATCTTTATTGTTGAAAGTATTACAAATGTCCCCCTTCTCCCCCCGCCAATGAACCCGCCTTCAACCTACCCCCACCCCATCCCCAGACCTTCACCACGCTATTGTCTGTGTCCATGGGTTATGCATATATGCATGTAAGTTCTTTGATGAATCTCTCCCCACCCCTCACTCACCCACCCCTGCCTTCCCTCAGAGATTTGTTGGTCTGTTCCATGCTTCCATGTCTCTGGATCTATTTCATTCATCAGTTTACTTTGTTCATAATATTCTACATATGAATGACATCCTGTGAGACTTGTCTTCCTTTGACTAGCTTATTTCGCTTAGCATAATATTCTCCAGGTACCTCCATGCTGTCTCAAAGGGTAAGAGTTACTTCTTTTTTACAGCTGCATAGTATTCCATATCATAAATGTGCCATAGCTGTTTTATCCACTTATCTACTGATGAGTACTTAGACTGTTTCCAGATCTTAGCTATTGTAAACTGTGCTGCTATGAACATAGGGGTGCATATATTCTTTCTGATGGGTGTTCCTGGATTCTTAGGATATGTTTCCAGAAGTAGGATTGCTGGGTCAAAAGTCAGTTCGATTTTTAATTTTTTGAGGAACCTCAATACTGTTTTCCACAGTGGCTGCACCAGTCTGCATTCCCACCAGCAGTGTACTAGGGTTCCCTTTACTCCACATCTTTGCCAGCACTTGTCATTTGTTGATTTGTTGATGGTAGCCATTCTGGAAGGTGTGAGGTGATACCTCATTGTCATTTTAATTTGCATCTCTCTGATGATTAATGATGTTGAGCAATTTTTCATATGTCGTTTTGGCCATCTGTATGTCCCACTTTGGAGAATTGTCTATTTAGGTCCTTTGCTCATTTTTTCATTGAATTTTTTTTCTTCCTTTTGTTAAGTTGCATGAATTCTTTATATATTTTGGAAATTAAACCCTTATCAGATGTATCATTGGCAAATATTTTCTCCCATACAGTGGGCTCCCTTTGCATTTTGTTGATTTTTTTTTTGCATGTACACGTCCAGTTATACTAACACCATTTATTGAAAAGACTGTCTTGACTCCATTGTATGTTCTTGCCTCCTTTGTCAAATGTTAATTGAGCATAATGGCTTGGGTCAGTTTCTGAGGTCTCTATTCTGTTCCATTGATCTATATGTCTGTTCTTGTGCCATACCAGGCGGTTTTGATTACGGTGGCTTTGTAGTATAATCTAATATCTGGTATTGTGATTTATTTAACTTTGTTCTTCTTTCTCAAGATTGTCATGGATACTCAGGGTCTTTTTTGGGTCCATATAAATTTTTGGAGTATTTGTTCTAGATCTGTGAAATATGCTGTTGGTATTTTAATAGAGATTGCATTGAATCTATAGATTACCTTGGGTAGTGTGGACATATTAATGATGCTAATTCTACCAATCCATGAACATGGTATATTCTTCCACTTATTTATATCTCTCACTGCAAACCCCCATTCCCATTTCAAGTTCCCTATAGTCCTCTACTAGGAAGTCTTCCTTGCTTTCCCCAGAGCGAATGAATAACTTTCTGCAGTGAGCAGCTACAACCATTATTTAAACATCGGGTATGTTACTTTGTACTTTTGTATGCAGAGAAGGCAGCTCCATCCTCTGTTCCACCTTATCTAAGCCTCATCTGCCATTGTGCTAATTAGCACAATCACTTTAGTTGAAGACAAAAAAAACTGTATACACTGGGAATGGACACAACAAATATCCACCTAGCTCTACTAAAAAAAAAAAAAAAAAAGGAGGGTTTTGATTGGCTTCAGAATACTTTCAGCTATAACGGCAATGTGTTTTTCTCAATGAGTAAGCTATATCTGAGAATTTTCTTAAAGTCATTTCTGTCAACTGATAAATATACTCTATTTATCCCAACATCCTGGAGTAGTATTGGATTGATCCATACATGAACAATGGGAGGAGGGAAGTGATGTGTTTTCTGGTCTGGGAGCCTTTCGCTGGTATGGACTGAGATCAATGTGCTGTAGGAGAAGAAAAATAATTTTCCCTCTACCCTTCTAGGTTCTTGGCTGAGACCCACCCCCTGCCACCATAATGAAAAGACAGATTAATGAGAAAAATAATAAATTTATACATACAGGAGCTCCATAAAAATATAAGACTCCAAGGCAATTAGGCAATTGAAGTTTATAATGTTCCTGAGCTAAGGAAAGGAATGGGGGTCTGAGCTTCAAAAGGGAGGAAGACAATTTATAGGAAGATGAGAAGAGTAAATATTTTGGAAAGCCAATGTTTGCCCTGCCATTCAAATTAAGTCTCTCTGACATAAAAGGTTATCTCTGGTAGTAGCTCTCTTCCTTTACAGGAACCTCTAAATTCTTTTAGGCAGTTAAAGGAGAGGTAAAAGCTTTTCCTGAATCTGCTGGCCTTGATTGCCTTCAGCTCAAAATAATCATTATGCCAAAGAGGCATATTTTTGGGTGACATGTTCTGCTTCCTGATTTTCTAGGTAACTGCTTTCTCCCAGTCATCTGGACTGTGTGATTCACCTCAGCCTATAGAACTCACAGGTGGTGTTCTGGAGTACTTCTATCCAATTCCTCATGAAACTGGAATCATCTCAGGAGACTGTTTCTTGTCCTTTTCATTTTTTTTACTAGCAGAAGCCATAAACTATTCTATGTCCCAAAAAGCCCCTATGAGCCAGTAACTTATGCTTCCTCTCTTGTTCCCTCTTAACTTGGAAGACATGATATTTGAAAGCCAACATGAACACATTTAAAACTAGCCAGCCAGGACACTGTAATTCTCCCAATGAAGAGACAATAGATTAAAGAGTATTCCAGCCCTTCAATGTATTTCAAAATTGGTTCTGTTAACTTGCAACTTCAGTTCTCAAGTTCAAAGAGTTCCCATGAATCTGTTGCCTTCAGAGAATTGAGGGGTCAAATCAGTAGCATAATATATTTAGGGAGTGAATTTGCAAAAGAAAAGTTGTTTAAGACATTCTAAACTAATAGCTTTCCCTTCTAATTCTTCTCTCCTCACATGGCCTATACTGGTTACTATAGAAACAGATGTTTTCAGGCCCATGGAAAGACTCAAACTATTTGGCAGGCTAGTGTATGTTAGTTATTTGCCCTTAAATGTTGCTTCTTCAGCAAAATAACCTGTGCCAAAAATCTGTAGACACACAAATACATGCTCTGTTCTGTATTACTGAATTCACAAAGGAGAGGGATTTATTTGTTAAAATGTTTAACATAATCAAAATTCTTAAGCATGTTTATAGAAAAAATATAGTCAGTTGTAGTTGCTTGCAGTGAAAACATGGGCAAATGGCTTAGTTTGTGCCTGTTTCTTTACAGGTAAAATAAAAATAAATTTTTAAATAAAGCCTACCTTATTTGATTCTGAGGAGTAAACACACTTAGAATAGTATCTGACACATGTAAGTACTCAAAATGTTTTCACTACTATTACCATTATTATTATTATTTATTCTATTTTATTAACTTCCTGTTTCCTGCTTTCTTTTACTCTGAGCTTTAATTTTCTCAAATTAGTTTTACCTATTTTGGCATCACATTCACCTTGAAGTAGAATGTCTATCTCAGACAACTGGATGAAAGAATGAGCATGTGATTGAATGAATCTAAGAGAGCACATGGCAGTGGAAAGAAAATAGACTTCTGGCCCTAGATGGTTTGGCTCAGTGGATAGAGCATCAGCCTATGGACTGAAGGGTCTCAAGTTCAGTTCTGACCAAGGGCACATGCCCAGGTTGTGGGCTCAATCCCCAGTGTAGGGCACACAGGAGGCAGCCAATCAGTGATTCTCTCTTATCATTGATGTTTCTATCTCTCTCTCCCTTTTCCTTCCTCTCTGAAATCAATAAAAATATATTTTTTTTTAAAAAAAAGAAAATAGACTTCTGAGCCAGTAAGAACTGGGCATATGTTAGTAGATATGTAAATGACGAAGTCTGAGCCTGTTCCTTCATTTATAAAATGGAGGCATTGCTTGACTAGAGGAAATGTTAATAGCAACAAACACAACTGAAAAACTCCAGAAAAGTATTGTGGATATGGAAGTGGGATAATAGTTCAATGGAGCAAGTGTGTACTTCAGTAATATTTACAGTAAGAATAGAAACAAAGTGTTATTAGTGGGGTTCCCACTTTGTCCCCATCTGTTACCAGTGGAAGTAGAGTTCTTGCGATGTCACAAGGAAAGGAATTTCCTGAGACTGGCATGGGAGGATGAATGATCTTTATTTCCATGAAATTAAACCCCTGGGTTTCCAATATCCCTCCATCCCACTACGGAAAAAAGTTCAGTCTTGTCTTCAGCAGGGCAAGAATTAAGGGCACTGCCCAGAGTCTCCTCTCCATATTAAAACACAGTTCAGTCTAGCAACTGGCTAGCTTAGTTTGTGTTCCCAGCTGCAGTCCACCACATTTGGTGTCTTGACATTTCTGTGTCACAGTTTTACTCACCAAAAAATGAGCATAACACAAATAAAGGATTGTTATGAGGATTAAATGAGTTAATTTATAGCAAGTGCTTAAAACAGATTCTAACACAGAATAAATTACTTAATCAATGTTAGCTTTCATAATGGTGATGAAGATGATAAGTAAGATGGGGATGATGGTGATACTGATAATAATAAAGATGGAAAATCAGGAGATCTCTACCACCAACCAGCTTGGTAACTTGAAATAAATCTCTTAACCTCTTGGTGCCTCTTTCATCATCTACAAAATCTGTAAGCTGAGTTATGTTAATTATAAATATCTGAGAATACTTTTTTCAAAGTAGCTAACTTTAAATACTTTTATTATAAATTATCTAATAAGTTAAAAAAATGAATCAAAGAAGAAATTAGGTAGCTTTTTTTTTCAATCTCTGCTACCTAAAATATCTCTAACTCTTTTGTTTGTTTTTACAGCTTCCAGCAAAAAGTGCATCCCTGCTCCTGTAGTTATTGCTGCCCTCTCCTTTTTGATCATTGTCACCATCTCTTTAAAAAGTGGAGTATAAAGGAACTTTATCATTTTGCTTTTCCTGAGCCCTTTGGCTTTATTCCAGTCAGCGCACCCTATATATCCCTGCAGAATAACTCTGTGTCCCCCACCCCCATCAGCTAATGCAGAGCTGACTCAGCCAACTGCCTATGAGTGGGCCTGTAACTCAGTATGTTTCTTCTCCATGGACACAGAGAAGAAAATGCTGGAGTAGAAAATGACACAATCAGAGTTGATGAGATAAATTCAGGACACTTCTTTGGCTTTGGGAATTGGATGGGGCCTTTTTTTTTTTTTTTTTTTTTTTTTTTTTTTTTTTTTTTGAGTGGAGATTAACACCTCCCTGACAATGGAGCTAACACAGTAAAGAGTTAAGAAATGAAAAAAACTGAGTCCGAATGAGAGTGAACAAGGCCCTAGATCCAACTGTTCCTGAAATTGTATACTGTAGGCTTTTCATTATATAAATGAATAAATTATATTTTGCTTAAATAATTTGAATTAAACTTTTTATTTCACGCAATTGGAGGTGTTATTATGAATATAAGGATACTCCATTTTTTTTATTCAATAGTCCTAAATAAGAACAAATCAGGGAAGAGGGAGAAACCAAGATGGTGGCATAGGTAAACACCTAAACTGCTGCCTCGCACAACAATATCAAAATTACAACTAAAAGACAAAACGGACACCATCCAGAACCACAGGAAAGCTGGCTGAGTGGAAATTCTACAACTAGAAGAAAAGAGGAAAGCTCATTGATACTCAGAGGAGCTGCAAAAGGCTGTGGTACAGAGACTCGCACGCCGAGAGGATGGGTGGCTGTATGCACAGGTAGCTAAGTGCGCGGCTGGCTTTCTAAAGCAGGAGGGAGATGGAAGCTCCCGACTGCACTGAACTACAGTCCCAGGCAAGATGCTGGGAAACCAGATTCATTCGGGGGGAGATCTGGACTGTGAGGAAAAGAGAAAGCACACTGAGACTCGGGAGCTGTGGAAGGCAGAGGTCCAGAGGCACATGCACGCAGAGAGGACTGACTGCTAAATGCATGTGTGGCTGAGTGCGCGGCTGGCTTTCTAAAGTGGGAGGGAGGCCCTAACCGGTTTGGCTCAGTGACTAGAGCATCTGCCTGCGAACTGAAGGGTCCCAGGTTCGATTTTGGTCAAGGTCATGTACCTTGGTTGCGGGCACATCCCCAGTAGGAGATGTGCAGGAGGAAGCTGATCAATGTTTCCCTCTCATCAATGTTTCTAACTCTCTATCCCTCTCCCTTCCTCTCTGTAAAAAAATCAATAAAATATATTTTAAAAAATAAATAAATAAATAAAGTGGGAGGGAGACAGAAGCTCCCGACTGCACTGCACTCCAGTTCCAGGCAAGTTTCTGAGAACCTCGACTCATTCGGGGAGAAACTGGACTGTCAGTCAGCGGGCAAACTTGAGGGCGGCTTTCTCTCAGAGGTGCTTGCAGTGATTACCACGGGACACTGAGACCCAGGGGCCTCATAGGGCAGGGCTGACGGGAAACCAAGGCTGTCTGCTCCACCCTGAAACTCCGCCCCATCCAAGCTGAGCACAAAGGCTTTTGCAATTTGGCAAGTCTTGTCTCATAAGAGTGTCTCCAGCACAGAAGTTTTCCCAACATAGAAACAGCTGATCCTCACAGCCAATTGGCCTGGAGGTCAATTCCTCCCAGTGATACCAACAACAATCAAGACTTAACTACAACAAGGCTGAGCACACAGTCCACAAAGGGGTGCACCAAGAGTGTCCACCTCAGGTAACTGGGGAGGCTGAGCCACTGTGCCCTATAGGACACCTACCACACAAAGCTACTCTACCAACATAGGGAAGCAGCAAAAATGCAGAGACAAAGAAACAGATAACAAATGAAAGAAATGGAGGAAAGCAAATGACTGTAATAGAGTTCAAAACCACAGTTATAAGGTTTTTCAAGAATTTCCTAGAAAAGGCCAATAAATTTAGCGAGACCCTTGAGGATATGAAAAAGAACCAACTAGAAATTAAACATACACTGACTGAAATAAAAAATAATATACAGAGATCCAACAGCAGACTAGAGGATCCCAAAAATCAAATCAAAGATTTGAAATACAAAGAAGCAAAAAACACTCAACCAGAAAAGCAAAAAGAAAAAAGAATCCAAAAAGTTGAAGATAGTGTAAGGAGCCTCTGGGACAACCTCAAGCGTACCAATATCAGAATTATGGGGGTGCCAGAAGAAGGGAGAGAGCAAGATACTGAAAAACTATTTGAAGAAATAATGACAGAAAACTTCCCCCACCTGGTGAAAGAAATAGACTTACAAGTCCAGGAAGTACACAGAACCCCAAACAAAAGGAATCCAAAGAGGACCACACCAAGACACATCACAATTAAAATGCCAAGAGCAAAAGACAAAGAGAGAATCTTAAAAGCAGCAAGAGAAAAACAGTTAATTACCTACAAGGGAGCACCCATACGATTGTCAGCTGATTTCTCAACAGAAACTATGCAGGCCAGACGGGAGTGGCAAGAAATATTCAAAGTGATGAATAGCAAGAACCTACAACCAAGACTACTCTACCCAGAAAAGCTATCATTCAGAATTGAAGGTCAGATAAAGAGCTTCACAGATAAGAAAAAGCTAAAGGAGTTCATCACCACCAAACCAATATTATATGAAATGCTGAAAGGTATTCTTTAAGAAGAGGAGGAAGAAGAAAAAGGTAAAGATAAAAATTATGAACAACAAATACATGTCTATCAACAAGTGAATCTAAAAATCAAGTGAATAAAAAATCTGATGAATAGAATAATCTGGTGAATATAATAGAATCAGGGTCATAGAAAGGGAGTGGACTGACAATTCTCGGGGGGGGGGGAAAGGGGTGTGGGGGGTGCGGGAAGAGATTAGACAAGCCGAAACTGGTTTGGCTCAGTGGATAGAGCGTCGGCCTGTGGACTGAATGGTCCTGGGTTCGATTCCGGTCAAGGGCATGTACCTTGGTTGCGGGCACATCCCCAGTGCGAGGTGTGCAGGAGGCGGCTGATTGATGTTTCTCTCTCATCAATGTTTCTAGCTCTCTATCCCTCTCCCTTCCTCTCTGTAAAATATCAATAAAATATATTTTTTTAAAAAAAAGAGATTAGACAAAAAGCATACACCTATGGATGAGGACAGTGTGGGGGAGGTAAGGGCAGAGGGTGGGATGGGAACCAGGTGGAGGGGAGCTATGAGGGGGGAGAGGAAAAATTGTAATAATCTGAACAATAAAGATTTATTAAATTTTAAAAAAAGAACAAATCAGGGAAGCTTGAGTTAGGAAGCAAAGGACAAATTCTTCATCAAATAGAAAAGCTTTGAGCCCCAGAGACATAATTAAGGATTGAATTTTCTTCAGAGATTTTTATTAGTTTTCAAGACCAAATTAGTGTAGTCTCAGATGGAAAGAAACATGGAAATTTGAGAAATACAAAGGACAGATGGTAGTAAAATTCCATTCACTACCAATAGTGTGTGCTGTATACCCCTTTCTAAACTATTTTACAAGAGTTAAAATTTAAAGTCATATGGTCATTTACAGACAACTTATAGAAAACTGGATCTTAAGTATTCATCGCAAATTTAAATATTTTAGGAAATCATGTGGATGAGTGTGAAGATAAAGATTTGGGAGGAAAAAGACATCTAATTACCAAGCAAATATCAATGACATATTGAGTCTCCATTATGTGTATACAATTAGGTAAAAAGGAGTATAAGTCAATGAATTTCACAGCTGGGAATGTTCTCCACCTCTTCTCTCCAGTAGTATACAAGATGTGAGGTGATGGGAAGAGGGGGTATTACTTTACCTCTTCTCCAAAGACCCTTGTATTTGGCTAAATGGAGTGGAAGTGAGAACCAGCTTCATACCTTGGAATTCTGAAAGTCCATGCTACTTAGAGATTTGGATAAGAAACAACAAAAGTGAAAATCAACTCATCTAGCCCCAGTAGGACTTCCTGAAGGGTCTCTGTCATGATAGAAGAGACTCATTGGAAAATTAGAGGCATAAAATCACCTGGTAGAGAACTCAGCCATCTAGTACTATCATTGTTTACATTGGGATTCTGAGAATATCAGGGACAAGGGCACCTCTCTCACCTAGTTTGCATTGGCCTCTACGCCCAATAAAGCAAGCATAGAATTTCCATAAAGATAATTTCTATGATTCATTGTACAGAGACTTCGGCAGGTTTGTGGCTACCTAGTAAAGATCCATTCTGGGGGCCTGGATCCAGGAAAACTTTGCAGTGAGCTTTTGTTGGTAAGGCAGTGATAAAATGTGTAAGGAATAGCCTCCCACATAGGAAATACCAAAATAAAGAGGAAAATCAAGTCTTCCATTCATGAAAATTCAAAAGAGAGATTCCTTCTAGCTAAGGCAAGAGGAGAAGCTTCAAGTAAAGGGCAGCATTTGAGTGAGGTCTTGGGACATTGGTGTGGGAGCAAGGGGTAAAAGAAAGGAGAAAAAAACAGGTAGGGACAGGTATGTATCAAGTGCGTAGTGCCAAAAATGAGTACAAATAATAAGCACTTGGAGTTTAGAGAAAAATTAGATTCCTCTGGCCTGGGGTTGTATATAGCCTTCTATCAGAGGAGAGGCTCAGGAGAGGGGCTTCAGGTTGGTGGGAAAGAAAGCTGAGTAGAAAAAAGAAGTGAGATATAAGAATGATCAATGTATATAAAGGTCAGAAAATAGGTCTGCAAGAGTGAAGCAGTAATGTAGACGGAAAGTTGAAGCCATCCAGTGAAGCTCAAAAGCCAGCCTAAAGCATCTGATCTCCATGAGAAATCAATTTCCTGGATAAGACAATTCTCCCAAATCAGTTACTCTTAAGAAGGCTCCCACTATCAGTAGCAGCAGCATCCCTAAAGAGCCTGTTAGAAATGTGAATTCTAGGCCCTAGACCCAAATCTACAGAATGAGCAAACCAGAAATTGGTGTTTAACAAGCCCTCCAGGCTTGTGACTTACATGATTATAATTCTTAAGGGAATAACCACATTTTTTAAAAGATAACTTAAGTCTTCCTCCTCCTGATGCTGCTGCTTTACTGAATAAAGTCTCTGGAAATAGAAATGATTCTCTTGAAACAAGTAAATGTATGGGTTTACTTCAGGAGGAATGTATATCATTTGCATCCCCTCAATCTCTGCCTGAGTCCCAATATCTTGAGCAAGAAGTCTATAAAGGGGACCATTGATTTAAATTAATTCAAAGTCTGAGTTCATGAAACTTTAGGAGACCAGTTTCAAAAACTTCTCTATAATTTCTGCTCTTTTTTTTATCTTCTGAAGATAAATAGACCTTCCAATGTGCATAAACTCACATGGATTATTGAAAGAGATTACATTATAATGTTGCTTAGTATTTATCATCTATAGTAATTTTATTAAAGTAACACATGCACTTCTCTTTTTGTAAATACAAAAATACTCCAGCCCCATTTATTATTTTTATCTTTATAAAAAGATCTTTATAACTAGAGGCACGTGCACGAATTTCATGCACGGGAAGGGAGGTGACCCTCAGTCAGGCCTGCACTCTTTCCAATCTGGGACCCCTTGGGGGATGTCCGACTGCCAGTTTAGGCCCGATCCTGCAGGGGCCTAAACTGGCAGTCAGACATCCCTCTCGCAATCCAGGACAACTGGCTCCTAACCACTCACCTGCCTTCCTGCCTAATGCCCCCAACTGCCCGCCCCTGCTGTTATTGGCTCCTAGGCAGCCATTGGCTCTTCTGATAAATCCAGAACAGCCCCGCTGACAGCTGTCTCTCTCTCCGAGCCTATCTCTGGGCCTGATCTGCAGCTTCTGTGGCAGCTGCTGATCAGGCCCTGCCTCTCTCCCCATGCCAGCTTTGCCCCGCCCACCCACCAGCCACCAGCCTTGCTGTGATAGGAGCCTGTGGGCCACAGGGGAGGGACTGAGAGGAGCTCCATGTACTTCCTGGTGACCATTCGTTTGGTCGTTTTGGTCACTATGGACACTGGCTTTTATATATTAGGTATATACTGAGTGACCAGATTATTATGACCTCTGAACGCATAATAATCTGGCCACTCAGTGTATATATATGTATATATTAGAGGCCCAGTGCATGAATTCATGCATGGGTGGGGTCCGGCCAGCCTGGCCAGAGGGAGGGGACATGGGCGGTTGGCCGGCCTGCCTGCTGGTCGAACTCCTGGTGAAGGGGACAATTTGCATATTATCCTTTTATTATATAGGATATACACTGAGTGGCCAGATTATTATGCGTTCAGAGATCATAATAATCTGGCCACTCAGTGTAGTGTTCTAATATGTCTATCTGTGTGTCCTGAAGTTCTCTATTTACTCTTACTTTAAAAAAAAATTAATTCAGTGAAAGAAAATTTCAGTAGAGTTTGGTTTGATTGAGAAATCAGGATTCCTGGCCTGAGTTGTCTAATGATCTGAATCAAATTAACTTATACTGAGTGGACCAGTTCTTGATTTGGTAAAATTCAAAAGAGATTTCTTTAGCTAGATGCTTTCAGAGATACCAAGATGTACTAAAAATTGTCTACTGATAAAAAGGGAAGCTATTATAAGTATTAGAGGACTTTTCTGTCTTTCTTCCTTTTATTATTTTTTAGTAATCATGCATTTTGTTTTGCTTTTGCTTTATGGCAATTCATTTTTTTCTCCCTACTTATGTTTCATTCAAAGAGGTCATACTGTGTCCAAGGTCTCAAAGGAGGAATGAGATGAGGCATAAGATAGAACCAAGTGCCCCTTCCCAATTTTGTTCTTCTCTACCTGAAAAAAATTGAGTGTAAATGAGAGTTAACCCAAATCAAAGTCCTTGAGGGAAATATTAAATAAGAGTGATAGGATTGAGAGGATTATAGCTTTCCCCTAATGTTTTCTTCCACAAGCTGAGAAGCAGCAGCAGACAAGTAGTCACTAGAGTGGTGCCCAGTGGTGAGAAAATGGCTGTGAGTCGCACTGTGAGTGAGGCCAGCATCTGAAGATTATTATTGAAATAGGCACCACTCATCTCTAACATTAAGGGGCCACACTAGCCACCATTTCCACTGGCATCTCCGGAGGACTTCCCTTGAACTACCATTATATCACAGAAGGGTCCGACCCTTCATGGTTCTTGTCCCATTCATTTCCACATGGATCCCCCAGCTGTTGAAACATTCTGAGACACAAACTACAACCAAGAGGAGGGAGTGAAACCCAGGACACATACAGGTTCCAAAAAAGTAGCAAAGTGAGAGCAGCGCCTCCCTACTCCCATTTATACGTAGATGTGTATTTTTTGAGGGGAGAATAGCAAATGGATCAGCTCAAGATTCTCCTCAATATAAGACACCAATTAACAGATATCTATTGCAAATGAATGAGGTTTCAGCTTTGGAGCTGAGACAAAATGCAGAATTAATGTATTAAAAGGCATGCTTTTTCCAAGCCCTCAAAACCCTGGAAATAGTCAAAATCCCCTTTACCCTCACCACTGGATATTGTGATGGTCTTATTGTTAGGGAGCAAGGAAAGAATGCCTTAGTTAAGATTACAGTGGTAATTACAATGACAGCCTTGGCTTTGGAGCTGAGCTCTTGGCTGGGCTAACAAAAGTGCAACTTTCAAGTAGCTATAAGTAAGGAGGTTATGTTGATGGAAGTGACTGCATGGAAGGTTAAAAAGTACATAGAATACCTTCTTCTTCCCTCTTCATCAAAAGCTCACAAATAATTTCTTTCCCTTTCAGTTTCTCATGTTTCAGCCTTTTTTTACAAAAAATATATTTTTATTGATTTCAGAGAGGAAGGGAGAGGGAGAGAGAGATAGAAACATCAATGATGAGGGAGAATCACTGATTGGCTGCCTCCTGGACACTGCACACTGGGGATCAAGCTCACAACCTGGGCATGTGCCCTGACCAGGAATCCAACCCTGACCTCCTGGTTCATAGGTTGATACTCAACCACTGAGCCACACCAGCCAGGGTGGTTTTTTTTAATAGAGTACAGAGACATTTTCTTTTTAAAGGAGAAAATAAGGTTTAAATTTTAAATGAGAAAATGTTTAAGTAAGGAAAATAACTTAAGCATTTTCCCTCAAAAAGAAAATTCCAACAAATAACTAGAGTTATTAATTGCTTTTCTTATTCTCAACAAAGTTCCTATTAGTTGTCAAGTGAAATAGGGCAATCTTGAGAGCATACACTCATTTAGAACACATGAGAGCCAAAGACTTTATGGTAGATAAATGGACTTACCTAACTTTTCTTCCCTGCTACAAGCACATCTCAGACAAGTGTCATGGCAATTTCATTGTGAAAAATTAGATCACCTCCAATTTTCATCCTCTAATATAGGCTAATCATAAGATCTCAGTAGGAGACCAATGAAAACAAATCATATACTCTAATTTTATTCATGTAATAAAATTATATTACTTCTCATTCATTTTTCTTATTTCCTTCTGGATAAATCTAATAAAAATATTGATTAGATTGTTTATGATAGCCAAGGCCCTGAGGTATATAGAAGTTGGTATATGAGTGACAAAAATGCAGAGGGTTACTTTATATGCTTCCCAATTCCGAACATCATTTCTGCCAGATTATCTATTGATAATGTTTATATTTACCTGGACTTCGCACTATCGTAACTAGAAATAGAATTACTAAGAGTGAAAATTAGTTTAAGGTTATTTAAATTATCCTTTAAGATGATATATAATGTTTAGAAACATCCTCAAATCAAATGTAGTATCACCTTGATTTTTTAACAATATATTCTTTTTAGTAATACCATTTCAAGCGGGCTTTTTTATTCTTTTTATTTGACTAAAGCAAACTTGAAGTAAATTGTTTGCCAAGTGACTACTCTTTGCACCAATGTCCCATTAGACCACATGCCTAGCATCAAAGATCTAAAAGTGTGCTATGAAAACTCACAGGATTTGAACTCATTTTCTGCCAGAAATGAGCACTTCTGTTGCACTTCTACTAGTCATTGACTTTCTTAATCCCATATGCACTAATTTCCAGAGTCTGTATGGCCTTTTGGAGGATCTCTAAGGTTGGTCTCATATTTTTAACAATTTGCTCCAATTGTTCTGCGGCTGACTCAAGGGTATTCTTAGCATTCGCAATTTTTAGTGCATTCTGCAACTTTTTCACAGTGTCTACTGTAGTGATTTGGGATGGACCTGCACTTGAGCTTTGTTCAGATGTGGTAGCATCTGATTGCTCTTTGGTGTCTTTTCTATAGAAGTCACTTAATTGAAGACTCATGATGGGATGCATCATCAAGAGTGAAAGAGCAGATTCCAAACTCGAAATGATGTTACCACTACTCATCAGAGAGACAATGAATGGGATATGGACCTGTGCTAACTTTTCTTTAGATGACTGCTGCAACTCTTTTATATTGGTATTCTTCTCAACCACTGAGCACATCGCTGTTGCCATCTTGGAAAATAAAGGTGACTTTTGTGTGTTGTCATCCTTGGCTGCCACTACAGATTGCATCTCCTTAAAAATTCTGACCATTTGTTCAAAGACTTCCTTAACATAA
This sequence comes from Plecotus auritus, assembly GCF_963455305.1. Classification (NCBI taxonomy): domain Eukaryota; kingdom Metazoa; phylum Chordata; class Mammalia; order Chiroptera; family Vespertilionidae; genus Plecotus; species Plecotus auritus. The sequence goes on from NC_137772.1 coordinate 200,526,549, forward strand.
CTATCTTCTTTCACAGCCATTGAGATGATCTGAGAATTCATGCAGCTATTAAACAATTCGGTGAGTGTGTTTGTGAAGGAAGCAAAATCTTGAATGTGAAGAAAGAATGTTTTGGCAGCTTGAACCAGCCTCTCTTTATCCTTTTCTGACTTTGAAGACATTTCTCCAACAAAATGTTTCAGCACTGCAAAACAAAGAAGGAATCCAAATGAAAACTAAAAGAATATTTGTTAGCCATAAAAAAAAGACACAAAGTATTATCTAAATATGAAGAAGACTCCTATTAAGGGTTGGAAAGCTACACAAGCTTTAAAGCAGAAATGATCCTCTGCTTTAATAAAAATAATACCAAAACTATTAAACCCGAGTAAGAGTGTTTCATTGGATTTAAACCACATATCAAATATTATGTGCTGGATCCTGAACTGGATATGTTGTTATATATAGTGACACTATTCTCAGGTATTACCCTCAATAAGCATTAAATCTAGTGGAAAAGATTGAGTAAAGTATTACAAATTATACAGAGAGGCTGTGGTTCTAGTTAAGATAGAGCAAGTACCTTCCATACAATTTTTCCTACTGATTACAACTAAAAATCTCAGACAAACTATACAAAGTAACAATCAGGTAACTCTGAAAGATGGATAACAGCAGACTGAAGAGGTAGAGAATGCAGCATTTCAAAGAAGATCAAGGCCATTTGATGCAAAAACCCAAAATGTCTGTCCTGTCTAAAAATGTTTCAGTACTTTAATTACAAACTTCATCTTTTGCTATAGAGAGGAGTGTTAATGTCACTAACCATTGTTCATCATCCTATTTTTATTTTGTGTGTGTGTGTGTGTGTGTGTGTGTGTGTGTATCTCCTCTAAAATTTTGTTATATCAATCATCTTCTCTTTCTTTTATGCTGTGGACTAAATAGTACCCCCCAAAAAATCATATGCTGAAGCTTTAACCCTCAGTATGACTATATCTGGAGATAGGGCATATAAAGTAGTAAGATTAAATGAGGTCCTAAGGGCACAGTTCTGATATGATAGGATTAGTGTTCTTGTAAAAGGAAATACCAGAGATCTCACTCACTTACTCTCTCAGTCATGTGAGAGTGCAATGAGGTGACTACCTGCAAATCAGGAAGAGAGCCCTCCCCAAAAACTGACTGGGCTGACACTTAATGTTAGATTTCCCAGCCTTCAGAACTGTGAGAAAATAAATTTCTGTTTTTTAAGCCATCCAACCCATGGTATTTTGTTATGGCTGCCAAATGGCATCTTCCACCTTCTCACTCTTCATTTTTCCTTCTCCTTTACGTACATATTCAGTTTCCTCCTCAATTAAAAAAAAAATTGACCCTGACTTCAAGTAATGATGCCATCTCACTCCTTCCTTTCTCAAATTTCTCACAAGAGAAATTGTAATTTATTCTGTCCCCCATTGTTTTCCTATAAGGCACCAATTACTTCTAATTATCACATCTGTTAGCCTATTTCCAGACCCTTGCCATTTTGAGTTCTTGGCATTATTTAAAATTGCTAATTACCTCTTCCTACTTCAAAATTTTCTCTTCATGAGGCCTCCATGATGTATAAATCTGGTCTTTCTGTATCCTAAGCCTTTATTTTTTTCCCCACAGGTTTGTCTTCCTCCTTACCACCAATAGCTCTCCAGTCCCCTAAGCTCAGCAAGGCTGTGTCTTCGACCCTCATAATATTCTACACTTTCTCTCTTGGAGATCTCAACTGTCCCCATAACTTACAAATGCCATCTGTATACAGATGACTCCTAAATCTCCTAGTGTAGCCTCAGCAGTTCTCCTGATCTCCAGGTCTTCATTTGCAGCTACCTAGTGGTCATCTCTATAGGTGACTATGTCAGTATACTCCACACCATGTATCCAAAAACTGCACTTGTCTTTTCAAAAACCAAACACTTTTTCCTCTTAATCTATGCTTTATTTTCACTTTATTTTCCATATCAGATCTGTCCCTAAGATTTGTTAATTCTCGCTGAACTTATTCTACCTATCCCCTCCCTGACAGTCCCATAACTACCACTCCAGTTACCTCTCATCTCGGGAGATAACTTTAATACTGTCACATTTGGTCTCAATACCTTTAGTCCAGAGGCTACAAATGCAGTTCACAGGCAAAATCCAACCAGCAGATGTGTTTTATTAGACCACCGCAATGTATGTTCAAAATTCATATCAGTTGCCAAATTTAAAAACTGAAAGACAGAAATTTTGATTTCTAGTGATTATTTTAAAAATGAGATGAACTGACAGCATTAGGCCCAGGATCTGAGTTGTAAATATTACCCAGAGTTGTAGTGTTCCTCTTTAGACTAGACATTCACCCTCTACACCCTTTTGTCTTACACTAAGTGTTTCAAGTACTTACATATCTTGTCCAGCTAATGTATGCATTGGAGCTGCTAACCAATGTTTACTGCTCATACCAACTAATTCAGTTTATATAAAGTGACTTTTCCTAAATCTAAACCTCCTAATATTATCTCACAATTAAAAACCTTTAGTGGTTCAATATTGCTTAAAGAATAAAATAGAGGAGAAACCAAGATGGCGACATAGGTAAACACCTGAACTTGCTGCCTCGCACAACCACTTCAAAACTACAACTAAAAGACAAAATGGACATGATCCAGAACCACAGAAAGGCTGGCTGAGTGGAAATTCTACAACTAGAAGGAAAGAGAAAAGCACACTGAGACTCAGAGGAGCTGCGGAAGTAAAGTACAGAGGTACGGAGGCACGCGCACAGAAAGGGCTGGCAACTGAGTATGCAGCTGGCTTTTTCAATCCACAGGGAGACACAAGCTCCCAACTGCTCTGAACTCCAGTTCCAGGCGAGACTCTGGGGACCCAGACTCATACGGGGAGAAACTGGACTGTCTGGCAATGGGCAGAACTCGAGGGCAGCTTTCTCTCAGAGGTGCTTGCAGTGATTACCAAGGGACACTGAGACCTGGGGGCCTCTTAGGGCAGGGTGGATGGGAAGCCATTGTTGTTTGCTCCGCCCTGAGACTCTGCCCCATCCAAGCTGTGCGCAGAAGCTTTTGCATATGAATGGCCTGGACCTTTGAAATCTAAACTTACCTAATAAACTGCAGCGGAGTCAGAGATACCCAAAACATCCAAAAGAAGGCACAAGGCCCCACAGCAGCTTGCATTGCTTCACAGCTGGGCCTCATCTGGGCACCTCCAAAACCCAAACAAAGAAGAGGAATCTGCAGATCTCTCCGTAGCTCCTGCTGGGTGGCCTCAGGCTAAATTAGCACCTCCTTGGAGATCCAAGAGCCAGTGTACCCAGGGGTCAGAGTAGGACCATCCAGATTATAACTCCTCAGTTCCATAAGGGACACACTCAGGGGGCAGACTCAGTGAGCACCAAAGCCCCACTGAAGCAAGTCTTGCCTCATAAGGGTGTCTCCAGCACAGAAGTTCTCCCATTGTAAACACAGCTGATCCTCACAGCCAATTGGCCTGGAGGTCAATTCCTCCCAGTGATACCAACAACAATCAAAGCTTAACTACAGCCGAAACCGGTTTGGCTCAGTGGATAGAGCGTCGGCCTGCAGACTGAATGGTCCCGGGTTCAATTCCGGTCAAGGGCATGTACCTTGGTTGTGGGCACATCCCCAGTGGGAGGTGTGCAGGAGGCAGCTGATCAATGTTTCTCTCTCATCGATGTTTCTAGCTCTCTATCCCTCTCCCTTCCTCTCTGTAAAATATCAATAAAATATATTTTAAAAAAAAAAAAAAAGCTTAACTACAACAAGACTGTGCACACAGCCCACAAAGGGGTGCACCAAGAGTATCCACCTCAGGTAACTGGGGAGGCTGAGCCACTGGGCCCTATAGGATATCTAGCACACAAAGCCACTCTATCAACTCAGGGAAGCAGCCAAAATGTGGAGACAAAGAAACAGATCACAAATGAAAGAAATGGAGGAAAGCAAATGACTGGATATAGAGTTCAAAACCACGGTTATAAGGTTTTTCAAGAATTTCCTAGAAAAGGCCAATAAATTTAGTGAGACCCTCGAGGATATGAAAAAGGACCAACTAGAAATTAAGCACACACTGACTGAAATAAAAAAATAATATACAGAGATCCAACAGCAGACTAGAGGATCGCAAGAATCAAGTCAAAGATTTGAAATACAAAGAAGCAAAAAACACTCAACCAGAAAAGAAAAAAGAAAAAAGAATCCAAAAATATGAAGATAGTGTAAGGAGCCTCTGGGACAACCTCTGGGAATAATAACATCCGAATTATGGGGGTGCCAGAAGAAGAGAGAGAACAAGATACTAAAAACCTATTTGAAGAAATAATGACAGAAAACTTCCCCCACCTGGTGAAAGAAATAGACTTACAAGTCCAGAAAGCACAGAGAACCCCATACAAAATGAACCCAAAGAGGACCACACCAAGACACATCATAATTAAAATGCCAAGAGCAAAAGACAAAGAGAGAATCTTAAAAGCAGCAAGAGAAAAACAGTTAATTACCTACACGGGAGCACCCATATGATTGTCAGCTGATTTCTCAACAGAAACTATGCAGGCCAGACGGGAGTGGCAAGAAATTTTCAATGTGATGAATAGCAAGAACCTACAATCAAGATTACTCTACCCAGCAAAGCTATCATTCAGAATTGAAGGGCAGATAAAGAGCTTCACAGATAAGAAAAAGCTAAAGGAGTTCATCACCACCAAACCAGTATTATATGAAATGCTGAAAGGTATTCTTTAAGAAGAGGAAGAAGAAGAAAAAGGTAAAGATAAAAATTATGAACAACAAATACAATTTTATCGACAAGTGAATCTAAAAATCAAGTGAATAAAAAATCTGGTGAACAGAATAATCTGGTGAATATAATAGAATCAGGGTCATAGAAAGGGAGTGGACTGACAATCCTCGGGGGGAAACGGGTGTGGGGGGGTGCGGGAAGAGACTGGACAAAAATCATATACCTATGGATGAGGACAGTGGCGGGCGGGGGGGGGGGGGGCAAGTGTAGGGGGAGGGGTGGGAACTGGGTGGAGGGGAGCTATGGGGGGAAAAAAGAGGAACAACTGTAATAATCTGAACAATAAAGATTTAATAAATATTTTTTTAAAATTAATAAATAAAATAAAGAATAAAATAAATCTACTTCCCTTCCCTTCACAGCTTTCATATATACCTTGTACCACCAGCATAGTGGATTTTCCCCCCTGAAAATGCTCAACAGTTTTTTGTGCATCTGCTTAGTATACCCTGTACCCATATCCATACCCCAGCTCCTACACACCTGTGGAAATCCTGCTTATCTTTCCATACCTAGTTCAGACTCACGGACTACATCTGCTTTTTGCTTTTTTCACCATGTCCCTACCTGGTGGGGCCCGAGGATACATCCACTACAAATTAACCCATTGGAATAAAAATAAAATAATATCCCACTCAGTATTTCCTTAGGACTGTAATAGGCAGCACCCTTAGATTTTATGTCTCCTAGCTAGCATCTTGGTTCTTTTCCCTCTAACCACACAATAACAGAAATTATTATTATTGTTAATATAAGAAGAAGAGCTTCCATTTAGTCAGCTTTTGCCATAGATCAGACACTATGCCAAGTCCTTCACATGCATTATCTAAAACATTATCTCATTCAATCCTTATAACAATCCATAAATTATGTACTCATACTCACATTACACCAATGAAAATATTTAGAGAGAGTGACTTTCCCAAGGATACTTGGTTAGTAAGTGGCACTTTGGGTACACAAAATCAGGACTTATTCAAAAGCCTGCAGTCTCACCACAAAATTATACTGGGCTGAGTGATTCTCCTGCTTCTGGAGAAATAATTGGGGATTAGGACAGAATCCAGAAAAAGATGGGAGACTCTGATCTAAACTTTAAGCTAAAAGAGTCAAGTTGGTCTTTAAGGTTTTTATATTGTTAAGACATTCACCAGATAACAAGAAAGATAGTGATAAGCATCAGAGGAATTAATAGCACACCAAAAAATTCACATTTGGCTGGAAATATATTTGGATTTATATCTCTTAGGAACCTAAACAAAGCAGTCAGCAACAGATGGAGGTACAACTGCAACAGAAGCTAAAGGAAACATAGTATCTAGACTAGTTGACAAGATGAAATCCCAAAATCTGAGAGCTGCAATCAAAGAGCCATCTTCTCTACTGAATTGAATTAGTTCAGTTGTATAGCCCTTTTCAAGAATAAAAAGTCCATTAAAGAACATAAAACTAAATAAATTTTACCATGTTATTAGTCTTTCAAATTATAATTACTTAATATAAGAAATAGAAGAATTCTGGGAACTAAGTCATGTAAAAATAGTCCATAAACCAGGCAGGCAGAGGGACCCAGCAGAGAAGAGCAAAGCCTGTAAGTCATCACATTCCATCAGAAACATCCAGATTAAACCAAGTGAAACAGCACTTCAACAACACTACTAAACAACTGCTGGGACTACTGAACTCGGAAACACTGCAAGGTAAGCAATCTGGGTGTTTCTAATATTGTTCCTCAATATTATAGGCAATTTGAAATAACATGTCAGTCCTAAACCTAGCCATCAATATAATAAAGTAACAAAACAACTTTGTTTTCAGAGGATATCATAGCATGTTCCTTGTGATTATTTATTTCTCTGAAAATAATAAAGAAGAAAATTTATAGCTCATATAACTGTCAGAGAAGACAAAGTGGTAAAGAAATCCATTTTAGAAAGAATTAAGGATGAAATGACACCTGTGTCACTGTGTGTTCACATGAATTGTTAAATGTCCTTTTATGTCACTAATCACATCAATATTAATTTCAAATTACATCATTATTAATTTCTCTCTTTAAATTTCTATACCATTTGACAGTCAGTGCACTACTTTTATTCACAGAAGTATCCTGAGAAATTTTTATTTGAATATGTGATAACCAATAGATTTTCATTTTGTAAGGTAGTTCCTTTCCTGAAAAACTAAAAAAAAAATGCATAATATCACTAAATAAACTTCAACTTTTAGATACAATCATCAAAATATTTCTACCACTTCTTACATGCTTTTGAATGTTTAGTTCTCAATTCAATAAAATTGGCATGGATTCAGTAGGAATCCATCTGACTGAAGCTAGTCTTTGTTTCCACTCCAAATGCTAATCACTGACGTTCCCATTTACTTCCTTTTTTACAAAATAACAAATTAAAATACATGTGATTTCCAAACTCTGTTTTAGCAACAGAGCACTCATCAAATACAATTTTACCCACACACAAACACAAATACAGCAACACAAAAAAGCACAGTTGCTTCAGCATAGACTGGGGTGAAATAGGCAGCCAGAGACCAAGCGCTCCCCCTACTGGCTAGTAATTCCCCATCAGACTGGGCTCTCGAACCTATTTCAAGAGCCACTATAATCAAGTACATATATAATAGCACAAATTCTTCTGTGCAAAGTAGATAGTAACAGTCCAGAGTGAATTTTTCAGTGACAGGGAGCACTATCATGTGATAACAAATAATGTAAAAATTTACATTTACCATAAAAAAGGTGCAGGTAATCAGTAGACCACTTAGCTACCTGCTAGTACCAATCTTTAAAAGTCATTTTTAAATTACTTTAAAATAATTTTTTAAACAGTGAATTTTAAAAGTTCATATTTAAAAGGTGATCTATGAAAAATTAATAAGATAGAGGGAAGTATATGGTTCAGAACTAATTTTAGGTACAATATAAGATATCACTTAGCCATGCCTAAGTAATACCTAGGATCTCTAAGAAGGGTGACTCCAATTAATTGAAGGGCTTTTGTTTTGCTGAGTGAAGTATTTAGCAGTAACAAACTGAGAGGGTGCAAATTGTTAATCATCTTTGGATGACTGAATGTCTCCATATTGACTCAGTATCAATACACACTGAAGTGTGACTTGTTTAAAATTTGAATTTGCACAAGTTAAGCACCACCTCTATCTACAATTTTGAATGACATATTACTTTCAAGATGACATGTAATTTTACCATCTTAACACATTGCGGACCAGTAGTTTTATTGCTAGCTTTACCCAGTGGCCAGATAAGTTTCTATTGAACGAGTACAAAAAAAAAACGTTTTACATAAATGTTAAAGGCACGCCTTAAAATTAAATACCCATTGCATTTTGAAGTTATTACATTCATACAAGCTAATATCTTTTTAAAGTATGATAATTTGTAAAACACTGTGTAATATGAAGCGAGAATTCTCGTGATCCGTCCGCAATGTGTTAACTAGAATTTCCATGAAAGCAAGAACCATGTCTTTTTCATTTTCTTGTGCTCTACAGAGCCTAGCATCCCACCTTATCCATAGTAAGGTGCTACTCAATTAGATAAATTGTTACTGAATTATTGAATTGCTTCCTTCACCAGGCTCTTCAAATTTCACCTAAGAAATAATTCATTAGTTTCACCTTCAAACCCCACCTCTCCATCTAATTCTCTAGTATTTATTTCACTGTTGGGACAGAAATAATCTTGTGTGTTCAATATTGGAGCAGGTATAGGAGCAGGCAAGCTGAAGATAAGGAACCCTCCCAAATACTTTCCCCAAGAAGAAAAGAGCTAGGAAGGTAAGCCAGACTTAGAAAAATAAAAGTCCTTTTCTATTAGATCTGAAAAATAATTCTGAGCACTTCCTGATGTCTCTTACTCAAACTTGTTATTGGCACAAAATTATGAATTGGTGTCTGGATCACCTGGGTATAAAGTGCACGTGCAAGGGATTCAGCATGTAAAGAAAGAAAATACTACTTTTGCAGTTGAAAAAATATTGTCTTTGGTTTCTGGTAAGATTGAACTTTTCTCATCAATTAGCTACTATTAGATTTCCTGTCTGTTAAGTTGTTTGCTAATTTAGGTATCAGATTATTACTTTATTAATAACATTCTTTAAAAATTAATTTCACTTTTATTGTATTTTTCATAGTCTGCTTTTAGTTGCTTTTACATGGTCATCTTTGTTAATCAAATTTTAGTCTTTTTTCAATGTTTTTAAGTTTATAAAGTCTTCTTCTATACTGACATTTGAAAATTATCCATTTTCTTCTATTTTATTAGTTGATTTTTTACATGTATTATGCTAATAACATTTTTAAATTACCTTTAACCCCTAAAACTACCTCATTATGTCAGAATAATTTATGAAATAATCTTAATTACCATCAATCTGAGATACTACATTTACTATATATTAAATCAAGTGTGTAGAAGGGTCTGCTTTGAGGACTATTTTGTTCCATAATTCCATCTACTCTTTCACCTGTATAATACTGGTTAATATTCTATTTTGAGTGTTTTAATATTTGAGAAGGAAAAAGTCCCATCATTATTTTTCCTGAAAAGATTAGTCTCACCTATTCAGTCTTTCGGATATATTTTATGATTAATTTGTTGTGTGCTAAAATAATTAATTTGTTAAGAAGAAATTGATCACTGGAAGCATTTGACCTCCCATCCCAGAAGAAAGTTTATTTCATCATTTGTTTACCTTGGGGTAAATAGAACCACACACCTTTTCTGGAAGTTAGGCCTTCAGATAGTGGCATATGATAATTGTTAGATATATTTCTACTTTTTCAAGGTAAGAAAAACTCCTTTCAACTAAATATCTAAATAGGGATGTAGTTGGTGATCTTCTGAATTTAAAATCAGAAAGTAGAGTTTTCATTTCATGATAAGATCTGAAAACTAAGACCCCCCCAAAAAAAAAAGTTTAATAGAAAATTCCTAGAAGAAAAAAGAGAAATCAAAGTCCAAATTTATAGTTATAATTTCTGTTTACAACCAGATGGTGAGTTTGGGGACTATTTAATAGACTCTCGACAAACAATTTCTTTACATGGGTATTTTTTAAGCACTGTCTTGGGGAAGTTTGTGTCATGTGTGTGTGTTTTACTGGATCTGAATCAAAGATAAAAATGAATTTTTGACCATGATAAAGTTTATTCCACCAGGGGTACCAGTGCATTTTTCTAAATTTAACAGCATAGGTGATTGTGTTCCTCATCCACTTTTTAAATATCTCCCCCCTCCATTTCCAAATTATATCTTTATGACTTCATGTTTCCTTTCTTGAGAGAAAAACACCTCACATCCTTCATCCCATACTTCTCAGGTTGCCCTATCTAGCCTAAAAACCATGGTTTTAAATGAGGGCCCAAGATACTATCTACTCAAAGAGAGGATGTGCCAGATACCACACAGATTTACAGAACTCCATTTTCTCTTTCTTTTCTTCCAAGAGTTTAAGTGAAAAATAAAAATGCCAGGCACATAGCAATCCTACTCAAGGTATGCACATTGAGTAACATTTTTTTCACTGGGTTCACGCTTTTAGACAAATAACTCATAAGAACATGCTTATTCCTTTTTTCTCTTCATGGTACTCTGAGCCAGAAGTGCAAACACATGAAGGCTCCTACCAGATTTATTCTATTCATTCTATGGTGTGCTTTGCTACTTATTCCTTAATACTTCTGTGAAATGGCATTATCTTCTTTCGGTAACTCTAAGTTATCTTAATAATGGCCAACCACAATATAGATTATTCTAAATAATTTATAAGCTTTGAAAATAGAGAATCAGAGAAATAGTCATAACTGCTGTCCCCTGCACCATGTCTTTTCTCCTCAAGTGAGATTATAATGCAAAGAATCTTGAATCTATACTCTCATCACATGGATTTTTTTGTAAAAGGTCTGTTATATTTGCCTTTCAATGTCACTTAGGTTTAGAGAATTTGCCTGTAAAGTTATATAAAGTGATTTGAATATTATAAATAACAGAGTATGTAAACAAAATTATATATTAATAGCCCTGTAAACTCGAAGATCTTAATATTCTTCTGGCCCTATTAATTTAACTCCAAATACTGAAGAAATCAACCCAATAGGTCTATTCAGTGTGGTGACTAGAGGTTGGAGAAATAAAGCTAACCATTAGCTCTGGTTATCAAGAGCTAACCATTTCCAACTGCAGTGTTTCAAATATGTTATTAAATATTACTTGAAAATAATCACATTTATTTATTAATAATCAGATGCCTCAAAAACACAAATATTTCCTATCTAGGATCTCCCCTCACCACAAAATGTAATTCCTTAATGCATCCATAGGTTGTATTCTGTTACCTGCGTTTCCATACACTGACTTCAAGTTTCATAAAAATAATTGTTTTGAAGAACCTGTTGAGTTTCCTGAGGAATTCCTTACATAGCATATTACTACTTTGCTTTTCATGAAATAAAAGATTTCCTGGTCAAATCTATGCAAACAGCAGATATTTTTTAAAGATTTTTAGTGAAAATTTACCATTTTATTTTTCAGAGATCATATTTGAAATATGGCTCAGAGTGACTTCCTCTACCCAGAGAACCCAAGGAGGCGGGAAGAAGTATACCATCTTCACCAACAGCTTCTTGACTGCTTATCTGACAGCTTCCGTGCCACCAATGAGCTGATTGGAGTTTTAAATATGCATCTGGGGTGCAGGCTGGCCTCCATTGAGATGAACAGAAATGGGACCATCAAAGAAAACTGTGATACCATTATCCAAGCTGTGATGGAAATCCAAAAGGAATTGCAAAAGGTTGATGAAGCACTAAAAGATAAACTAGAGCCAACCCTTTATAGAAAACTTCAGGATATTAAGGAAAGGGAAACAGAGAAAATTGCAATCGTACAAAAGGTTATTTCAGTCATCCTGGGAGAAGCCACTTCGGCAGCCAGTGCAGTGGCTGTTAAACTCGTGGGCTCAAATGTCACAACTGGCATAATTAACAAGTTGGTCACTGTGTTAGCTCAAATTGGTGCTTCTCTCCTTGGTAGTATAGGAGTTGCTGTTCTTGGCCTTGGCATAGATATGGTCTTCCGTGCCATCCTAGGAGCAGTGGAGAAAACGCAGCTACAAGCAGCCATCAAAAGTTATGAGAAGCATCTGGTGGAATTCAAGTCAGCCTCAGAAAAATATCATCATACCATTACCGAGGTCACCAAAACAGTGAAACACCAAATAAAATAAACAGCCACCTTATTTGCCACTGGAATACTTTCTGCTTCTCTTTGAATAATAGTGTTTGGTTTCTTGGATTAGCTTCATTTTCCATAAGCTTCCAACACAGACATAAATACGGTAACAGATTGGAAAGATTACTTGAGTTTTGCATCAATGACAAATGCCTGGATCAGCTGGTGCTAGACCATGGGAGAGAATCCCAGGATTCTTCTAACTCTGCTCTACCAGCTCAATATTAGGGTACATGCTAGTGTAGAGTAGCAGGTGTAGGGGTTGCCTTTTCCTTCCTAATTTCAAGTCAAAATCTTTAAAATGTACATTGAATGCAGAGGTTTTTATTCCTAACACTTCAAACATAATTTAGTTCTAAGAGGACATACTTAGTCATTTCTGCCTGGACACAAATCCTGGGCCTTTGAATGTAATAGAAACACTACCATAATTTCAACCATCAGTTAAAATCCAATTTTCTGTAAACTGGAAAAGACTGGAATACGGTTTGTAACTTCTTACTTCTATGATGAAAAGAGTCAATGGTTCTATAAACTTCTAAATTATACACTATAATCTGAATGGACTTTTAACAGATAAAAGTTAAAACTAAAAAAATAAAGGTTTTGCTTCTATAACTATAATCAACCCTGGTCAACTGTTGTGTGGTAATTAAATATCCCTCAAGTGAAATGTTTGAACACTCTGGAACTTTTTTTTTTTTTTTAAAGCAAATCCAAGATACACCTGGAAATAATGCATTCAGAGTGCAGGAGAGGAAGTAGCAACTCTTTCAAGAATTTGTCATTCAGCCCTGGCTGGTTTGGCTCAGTGGATAGAGTGCCAGCCTGCAGATTGACAGGTCCTGGGTTCGATCCCGTCAAGGGCTACATGCCCGATTTGCAGACTCAATCCCCAGTAGGAGGCCTGCAGGAGGCAGCCCAACAATTATTCTTTCTCATCATTGAGGTTTCTCTCTTTCTTTCCCTCTCCCTTCCTCTCTGAAATCAATAAAAATGTATTTTAAAAGAAAAGGAATTTGTCATTCAAAGGAAAATCGTAATTGATTATCTTATGAGTTTTCAGAAAAAAATAAATTTCACTTTCAATACCAGCAGAATGGAGGAAGTTGCCCTTGCTATGTAAAGCTTTGGGTAGTCCATTTCATTAATTACATTAATTTCAGAAATATCCAGATATTATGGAGGCCTACTGGTTCAGTTAAATTTCTGCAGATGGAAAAACCTGCACCAACTAATAATTTCCTATTGAGACTCTTAGATTATACTTACAAAATTATTAATAAGCTGTTGATGCAAAAATATATTTGTTATAGTTGATTCTTGCATCCAAGTTCAATAAATGTCTTGAAATGTAAAAACCTCAGCATATCTTAAAAAGTAAAAGCTAGATGAAATACATTAATTTTTCAAAAATATTTTCTTTTCTATCATTGATTTTTAATATTAGTTCCAAAATATTACAATTTACCTTCAATATTAAATATTTTTGTTATTACCTGGTTTATAAGCTTTAAATTACAAGATCGTTTTACTGTTCTTTCTGAGACTCAAGTCAGTCTAAAACCAAATCAAGAATTTCCTAAAACGAAGGTTAGTTCAGATAAAGGACCAATTTTAAACAGTTAAGTGCACATTTAAATATTCTACTAAACATTAATATGTATCTCCACCAGTATTTTAGAATATTGATAATTGATTGTAGGAATTGACCTATATCTAATATTTTCCTATAAGGAATATTCAGATTAAGATCAGAAATAAACAAGTGTATTCTTTAAGGGGAGAATATTTTAAGTATTTAAAATTACCTTTAAGAGGAAATGACAGGGGAGAAGACTTAGAGAAAGAGCGGATGGAAGAGAAAGAAAGAACCTTCGAACACTACAACTAAGGGGATAATCGCCTACGTACAGTGACATCACATAGGATTTGTGGCTGGTGAAAAGACGAGAAGCCAATATAACCACCTCAACTGTCGTAAATTTAAAACTGACAGCACATGTATCCCCACACGTCCTTTCCAAAAAGTAATCCTGAAGATTAGCAATCTGGGACTCCAATAAGGGCACTGATTCATTTGCTCACATGTCTACAAACGTTCTGTGTGTCCATAAACAACTACTGAACTTCCAGACGGGCATGACGCTGGCAAAACACAGTAGCAAATGTATATATATATTCGGGGATTCGTTTCCAAACAGATACTCCTAAAAGATCACACTAGCTTACGTCATGAAGAAGAAAAAAAAAAGAGTCCCAGAACCAGTACAACTCCAGGACGCAGAAACACCACAACACACTTCTCATTATTGAATCCGCCGGTTTAAAGCAATCAATTAAGCACCGGAATTAGGTCAGAGTATCTCTGGCCAAGAGACAGGGCCATCTTTACACCAGCCAATCATATCCGAGCTGGCACGTTTTCTTATTCCTATTGGCCTACAGAAGTGTCGATCAACTTTGCGTCTTTGTACTGCGTAACATTAGGGCGGGCTCTTAGCAGATAACCAACCAATTGGGTTCTGTCTTGGAGCGGAAGAGACTTCCGCCGTGGAGTCCTTGGTTACACTCCACATATCCAGGGCCGAGAAACGCTGAGATCTCGGGCCCACGGGGATAGGAAGTGACGTAGGGACGGTGGCGGGGCGCGAGGTTTCAAGATGGCGGTTGCTGGATAGCTGACCGGGAGCCGAGGTGAAGGCCCCTACGAAGGGAAAGAGGCCGAGAATCCTCCCCTCCCGGCTTCTCGCAGTCCCAGAGCCCAGCAGAAGTGTGAGTGTGCGGGATCGTCCCAAGCGGGTTCTTCATCTCTCCAGTCCCTCCCCGGGCCCGCGCGGTGGCCGCGGGGACGGTAGGCCCCTTAGCCCCGTTTTCCTCTGCGCGGTTGGGGTCTCCCGGGTCACGGACTGGAGGGATCCTCGAGCCTGGGGCGGAGCGGCGACCAGCGGTTAAGCGGCGGACTTCGCCCGGGTCGGTTAGCGCCGCCTCCTGTCTGTCCACGTTGATTGGTAGGTGGCCTTGGGTTTGATGTCTGCACCTCGAGTCGGGGTCAACCGTCGCTATGGTTGCGGCAGTTGCCGCCGAAGTGACCCCTGGCTGGAGTGGGCTCCTTCCCCTGGGAGCCTCTCTGCCTGTGCAGAGTTCCCTCATGGCTTTGTGGCCCGCTTTCCCTGGCGCCTGTGCTTTAAGACAAAACAGTCGTGTGCGCAGAATAAAGCTCCGCTGTCTTCTATAGAAATTACTGTAAATAGTATTCTGGTTCAGTTTCGGAAAGGTGAGTCAAAACAAGAGCCTGAGGATAATGGAGAGAGGAAAGCCAAAAAGGTGCGGGCCATCCAAGATAGGAGAGCGGGTATTTGTACCGGCTTTGCTTGCTTCCGCGGCCCCCAGTGCCTCCGAGAAGGAAACCCTTCACAGGTAAACTCGGTGCCACTGGAGCGCGTGGAAACGCTTGGCAGAAGCCCGGGCAATTGAACACCCGCTGAAAGAGGCACTGATAATACCTGATAAAATCTTCATAAAGAAGGAAAGGTGTCATTGTAAGGTCTACCTCCGGCCTACAACGTTCCTAGTAAAAGGTTTATGGTTTTGTTAAGCGAGCCCTGGCCATTGTTTGTGTGTATGTGCATGTGCTTCTAGGTTAACACACTTTTAAAAAGCTTTCTCAGACCCCTCAGAAAGTTTAAGGACCTTCAAGGGGCCACATTATCTTATTAACTATCCTGAAACCCAATCATAGGTATTTCCTCCCCGCCCCCCCCCCCCCCCCCCGCCTTTGCTGCTTTCTCCCACCTCAATGAAATGGTGCTCACATTCCCTCCGTAATTCCAAGGGTATAAATGGGACTGCAAAACTGTCATTATCCAGAGCAATTTTGAGATCTTGCTGCCAGGCAAGTGATCAGTTTGGCTCAGATAAGCTCTAATATGCTCTTATACAACTTTTCTACAGGTTTGGACATTCTTATGTTGATCCTGGTAGTTTGGTGTGTGTTTTTTTAATAAACAAGTGAACCATACAGATTGTCAACATGGGACGAAGATCTACATCATCCACCAAGAGTGGAAAATTTATGAACCCCACAGACCAAGCCCGTAAGTATCCATTAATGAGGATGCTGGAGAAGTGGTAGAAATTGTAAGCATTAGGGAATCTATTTCATGATGTCCTAATTACAAGATCAGCAGTGCTAGGAGTCAGTTGTGTGAAGTTATCCAGTGTTCTTGTGGGCACATGATTAACACTTCAAACATGAAAAAAAAAAAATTCACACCCATATTTCTAATTTGATTGACTTGCACAGTAGAATTAGCTTAAAGCTTTCTTTTTGTATTCAGAATTCTGAACAAATTAGGTTTGCAGGTTCTTTAATATTTTATGGCATCTTTTTTCTTTGTGTTCCTAATTGTTAAGAAAACAAAAAGAATGTTGACATTTTTAGTTGACAAAATCAGAAGGGTGCTAGTAGCATCCAGTAGGTAGAAGCCAGTGATGCTGCTACAAGAACCCACAGAGTACAGCACAGCCACCCACAGTATGAATTATCTATGTTGAGGAAATGCTGTAATAATGGTCACGATTTGAAAGATCTGTATTCTCTCTTTCTCTTTCTCAAGGAAAAGAAGCCCGGAAGAGAGAATTAAAGAAGGTATGATTTCAGATGATCAAATTAGCTATAAGTGTTGTTTGTCACATCTTACATTTGGGATTAGTGGATTTTAATAGGACATTTTCAATTATTTGCCAGAAAATATACTTCTTATAATAAGCCATAAAATTTACTAATCCGAAATATCATGCAAATGCTCCTTGACTTAAGAGGAGGTTACTGTTATGTCCTGATAAATCCATCATAAATTGAAAATATCTTAAGTAAAAATGCTTTTAATAGCTTAGCCTACCTTACCTTAAACATGCTCAGAACACTTACGTTAGTCTACAGTTGGGTAAAATCATCTTGCTGCTGCCCAGCATCATAAGAGATTATCATAATGCATATGGCTAGCCCAGAAAAGGATCTAAATTTGAAGTACAGTTTCTACTGAATGCATATGACTTTGGCACCATGGTAAAGCCATACCATGGGAAGTCAGGGGCCATCTGTACTTGGAAACTGAAGTAAGTAACCTTGCAGATAGCTCACAATGTGTCACATTGTTTACTTGATTACCTTTCCCAGTGAGCTAAAGAAATACTTTTGAAAGTAACTTTTTTGTTAGTTATTATGATATACTACTTTTTTAACAGCTACTGAACTAGTGAATGAAAATAAATGTGATGCTGAATTGTTCATTTTCCTGGTTTTTGTAGATGATGAGTTTGTGACAAAGTGCTTCCCAAAATAAGGAAGGATTTACTTGTTAGTATAATGCCTTAGCACAGTGGTCAGCAAACTCATTAGTCAACAGAGCCAAAAACCAACAGTACAACGATTGAAATTTCTTTGGAGAGCCAAATTTTTTAAACTTAAACTTCTTCTAACACCACTACTTCAAAATAGACTCGCCCAGGCCGTGGTATTTTGTGGAAGAGCCACACTCAAGGGGCCAAAGAGCCGCATGTGGCTCGCGAGCCGCAGTTTGCTGACCACGGCCTTAGCATGTTGAGAAAATGTTAAGATTTTAATTGTTTTCAATTGTGTATTCTTGTTGCATTGTTTAGCATTAAAATCCTGCAAAACTTTACTGGTATATAATTTTAGAATGTAGCTGAAACCTTTGTTTATTAAATAAAGCTAAAATATTTTAAGTGACTGCTTTACGTCTCATAAATACTTGTCTCAGAAAGCACTTCTAATAAATAACATTTATTTACCTCTTTGTCTAAAGTTGAAGCATTTCTTTAGAGTAAAAAGTTACATGGTTCTGTTTCTGGTGGTTGAAACGAGATCAGAAACCAAGAAGTTCAATCCCAGTTTAAATATATTCTTGAAGCAGATTGAAATAAAAACTCAGGAGTGTCCAGCTTCTTAATATACTGCTCTTTCCTTTTCCTAAGAACAAAAAACAGCGCATGATGGTACGAGCTGCAGTTTTGAAGATGAAGGATCCCAAACAAATTATCCGGGACATGGAGAAATTGGATGAAATGGGTAAGAATTTATTAAAAGGCTAAATTTTATGGCAGAAATAACAGTCTGATACACAGAGGCAGGCAAGCAGATAATGAGTGAAGCAGAGCAGGCATAAGAAAAACTAAAGCATGGTGGCATTTGACCTTTGAATTTGGTTTTAATATCACAACAGCAAAATGGGGTGGTGGGGAGTTCATTGTAAACTGAAGATATCTGGAATAAGAGGGAAGCCATTATTTAGCTTGAGCTCATTATTACTAGGTAATAAACACCCACTTTGGCCAGCTCATTGTTTTTGAGAGAAGACAGAAATCTGGCTTCTGAAATCACCTTGGGGTTTTTTGTTTGTCTTTTTTTTTTTTTTTTTTTTTTTTTTAATTTTGACAGCTACCAAGTAAATCTATTAGGCCCCATGCGTATATCAGTTTCCCATTTTTTCCAATGAGATGATCCACAGATACTTGACTACTTAAGGATGTAGTAGAAATCATCAAATACTTAATATCAATTACCATATTGGGATCCCTCCCTTTTTTTTTCACATTTCATAGTTTTATTTAGTCTCTGTAGGAATCTTCAGTATCACTGCTTTGTCATAACTGGAATCATAGGAGGTAACTAGATGTTATCTTTCCTTGCATCTAAGGTAGATAGAGAATCCTGTGTGATTCTGGCACTGGAAATTTTATTCCAACCCACAAATACTTATTTTCTTAATATTAGAACATGGGATTTTTAATTTTTCTTTTTTTAATAGAAGTTTCCCAACATGCATAATTAAATAGTTAATTCCTATGTGCTTTTTAGCTGCCGAGTTTTTGCCACTCTTTCTTCTGCCTCTGCCACTTTTTTAATTACATATTAAAGTGATCTTTATAAGTTTTGTTTACAAAGATACCCAAAATGTTTCAGTTGTTTGCCCAAAAACAGTAAGAGTTACAGTGGATCTCCTTGGTGATGCATTAAATGGGGTCCCAAAAAAATCCAGCTTTATGTGCATGCAGTATTAGAAGCTTTCTAAAGTAATTTGGCAGAGCCTGTGCACTAACCTGGGCAAGAGTTGTGGGCCAGGCTGCATGATGCCAAATCTTTCCCAGTTCAGCTGTAACTGATCCACTTGTTGCCTCTGGTCTAAATTCCAGTAAGGACAAATGCTGTCCCCAGAGTATCAGGATATTACCTATTAAATGATACTACATTGATTTAGGAAGTTTAATCACACCAGGAATACTATGGTGTAAGACAATATCCTCTGGTTTTGAATAAATTGACAAGTTAATGAGATTTAGGGAAGAAGATAATTAAATTTGTTATTCTTTAAGGAAAAGGGAGAAGGGAATACTATATCAGCACTCTAATTACAATATAGAAAATTCAGTACAAACTAATTTAATCAGAAAAAAAAGTATACATTGACTCCCATAATTTGGAAATCCCTGAGGGATGCTGACCTCAAAAACCCAGATATCATTATCAAGCCTATTCATCTCTCTCTGGTCTTTTGTATGTTACCTTTATTCAGAATAGTCCTAGTGAATTTCTTGAGGTGGAAGGTAGAATAAGTATGGAAAATGAATGGTGGTTTGGAGACAAGGCCACAGATAGCTCTAGGTTTATTTCATCTCTGCTTATGAAAGCTTCTCTCCCACATCTGCATTTTAAAACCTCAGACGGGGATCTGGCCCCGGTTTGGATCATGTACCATTTGATCTCTGAGTCAGTCCCTGGCAAGGGTGATGGAGGGGGGCAGGTATGACTGACCAGGCAGACTTGGGAAGAGAAGGTTATATGGTAGTGAGACAAAGAACACCATAGTTAAGTGATAAGCCAGACACCTCTGGATATTTTTTATGTGATCCCATTTAATCACCAGACCTTTGTTGTGACGTAGTTGATGTCCCCATTTTGCAGATGAAGAATCTGAAAATAAAAGAATTTAAATAAAGTGCCTGAGATCTCAGAATTAAATGACAGAGCCAGGGATTTAGGTCTCTCTGGCTGAAGCTTAACTATATCAAGTCATTAGCATAGAGGAGTGAAAGTTGATTTTTGTTACAGTGATGATGGATTAATTAGGTGACATTTCTTAGGAAAATACAATAAATGGCCCTCTTAAAAAAGTGTAATTTTCATAAGTACCTATTGCAGTTCTTTAGGAATTGTAGAATATATCTGGTGCCTAGCTCCCTTTTAAAAAATGTTACCATAAAAATTTTTTATTAAATCATGTAGTCTGTTGACAACCTAGATGAAGTGACCTTTGTGAGTTTAATTCCATAATCTGCTCTTTTCTCTCAGAGTTTAACCCAGTGCAACAGCCACAATTAAATGAGAAGGTGCTGAAAGACAAGCGTAAAAAGCTGCGTGAAACCTTTGAACGTATTCTACGACTCTATGAAAAAGAGAATCCAGATATTTACAAAGAATTGAGAAAGCTAGAAGTAGAATATGAACAGAAAAGGGCTCAACTTAGCCAATATTTTGATGCTGTGAAGGTAATTAGTTTCTTTTAAAAGAGAAACTAAAGTGTTATATTTAGATTTGCTCTTAAACCTGTTAATGGGAGAATTGATTGTTGAACCTCTTACTCTTGGCAATTTCTTATGAAACTGAACATATACAAGAAAAATTAATCCAACTGCCAACATATTAATAGACAAAAACTGGAAATTGCTCGGGTATTTTTAAATCTCAAAAACAAAACATACTAAACTTCTGTAGTTATGATTCCATTTGTATGATATTGTAGCACAGGAAAAAAAAATTGTAGCGGCAATTGTTTTGGGATATCATTAGGGATTAACTGGGAATTAGTATGAATACATGCTTTTGTCAGAACTCATTGAATTTTAAATGTCATTGTAAATTTTGCCTCAAAATAAAATTGTAAAACACCAAATGCTATAATTCTTGTAAAGTAGGTAGTATGGGTCCCATTTACAGAAAAAGAAAACTAAGATAACTTGCTCAGTCATGCAGCTAATATGTGGCAGAACTTCATCAAAGGCAGACTAATGTTAGAGCCTAAGCTCTGCCCCTGGAAATAAATACACTGTTAATTGATGTATGTTATTTGTCATCCAGAATATTAAATAGGGTGGCTTTAGTACTAGACACTTAGACTTCTCTAAACAGCAGCTATTTCAAACCAAAACCAAAAAGAATTCATTGATACAGGGAGAAAAACAATTGGGTATGGTTCTTTTAGAGGAGATAGTTTTGTTTTTGTTTTGTTTTTTCAATTCATTGACAGACTGGAAATATTGATGAGGCCTGTTCTTAATTTTTTGTGACATACATTTTAGGTGAAAAGCAAATCGCAAGTTATTCAGCTGACACTGAATTTTTAGTGTTGAGTTTGTGGATTACTCTTACCTTCTACTGACAGATTTCTCTCTGTTTCAGAATGCTCAGCATGTGGAAGTGGATAGTATCCCTTTGCCAGATATGCCTCATGCTCCTTCCAACATCTTGATCCAGGACATTCCACTTCCTGGTGCCCAGCCACCCTCCATCCTTAAGAAGACCTCAGCCTATGGGTAAGTTGTAGCATAATCAAATTGCATGTATTAAAAGCACCTCTGGACTATCTAGAGCAGGGGTGGGCAAACTTTTTGACTCGAGGGCCACAATGGGTTCTTAAACTGGACCGGAGGGCCGGAACAAAAGCATGGATGGAGTGTTTGTGTGAACTAATATAAATTCAAAGTAAAGGAGCGGATGGAGAGCAAGAGAACCCTCCGCTCTTTCAGCTCCACGGGCCGGATAGAACAGCCGAACGGGCCGGATCCGGCCCACGGGCTGTAGTTTGCCCACGATCTAGAGCCAAAATTAATGCAGCAGGAAATAAAAGAGAATGAATATAAGCAGCATCTGGGTTGATTAAAAATGAAATTTTACCCTTGGAAATGGTTTAGAAGAGGAAGTAAGTACCACTGTTAACGTGATACCTATAAAATTTTCTTTACAGGCCTCCAACTAGGGCAGTCTCTATTCTTCCTCTTCTTGGGCATGGTGTTCCACGTTTGCCCCCTGGTAGAAAACCTCCTGGTCCGCCCCCTGGTCCACCTCCTCCTCAAGTCTTGCAAATGTATGGCCGTAAAGTGGGCTTTGCCCTGGATCTTCCCCCTCGCCGGCGAGATGAAGACATGTTATATAGTCCTGAACTTGGTAAGGAGTGAATGTTCCTTTTGCTCTTACAGCCTTTCCACTGTCATTTTTTTTTGTTGGCCCCATTCACCACCCTCAGAATTTGGGAAATAAATGATGATACCATGTACATACTAAAGGATGGATAAATCATAGGATCTAGCCAAGTAAAAGCATCAAACATAACAAAGTATAGAAATGTTTATTGTGTTTCAAATTAGGCTATACCTAGAAATACCACTTACTACCAATTCCCTAAGACTTAGCTATCTGTTTCCCTTTCAGCTTTGTCATCTGTGCTGAGTATTATTGTTTAGTCACAGTGATTGTGTATATGTGTATGTATACAACCTTCTAAATGTAATTTGTTTTCAAATTTGAATTTTAACTATTGTGAAATGAAAATATTGTCAGACCATCTGAATAGCTGAGATCTACACAAACTTTTAAAACAATTAGATAATTGTGTTACATAATGAGCATAATTTTCTGTGTTTCGGAGTATCATGTAAAGGAGGATCCAATCATATTACTTGTTCCCTGTTCCCTCCTCCCTTTTCAGCTCAACGGGGTCATGATGATGATGTTTCCAGCACCAGTGAAGATGATGGCTATCCTGAGGACATGGATCAAGATAAGCATGATGACAGTACTGATGACAGCGACACTGACAGATCAGATGGAGAAAGTGAAGGAGATGAATTTGTGCACCGTGATGATAATGAAAGAAATAACAATGAAGAAAAAAAATCAGGTATGTGCAGATGAAAGTTCCATGGTATTGATCAATAAATAGGACACAGACTGAAGTCCTGATTTATTAATGCATCTGAGGAAATAATTGTGAGCTCCTTGCAAGGAAGGATCATAGTTGTATTCTTTATATCTCAGCTGTCTCAAAGTTCTTAACACATACTAAGTACTAATGGATATAAAAACAATTAAGCCATGTATATAATAAAAATGTCTATGTAATTAAGTTCACTTTTGGGGGGAGAGATAATAGCTATTCAACAGCATAAAGATATACTCATGGGTATTAATAAGTCTATTTAAATATCTACATTTAAATACCTACCTTTAAATTATGTGTGATCGTGGTATATTACATGAACCATAATTATACAAATAGGCCTTTGAGTGGAGTCATGACTTAATGGAAACATGTTATATCCATAATGTATGTTATGTGTTTGATTATTATAAATTCAGACTGAGTTAGGTGTGATTTTAAAAATTATGACATTCATCAAGAAAATTTCAACCATTGTAATAGGTACTGAGCATTATAAAATGTATAATGCATCACACCCCAATAGTCTTAGAGCTTCTTTTGGAATTATTTTTGTAGCCTACCACTTCTGTATTTATGTTTTAATAATACTACCAATATTAGTGTTTATAATAATGACAATTTTTTCTCCTGTTAAGAATTATGGTTGCAAATCAAAAAGCTAGTTTAAAAGGGTGGATAGAGAGAACTGGTAATGAAAAATTGTGGAGCACCCTTACTATGGCGCTCTTACTAGAAAGTAGAAAGCCCTTAGAGCCACAGCGGCTCCCATTTCTTCTGGGACCTTGTGATCTTTGCCTATTTTCCTCTTTCTGACAACTGTTCTTTTTTAAACATGTACTTACCAGTGCACACTTGATGATCAGTGCATTCATTCAGATCATATTTACTGAGTTTTTACTATAAACCAGGCATTTTTGCAGACACTAAGGATGTGGTGTAAACAAAACTAAAGCCCACCCACATGGAACCCCTGTCCTTTTGTAAATATTTACCAAGAATGCTCCTAACACTGCATCATTTTGTATGACGTTGAAAAGTGTCTAGTGAATAGCCTTTTTGTCAGTTAAGAAATTCCCTCCTAGTTCTAGTTTTCTAAGAACTATAAAAAATACTTTTTAAGCATCTGTCAGAATGTTGTTTTTTATTGTAATGAACTGCATTATGGCTTGTCTAGGGTAAAAGGCAAAAGATTTACATTATAGCTTTTGTAATGTTAAACCATCTTGCATTTCTGGGACCAATCTTATGTGTTTACAATTTCTTTTTCTTTTTTAAACTGTCATTCAATTTGCTTATATTTTATGTTGGCTAGTAGGTTAGTTTTGGTATCATTTTGATATCATTTAGTATAATGCTAATTTCATGAGTTCTGGATAGCATTCCATCCTTTCCTATTCCCTTTTACAGGAAATTTCTGTAATGTAATGTTTGGCTGAATTTCCTTGTAAAAACCATTTTAGCCAGGTGCCTTTTAGTGAGTAAATCTTTGACTACCATTTCATTTTTGTTTAGTCTGGTCATACCACTTCTTTTACCAATTTTAGTAACTTACGTTCTTAAAAATTACCTATTTTTATCTGGGTGTTCAGTTTTATTGGCATAAAGATGTTATTAGTATTCTTGAAGTTTGTTTGTTTTTAATCACTTTTAAATCACTATAGCATGTATTTACCAGCAGTTGGCACTTTATATACTACCTGTAATATGGCGCTCTCTTTCTGTGCTTACCTTCTGCAAAGTTTTACAGGAATTTACAGGCAGCATTTGTGTCTAGTAATTTAAGGCATATGTTATTTAGTAAGCATTTACTGAATTTTGTTGATGCCAATTCACCCCCCTTTCTCTCCCTCCTCTGGCACCTTAGGTCTGAGTGTACGATTTGCAGATATGCCTGGGAAATCAAGGAAGAAGAAGAAGAACATTAAGGAGCTGACTCCTCTTCAAGCCATGATGCTTCGAATGGCAGGTAAGGTAGGGAAAGAGTAGTGAATCACCTTTTGGTATTTCCTTATGCCAGTTTCTTTATGTACGTTTTCCCATTTAGTATCCCATCCACCCTGAAATAAGTAACAAATCCTCATTTTACAAAAGGTAAGGTTTGGAGACATTAAGGTGCCCAAAGTTACACACAGCTAGTAAGTGGTTGAACTGGCATTTAAATTCAGGTCTGTCTTGTTCTAAAGACTGCTCCATCATGCTGCACCAGCACAGATGAGTGAAATGCCATTTGATTCTTCCACATCTTAGGTATTTTATTGAAGAAGTCTATTTGGTTGTTAATTTTAAGAAAGCATTTATTGAGCATGTGTCTTTAAGCATTGCTCTTTTACTGGCTCCTTGCCTGTAAAAAATTGGTCAACTCCATTTACCTGGTTTAAAATTTCTTTCAGGTCAGGAAATCCCTGAGGAGGGACGAGAAGTAGAGGAATTTTCAGAGGACGATGATGAAGGTGATTCTGATGATTCTGAAGCAGAAAAGCAGTCACAAAAGCAGCATAAAGAAGAATCTCTTTCTGATGGCACATCTGCTTCTTCACAGCAACAAGCTCCCCCACAGTCTGTTCCCCCTTCTCAGATACAAGCACCTCCCATGCCAGGACCACCTCCTCTTGGACCACCTCCTGCTCCACCTTTACGGCCACCTGGACCACCTACAGGCCTTCCTCCTGGACCACCTCCAGGTAAGCATTTCCATTTATGGGTAAATAATTAAGTCCACATGTGGTTAGAGTGAAGTTATTCCAAAAAATATATCATTAGTATTGGTGTTTTCTTATTTATCCTAGTGCAATTCCTTAAGAAATCAGGATTCTCAAAGGATAAGTGCAACTGGTTTATTCTTCCAGCATTGTTTGCAACTTAGTTTTTCTGATACCCATCTTTTTCTCCCAAGATCTTCCTTTTTCATCATTCTTTAGTTCTGATTCTAGCAGGCAGAAACTGGAGTATTTAACCGAGAGTTTATTTAATACTACTTTTTAATATGACAAGTTGACCCCATTTAAAATTGGTAGCCAGTGGTACTAGAACACAGTAAATATTAATCTCATATCCTTTGGTTTGGGGATTATTGGATGTCAGTGTAATCTTTATAGTTAGAGACAATCTTTATAGTTAACCAGGTCTTTGGCTTAAAAATATAAAAAGTTTATTTATAATATGAAACAACATATAGAACTTCTTGGCTTTTCATAATTTTATTCTCTACAGCCAGTTAAGTTTTCTTCAGTTGAATTCATCTTTTTCCTATTGGTCCAAAGCAAAATGACCTATCTTATGTCATTCTCAGTGGTCTTTGACTTTATGAGTTTCAGGAGGTCATTAAAGCACTTTACTTTATAGTCCATTTTCAGCTCACGTTGGAACCATTTAAAAATTCTTCTCACCTTCATATGTTTCCAGCCCAACAGAGCTGTGATTGCATATCCTTTTGGTCAGTGCTAGGAAATAAAGAGGTGATCCGAAAGAAATTCAGTACCCTGTCTCTGGTGCTCAGATATTTGTTGGATGAATTCTGCTTCCACACATTTCAGTCAGTTTTTGAAGTTAACTGATAATCAGGTTAAAGTGATAAATCATACCACATTTGAGTTACCTTTACTGATATCATAGTTACTACTTGATATATATTTGTTTGACATTAATTTATTCTTACCTTTTCAGGAGCGCCTCCATTCCTGAGACCACCTGGAATGCCAGGACTCCGAGGGCCTTTACCCCGACTTTTACCTCCAGGACCACCACCAGGCCGACCCCCTGGCCCTCCTCCAGGTCCACCTCCAGGTCTGCCTCCTGGCCCTCCTCCTCGAGGACCCCCACCAAGGCTACCTCCCCCTGCACCTCCAGGTAAAGCTTTTGATTTCCAGAGCGAACACTTGTCTGCTATACAGGGTGGGGCAAAAGTAGGTCTACAGTTGTGATTATGCAAACACAGTTTATTCTTGTAGTATTATTGATTAATTATTGTATTATTTTTTATGCAACCAACTGTGAACCTACTTTTGCCCCCCCCCGGCCCCCCCTGTATATTTTATTTGCTCTAGGACATATTTTCACATTTCAATAACCTGAATTGAAGGGGTATCTTAAAATGGTGTTTTTGATTGCTATTATCCTGGGTTGAACTTGAGTTCTTTCATAGAGTATTTGCATCCTTCCGCCTGTCACTTGAGGGATGCTCCAGCCAGAGACCACTTTGGATTAAATTCTCCATTTGAGTTTTTAGTTCATTTATAATTGTAGTGATTCCATACATCTACATAAGTACCAACTTAAAGGCTGTTTGTTTTTTTTCTCAACCCAGTATCAATGCTAGATATGCAAATTTCCTTGTGTTATTATGTGTGGCAAGTATAACTTTGGTTTACTGCACTGACTGTCCCAGTTTAATATAAACGTCTTTTAAGCCCCCAGCTTCGACATTTTCTTTCTCTCTCTTAATTGTATATGGAATATTTATGAGTTTGTATAAGCCATAGCATCTTAGATTTGACAAAATTTGGTACTTAATATTCATTCATAAAAATGGCAGTTGAAGAAAATTAAACCTGCTGTTCTTGGTAAAATGTTGATGGTATGTCTGAACCGTCAATGGGACTTGGATTCTTTTCCAGGAATGGTGACATATTGTGATTAGTTACAGTATCTTATTTCCCACTCATGGAGTTACTATGTTGGGGGGAAGAGTGGTGTGAAGATCAGACCCCATGGGAATCAAACCCCAACTTTGTCTGCACTATACAGCTAGAATAGACTCTTGGGCTATCAAATTTGAAACTTAACTATTTTAAAATCATATTTGAAACTAGGTGGTGTTTTCAGTTTTACTTTATATTTTAAAATAGTACATTGTTTAGAGAAGAAGACATTACTACTACTATAAGTACAAAATACAGACTAAAGGTGAATATTGTTTTATAATAAACTAGAGGCCCAATGCACGAAGATTCGTGCAAGAATGGGCCTTCCTTCCCCTGGCTGCTGGCACCGCCTTCGCTCTGGCCGGAGCTGCCTTTCCGCTCCGGCCCAGAGCAGCCTTTCTGCCTTCCCATGCTGCCCAGAGGCCCAGAGCGGCTGGGGTGGTGCGGAATGCCTGCATCCCACCCCGCCCCCGGCCGCTCAGTGCCTGCATATGCAAATTAACCGCCATCTTTGTTGGGTTAATTTGCATACTCACTCCTGATTGGCTGGTGGGTGTCGCAAAGGTATGGTCAATTAGTATGTTACTCTTTTATTAGGTAGATAAATTCCTTACTATCAGAATATATTTAAGTTTTAAATAGTAGCATGATTTCAGCTTACTTTATGTAAATTGTCCTTTTTTTTTTTTTAAGTTGTCAGCCTGTTTTTAACACCTTAGTCGCAGTTATATTTTATTAGTTCCTGTAGTGTTCATCAGCCTGTTTTCTCCTTCATTTAGGTATCCCTCCACCTCGTCCTGGCATGATGCGCCCACCTTTGGTGCCTCCACTCGGACCTGCCCCACCTGGGCTTTTTCCACCGGCTCCCTTGCCAAATCCAGGAGTTTTAAGTGCTCCACCCAACTTGATTCAGCGACCCAAGGCGGATGACACCAGTGCAGCCACCATTGAGAAGAAAGCCACAGCAACCATCAGTGCCAAGCCACAAATCACTAATCCCAAGGCAGAGATTACTCGATTCGTGCCCACCGCACTGAGGGTCCGTCGGGAGAATAAAGGGGCTACTGCTGCTCCCCAGAGAAAGTCAGAGGATGATTCTGCTGTGCCTCTTGCCAAAGCAGCCCCCAAATCTGGTCCAACTGTTCCTGTCTCAGTACAAACTAAGGATGATGTATATGAAGCTTTTATGAAAGAAATGGAAGGGCTGCTGTGACAACTTTTGATGCCCAAACACACTTCTGTTCATATCATTGGTTCGTGGAAAAAGAGGCTCTTAGGAAACTTAGGCAAAAGAGCTACTTTTATTGTCAGGGTATTTTCTAATTTCATTTGAAGGAATATCTTAAAGTTTAGCCTTGTTTGGAATTCACTGCATACAAGAGAGGGTGTTTCACTCAGGCTAGGTTGGTTACTGAAGCAGTTCTGCTGCAAGCGTCCATTCCCTTTCATACCACCACTTTCATCCCATTTCTTCCCCTCTCCAATCCTTTGGAACTTGTGATCTGGGGCATATTTGTTTTTGATTCTCTTGTGTGCTGTGGGCGCTGGAGTAGATTTTTTGGGGGAAGAAACAGTTTATTTTACTCCATCTTGCCTTTTGTGTTTATTTTTAATATTTTCTTGTAAATATTTTGTAATATTGTAGTGAAATGGATCACAATGTCATTTCCTAATACAAAACAAGACATGTGGGAAGAAAATGTACAATTCTTTAATTAAAATTATTTCCCACTGACCTAAACTTTGAGTGTTTCATGAAATAAATGTTCTACCCCAAGATCCTCTGAGTTCCTGATAATGTATAAACATGTTATCTTTTTTATGATCAAAAAAGTACCTTGGGTTTAAAAGTACAGAATGAGAATCTTACTGAAACTAAGTTTTAAAGTTAAGGGATAAAGAGGAGAAATAATTATTTTCCTTCAGAACTACCTTATTGACTTTAAAAAAATTGAGCGGTGTTATTTATTGCTAAGAACTTATTTAGTCTTATCCTCAAAGATGACACTTCCCCCAGAGCTTTGTGAACTGATTGAATGGCAAACCTTTTGGAACATTTACAAAACTATTAAAAAATCAGAAAAGGTTACTTTCCTTTCTTTTTTTGAATGTGTTGGATTTATTAAGCTTTTCTTTATAAAAGCACATACAATGAATAAGAATGCTTAATGATGTTAATTTGCATTGATAATATTTTATTTTCAAAGTGCTTTAATCACTAACTCTGTAATTCTGGGAAATGACTTTAAAAGATATTTTTCCCATTTTAGAGATGAGAGTATCAAAGCTGAAAGGCTCATGTGATTAACCCAGTGGCCCAATAGATAGTGTATTTCATAGGCAGACACACACATGCCTGCGCGCACACGCGCGCGCGCACACACACACACAATGAAACAATGTATGCATTGCATTCAGACTAGGCCATTGGTCAGCAAACTCATTAGTCAACAGAGCCAAATATCAACAGTACAACGATTGAAATTTCTTTTGAGAGCCAAATTTTTTAAACTTCTTCTAACGCCACTTCTTCAAAATAGACTTGCCCAGGCCGTGGTATTTTGTGGAAGAGCCACACTCAAGAGGCCAAAGAGCCGCATGTGGCTCGCGAGCCGCAGTTTGCTGACCACGGGCTAGGCATACCTATTCTTACTTTCCATTATATCTTAGATCCCTTTCATGTGTACCTATAACATAAAAAATAAGATTTATTGAATAATGTATGAAAGAGGGAGAAATCATTGAATATATGTATAATAAATAGTTAATATTGTAAAACTCAAAATAGTGTTTGGCACATGGTAAATATGTTTGTTAGAACTATATTTGCATTTCAGAATGAGACCTGTGGCTATGGGATGGACTCAAGGGTGAAAGACCAGGGGTGGGAAGACGCATTAGGAGACCACTGCAGGCAGAAGATGGGGAGTACCCAGACAGCACAGGAGGGTGGAAGAGAGTTGAAGGATCTATTGCAGAGATAGAAAGCACAAGACTGGATTATCAATTTGATGTAGGGAGTGAGGCAGAAGAGAAGAATTTAGGGTCTCCAATTTAGGGCTTGGGTTGTAGGTAGCATCAGTAGGGAATAAAAGGTGTGAAGCTGTAGAGAAAAAGGATGGTAGCAGCAGCTAAGAGGGTGTTTACTGTGTGCCAGGCATCCTACAATGTGTTTTACGTGTATTAATTTAATCCTTACCCAGCCCTGTGAAGTAGCTACCCATCATTTCCTTCATTTTACAGATGTGTCAATTGAGGGGTATAGAATGAAGGGAATGGGCCCAGTTTGGGACAGGCTGCATTTCAGATCCCTGTGAGACAACTTCATGGAAATCTTGAGTAGGCGGGTGAAGTATGAAGCTCAGGAGGCAGGTAGAGGATACTATCATAAACACTGAATGAGAGAAAATACCCAAGGAAAAGGAAAGTGAAGCAGAAATTATAATCAATGATAGTAGTGATTGAGCTCTTAGCATACACTAGTCACTAACTGCTATATAATAAGGAATTATTAACCTACTTTTTAAAAAAATATATTTTTATTGATTTCAGAAAGAAAGGGAGAGGAGAGAGAGAAACATCAATGATGAGAGAATCATTGATTGCCTCCTGCATGCCCCCTACTGGGGATTGATCCCACAACCCAGGAATAGGCCCTTGACTGGAATCCAACCTGGGACCCTTCAGTCTGCAGGCCAACACTCTATCCACTGAGCCAAACAGCTAGGGCTCCCTACTTTTATGAATGAGAAAACCAATGCTTAGTAAACATATAAATAAATGTCTAGATTTTTATTGGGTTGAGTGTTTTTTATGACAATTTTTTTAATTATATGACAAGTTCAAATCAGGATAACATCGATTTTTATTTGGGCTGGGCAAATGGGAAGCTGGATATTGGAAGAAGGGAGGAAAGTAAGGCCACCGTATTTATTTAATATATACATTTACGTATATAAGTAGTATATATACGTATGTAAATTTAAAATTATTAGAAATATATGGATTACCATGTTAAAGAAACTGAAACATTGTTACTCTACATGAAAACACACAAAAAAAGAAAAGTCCCTTGAACATGAAAACAAGGGGATGTTAGAGGACTCGGATATTTAAAGTACATAAATGTGGAACTGAAATACCCATTAACAGCAGCTCTCTTGCATGGTGCTCAGACACTGCAGAATTTGCTTTAAGGTGTCTGTCTACTTCCACTGCTCAGAAAGCCCTCTTCTCCATGTCACACGTTTTCCTTAAGCTGTTGAGAAAGGAGGAAGCAGCCCATGAACAGGCCCCGACTGTTAGCCAGGCACTGGTGTTGCTAGGAGTTGGCCTGACACAGCTACACAGTGGTTTATTGTGGAAATTTTCACAGAACACCAATACCAGACAAGGCCATTCTGCGGCTGTGAAAAATCAAAACAAGTACCCTGCAATCATGTCTGAACCCAAAAATATGAGAGTTGTCCAAACTACAAAAATGACCAAACAGACCCCTATGCTGGCCAATATGCATTAGTATATGCACCAATTACAACTTTACCCTCACTCCATTCCTTGTATCTTATTAGATGTGTTTACCTCAAGTATAGGTTTCCCTCTATTCCCAAGAGCATGCAATCCTGGGCAAAGCTGCAAAGTTAGTGAACACAAACCCAAAACCTATAATAAATCCTAATACCCCCTTAGTGAAACACACCACATCTCCTCACAGTATGTATTCTCTCTTGCTGCAAAGAGCAATAAACCCAACTTGTCCAACTACAGGTATGTTCATGGTGGTCTTTGGATAGAAAGCATAGATGAAACCACAGATTCATCTAAAGCACTTGCTGGGACCAGGACTCTCAACTCATGAATACTGTGAATCTCTGTATGAGGTGCCACCTGCTCAGGGCTGGGAGCTTAAATTCATGCTGAACTGAGTTTCTGTATTTTGTTGAAGCACTTCAATGTTGAGTTTATTATGTATCCCTAGGAATTAGATCTCTCAGAATTTTTTGTCTGATCGGTATTCTTTGGTAAAACTGTTCTTAGTCTTCCCTTCCCTGTTTTCATTGCTTGTTAGCTTGTTTAATATTTAGTGTTGTCTGTAAGAGGCAAAGTCTGCAGGAAGAAGATGGAGATAGGCCTGAAAAGCCTGTTTTTGAGCTGATCTCCAAGAGCTGAATATTTAAGAAGTTCCCAGACCAGTGATCTTAGGACAAACTGTTTCAGGTGGCCATTTTAACTCTAATAGACTTCTTCCTCACTCTTGCTTTTTTGTCCCTGAGAACTGGTTTGTTTAGTTTTCTTTGCCTGGACCCATGGGTAATGACTGGCCATTGGCCAAGTTCTGAGGATCAGAAATTACACATCTTTACAAAACACTATTATTTCTCCTAGTTAGTCTAAAACTGCACCTCTTCCAGGCCAAACACCTGCTTCCTTTATGTCTACTCATTATAACAGTAATTTGCACACCTATCTCTTAAATAGGCTCAACTTCATCAGGGATCTTTTGGAATTGCAATGGTCACTTAAACTTTTGACATGAACAAGGTAGTTTATTTGAAAAGTACTTAACAGCAAAAGCAAATAAGCCCTCATGAGCAGATTGCCCGTCTGGTTTGTATAAAAGAAAGATAATTTTTCAATGTAGGGCTTATCCCTCCTTCATTTCCATAACTGGAATTAAGTTGTGCTTGCTTTTTAATTGCCTGGCTTGATAAAATTATCAAGGACCCAAGTTACTATCCAAATGTGCTATCATTCTCCTTCATGCATGCACTAGTGGCCCGGTGCACGGATTTGTGCACATTGAAAGGAAATTAATTAGAATTGTCAACCAAATTCATGATCAACAATGACAGACTGAAACACACGCGTGTGAATGGCGCCAGCGAGAGCTTTATATGTATTGTGCATGCACGAGTCAGCATTTATTTTTATTTTTATTTATTTATTTATTTATTTAAATATATTTTATTGATTTTTTACAGAGAGGAAGAGAGAGGAATAGAGAGCTAGAAACATCGATCAGCTGCCTCCTGCACACCTCCCACTGGGGATGTGCCCGCAACCAAGGTACATGCCCTTGACCGGAATCGAACCCGGGACCCTTCAGTCCGCAGGCCGACGCTCTATCCACTGAGCCAAACCGGTTTCGGCTCA
The DNA here is from genome assembly GCF_963455305.1 of Plecotus auritus. Lineage (NCBI taxonomy): Eukaryota > Metazoa > Chordata > Mammalia > Chiroptera > Vespertilionidae > Plecotus > Plecotus auritus. Next base: position 200,560,472 of record NC_137772.1, read on the forward strand.
GCATTTATTTTTAAATTGCCAGTGCGCGTCATATGTACCAGCCAGTCGATCAGTCAGTTGGATGGTCGGACAGATGGATGGTCGGTCACTTAGCCTTTTATATATATAGATACGTTAAAATCTGTTTTTCAACACCTAAAATTTTCTTCCTCTCCTTGGAGAAAAACACAAAATAAAGCTTTACCAGTGACAATTTCATATCTGCCTGAAGCCAGCTGGCTTCCTGTTTTTTCTTCTTGTTTTTATGTTTTCTGTTCCTCTTACTCTCCATTTCCCTCTACTGAGATAATAAACATTATCTGCTTTATAAAAATTTATATAAAAGTACCTTTATGATTTAGTAAGTTACCACTGTTTCTATAATTTTTTTAAAAATTAAACTTCATTAAAATGTTTAAAAATATATTCAACTACATGGAATGATAATAATGTATTTTAAAATGGTTCTTTAAGAATAATCTTCTCATCTTTTATTAAAAGACAGTTTTAGTTGTCACCATATATTTCTGTAAAGAGTAAAAGTGTATATATCCATTCCAGTGCCATTAGTAAAGTGAGCAAGCTTGTCAGCATTTGCTGTGTGGGGAAATGTAATAACCTCTAAAGAAAGTTTTCTAGTTATATGTCAAAGTATAAGCAAATTAGGAGCTATCAAGGAATGCAGCAATCCAAATGGTGAAAAATCTCTATCCCTTCACACTCTGTCTCCTGGTGTCCTTCAGGCCATGTCCTCCCATCTCCTTAGTGACTCCTCTTCCTCAGCCAGACAATTAAATCTCACAGACCCTCACATCCCCTGTTGGCAGTGGCTTTATTTTTATACTTTCATTTACATATCTATACATATATTCTATATATATGCCCTCTGGATGGCTTTGTCCACTCTGACCATTTTTAATCATGATTCGCTAATTTTTATCTCTGGACCAGACCTTTTCCGCTGGATTCATTCACATCCAGCTGCAGGTATTTTCTTTTGACCCCTGTGCCTTTGTGTAAGTTGCTTCTCTGCCCAGAACACCCTGTCATGTCAGGCTAACTCTTAAATCTAGACTATACACAGATGCCACTCTCCCTAGCAGGCTGAGGGACACAGGTGTCTTTATTCCCTGTTATACCAACACCCTAGGTATCTCCCTTTCTTTACATGTAGCCTGCTAGGTTATAATCATCTTTTTTTATTGTATTATAACCCCATTTTTCTTGACAGTGGTTATCAATCATAGGTATAACATATATACACAATAAGTTGTTGAGCAAACAGGTTCCAATTTTAATCTGCATGGTGACTTAATAAACCATTAATTCCAAACCAGATTGTCATGGGGTGGATTGGGGGGAATGCAAATTAAGGTTCATAAGCATCAAACATTTATTGCACCTTTTTCTATTTAGATTGAGTTAGGGACATCCTGTAATTAATAAAACAGCCACTAAATTTGTTATGATTTTCTACCAGATAAGTTTCAGGATTGTTAGAAAGACATGTTTACCTATTTTAATAAGTCCCATAACTACTGCTACTCACTCTAAATCCATTTTCCCATAGAAATAAGAATAGTTCTATATGGAACACTTATTTCTCTCATTCGCATTGTCTCATTGACTCCTCTCCAAAATCCACTAAGGTAAGTTCTATTATTATGCTCACTTAATAGATGACACTGAGGTTGAAAGAGACTGAGTAACATTTCCCAAGTCATCCAACTAGTAAGGAACAGGATGGATTTGAACCTGTCTCATTCCAGAGAACTTGAGTTCTTAAACACCATGGCATATGACCTTTCAACCACTGGAAGGGGATTTGTGAAGAGTTTGCATGTAGTAGGCCAGTCATCAGCAATTATGAAGACAGATTAAACCTTTTGATTCCAGGCACACAAAACCAAACAGACCAGTTCTCAGAGACACAAAGACAAGGCTGGCCCTGCAGAAAAACAAATAAGTTCTGCCCAAGTCACAGCCTGCCCCACTGAATGGCTTTTCTCTGCAGGAAAGATTATGTGTGTCTATAAATACAACTATGGATTACAAATCTACTAAAAATCAGAATTCAGGTCCAATTGGTTTTTGTACTGATTTCTTCCATATGGTCTTGTACTCGAAGAAATGTTGGCCTTTTAAATAAGCAACCATACATTGGCAAAAGCTGTTTGCTCATTAAGGGTCACAGGCTGAATTGACTTGGCAGGAGGTATGCATTTTTCACTGTTAATAAATTATTCAGGTTAAAAAAAAAAACTCTCAAAAACAGAAATGATGAGGGATTGATTGAACCTTGCAGCAGGGCAAGTATTTAAGGAGAACCTAAGAATTTCAGGGCAGTGGCAAGTGGAGGTGGGGTGGCAGTCACTGCACCTTGTATCTTGTCTGTCTTACCTTTCTAGTATCAGGGTTCAATAGACAGACTCCTGTGAATCTTCAGAGGGGAAAGAAAAGTGGTGTGTAGTTTTTATTATAAATGTCTTGATGGTTTTCATCCTTATTTCTTCTCCATGTTGGTAATAAACCTCAAATGTTTCAGGAAATGAAGACTTAAATGTCACAACCAGCACTTGATTTTTTTTCTTCACTGCCTACCAGGTCCCCAAAGTGGTAACACTGAGAACTATCCTAACAATTGGGCAGTAAAACTCAAACAAAACAAAAAATTCTTATTCGTTACGGTTACTTATACTTTAATCTAAAAGGGTAAACTCATATCCTGTAGGAAATGGTACTTCTTTTAATTTATTGAGTGCCTAATGTGTGCAGTAAGTGAACAATCTCAGTCCTCAAGGGGGTATTATGACTATTTTACATGAGGAAGCCTTCTGGATGAAAGGTGAGGAGTGGAGTAAATAGGTGGACATCTGGAACCTGTCCATGGTACCTTTGGGGTCTAATCTCCTCAGGAATGAGGAGGCAATAATCTGCTTAACGTAAGTGTGTGTGGCCTGGCCTTTGTACACCTCAAAGAGGACCACATGGGAAAAGTAATCCCAACATTCAGTCCACAAGTAGTTAAGTGACACAGTACTAACAGAAGCTGAAAGCGAATCCTTTCTCTGATATCTGTTCATTGTACTGTCTTTAGTCATCAAGAAAAAAAGTGAACTCCAAGAGAGTAGTTGGTTTCATTTACAGCTGTACTCCCGTCACCCATCACCTAGTACTGAGCACGGCAAGTAGAGATGCTCAACAAGTACTGGGAAAGAATAGAGAAAGTCCATATGGGAAAATGGGCCAAAGACTACTAAGAATGAAGACATACTCCTTTTTTTTTTTTTTTCCAGGAAGACTTCAACCCTGACTCATAGGAAAGATGAATTCAAAGAAGTGAAATATAAATTGGGATCTTTGTTATGGGCCCTATGGGCCAGCATGAAGCTTGCGGAAAAAGATGAAATGGAAGGGTCAACCAAGGACGGAAGAGGATTGCTAGTGTTTAACTTTTAAATGTGAATTCTTGACTGAAATGTGTTTGTTCCTGCACTTAAATCATCTGTCCTTACCTTTTCTCATATCTCACATATTTATTAAAGCAATGCTTTAATAACATACTAGTACTTATATAGGTATTGTTGGAATGAGGCCATTACTTCAGGCCAGTGGAAGAGCAAAAGGGATTTCAAGCAGGCTATTTGTTGTTATAAAGCAAAATCAAACTCACTACATTTCCAAAGGAATATAATATGATGGAGACAAGACCACTATGAAGCTAGAAACTTGGGAAAATCATTTTAAAAGCTCATAAGCATATGTTACTCATGACTAAAGGCGTTGCACTGTTATGCAACATGAGTGTCAGGGGAACAATTTTCCAACCTCATGACTCATGCTTCTGTATTACACACAATACTGGGTGTTTCCTTCATTTTAAAGAAATGTGAACATAAGTGTGTGTATAAAAATATCTGATATCCAAAACATGCCAACAACAGCTAACAGGTTAAGAAAAATATAAGTTGACACTGTGTCATCAGAGTCCTTCTTCCAAGACGGAAAGTTACTCCACATTTTGAAAAGTACGACCGGATAGAAAACTTCCTACCCTAGACCATCTGGGTCCCACCGTCTCTTTTCTAGAACTGGTTTCTGAACTGCCCAAATAGGGCAAGAGAGCTAAAGCGTGGGAAGAGGCCATAAAAATAATTGCCCCCCGCCGCAGCCATACCTACTCTCCCTCTCCTTTGCCTTAAAGCCATCAGGGAGAACTCCCAACTCCGCCCCACCAGGCCCGGGGGTCCCTCCAGGCCTCCCGATCCGCCCGTAACGGACCCCCGGAGTGACCTGCGGATCAAAGCCGATCCGCCAGTACCTGCTCCAGAGGTCTCCGGCGGCGGGCCCCGCGACCACACAGCTCTCTCGACCACACGATTTTCACCGACTTTATTGGCCCCCGACCCCGGTGGGCCCCTCCGCAGCCCACCTCCCCACTAGATCGCGCCGACCCTCCTTGGCATCCAGCATGTTCCAACACACTGCGGGGCGGCTCTGAGAAGAGCCTTTGCGCGGAAAGAAGCCAGCTCCCCGGTGCCGGCGTCGGGGTCACTTGCTCTTCGCCTTCTGACTCTCCGTCTTCTTGGGCAGCAGCACGGCCTGGATGTTGGGCAGGACGCCGCCCTGAGCGATGGTCACTTTTCCCAGCAGCTTGTTTAGCTCCTCGTCGTTGCGGATGGCGAGCTGCAGATGCCGAGGGATGATCCTGGTCTTCTTGTTGTCGCGCGCGGCGTTGCCGGCCAACTCCAGGATCTCCGCCGTCAGGTACTCCAGCACCGCCGCCAGGTACACCGGCGCCCCGGCGCCTACCCGCTCCGCGTAGTTCCCTTTGCGCAGCAGCCTGTGCACTCGGCCCACCGGGAACTGCAGTCCCGCGCGGGAGGACCGGGACTTGGCCTTGGCCCGCACTTTGCCGCCCTGCTTTCCGCGACCAGACATGTTCACCTCTCGCCTAAAACTCCAGCGAGGGCAGGAAAGCCAGCGGTCCCGTCGGGGTCTGGGAACGCGATGTAACACACCGGAACTGCCTCCACTATCACTTGGCTGCCGCTGGGCAGCGCCTTCCCATTGGACGCCGCAACATTCTCGGCTCCGGTTACCAATGATAGGCAGGCTCCGCTCCCAATTAACACGCTGGCAGAGGGACCGCCTTCTCCAGTTCTCTCCAATCAAAAGAGCAAACCTCAGTTCTCATTTACATAGCCGTCCGTGGGAAGGGTCTGCCTTGGGGGCTCCTTTGGATGTATTGGGTCCTGAGATTTCAAAGTCCACGCTCCCACTCAGCAAAATAAAGTCTTAAGATTCTGTCCTGGCCGGTGTGCTCAGTGGTTAGAGCATTCCTCCCTCTCCCCTCCCCGCCCCCCCCCCCCCCACTTCCCGAATGGAAGGATCGCAGGTTCGATTTCCAGTCAAGGGCTTGTGCCTGGGTTCCGGGGTTGCTCCCCATCCCCGGTGAGGATTAACAATTAAGGGAGATCCAGAAGAAGAGATACTCTATCCATAAGTACAAAGAGCTCAAGAAATAAATGTCCCTTGAGGTGAGGTCGCGCAAGGTGTGTCAGATGTCGCTGTGCCCTGTAAGCGGACTTTCTCACATAATACAGCATCCTAGCCAGGTAGAGCCTGCTCTTGCGGACAACACTGGTCCTTGTCAAGCGAAATCACAAACTCTCTACCGAATTCTGCCGGCCCAGTACAGGGTACGTTGCCTGTTCTTTAAACAAGTGCCTGGCTTCCTGCAAACCCAAAGGCTCCAGCTGATTACCCAACTGGCTAGACGAGAAGCTTCGTATGGAGTTGTCCATCTGAACTTGAACTAGATCAGATGACTCTGGGTCCTTGGAGCTTTGGAGTGAGGAAACCAATGGTAAAGTGCCTGCTGGGAGGGAAGGGGAAGGGGGAGAGAAGAAGAAAAAGGGAAAGAAGGGGGGGGGTGTTTGTGTGCTCCTGGGAGGGAGAGCACCTGTAGCAATATATTAAATAGCAAAAAATTAGGGAAAACCCATATTCAAAAAATAAGAAACTGCTTGAATAAACAATAAAAAATCTACAAGATTAAATATTACACTGGAGTGATTAAAATAAAATTAATAAAATTATCTACATAGGATAAGTGGAACAATGATTAGGATGAAATTATGTAGATCATTTTTATATTTGATTGTTTCTTAGTGATTTGTAGAAATTTTAAGGTAATCTGCACGTTAGTCCTTTGCCAATTAGACATATTACAATGATTTCTTAGTTGTATTTTCACTCTCTTTATATTATATTAAGGAATAGAACTTCTTAATTCTAATGCAGGAGGAAAAAACTAGCTTTCCCTTTGTAATTTTTACACTTTTGTGTTTATTTTAAAAATTGAAGAACAGATGGTTTCAATCATATACTTAATAAAATAAGTAAAGAATAGAAGAAAAATAAAACAATACACGCAATTTATGTTAGAAATTAGTACAACCTTGACACCAAAACCTTTTCTTGTATTATAAAGGTAAATTACAAACCAATATCACTCAAAACATGGATGAAAACGCCAAATGAAATAGCAAATCAAATCTAGCAATGTATAAACAAAACAAAAAAAAATGAGCAAATGGGGTTTATTCCAGGAATGCAACTTTCAACATGATAACACATGCTGATATAATTTGCTCATTAAAACATAAAAGTAGAAAAAGCATTTAATCATTTCAGTAGATGCAGAAAAACAATACAATAAAGTGTTGTCTTATGATTAAAAACTTGGAAAATTAAAGAAAATATCACTGACATGATAAAAGAATCTAAAAAATAAGATTAAAAAAACTAAAGCCACATACTTAATGGTGGAATATTTAAAAGAATTACCTTTAAAATAAGAAACATAAACCTGGCCAGCGTGGCTCAGTGGTTGATCATCCACCTATGAACCAGGAGATCACAGTTGGATTCCTGGTCAGGGTCAGGGTCAGGGCACTTGCCGGGGTTGCGGGCTCAATCCCCAGTAGGGGGCGTGCAGGAGGCAGCCGATCAATGATTCTCTTTCATCATTGATGTTTCTAACTCTCTCGCCCCTCTCCCTTCCTCTCTGAAATCAATAAATATATATATATTTTTTAAAAAGGAGCCAAGGATGAGCCCAAGGTTTAATATATATATATATATATATATATATATATATATATATGTATATATATATATATATATATATATATATATATATCCTCAGAAGGAAGGTAGGGGAGGGTGGAAGTAAGGTGGAGAGATCAACCAAAGGACTTGTATGCATGCATATAAGCATAACCAATGGACACAGACACCAGGGGGATGAGGGCATGAAGGGGAGGGGCAATGGGGGGATAAGAACACATATATAATATCTTAATTAATAAAGAAAAATATATTTTAAAAATGAAATTAAAAAAAAAGAGGAGCCAAGGATGAGCCCAAGGTTTAAGTACACAAAATTCGTGCGGGGGGTGGGGGGGTGGGAAGGGGTCTTTCAGCCCGGCCTGCACCCTCTCCAATCTGTATCCACTGAGCCAAACCAGCTAGGGCAATAAAAATTTTTTTAAATAAGTAAATAAGAAAATCAGAAACATAAGATATATACTGTTAGATGAAAATAGTAGATAAGAAAGGAGGAAAGATAAGAATATAAAAATTGTCTTAACTCCCCACCTAGCAAATTCAGATGCACAATCTCTCCACTATTAAAAACAATACAATAAAAGGAGAAAAAAAGAAAGGTAATCAGTAAATGTTTTCATTTACCAAAAACTTTTAGTGCATACTAAAAGAGTTTAGCAAGGTTGCCAGGTACAAGGTCAATATAAAAAAGCTGTGGTACATTTACACAATGGGATACTATGCAGCTGTAAAAAAAGATAGATCTCTTACTCTTTTGAGACAGCATGAATGGAGTTGGAGATTATTATTCTAAGCGAAATAAGCCAGTCGGAGAAAGACAAGTATCACATGATGTCACTCATATGTAGAATATAATGAACAAAGTAAAGCGATGAACAAAATAGATCCAGAGACATGGAAGCATGGAACAGATTGACAGATATCAGAGGGAAGGGGCGGTGGGTGGGGGCAGAAAGAGATTAACCAAATAACTTATATGCATATATGCATAACCTATGGACACAGACAATAGTACAGTGAATGGGCTGGATGGTGCGGGAGCCTGGTGGAGGGGGGCAATGGGGGAAAGATGGGGAATGTCTATAATACTCTCAACAATAAAAATAAATAAAAATAATAATAACAATAAGTTTCTATCTATAAGCAATAAGGGATTTTTAAAATACAACTTATAGTTTACTTACAATAACACACACACATATATATATATAGTAGTTGTGAGTAATTCTAATAAATTATGTACAATATACTTATGTTGATAATAGAAAACTTCATTTAGATAAAGGACAGACTTACCATGTTTATGAATAAGAAGACTCAACATACTAAAGATGTCAAATATCTACAAATTGATCATGTTAATAGATTTTAACTTTTAAGTGTTCTCTAAAGACACTACAGAAAAAATTATTGGGGTTGTTTGTTTGTTTTTTAAAGTATGTTTTTATTGATTTTTTAGAGAAAGAGGAATAGAGAGATAGAAACATCGATCAGCTGCCTCCTGCACACCCCATACTGGGGACTGAGCCTGCAACCCAGGCATGTGCCCTGACCAGGAATCGAACAGGCAACCTCTTGGTTCATGGGTCGATGCTCAACCACGGAGCCATATCGCCAGATGAAATTATTGTTTTTTAAAGTAAGGAGGATTATTATATTAAGTGCCTTTGTAGCTTCTTCATCTATATCCTAAAATATTGTGCACTCCATCCAAATGTAGTTGATAATAAGAAAGGGAAATAGAGCCCTAGCCGGTTTGGTTAAGTGGATAGAGTGCCGACTTGCGGACTGAAAAGTCCCAGGTTCGATTCCAGTCAAGGATTCATGCCCAGGTTGAGGGCTCGATTTCCAGTTGGGGGCATGCAGGAGGCAGCCAATCAATGATTCTCTCTCATTATTGATGTTTCTATCTCTCTCTCCCTCTCCCTTCCTCTCTGAGATCAATAAAAACATATTTAAAAAAAATAAAGGGAAATAGAAGAGTACACATTCTCTATTGGTGTGGAGAGAATATTAAAGTCTGGTTGTATTATGAGAAAAATGGGAAATAATTGTCAGGAGACATTAATGGTTATTGGGAGATTAATATGGAAAACTATAATAAACCACCTTATAAGTCTTTGTACTTTTCAAATTACTGCCACTCACCCACTTTTTCTTTTAATTCCTCATAGTCCTTTTAAAAATCCATTTATTCAATAAATGTTTATTGAATTTTGACTGCTATGTTCTAGGAGATAGAGATACAGAAATGAGTAAGACACATCAATTGCTTGATATCATAGAGCTTAAATTCTAATGGGGCAAGCAAATTACTTAATTAATTAATTAACAAGGTACTATCAAATGATGGTAACTTTTGTAAAATAAATAAATAAATAAAGCAGGGTGCTCTAACAGAGAATGACTGGGGGAAAGAGGTGTTCTTTAAACTGGATGATCACAAGAAATGCCTCTAGGAGGTGCCATTTGAGCTGAAATCTGATAACAATAAAGATACCAAGTGGCTGGAAGTTAAAGGCAGATAGAACCGCTGAGAAAAATGTCCTTAAGTGGGTGGAACTGTGAGCCAGGCAGGGCGTGAGAGGAGATAAGACCTTCAACGTGGCAAGGTAATTATCACGTAGAGTAATGGTTCTCAAACTGTGGTCCATAGACCTGTTGGGTGAGGGTCCCCAAGACATTTTAAGGGGTCAGCAAAGTCAAACTATTTTCATAAGAATACTAAAATGTTATTTGCCTTTTCCTCTTTGTTGACATTCATGTTAAAAATTTAAAAGCAATGGTGGGGCAAAACAATTATAACCTCAGCTACAAATCAAGGCAGTGGTGCCAAACTATTCTAGTAGTTATATTCTTCACCCACCACATATCATTTGTAGGATGTTTGAGTTGGAGTTCAGGAAGAGATCAGGATTCAAGATATAAAATTAAGTTCAATCACCATGTAGAGATTATATAAAACCATTATATATGAGATCTCCTAGGGAAAAAAGTGTAGACAGAAATGAGTAGCAGAACAACCTCCCCGCCACCCCCCAAATATGCTGCTTTAGTATGATGATTATTTTGAGCTGCAGGCACTAGAAAAACCACAAATGCAGGGAGGGGCTTTCTCTGAACTCCCCGTATCTGCCTAAAAAAACTAGATCTTCCAAAAGGAACTCACTTGTCATAAATCCCCTCCCAGGAGTTTCATTAACCAGGGAAAATTAACTCTTATCATGGGAGAGGAGACTAGAAGTTGACACCACACCCAGACAAACTTTGTCACAACTATAACACCTCCCATCTGTTCTTCTAAGAACCCATTTATCTTTCATAAAAATAATTTACTCTTCCCTAAGTGGTACACACTTCCCCTCCTCTTCCTGCTAAGATGCTATTTAACCCTGAATTCTAAGCCACCTCCTTATCTGGGTAGTTCCCATGTCTACATAAGGCATCCATGTTATTAAACTTCTGTTTGTTTTTATCTGTTAATCTGTGTTTTATGACAGGCGTCTCAGCTCAGAACTCATATGGGAGAGGGGAAATTATTTTAGACCCTTCAGAAGGGTAACCACCCTCCAGGGCACATGATCTTGTGAACTATCCTGTATTCCAACCCTAGAGATTTCCCTGCCTTGCTTTCTCCCACCTTCATGCAATCTTCTTTACCTTCCCTCCTAATTCCAAATGTATAAAAAAAAACTACCAATTGTCATTCTGGGAAGCATTTTTGAGATCTTGTGTACCAGCATGCTGTCAGTTTACCTCATCTAAACTCCTATAAAAATTCTCCACAGGTTTGGACATTCTTACGTTGACAGTCTTCATCTGAGAACACTTTGTAGAAACCCTTCAACTGGAGGAGAATTTGAAACTTAACATTTCAACTGCTGTCATCTTTTCCTCCCTTCTTAAAGTTAAACTCAAAAGCATTAAACTCTAAAACTATTTTGTTATTCCCACCATTCTTCTCTTAAGATCAAGTGCATAACCTGTTTTGTTTTGAAGTCTCCAGTTTTTCCCACGTGAACCAAGCAGAAAGCCCCCAACAGAAGCACCGTGCACCCCGAGTGGCCGCTGTACAGCGATGACACAGGGAAATTGACACCAGAAACTTCTGGATATGACTTCCTGCTTTTTCTCCTGACAGAATTCAAACCTCTTGCATCATTGTTATTATTCTTGCAAGTTTCATGTTTGTTACAATTTAAACTTGCAGCTTTCTCTCTAAATTTTTGCTAAGGACTCTCACTAACCTCCACCTTCGTTCGCAACTTCAGTGTAATTCATCTTTCCTGAGGAATTTACAGCTCTGTACTTTGTTTTGTTGACTTTTATTACCTTCTGCTTTTCTGGCAGACGCCTTAATTTAAATCCTCTCGATTTTTATTTCACAGGGATGTTGTGGGTGCAACTTGTGAACGGGCTTGGCTTTTCCCCCACTATTTTATATCCTTACTTATCAGGGTATTTCCATCATGTCTATATCTCTGAGAGTTTAAAAGCCTATAAAGATGTGTGAGGCCTGAAAAAAGTCTTGGCTCCAAAATACAAAACGATAACTACAAAGTCAATTTTTAAAAGAAAAATGATATGTGTGGAACGTAGTTCCATTTAATACATTTCATATGATGTGTCTTTAGGCACTTTTTTTGCAATTTTGAAGGACTAAGAAAACTTTTCTTCCCCTTGTCTTTTTATCAGTTTAAATCTAATCCTATTTTTTAGACATTTGTTCATCCTTCAAATAATTTTGCCACGTTTTAAGCATTTGAAAAATTAACTTTTTCTAACTTATACATAATGCGAAAAGGAATATCTCTGCAAACCTTACATTTCAGAACTTTGTTTTTTTCTTTCAAATATATCTTACTGACTCACTATAAATATGTTTCAGACAATCAAGAAGTATATCTAAATAAATGTAGTTTAAATTTTTGTTCCTGTGGTAGATTCCAAATATTTGTGTTAGGGGTGATTTTTAAATTACATCTAGCCGCCGAAACCAGTTTGGCTCAGTGGATAGAGCGTCGGCCTGTGGACTGAAGGGTCCCGGGTTCGATTCCGGTCAAGGGCATGTACCTTGGTTGCGGGCACATCCCCAGTGGGGGGTGTGTAGGAGGCAGCTGATCGATGTTTCTCTCTCATCGATGTTTCTAGCTTTCTATCCCTCTCCCTTCCTCTCTGTAAAAAATCAATAAAATATATTTAAAAAAAAATTACATCTAGCCATATAATTATTTTTATTGAATTTATTGGGGTGACATTAGTTAGTAAAATTATATAGGTTTCAGGTATATATAATTATTTCTTGAATACAACTAAAATTTCTTCCACTAGCATTCTTTTCTAAAATAATAATATTGGTATATGCTTGTTTTTTCAGTTAAGTTAATTTCAGTAAATAATTTCTCAATTAAAAAATTAGAAAAGACATACCTACTATGCACTAAGGAAGGAGTAATCGATGCTGCTGTTTAGAGAATGGCATCAAGGAATAACAATAATTAACAGTTGTTGATCAGTTACTAGGTACCAGGAACTTTATAAGACCATTTTCTATTTTCATTAACCCAAACTTCCCCACACAGGGATCTACAAAGTTCACAGAAACAGTAGTAACTTAATTTTCACTTGCTGTTGCTCCTGCGGGTATTTATTTCTAGAAGTTACTAGGCATGTTGAATAATGTCCATTAAACCTATTTGTTCTGGGTACTGGTATGGGCCCACTGAGCATCAGGGTCTCCAGCAGGTTCTGCTCCCTGGCAGGTACAATGTGTTAATATACTGAAGTCCTACCCCTGCCCCTGGGTGATGCCACTGTGCCAGCAGGCCTTGGCACCACCGTGGAGGACCCTCGAAGTCCAGAGCAGCGTGTCAATCTTTGACCAAGTGGGGAACAATATCCCTCTCCTTAATGTGATGAAACCTGTTAGAGGACTCCTAGGCAATGATGTCTACAACTTAATATTCCACTGAGTACTTTATTGGGTTGCTCTTTCAGTTATTATTCCTGATCTTTTTCTCCCTTGAAATAAGACATGCATAGATGGGCTGGACCGGAGACAGATTTAAGTAATGTGGCACCTAAGTTCCACAGTGCAATGCTGGGCTTTTCCTTAAGAATGAATTGCCTCCATTGTGGCTCTTCAACCCCGGATAAGTGGATATTATTTGGGCAAATCCTATCCATCATCTGACACATCTACCCATGTCCAAACTCCAACAAGGCTGGCAGCTCAGGTTATTGGCTATAATAGACACTAAATTTATTTTAGAAATAAGAAAACTGAACATCAGCAAATGTAGGTCATCTACCCAAGTCCATGTGCTTAGCAAACAGCTAAAACGAGATTCAAATCTAACTCCAAGTTTTGTTTTTGATTTAAGAATATCAAACTGCCTTCTGGAAACTCAAGCTCTTCTTTATCTCAAGGTACACCATTCTGTTCCTTAATGCGTGCCCTGCCTTTCCAACTACCTGCTAAGGATGTTTCAATAAACAGCACTGACATTTACTCCATTCAGGAGGAGTTTGCAATCCAAGGAACTGATATCACTGACCGCTTTCCTTCTTTCCCAAGCTATCATTTTAATCTAGATAACTACAGTATGAGGAAGTAATCCTTCAGCCATCCCAGGAGGAAAAAAAAAACACACACACACACACAAACAACACAAGAGTAATATCTGGCTCAAGAAAACAGAGTCCATTTTTCAGGATTGAACTATCAGCCACACTAACCACTCTTTGACAATAGGGAATGGACTGCCTGTTTCCTTCTGTTTCCAGAGCACAAGGAACAGCTGAGATATACATTACTACTGCCTCCAACACATACTTCCCACCGTATCTAAACACAGCCACCTGGACAGAAGAGCGAACCCAAGAGTCACTAGGAAACTTAACAGATTTCCAGCGACCTCTGGCAAGTGCATAACCATCATCTCCTCCAGCTCTTCCTGAGAACATAGGAATACTGTACAAAAGGGACTGGGGAAGGAAGGAGGAAGACTTCGCTCAGGGATTAAATATAGTTTCTCTTGATGAAGGGGAAGACTCCAGGAAATAGGTATCTTAAGGAAAAGAAACAAACCTGTTAGTGCTGAAGCATCCTAGATCTAGATATGCAGCCCTAGTCTACAACAGTGATTTGGGGTTAGTAGGGTCACTCTACTTTCTGCTCTAGATAAGATTACATTGACTCTCATTACATACTTGTACAAAGTCCAAAAACCCTCCCCAATATTCCTTCAAATCCTGAAGTCTTGTGTTACCACGATCTCTCTGTCTTGAAACTCTTGCTTCTAGCCATCCCGTTCCTGTTTCCGCACCCCCATTACCCGCCCCCCCCTCCCGCCAATATGACACAGACTGAGCATCTTTCCATACTTGCCACAAATTAGGCAAGTTGTATATGGCACAGATTTGACTGAATATTTGGGAAGAGTTGACCAGTTTCATCAGTTTTAAATTCCCAGAAGAATACAATTATGAAGGCAGAAATGTGTTCATTCATGTTGTAACTCAAATGCTGAGAACAAGTTGGGGCACTCAAGTTGGGATGAAGTAAGGCATTCTTTCCCCAGGGAAAATACAAGCAACCTCATATTGTTCTTAAAAGTCTTCAGCCCCCATCCCACCAGGCCTTTCTCACTGGCCATTTTTTTTCTACATAGCTCCCAGCCTCTTGCCATCTTGTTGGCGCATCTTCCCCTATTTCTATTTCCACTTCTCCTCCTCACTCCCTGCTTCCTGATTGGCTCTGGGAACTTCAAATTTTCTTCATTTATATAAAGCAATTTATGTTTCTCTATGCCTAACTCAGAAGGTTTGCATATACAAATCCATTTGAGTGCTCAGCAACACCAAAGCCTTTTAGTTACCTGACCCTATCTGGCATTAGGTGAAATCCAGTGTTTAAAAAAAACAACAACAAAAAACAAACAAACAGTCAACTCAATCAAAACCCACTACTTCAGAATCAATAGTTTTCCCTTGAAACCCCAATGACATACGTTAAGTACCCTGATTCAAGTTAAATTAAAAGATTTTAGATATTAAAAAAAGAATCAATAGTTTTTTTGAAGCCACAGTAATATTTAAATATGTTTAAACATATTTAAGAGTCGAATGCAGAAATTTGATTGGTTGGAAAGGTAATTAAACTTCCAACTTGTTCAAATAGAATTACAAAAAGGCAAAATTGTGTTTTTTCACAGAGATACAGTCCACTGGAATCAACAACTGGACAGTTGTTAGAGAATTTAGAATCCTGCCATCATAGAAATCCAGGCATCCTTTACATAATCTTCTGTTATTCTTTCTTCCCAAGTACAGATTTGTGGATGTGTATAATGACATCACTACCAGCAATTGTAGCCTTGAATAGCCAGCCTTGTATCTCCATGAATAGCAAAGTTGCAAATGACAAGGGATAATACACTTTACCTTTAAATCTTCCCACATTGCTCCTGGCTCAGTGGATAGACCCTCCACCTGCGGACTGAAAGGTACTAGGTTCTATTCTGATCAAGAGCACATGCCAGGACTATGGGCTTGGTCCCCAGTAGGGGGCGTGCAGGAGGCAGCCAATCAATGATTCTCCCTCGTCATTGGTGTTTGTTTCTCTCTGCCTCTCCCTTCCTTTCTGAAGTCAACTTTTTAAAAAAATTTTTTGATGCATTTCCTGCCAATTCAGGTACCTGGATGGTGAGGTACTCTAGGTTACCGTGTTGTGCACAGCAGCAGTCACGCCCCCATGTCCTTGCTGGCTGTCCTAGATTTCAGGTGTGACTGAAGCGCCCACCGGAATCTAGTTTTCTTCTGGTGGGAAACCTGAGTTCTTCCCAACCTTACTGCCAGCCTATTCCGCTGAAGTTCAAACAAGCAAGGTAGAGAAAGGACTAGTCAGACACCGCGAGATCCCACCGGCTACCCACTCAAACTGCATTTCAAACTGGCGGGACCATCTTGGATTTTGTGTTCCACTGGTTGCTGCAGCTCCTTCATTGTACTCCAAAGCTCTCCCACAGCTATTTTTATCAGTGAGTAATTGTTAATTTATTGTTTTTGTGGAGGGATGAAGGCTGGGACCTCCTAGTCCTCCATCTTGTTGATGTCACTCACTTTAGAACATAAATTTTGCCATACGTGGTCATCAAGTCCATGATGCAAATGATCGCATTATTTGATCAGTCATACTACACCTGTGACTCTATTTCCAAAGCCCTGTTTAGATCCAGGTCCTCTTCTCAAAACTCCATGGTGACTATTCTCACACTTGCACAGTCTCCTTAAAATCAGCATGTCCACAAACAAAAGTCATGCTCTTCTCCCTCAAAGCTGCTCCTCTCTCGGAATTCTAGAACGTAGTCCACAGCTTTCCCATCTACACAGCTGAGCATATCAGCAGTCACCATTGACTCTTCTCTGACTCCAATGCCCCAAATCTAATACAAAGTCTAACCCATTTTACCTTATATCTGTCTCTTGATCCCATCTCCACTGCCACTACCCTCATCCAGTCCTCCTTTACCTCTGAATTGGGCCATAGAAACAGCCTCCTAACTTGCTCCATGTCCCCACTCCTGCCTCTCTCCAAGTTAATCCTCCCTTAGCAGCCTAAGACCTCTCCAAGACCACTTTACAAATTTCATCTGATCACATCCTTATCTTGATTCTTATGCTTAAGTTCCAAATCCTTAATGGCTTACAGGAAACCCCATGGCCTACCCTACTACTCCTCTGGCATCTTTTATTGCCACTGGACTCATACCTCTCTCCACACCAGCCATTCTGTATCTACTTCAGTTCTTCAAACATCCATACCACTTCCCATATCTGGGCCTTTGTACAAGCTGTCTCCCTCCCTCACATGCCCTCTCTCTCATTCTGTTTAGCCAACTCCTATGGATCCTGCAGAGTTCAACTTAAAGAATGCTTTCCCAGGAACGCTTCCTTGACTTCCTAGAATAGATTAGGTTAATTTGTCATATGCTCCCACAAAATTTTGCACTTTTTTCATTGTTGAATTTATTCATAAGTATCCTATCTAATAAAGAGGGAATATGCAAATTGACCGTAATGTCATCACAACAATAGCAGCGCCCATAGCCACAAGATGGCGGCACCCAGTCTCCTCAGCCCCGCCGGAGTCCCCCAGTCCTTTCAGCCCTGCCAAGGGGGTGGCAGGCGTGCGGTGTGGCCAGACCTGCCCTCAGCCCCCCAGCCGCCCAGGGCCAGCCCGAGGCGCAGGCAAGCCTCGGATGGCAGCTGCCCAGCTGTCCAGGGCTACCCGAGGCTTAGGTAACCAGGGCCAGCCAAGGCTTGCGCTGCCAGCAGTGGCAGCAGAAGAGGTGTAATGCGGTCATCACCTTCCCCTGATCGCCGGGTCGCCTCCCACCCCTGGGGGCTCCTAGAGTGAGAGGGGGCAGGCCAGGCTGAGGGAAAATTCATGCACTGGGCCTCTAGTTTGTTTAATGTTTATCTTCCCTACTAGAATGCATGTATCATAAGGACATTAATGCATCCATATCATTCATGTCTGTATGCCTAGTGTTTTGCCAATACCCAACACATAGTCAAGTCTCAATAAATAATTGCCAACTGAGTGGCTGAAAAACAGTTCTTCCTATTAAGGATTCAGTTTCAATGCACAGTTATAGCCTAAACACTAACAGTCCATCATATTTGTGCTTTTGTTAAGCCTTTTGACCTTTTTTTTCCACATTACAAAGCTTTTTATGTACATACCATATTTCCCTCTTCCCAGTGATATGTCATAAATTGATGTATTTTTATTGGGTGAGGCCCTGGTAATCTCCCTGTTTATAACTCTGACCTTTCTGTGAACAAACAAAAGAAGTGAACTTTGGTTTATCTCCTACCATAATGTAGCTGCTTATTACTGGTGAGCAGGCTGTATTCCATGGCCCATGTGACCAGAAAGAAACGTGTGGCAGAGTAGACTGAGGGACCTAGCTAGAGGCTGTCCAGCTGGCGCTCCTGTCTCCCTAAAAGCCCAGAGCAAAGCAACTGAGCACAAGGAGTATGGTTCTGAGGTGAGCGAGGTCATGAAGAAACCACTGTTGGGCTTGACTCTGTGGTCACTGCTCCTCTGTCCAGGGCTGATGTGTTTCACCACCCAGGTGACTCAGAACTGCAACAATGGCAGCTACGAGATCAGCGTCCTGATAATGAAAAACTCGGCCTTCCCAGAGCCCCCAGAAAACTTGGAAAATGCAGTGAAAGTGGGAGTGGAAATCGTGAGAAGGCGTCTAAGGGATGATGGTAAGAATATGGTAACAGAATCCTCCTCCTCCCTGTTACAACCTCTGGGGTCAAAGGGTTGCTAAGTGAAGATCTTGTGTTCTTTGCCTGCATACCAACCTTTTCTAAGGGCCTGTCCCAAAACCCCTTTTTATTTCAAGGCAGTAGATTCTCAAACAGAAGGATTTAAGTCCTACCATATTTAATAATTCCCTGTTGTAAGATACTATATTATTTTTATTGTTGCATAATTGTTTTTAAAAGACTACACTGAACATTTTCATGTATATAGTTGTTGTTATTTTTTTGTTTTGTTTTTCATTCTTTGAGACTAGATTGCTAGACTTCACTCATAATCTACCTTGCTCTGGGGACGGCCTGACTCAGGGATGCCAGGTGTTCACAGCAGTGAAATGCCCCAGATAGCATTTCAATGAAAACTGGATTTATTTCTCATTTTTGGAGAGGCATCATGTTTCCTCCTGCAACTGCTCAGGAGCAAGATTTGGTCTGGACCTGAGATTTCCTAGGGTTTCCAGTCAAGAAGATGAATTAGGGAGTAAAATTCGTACAGATGCTGAATCTTTTTCTGGGATTTTTAATCCATCTGTTCACTCTTTACTTCTCTGGTGGCTATTATAATAAAACACTAGTGGCCTGATGCATGAAATTCGTGCAAGGGGGAGGGGGTTCCCTCAGCCCAGCCTGCACCCTCTCCAATTGGGGACCCCTTGGGGGATGTCGGGCCTAAACCGGCGGTCAGACATCCCTCTCACAATCTGGGACCGCTGGCTTCTAACCGCTCAACTGCCTGCCTGCCTGATCACCCCTAATTCCCTCTGCCTGCCTGCCTGATTGTCCCTAACCTCTCTGCCTGCCTGATTGCCCCTAACCTCTCTGCCTGTTGCCTGATCACCTCTAGTTGCCTCTGCCTACCTGCCTGATTGCCCCTAACTACCCTCCCCTGCCGGCCTGATCTTTCCCCCAACTGCCTCTGCCTGCCTGATCACCCCTAACTGCCTTCCCTTGCCGGCCTGATCTTGCCACCAATTGCCCTCCCCTGCTAGCCTGGTTGCCCCCAACTGCCCTCCCCTGTCAGCCTGATCTCGCCCCCAACTGCCCTCCCCTGCCGGCCTGATCACCCCTAACTGCCTCTGCCTTGGCCCCCACCACCATGGCTTTGTCCAGAAGGAAGTTGGACATCCAGAAGGTGGCTGATTGACCCAGTCTAATTAGCATATTACCTTTTTATTAGTATAGATAGTTAATATAATAAATTTCCAATAAAATTTAGTGTTGCAGTTCTTCATTGTATCTTTTAATTATTAAAATAAACTTTATAACATTAGATAAAATATGTAGGATAAAATATTAGGTAAAATATGAGGAAAAAATCACCACTGATCATTTCTAGCAGCCTGGATATTTATATGCTTCTCAGTTTCTTGTTTTTAAGAACATGGTTGAGATCACATAGAAACAATTTTTTAGCCTTCTGATTTCACTTTAAATCATTCTAAAAGTGAATTTCCTATAACTGCATAATCTTCATAGCATCCTGAGAATAGATGTGTAATAACCTTTGGGGTAGATATTCTCCCAAATTATCCTATATAATAAAGAGCTAATATGCTAATTAGACCGAACAGCAGAGCAACTGTCCAGACGACCTTCCAGGCGACCTTCTGGATGAAGCTGGGGCTGCGAGGGCCAAGCCCCTTGCATGAATTTCGTGCATCGGGCCTCTAGGTTAAGAATAATGTAAGATATTTTATTATTTTAAATTTTGCATAATTATTTTTTAAAGACTACACTAAACATTTTCATGTATATAGTTTTTTTTTTTTTTTCATTCTTTGAGACTAGATTACTGGAAGTATAATTACTGAGCCAATGCAATTTGATGCATCTCAATGGTTATTGATGGTTTTGAGGAGGGTATGTCTTAATCTTCTCCATTTAAAATTGTCTGGTAATAATACCAACTGATATTATACATATGTGTAGTAAGTTCTTTTTCTCTGCAATATACATTTCTTCAATCTGGTCTGAGTCTGGATTCAGATATAAATAGAGAAACTAAGAGGTCATTATAAGAGGTCATTTCATAAAATTATTTATTTACTGAGGCAGTGTGTAGTAATGGGAAGAACATTTTATCTAAAGTCTGAAGACCTGGATTGGAATCCCTTTCCTGGAGCTTTCTCTCTTTGTGACCCTGGGTGAGTGATTTCTCTTCTTCTCTCCGAGCCTTGGTTTCCTTGTTTACTGAACACCTCTCATGTGCTGGGTAAGATATATAACCCTTTTAATCACAGCTCTGTTAGACTGGCATTGTTGACACTTACACAATGGAAGTTTAATAACTTTGCTTAAGTCATACAGATTGTCTGTTTTAAATGAGTTTCAAATTCATATCTTCCAAAGTATAATTCCAAAGAGTGAATCTTGCCAGTATAAGATCTTTACCCACCATGAACTACCTTTCTCATTAAAATAAGGCAATGGAGCCCTAGCCAGTTTGGCTCAGTGGATAGAATGTTAGTTGGCAGACTGAAGGGTCCCAGGTTCGATTCCAGTCAAGGGCATGTACCTTAGTTGCAGGCTCCATCCCTGGTCGGGGTGCATGCAGGAGGCAACCAATTAATGTGTCTCTCTCAATACATGTTTGTCTCTCACCCCCTCCCTTCCACTCTTTTTAAAAATCAATGGAAAAATATCCTTGGGTGAGGATTAACAAAACAAAACAAACAAACAAAAAATAAGACAGTGGAACATTGTGGTTCGAAGTAGAGATTTGGAATCAAACAGGTCTTGGTTCATATTCTAGCCGTTTATCCAACCATTTATCACCACTGACCTCAAGGAAATTATTTAAGTTTTCTGAGCCTCATTCCCTCACCTATAAAAATTGCAATAGATAGCAGTTACCTCATATGGCTAAGGTGTGAATTAAATGAGAAAATTCATATAAATTATGCAATACATTGTCTGAAAATAGTAAGAACTCAGTAAGTGGCAGTTGTTTTTATTATTGTCACTTATTCTTTTTTTTAAATCTTCACCTGAGGGCATGCTTAGAGAGAAGAAGGGAGAGGGAGGAAGGAAGAAGAAGAAGAAGAAGGAGAGAGAGAGAGAGAGAGAGAGAGAGAGAGAGAGAGAGAGAGAGAGAGAGAGAGAGAGAGAGACATCAATGTGAGAGATAAACATTGATCGGTTGCGGGCAATCTTTCTTAGCACAGGACAACACCCAGCTGTTCTGGAGAATGTTAATGTAATTGTTGCTAGGCTATTGCTGATATTAGGAGAACAAGTTATCAGTTATATGAAATAAACAGTAAAGTGTATTGGTAAGATATTAATCTCTGAACTCATATAACCTGAATTTGAATTCCTGCTCCATCATTTACTAATGAGTTATTTATTTTCTTGAAGTTTCACTCATCTCATTTGTAAAACAGAGTTATTAATGGTGAAGTTGTAAAATAGATAAAATGAGTGGAAAATTTTAGGGGGAAGAAAGAATAAACAATGATGGCTGAATTTTTGCACTTGGTGATGCATTTTGTTGGATGAGTGTTGATGTATAATAAACTCAAGTTGTGCAAGTTGTGAGGAAAAGATAGGTTCATGTTTTAAAACATATTGAGCATTATTATTTGGAAAAAATCTAATACAATATAATGAAGGGCTAACTAGAAGAAATTCAAATGTTGTGGGTGAAGTGTAAATAAAAGAATGCAATATTTTCTCCTAGTATTAGAAAACCTTTGTGAATTTGAAGAATAGGTAGGATTTGATGAAAAAAGATTGCTTCAGCCTTAGGACATTAACTGCTCAAGGGTGTATGTTCCATGGCTAAACTCACCGGGCCCATGACCTGCATGTGCCGTCACGCCCTAGGCTCAGGCACTATATGCAGATTCACTTTGGTACAACCCCATCCTGAAAGCCCTGGATAGGAGATAGAGGGTTCTGAGATCACCCTGAATTTTATTGCATTCCACTCATTTTCCCAGGACTGAGAGTCCATGGTATAGTGAGAGAGCAGGCCAGAGAGGAATGAAAAATAGTGCTTGGGGTAATTGCTTATTTTAAAAGTTAAGCTTTGAATTGTCATTCCATAGACATCTTACCATTGTCTGAAAAATGTTCAGTATGTTCTTGAGAGATCATTTGGAATTTGTGGTGATCAAAGGGATAAAAAACCAAACATAGTTCACATAACCATAAAATGTTAAGAAGTAGCACCATACTACAGTATGTTCTATAGAAGTAGCTCTCAAACTTTTTGGTCTCAAGACCTCTTTACACTCTGAAGAATAATTGTGACATCTGAAGAGTTTTGTTTATGCAGTTACATTTATCAGCATTTACTGTACCGGAAATTAAAACAGAAATGTTTTATTTTTTTATGTTCTCATTCTTTTTTAAATTTTATTTTATTATTATTACTTTATTGGTAATCATTACCTGAGGATATTTTTAAATTTGTTTTATTATATTTTTATTTATTAAATTTATTGGGATGACATTGGTCAACATAAACATATAGGTTTCAGGTGTGAGTTTCTATGTTACAAGATCTGTATATTGCACTGTGTGCCAACCACCCAAAGTCAAATCTTCTCCTGTCAGCATATATTAGACCCCTTTTCCCCCCACCCCTTCTCTCTGGCAATCACCACACTGCTGCTTGTGTTCATGAGTTTCAGTTTTATATTCCACATATGAGTGATATCATATAGTTCTTAGCTTTTTCTGGATGACTTATTTCACTTAGCATAATGTTCTCAAAGTCCACCCATGTTGTTGTAAATGGCAATAATTCATTCTTTCTTATGGAGGCTAGTATTCCATTGTGTACATGTACCATATCCTCTTTATCTAATCTGCTATAGTGGGGTACTTTGGTTGTTTTCATGTCTTGGCCACTGTGAATAATGCTGCAATGATACATAGGGGCATATGTATCTTTGGGAATACGTGATTTCGAGTTTTTTTGCGGGTATATACCCAGGAGAGGGATTGCTGGGTCATATGGTAGCTCTATTTTAATTTTTTGGGGAATCGCCAGACTGCTTTCCATAGTAATTGTACCAGTCTACATTCCCACCAGCAGTGGATGAGGTTTCATTGTTTCCACAACCTCTCCAACACTTGTTATTGCTTGTCTTATTGATAATGGCTACTCTAACAGGTCTGAGGTGGTATCTCATTATAGTTTTTATTTGCATTTCCCTAGTTGCCAGTGAGGTTGAACATCTTTTCATATATCTATTGGCTATTTATATGTTTTCTTGAGAGAGGTATATTTTAAGGTTCTCTGCCCACTTTTTGATTGGGTTGTTTGTTTAGTGTTGAGTTTTACGAGTTCTTTATATATTTTGGAAATTAAACCTTTGTCAGAGCTATTGTTTGCAAATATCATCTTCCATCTGGTTGGCTGCCTCTTTGCTTTGTTGTCAGTTTATTTTGCTGTGTAGGAGTTTTTTAGTTTGATATAGTCCCATTCATTTATTTTTTGCCTTTACTTCCCTTGCTTTTGGGGTCAACTTCATAAAATGTTCTCTTTGACCAAGGTCCGTAAGTTTGGTCCCTATATTTTCTTCTATGTAATCTATTGTTTCAGGTCTTATATATAGGTCTTTGATCCATTTTGAACTAATTTTTATACATGGGGACAAACTGTAATCCAGTTTCATTTGTTTGCATGTGGCTTTCCAGTTTTCCCAACACCATTTATTAAAGAGACTGTCTTTACTCTATTGTGTGTTTATGGCTCCTTTGTCAAAAATTATCTGTCCATATGCATGTGTTTTTATAGCTGTGCTCTCTATTCTGTTCCATTGATCTACATATCTGTTTCTCTGCCAATACAATGCTGTTTTGATTATTGTATCTCAAAACAGAAATGTTTTAAATATTTGCTTATCGATTCATTTAAATAACTATAGACACTTTATCAGTTAACATAGATAATATATTTTAGTAAAGAAAACCTAAATTTATCAAAACAAAAAAAATAAAAGTAGGTGGGAAAGTGGTATTGATTTACATTTTTGTAAATCTTTAATGTCAGGCTTAATAGAAAATGTCTGGGTTTTCATATCTGCTTCTGCACTTAATCTATATATAAACTAGTAACCCTGCACACGAATCCGTGCGCCATTAGCTCACCAGTAGCTGCTGTCCTCCAGTAGCTCTCTGCCTGCTGTCCCACCCTCCCGTAGCTTCCCCCACCCATCTTCCCCCCTCCCCCGCCCCCATCATAGCTTGCTGCCCTGCCCTCTCCTCCACCACCCGCTTGTAGCTCGCTGCCCCACCCTCCTGCTGATCCATGATCTAGTCGTTATGCAGTCGGTTGTTACACTTCATGGTGTAATGACCATTTGCATATTACATCTTTATTATATAGGATAAAAGGATAAGCAGCCATCTGACCATCCAACCGGTAGCTATGATGCGCGATGACCACAGGGGCAGACACTCCAACTGGTAGCTATGACATGCGCTGACCACCAGGGGGCAGACGCTCAATGCAGGAGCTGGGGAGATGCGGTGACTTGGCAGTGGCAGTTCTCGGGTGACGCACCCTGGAACCAAAGAGGAGGGAGCCAGATTTCGGGATGTGTCACCCGAGAACCACCCTCTCGCAATCCGGGACCCCTCAGGTGATATCAGAGAACCAGTTTCGGCCTGATCCCCACAGGCCAGGCCGAGGGAACCCACCTTCCAGAGGGACCCTGCTCACTCTACAGACGCCCTTCGAGCCATGGTACCACCCCACGTGCAGCCTGCTGGGGTGTGACCACAGGAAGCTGGCTTCAGGCTGTGTCCGGCCCATCTTGCCCAGTCCCGCCCTGCCAGCCACCTTCTAATTAATTTCCTTTCAATGTGCATGAATCTGTGCACCGGGCACTAGTGTCTTATAATAATACATATTACGTAGCCTCTGGAAAACTCTCACTGTATAATCATGAATGAAGGGGAGTGGAAAAAAGCAAAAATGTCTTATTATAATTATGTGAATAGTTTTGACCCCCTGGACCTCCTGAAAGAGTCGCCAGGTACCTCGGGAGTCAACGGCCCCACACTTTGAGAACTACTTTCTACAGCAGGATCTGGAATCAGAGTGTCTTTGGTTTAAAACTCAGCTTCATTTCTTTCTTTTTTTTTTTAATATATTTTATTGATTTTTTACAGAGAGGAAGGGAGAGGCATAGAGAGTTAGAAACATCGATGAGAGAGAAACATCGATCAGCTGCCTCCTGCACACCTCCCACTGGGGATGTGCCCGCAGCCAAGGTACATGCCCTTGACCGGAATCGAACCCGGGACCCTTCAGTCCGCAGGCCGACGCTCTATCCACTGAGCCAAACCGGTCAGGGCTCAGCTTCATTTCTTACACAAGTTAATCAACTTCTATGGACCTCCATCTTCTCATTTTTAAATTAGGAAGATAAATTATTAATTAACCTCATAGGATTCAGGGGAGAATTAAGTGAAAGGATGCATGCAAAAATCCATAGCCCAATGCTAGCCATATAATAACAGAGATCATCCAGTTCTATTCTATGAATAAATGGGTTAGAAACTGGGGCCCCAGAGGTGAAATCACTTGTACAAGATCACACTCAATAGACATCGGTTCCCCTTCTCCCAGACCCTGTACAGTAAAAACCTTGATTTTGCCATGCCCATCATGAATTGCCTTGAACCTAGGATTTTTGAATGGATCATCTTTAGTGTTCCTAATAGCAACAGTAGTTGAGGTGTAAGAGCTGTCTTATACATTAACAGGGAAAGTGTGGCCATCTTCCCAATGCCCTGTTTTCATCATGTGACTGTGCACTGGCCTCCATTTCACTTCCTGACTCCTCTTGCTACTTTCCTAGACTTTCTCCACCCCAATTTTCTATTGCTCTTCACATGCATTCTCCCATTCCACTAGGTCCACCATAGCCTCACTCAGACTATTCTCCTGGTTTCATGTGCCCTATATTCTCCCTATTGTTATGATAATTCAATAAGATAAACGTTATAAAGGGCTGACACATGGGTCACTGACCCCACATCTTCCATTAACTTTCTCTGACTGGTCTTATTTACACTGACCTCTTCTATTTGTCTAGTCTGAATGAATAAAATGCTGTCATCTCTTATTTAGATCTCCTACTAAACAAAGTACAGTAGCAGAATAAGTATCCTTGTCCTGGCCACAGTGTGGCTCAGTTGGTTGAGTGGCATCTCATGCACCCAAAGTTCTCCCATCCCATTCCCCCTAGGTGCACATGCCCAGGTTGTGGGTTCTATTCCCAGTCAGGGTGCATGCAGGAGGCAACCAATGGATGTTTTTCTCTCACAGTAGTATCTCTCTCTCTCTCCCCCTCTTTCTTCCTCTATAAATACATACATACATACATACATACATACATACATACATACATATCCTTAAATTAACAACAACAACTAAAAAGGCAAGAGATAAAATGCTTCCTAGTTTATAGAAACATTTCTGAGGTGGCTGTAGAAGAGCAAAGATGTTTCCATTTTCTAAAAGAACAGGTCTATATCTTTTAAAATATTCTAATTTGGATGTTCAGAAGAACAATAACTTCTATTGCTGATAGTCTCTTTTAAAGGAATTAAAAATTATTACATTTGACAAACCTGGTTTTAATACCATTTAACATGTGAGTGAATCAAGCAGAGAAATTAAAATGGCTTGTGCAAGAACACGTAGAAAGTCACTCATACTGCCAGACTAGCAACTGAGGTTTCTAGGCTTCCTAAATAAGAGCTTCACAAAATGAGAGATATCTCTGCTTAGGAATCAGGGATTCGTCCTGAATATTTTTTATTGGAAGGAAAGCAAAATGCAAGAGAAAAAGTTTGGTCAAATGGTTCTGCTATCTCTTTATTGTCTTCCAAAATGTGATGCCTAGTAATACCGAGGGATATTAGCATCGATACTCTTGCCTTCATCTGAAGATGACCCATTATCCAAAGATTCTGGGCCAGAATGGGTGGGCACAAGTCACTCTGTCATTGCTTTCCTAACACTTCCCAGACCCATATAGGAAACTTGCTGAGTCTACAATAATAAAAAACAGGATGAAGAACATGAAAATGTTCTCAACTAGATTGTGGGATGGTTATGCAAATACACACACACACACACACAAGGTAGGCCAAAAGCAGGTTTACAGTTGTAGGTACACAAAATATGGAGTTTATTCTTGTATTATTATTTATTGATTATTGTATTACTTTCCATATGAACAACTGTAAACCTACTTTTGCCCCACCCTATATATATATGTGCTAAATATATATATACATATAAATATGTTTACTAAAAATCATTGAATTGTACACTTAAAATGAGTGATTTTTCTGGTGGCAAATTATGCCACAAAAAAAAAGCTGATGAGAGAGAGACAGACAGAAGCAGAGAGACAGAGATAGAGAGAGAGAAGAAGAGACAGAGAGTAATATAAGAACTCCAAACTCAGATATCCCTAGGCCTGAAAATGGATCTCCATTTTTTCCCCCCAGGATCAATTGGCAAAAGGTAACTTTTATGTCTGGTATGAACTATTAAAAAATAACACTAGTTTTCTCTTTTCCTCCTTTCTGGATAACAGAAATAAATGCAACTGTGAATGCTACCTTTATCCGTACAGAGGATGTGATTTATAAGTCAAGTGACTGTCGGAGTAGCACCTGTGAAGGCCTTGACCTACTCAGGACAATTTCAGTAAGTATCTGCCTTGGTAGATACACCCTCTTGTCACTGGACAATCATAGTGTGAACCTTGGGCACCTGTCCATGAGCATCTCTCACGTCAGCTCTAGCCATGCTGAGTGATGTCAACGCAGGATTCTCTAACTTTATCCCTATAGATTTCCCATGTGATGAGGGCCCGCCAGGAATCCAGGAAATGGAAAGAACCTTAGCTATCTGTACACTTTCAGTGTTAGGGAATGGAACTATTTTGTTTTAAACACGTTTCAAAAATGTAAATGTTGGTCCTAACCGGTTTGCCTTTGTGTCCCTCAAGAAATACCTGAGGTGCCCTGTTAAAAATATATTCTAAAGCCCTTCAGCAGAGATCTCTGTGTCAAGTCATCACCATATATGTGACTACATGAGATCTGAATCTGAAACCTAACTTTAACATAATAACTGTCATGTCAAAGGGTAGATAATGTGACGAGAGAGATTCTTGCCTAATCCCTACTCCCAACTCCCCCCCCCATGCAGGTCTTGGAACACTAAAGAGTGTTCCAAGCTCTCTAGAAGCAAGTAGGTGTGTGAGACGCCCCCTTTACTACAGAAATCTTTGAAAAGGCCCTCCGTGAAACAGGGCACCAGGCACAGAGCCATGCATGCTTCTAAAACTTCAATCAATAACATTACACATTCACCAAGGTAGGCTCCACCCAGGTCAGGAGGAGTAGCTGATTACAGCAGTAATGGGGCCCTGGGGGGAGGAAGAAAAGTTTAGGTACTTCCTCCCTGGATCTCTAAAGAGGAAGGTATGACCTGGATCTCGAAAACCAAGGACGGGATGTTCCTAATCACATTCCCCTTGAAAATAGTAGAAAATAAGATCTATCATTGCCCAGCTGGTCACATTGCATTTGTTCTCTTTAGCCCTACTTTGTAGCTCTCCCTAAAACTTGCCCACTCCCTCCAGAGCACCTCCAAATCTAGTTTTTTTCTAATGGCTGACAGACACTACTGTGTATGTGCCCGTCTGCCAGTCCTTCCTCCACTCTGCATCTCCTTCTTGATAAAGAATGCAGGTTCCCTGCAGTCAGTTCACTTTCAGTAGAATACCTTTCCCTCCACCCATAGCACCGCTTCTCTCAGACGACTTCATCCCTTAGCTGCCCCTTGCCCAGCAAGAGGCACCCCATGTTGCCCCCTTCTGCTCTGCATTCTAACATCTTAAGTGGTCCACTTTCTAACCTTCTGGGAGCCTTCCCCTTGCCACTTTTTTTCTGTCTTTTGATTCTTTCCTTTGTTTTGTTGTTGTTGTTGTTGTTGTGTGTGTTTTCCATTTTAGGGATTAGTTTTTTTCTTTCTTTTTTTCTCCTACAGAATAAAAAAGAGGTGGGTTGTGTCCTCATGGGGCCCTCGTGTACATATTCCACCTTCCAGATGTAGTAAGTAGTTTATTTTGTTGTTGTTTTGATGCTGCTATGAATTGAAATCAAGACATGACATCCGTGTTAAAAGAGTTTATCAAACAGCATTCTAGTCAAGGCGACACAATTAGGGGTGTTGGGGCCCTCCTATATTGCCACCAGTCTTGCAACCATAATTCCCTTATCGAGTTAACTCTGCCTTTGCTCAGAGTGGAGTGAGTCACTGGTGCAGTTACCAACATCTAAGCTGGAGAAGCAACATGGTATAAAGTCAGAGTTCTGGCAGGAAACAGGGAAGATAGTGCACTTGGATAATTTGAGGAGCTTAATCAAAGAAATACTCACAAAAGTATAAGCAGAGTGTATTGAAACACAAAGAAAGGGGCAGCACCCAAGGGCATGAGCAGGGCTCTGTTTTAGCACTGGGTTTACAAGAGTAAGGAAGGTAGCCAGGTACTTATTTCTTAGCATTATTTGAAGGTTATAAATAACATATTAAAGTACTTTGCACAAAGCCCTTATCACCTTAGAAAGAAGCTTTCAATATATTCCTGAATGCAAATACTTCTCTTTGGGACAGTTGCCCTCACCTCTCCCATTCATTATATCTCATCACCAAAAACACTTTGGTCTTCCAGATTACACCAACCCCAGTCAAAATCCCTCCCACATGCCTTTCTTTCACCTATTACAATCTTCCCCTGAATCAAGGATCAGCCTTCACCTACACAGAGAGAACTGTGCTGAAAAACCCCTTGCAAGAGACTTTGGAGGGTAAACATTAGGCCTCTGAAATGTCTGTTGCAAACTGTTCTTCTCACACCTCACACCCAACTCCACAGACAGACTCAGGTGCTTGGGGCCACTGCACACCATAGACACACCATAGAAGCATTTATTTTTTTTAGCTCATCTTCCATACCAAAATTCAGACAAATACAGAATCTTACTCTTCCTTGCACTCATTCCTGATGGTTATGTTGTCTGACTACTTATTGATAATGCTATAGAGTACACTCAAAAGAAAAGGGGGGTTAAGAAAATGGACTCACCATTTATGAGGACTTGCCATGGGCAAAGAAGCATTTTCATTTTTAAATATGTTTTTATTGAGTTTATAGAGAAAGGAAGGGAGAGGGCAAGAAAGATAGAAACATCAATGATGAGAGAGAATTATCAACCAGCTGCCTCCTGCACTCCCCCTACTGGGGACTGAGCCCACAACCAGGGCATGTGCCCTGACTGGGGTTTGAACCGTCACCTCCTGGTTCATGGGTCACCTCCTGGTTCATGGACCAGCCAGTCAGCCAGACCATACAGGCAAGAAGCATTTTTATTTTATTGGAATAGAGAGAATTAAGTAAAACCTAGCCCCTGCCTGGTGGCATAGAGAAGTTGATGAGGACGCTGGTGACCAGTACAAGTCAGAGTGAGGTAAGTTCCATCAGAGAAGTACAAACAAGACGCTCTGGATGCACAGAAGGAAATGGTCACCTCTGGTTGGGAGAGTTACAATTTGAGAAGAGAAAGACTTAATGAAGGCAGTGGTATAGAAGTTTTATATTGAAAGTGGGTAATATTTTAATGGGTAAAGATGAGGGGTTAAGCATCCAAGCCAGGCAGAGAAAGAAGTAGGTGTAAAAGCAAAGAAACAGTGAAGTGTAGAAAACTTGTTAAACTCTGTACTAACGGGCATGCAAGAGATATATAGGAGAATAATAGAGATAAAACTAGAAAAAATGAAGGAGGGCCATATATGGAGGTCTTGAGTTCTGGGGGAAAGAGTTATATTTAATTAGATTATCAGTTGCATATGCTTTTTATATTTAATTAGATTTTGTTCTATTTCATTAACCACCAAGGGTGAGCAGGGAAGTACCAAAGGAAGCAGTTTAACTTTGGGAAGAATAATTGAAAACAGTGTACAGGAAAGACTGGGGCAGACAAGGGGAGACTGTTGGCAGGGGAGAAGGGGGGATCTGTTCAGCATGAAAGCAGCTGACATGCACAGGGAGGATAACTTTTAAAGATATTTAAAGGTGGAACCAATAGTATTTGATAACTTATTGGATGTTGGGGTGAGGGCTGGAAAGTAATCAAAAAGACTTTGAGATCTCAAAACACTAAAAGAAATGGGAGAATCAGGATAAGGAACCATTTTGAGAAATAAAGATAAATTTGGCTGTGAACATGGGGAGTTTGAGATGTAAGCAGAACACTCAGTGACACCTTTCAGTGGAACACTGAAGACGGAAGGGGGTATTGTTGTCCTTCCTTTATCAAATACATATTGGGCACCTACATCTGGACTAGGCTGACTGGGTATGCTGAGGTGAACAAGCAAGACATGATCCCTGGCTTTAATGGAGCTTGCAATCTAGTGGAGGAGACAGATTCTCACCCAAATAATTACCTGGTCTTAGGTATCAAGGAAATTTTCCCGATGAGTAAAGAGACATTTAATCTAGGACTTGATGGATTAGTAAGATTCAGCCAAAGGGACAGGGCAACAGCATTCTTGGTATTTGGGAGGCCCTGACGGAGAATAAAGCTTGTTATGTTTAAGGAACTACAAGAAGGTCCATGTGCTGAGCAGAGGAAGGAAAACTAAAATCCTCAGCGATGTCTGTCTCAAATGTAATCCACAGAAGAGCCAGAAGTAAGGCAGTGAATAGAGAAAAAAGTGTAGAGGGCATCCTTTGGACTTTACAACTGTGGTAGCCCATCCTCTATTTTCTTAGCCCTACTCCCCAACTTTTATATGTCCCAGCCTGCATGTTATGACAGCCCAAATGACAACTTATTTTAGAATAAATCTAAGTAACTAAGTCACAGACACATGAAGACAACTAAAGTGATCTTAAAGCCTAGCATATGCTCAATAAATGTTGTTTTAAAATTCACCTGTGTGGGAGGGTCACCTGTATTTCTTTACATGCTGAAACAGGTTAAAGAGGGATCTTATTTGTGCTACTTAAGTTAACCCTGATATTTATTTCTTTTTTACCTCTTGGCATAGCCTTGACACAGATTTTAAATATCCCATGATTTCAGCTGGAAGTTTTGGATTGTCTTGTGACTTCAAAGAAAATTTAACCAGGTTGATGTCTCCAGCTAGGAAGTTGACGCACTTCTTGGTTGACTTTTGGAAGACTAATAATTTGTCATTCAAAACTTTTTCCTGGACCACTGCATATGTTTTCAAGAATAATAACGAGTCTGAGGACTGTTTATGGTAAGCAGAATTATTAACATTCTCTGGCATTTGCCACAGAAAGAAGCCATGGACTCATGGCCAGCCACTGGTTATTATCAGATGCACCTTTCCCATTTGTTACAGCATTGGGAGTGGACACCAGCCCACTCTCTTACAAATAAAAGCAAAGGGGCCAAAGGAAACATAGTATAATAAACATAATCAGCATGTGTTGCATTTTCAAACTCTTCATAGTTTTCAAAGTACCTCCAGGATAGTTTTATTGATTTCCCACAGTAAACCCTCTGAAGAAAAGAGAACAGATACTATGATCCCCATTTTACAGATAAGGAAATGAAAACCAGAAGTTAATACTTTCACATTACTGTGCAAGACATGATACCAGAGAATGTGCATTCTGCCTATACCTACAATTTAGTTAGAAACCATTTCTTTCATAGTTTTTTTCAGAAGAATAAGTTGGGATGTGGACAGAGAACAGGATAATGGGCACCACTGCTAAAATAAAATTGCAAGTTCCCTCTCCTTCAGCAAAGATAGCAGAGAGGATCTTTTGATCAGGTTATTACAGAACCAGGATGCTGCTCAGTTCTGTAGTCTCTATCTACGTAAGTGCGCAGAAGACTAAAAGTAGGGCACCACTGGGATTGCACATCTATGGAACTACAAGAATAAACCCAAAGGCCTCATCCTAGAAACTTTGGGGTGAACTTAGAACACACATAAATTTATTTCACACAGGAGGAGAAATTATTCCTATCAACTTGGAATTTTTGTACTGTAGATTCAAAGGTTTCAATTTATCTGTGATAATGGGGCTGGTTTCTTCGGCAAATAGCAGAAAGCCATTATAAAGGACCCGCCAAATCTCTACTATGTGCATGAAGATCCCCTAAAACTTCCCCAATACTTTCACTAAATTAGATGCTCACACTCATGGGGTGTATTATCTACTGTGTTAATAGCAGAAGTGAGTTTTTTTTTTTGTTTGTTTGTTTTTTAAATATATTTTATTGATATTTCACAGAGAGGAAGGGAGAGGGATAGAGAGCTAGAAACATCGATGAGAGAGAAATACCGATCAGCTGCCTCCTGCACACCTCCCACTGAGGATGTGCCCGCAACCAAGGTACATGCCCTTGACCGGAATCGAACCCGGGACCCTTCAGTCCGCAGGCCGACGCTCTATCCACTGAGCCACACCGGTTTCGGCAGAAGTGAGTTTTTGATTAACGAGTCCCAGGACAGATCTGTAAGCAATGAGCAAATGGCATGGAAGGCCATGAAGAAACAAAGCTGGATTCTTATAGTTTTTCTCTTTTTTGTTCTAGGTATCTCAATGCTCTGGAGGCTGGAGTTTCTTATTTTTCTCAGGAACTTAGCTTCAAAGATGTATTGAGAGGAGAGGCTGAGTTTCAGAAAATCTTGATGGACCAGAATAGGAAAAGCAATGGTAAGAAGACATGAAGATAATTTTGCCAACTTCTTCCTCACAACTACCACTTCCTTATGAGTCATTTTGACAAATCTATCAGACAGAGTTGTCATTATTACCTCAATTTACTTCTTATCTTTTGGGAGATCTGTAGTTGCATGCAATTCCATTGTATTGTTTCTTTTGTTGATTAAAACTTTATCCTCTGGGAGAAATTAGAAAAGTGACATTGAACAAATATATTAACTTCATAAAAGTAATGATGATGTTAAAATCCAATTTTTATAAACCAAAATGACATTACGACCCGTCATCATAGTAAACTGGTTTTTAAGTTCACCTCAATCCAGTATGTTATTGGATTTGTGACAGTTCCTCAAACATTCTGAACCCTGCTTCACTCATGACTAAGAGGATATATTTACTGATATCTAGCCTCATGTAAAATTATAAAAGTAAGCAAAGTACCTCACCTGCCTAATGATCTCTGAGTTACAAGTCAAGTGTGAAACACTAATGGGATAAAGTCATCCTTTCTAAATTATTAGTGATTTGCTTCATTTTCTATAGAATTCTCTTTACAAATTAGAATACATCAGGAGTAAAGGAATCAACTGTGGGAATTTCCTATGGGAAAATGCTTGTTTGGCAGGATTTCCTGGTGTCACTCAAATCATTATCTACATTATCATACTTATTAGGCATTTACCAAACTAAGAACCTACCATTTGCAAAACATTGATCAAGATATGAGGGGGTGGGGGGGAGATGAAGTATTAAATTATTCATGTCCCTACAGGGTTTACAATTCAACTGGGCAACACAATATTTTTAAAAATCTAATAAAGTATCTCCCAATTCCTCTTACTCATAAAGTCATGCATTTGGGAAGTGTAGCTGCAGTTATAGAATCGGATTGGACTCCATCACTGAGATCACTAAGACTAAGATCTGAGTTAAGAAGCTACAAAGCCCATAAGGAAAGTTGCTTAGGAAAGCTTCATAAATTTTCACATTAACTTATACTATATCTTTTCCACCCACTTTACAAATAGTGAGGTGGAAATAGTTACCAATGAAAATAGTTTTTGTAATACTCCTTGTGGTGTAATGGAATAAGCACTGACCCAGACTCATAACGCTTGAAGAGTAGAGCTACCTCTGTCATCTACTAGTTCTTTAACCCTTTGCCATCTTGGCTTCAATTTCCTTAAATCAATAAAATTAAGGGAATGGACTAGATCATTCTTTTTAAGATTCCATTTAGCTCTACTCTGACTCTGTGAATGTAAATTTAAGAAAAGGGGAGGTAGTAATTTGAGGAATTGGTGTTAGTCTTAACACAAACATACCATGGACATATTGAGTTCAAATTCAGGCACCGGGTTCCCTTTCTATTTGTGTACACCATTGTATATTTCTCTCTTTGTCTTGCTCTCTCTCCTCAGTGATTATTGTGTGTGGTACACCAGACATCATCTCCTCCATCAAGGGTGACCGGGAAGTAGCTGAAGACACTGTCATTATTCTAGTGGATCTATTTAAGTAGGTATAATATTTGGAAGAACTCTTCTCCTTTTAGAAAGAAAATACTCCAAGGATTTCCAAAAGGCACATTCTCTTTGCCTTTGCTTTGCACAGCCTCATATAGGGTTCAGTATGGTGATAATATATTTTTTTAATCCTCACCAGAGGATATTTTTTTCCCATTGATTTTTAGAGAGAATGGAAGGGAGAGAGAGAGAGACAGAGAGAAACATCGATGTGAGAGAGACACATCAATTGGTTGCTTTCTGCACGCCCAGGGCCAGGAGCCTGCAACCAAGGTACGTGCCTTTGACTGGAATCAAACCAGCTAGGGCATGATGACAATATTTTAATCTATGTTTCATTCCTTTTCTCATGCCCTCATTCTTTTTTAATTAATTATGGCCTTAGTGGAAATGTATTCCTTTGGCATCACTATCATGTCTAAATAATGAAGATTTATGAAAATCCCATTAAACCCACATGTCTATTCATCCTGGTGTCCAGCCTGACTTTAAGGTCTTTCTCAGGCAGTGATAAATCAACTTGTAACCCAATAATATTATCTATGAGAATGTGTGCCATATCTGTAGCTTCAAATGCTAATGGCCTTTGATCCTAGATTATTTTTCCTTCAGCCACCTTTGGTATGAGGAAAGTTCCAGTTAAATGAATTTAACTTGTAGTTATCCTTTGCCTACTGTGGATCATCACTGGGTGGTGATCTTTTCCTCTGCATTTCTCTGGAACTAAAGAGAGAAAGAGAAAAAACAGAAATCGCTCTTATTTACTTATTATTTTTATTTTTGGTTAATCCTCACCTGAGGATATTTTTTTCCATTGATTATTAGAGAGAGTGGAAGGGAAGGGGGGAGACAGAGAAAGAGTGAAACATCGATGTGAGAGAGACATATCGGTTGATTGCCTCCTGAAGGCACCCCAACCAGGGCCGGGATTGAGCCTGCAACCAAGGTACTTGTCCTTGACCAAAATCAAACCCATGATCCTTCAGTCCATAGGCCAACACTCTACCCACTGAGCCAAACCAGTCAGGGCAACAGAAATTACTTTTTATCACATCCCTCATTTTACCACTCATCTTTTAATGTGGAGACTAACTGTGTCAAGGTAATATTTGAGTCAGAATAAGCTTAAATAGGGTTTCACTGGTGTGGCTGTGCCCTTTGCCCCATCAGCTAGATCATCTGACTTCACTTATCTGACTGGATCATTAATCATTACCTTTCTGTGTTCAGACCAGAAACTGTTACTGCATTAGCTCTTTCCTGTGTTTGCCTCGTCACTTCACCCACACTAAATGTATTTTTCACAGTGTTAAGAGAAGTGAAGCATATCAACTGGAGGCCTGTGTGACCACAAGTTGTTCATAAAAATAATCAACCAATTTGACTTTTTAGCTGCAAAATACAGGAAGGAGGGCACATTATCAGCATTTCATTCCAACAACCACATTTCAATAACTGTTTTGCCCTCTGGAAGGAGTCCTCAGTGTAGCTTAGTTGGTGTAATTTTACTTTTAGCAAATGCTCAATTGACTGCCAAAGTGTTGGCAATCCTTTGTCGCTATTCCTGAAGGACACCTGACTATGTTTTGGGAAAATCATGAGATTCACTTGAAACTAGACATAACTTGGATTCAAATTCTAATTCTGACACTTCTGGTTCATTTGACTCTTGGGTATTGCTTAGTATTTTGAGATTAAATCTACTCATTTATAACATGAGAATAAAAATGTCCACTGCATCGGGGTACTTTTAGAATTGTATGTGCTGATATGAGCAAAAGATTCAAAACATTTCTCAGTTCATAGATGTGTTCACCTCCTGTTTGAATATTAAATGATGGTCAGCCTAGTTATAGCAGTTCAAACATGTTAGATTCTTGGCCTATTAAAACATTCAAATGGTTGGGAAGCTAGATACCATTTGCAGCACAGTCTCAGACATTATTGAGAGTCCACAATGTGCCAAGTATTATCTTGGAGTTGAGGATACAAGGATCAATAAGCACATGTCAAGAAGTTTACAGTAGTGGTAGAGAAAAGGTGTAGCCCTTCCATTCTTATGTTTTACCATCTGAAAAGTAATTTTAACTCCTAATTTTTTTATCATATCTTAATATCTCTAAATTGTTATGAGCACTTCAGGAAAAGAATGTTCCCAGATATAAACCAAGGGTCATTAAGTCTTGAAAGCAACCACTAGCTCACGTGTCCAGAGCCCAGACACATTTCCCTGAAAGTGTATCTGTCTTCTGATCTTCCTTTCCCTTTGTGTATGTTATGCACAGCTGCCTAATTTCTCTTGTTCAACTTAGCACGTGTAGAAGGAAATAAGCCTATATGGAGAAAGTAAAAAGTTTTGCAGGTTACTGGAAAAAAGAAAATGTTTTAAACTATTTCAAGGCTGCTGTTTTAGTTTGTGTGAAATTTTAGGAGCTCTGTCTCTCTATTTGGAGGAACCTAATTTTCATGAGAAACTGTGCTTTTATTGCAGTAACCACTACTTCATGGACAATGTCACAGCCCCTGACTATATGAAAAATGTTCTTGTTTTGACACTGTCTCATGAAAAGTCCATCCCAACTGATTCTTTCCCCCAGGACTTACCATTGGTAAGCTTTATATATGCATACTGTTTTCTTTTTCAAGGTTAAGATATTATTCTACTATTTGGGACTCAAATTCTAAGATGAGCACTATTTTTTTACTCATTTCAATTCACTCAGCAAGTGTTAACTGAGACCAACTAGGTGTAATTGCAGGATTCCTGCTACTAAAACTCTTACTATGGGACCAGCACAGCAGTGCACACTTCTGTAACATCAGAATGGAAGTGAAAGCGTGGGAAGATAGAAGATGCCCTGCTAACTTAGGGGAGGTGGAAATAAACAATGTAAAATAAGTGAAGTTTTTCTACATCCTAAAGCAACTTTCTGCTGGCACCAATATCAAATTCTATCTTTAGAGATATACACAGGGGTGGGCAAAGGTGGGTTTACAGCTGTTCATATGCAAAATACAATAATTACTAAACAATAATACATGAATAAAATCTGTGTTTTGCTGTAAACCTACTTTGCCCATCCCTGTATTCCTAAGTAAAGACATTGTTATCTATTATGATTAGGTTAACCTTGTCCACATTTATCCAAGAGAGTCCTGATTTATTCCTCTTATCCCAGCATTTCATCTGGTTTAGCATTTGTCTCCAAAAAAGACATCAATTGGACATCAAATCATGGTCACCTAATTATAATGAGGGGCTCCTGACTCTAATACCACTTGGTCTTGGTCATACACTGCACTTTAATGTGATCAAATTCATCAGATGTATTCTGCACTCAGAGATACTTGAGAGCAGTTTTGGAGTGGGAAGAGGAGGGAAGGAGCAGTCCTGAGGACCATGAACACTTTTGGGTTGGCAAGCAAAGGCCAGGCCCAAAGAGCTCTATAAAGAAAGTTGGGTATCTTTGGAATATCACAGTTTTTCCTGCAATAGCAGCGCTAAGCCCTCTGTTTTACAACCCTGCCAAAATTAGGAGTCACACCCCTTTTTGGGTAGGACTGGGTCTCAACTGGATTCTTTTCAGCTCATGAAATGATGATTTCAGCAAAAATAACTGAAACCAGTGAGAGGTGTTTTAATTTTTCCCTGTTATATTGTCTAACATATATTCTTTGGGGTATAGTATTCAGGTATCACTTGCACAGGTATCACTTGCATAGCTTCTAGGGTCTGGCAAAAGTGTGCAATCCAAAATACCCAAGCTGACAGAACTCACTTGGCTTCAGTGGGGCACAGAGCTTTTAATCCATAGCCTTACTCTGTGAAGACCAGCATATAATTGTTGCAAGGGAGTTTTAACCCTCTCTTTTATTTCTTTATTTATTTATTTGATTTTTAAAATTGATTTTTAGAGAGAGAGGAAGAGAGAGAGAAACATCTATGTAAGAGCAAAACATCAATTGGTTGCCTCCTGCATGTCCCCTACCAGAGATCGAGCCCTCAACCTAGACATGTGCCCTGACACAGAATCCAACCAGCAGCCTTTCAGTGT
This sequence comes from Plecotus auritus, assembly GCF_963455305.1. Lineage (NCBI taxonomy): Eukaryota > Metazoa > Chordata > Mammalia > Chiroptera > Vespertilionidae > Plecotus > Plecotus auritus. The sequence goes on from NC_137772.1 coordinate 200,600,270, forward strand.
ACAGGACAATGCCCAACCAACAGGGCCACACCAGCCAGGGCCTGACCCTCTCTTTTTTGTTCCCCTGGGCAGACATTTATGGCCTGGAGTAACACCCAATCAGAACTGTCTTCAGCCCAGCCAGTATTGCTCAGTGGTTGAGTGTTGACCCATGAACCAGAAGGTCAGGGTTCAATTCCTCATCAGGGCACATGCCTGGGTTGTGGGCTTGATCCACAGTAGGGGGTGTACAGGAGGCAGCCTATCAATGATTCTCTCATCATGATGTTTCTATCTCTCCCTCTCCATTCTTTCTGAAATCAATAAAAATATAGTCTTTTAAAAAATAAAGAGAAAGAACTGCCTTCAAAGCAAGCTCAATACCTTCCAATCAAAACTCCTCCTGTCCCATTCAGGATACTCAAAGGCAGGGAGATGTTTTTGTGGTTGTTCTCTTTTACTCATTAAGGAAAACATTAAATTACAAGCATTAATTTTCTGTAAAATCTTACAAGAATTATGAAAATGCTGTATGTTTGCCTTCCTGGTTGAAATGAGGTATTTTATCCTCATGGGAAAGAAGTACAACTGCTTTCAGTTACTTCCTGGAAGGCAGTGTTCTCGGTTTATTGTTCCCAAGAGAAGACAGAATTGTGACATAGTGATAATAAAGAGCCCCACCCCAAGGAAATATTATCCCAAAGTCTCCATTTCTACAATTCCCCAAATATTCATTTACCCTTCCAGTTACCCTGCTGACCCCAAGAACATTTTGCGACAGGCTCAAGACCATAATCATTTTTTGGAACTCATTTTAAGATTTTTCTTTCTCATTCAGAAGTTAAATGACTTTTCTCTTGCCTATGTGAATGGAATCTTGCTCTTTGGACATGTGCTAAAGACATTTCTTGGAAATGGAAAAGATGTTAACACCGACGAACTTGCTCATGCATTCAGGAACCTCACTTTTGCAGGTACTGGTCACCTAAGAGCAAACAACAACAATTAACTAACACTCTACAGAAAGCTGAAGAAATATGGACTTTGGGAAGCAAAGCAGGTCGGGCGGGGGGGGGGGAGGTTGGCAATAAGTGGATCAACAGATAAATACCTTTGAACTTAATGGGAGGTAGACTTCATTGTACAGAGTTTGGGGGTGCTATTATCAATAACTAGACCCCAGTTTATGCTTTAGAATTTCAGAATATTTGAATATCAAGGAAAGAGCATGTAGCTCAGGCCCTGTAGTTATGAACAAGCTCATCACAGACCATTTTGAGCCATGATTTCCTGATTGTTCTTGGAGATTAGCAAGAAGAAAAATGCCTGTAGTTTGATTTGGGCCCTTCCATACTTCTCTTTCTGTCCTTCCAAAATCAGGGACCCTGTGTTACCCCTCCAACTCAAAACCTCTCATAACAATACCATCCAAAATTTCTCAACACTTATCCATCTGAACTATAGGAATCAGCATTTCCTTTCCACACACGCTTCTATTGAAACTCTTTTCATTTCCCAGATCTCATCCAGATCCCATGAAAAAAATGTCTTTTTAGATTAATGTATATTAAGTAAAAGACAAACAATAGTTGACTTTTCTAACTTGCCTTAAATCCTTACTCTGACAAACTTTTATCCTACTGCAGAGTGATTCTTCTCTTGACTTCAGAGGGTGGCAGACACCCAGCATGAAAGCTTGAGGGCTGTATCAATGTCTATAGGATATGACAAGGATAGGAAGAGATGACTTCTGCACCCCTGAAGAAGCAGGGAGGGAGGGAGGAATAATGGTTTATTGATTTTTCTCCTGTGTCCCAAGTTCTTCTAGGCACTTTATGTACATTATTCCCCACCCCCTACCCCCAGTTTTTAAAATTGTGGTAAAACACATAATATTAAATATACTATCTTAATCATTTTTAAGTATAGTTCAGTGTTATTAAGTTCATTCAGATCGTTGTGCAACTATCACCATCACCAATTGCCAGAACTTTCATCTTTTAAACTGAAATTCTATAGTTATTAAACAATAATTACCCATTGTCCCCTACTCCTACCTCCTAGCAACCACTATTCTACTTTTTGTCTCTGTGACTTTAACTATTCTACATATCTCATATAAGTGGAATCAGACAGTGTTATTCTTTTTGTGACTGTATTATTTCACTTAGCATAATGTCCTCAAGGTTCAATTCATGTTGTAAATGTCACAAAGGATTCTTAGTTGATAGTTTTTTTCTTTTAGCATTTTGAATATATCAGCCTGCTGCCTTCTGGCCTTCAAAGGTTCTAATGAGAAACCAGCTAACAATCTCATTCAGTATCCTTTGAATGTGACAAATCACTTCTCTTACTGCTTGCAAAATTCTCTTTGTCTTTGGCTTTTGACAGTTTTATTATAATGTGTCTTGGTGTGAGTGTCTGAATTCACCTTACTTGAAGTTTATTGAGCTTCTTTCATATTTATATTCCTGTCTTTGATCAAATTTGGGACATTTTTGGACATTATTACTTTTAATATTCTCTCTTTTCCTTTTTTGCCTGTGTTGGTCTGCTTGATAATGTTCCATGGGTCACTTATCTTCAATCTTTTCTTATTTCTGTTCCTCAGACTCAATAATTGCCATTGTCCTATATTCATGTTTGCTGATTCTTCTGCCTGCTCAAATCTGCCTTTGAATCCCTCTAATGAATTTTTCATTTCAGTTATTGTACTTTTTACTTCCAGAATTTCTTTTTGGTTTCTTTTTCAGATTTTCTTCCCTTTAGTGTTATTTTCATTTTGTTTATGCATTGTTTTCTTGAATTTATCCATGTCTTCTGAGTTCTTTGAGCACATTTAAGATCGTTGTTTTAAAGCCTTTGTCTAACAGATCCACCATCATGTCTTTTTCAGGGACAGTTCTGTTATCTTACTTTTTTTTCTTTTGAATGGGCCATATTCTCCTTTTTCTTTGTATGCTTGTGATTTTTTTTCAAATATATTTTTTATTGGTTTCAGAGAGAAAGGGAGAAGGAGAGAGATAGAAACATCAATGATGAGAGAGACTCATTGACTGGCTGCCTCCTGCATACCCTCTACTGGGGATCAAGCCCGCAACCCGGATATGTGCCCTTGACTGGAATCAAACCTGGGACCCTTCAGTCCGCAGGCCGAGACTTTATCCACTGAGCCAAACCAGCTAGGGCGTGCCTTGTGATTTGTTGTTGTCATTGAAAATTAGACATTTGAATATAATAACCTGATAATTCTGAAAACCACATGGGGAATGAGAAATTCTCCTTTGAGGAATTTCCCATTACCCAGGGTTTGCTGGGTTTTGTTTCTGCTTTTTGTTTGTGGGCTGTCTCTATGCTGAGAAATAAACTTAAGGCCTTCTCAGTTCTTTTCTGAGCTTCTGGTTTCTCCTGGGCATGCCCAGTGCAGTTGCTTGAATGTCCTAGCCATCAATGTCTGTCCCTCAAAGGGAAAAAAAAAAAAGAAAACGAAAGGGAGTATAAGGGGCACTAACCCTTTACACCCCCTGAAAGTCATGTTAGTAGAAAGGTGGGGTTTACAACAATGGGAGGAGGTGCAGCAGCAATGGCCACTACCTCTTTGTCTGCACCTCTGTGATCATAAGCAAAGATCAGCAAATAGAGCACAGATCCCCAATATCTTGGACAACAGGGTCTTTCTTTTTTGCTCATCCTGGCTCCTGCAAGCGGTGTGTGAACTGCTGCAGGAACACTGCACAGCTGTCTGCCACAGGACTGAGGGTGGGGGAAAATACTGCAGCTGTGCTAAGAGCCAAAGTGGGCAAAAGTTAATCACAACTTAACATCTAAGCCTTTCCCTGCAAGTTGCAACCTTTGAAAGACTTCAGAGTTCCAGAATAATTATATCAGACAGATTCTACCAGTGCAATTGTTGTCTATATTGGGAAGTTAGGTTTCTGGTGCTTCCTACTCTACCATCCTCTCAGTATCATCTTATGTGCATTCTTTTTTTTCAAAGATGTTTTTATTGACTTTAGAGAGAGAGAAAGGGAGAGGAAGAGAGAGGGAAAGAAACCGATTGATGTGAGAGAGAAATCAATCGGTTGCCTCCCTCAGACACCTGGGCCAGGGATCGAAACAGCAACTTGGGTATGTGCCCTGATCAGGAATGCAACTGGTGACCCTTCAGTACACAGGACAACACCCAAACAACTGAGGCACACCAGCCAGGGCTATGTGCATTTTTAATTAATTTTATCGTATCGTTATTTTGGTCAAGCATCTTAATAGGCACTAACACAGGCTTAGAGCCAATAGACATTTATGTCCTAAATTAGCCATCTACTAGCTGTACAACCTGGAGCAAGTTATTTAAATCTCTAACCTGAGATTTCTCAGCAATTAAGTGGAGATAATAGTTTCTGTATCATGGTATTTTAGGAAGAATAAAATGATAAATGTATATAAACCACTTAGCACAGAGACTGGTATAGTAAACGCAAAATAAATATTAGCTATAGTGTTAAACCATATGAATTTGCTGATATTTCATCATATTTTTACCTAAACAGCCATTTCATAAGTTTGTTGTACTGTTGTAATTTAATAGATGAGAAACCAAGACACAAAGAACTTAATTTTCTCAATGTCTTCAAACATCACGTGATAGTGAATGGATTTTGATCTTCTTGCAACCTTAAGTTAGATTGTGCAATGACCTACACACTGTGATACTAGTTTAGTAAATATGCTTAGCAAAAACTTCTCACTAATAATCAAGAGAAATCTATTATATTTAGAGCCACTCTAAATGCAATGAAAAAGATTTTTCCTCTAACTAAATAACACCGCTCATAAAAATATTCTTCAGAGATTTCAGGGCCAAGGACCAGTCCAGGTGCCCTCAGATTAGATTATTTAGATCAACAATTTTTCAGTACAATAAAGCAATTTGAACCTATGTTATACTCTCTGTCAGGATCTCTCAGTAAGTAAGTTAACAAATGCCTCTAACTCTTTCTGCTTTTCCTTTAGGGTATATGGGCCCTGTGACTTTGGACATCTATGGGGATATTGACAATAATATGGTGCTTCTGTATACCTCTGTGGAGACCAACAAAGTACGTCTGACTTCTTATCAAGAACTTGGGTTGAAGTGATTGGCTGAGGAGGGATAACTTGGGAGGCGAGTAATAGTGAAGGAATTAAAGAAGTATGTAAACATAACTTTTGGAAGTTAGTTTATGTCCAACTCACAATTATGCTCCACTTAGGAAAGCATTCCTTAAGCATTTTGACCCACCTAACTTTTTATCCACTCTATTTAATATATAAAAATATGCCATCCAGAATATATTGATAAAAAGACCAAACTATTGATACAATATCAATAAGAGGATGACAGTTCTCTTGTAAGAATTATTTATTCATTTCCACAACTAAAAATTTCAATAAAACATTCTCCTGTTCTCTCCATCTGAACTCTCATGAAAATCATTATGAATCCCTCTGGCACATATAAACAGCCCTATAATGCTATGCTTTTATTCACATTATGTATGTCTTTTCTTCTCTCCAACTTAGTAGGTTCTTTAAAGAAAAGGAGTGGGTCTTACCTTTATGTGTCTCCAGTGCTTAACTTCTTATCTGGCACATAGTTGATGGCTGATCAGCATTTAATTTCAAAATCAAAATGTCTGTTTTTATGTCACCCAAAGTAGTGCTCATCTCAAAACCCAAATTTTTCAGACCTTTAATATAATCCAATATTGAGCATACATTCAATGGAAATACCTTAAAAAAAGATCCCCTCCATGCTTCAATCACTAATAGTAACAACAAAGATAATTACACCCCCCTCTAAGTTATTTGCTCCTGGAATGAGAGGCAGGTGCTTGTGGTAAGATCCTATGTCAGCCTCATGACTGCTCTTCACAATAAAAAATGTTGTCCTGTGCACTCATTCTCTCTGAAGGCAAATGTAGTGAAATTTTCAGTAATCTAATGCCATCAATTGTGCTTTGTAATACGTGTATATGTGGAAACCAGGGACTCATTTTCAAAACCTAGGGCTATAGAGCTATTATTCTGCTATAGGCCTGGTGCACGAAATTTGTGCATGGGGAGGGGGGGAGGCCCTCAGCCCAGCCTGCACCCTCTCACAATCCGGGACCACTGGCTCCTAAGCGCTCACCTGCTAGCCTGCCTGATCGCCCCTAACCAGTCACCTGCCTGCCTGATAGCCCCTAACCACTCGCCTGCCTGCCTGATGCCCCTAACTGCTCACCTGCCTGCCTGATAGCCCCTAACTGCTTGCCTACCTGCCTGATCACCCCAACCACTCTGCCTGCCTGCCTGGTCGCCCCTAACCACTCCTATGCCTGCCTGGTGGCCCCTAACCACCTCTGCCTTGGCCCCTGCCACTGCATCTTCTTCCAGAAGGATGTCCAGAAGATTGTTGAGCTATCCAGTCTAATTAGCATATTACGCTTTTATTATTATAGATATCCAGAGTAGGTCTCAATAGAGATTCAATGTACCATACCCTAATATGTAGGATATTTCCTATTCTCAACACATGCAATCATAGATTCTACTCTCAAGTTAAGAGTATATTTTTAAGGATGTAAAACTTTGGTCCAGAATGTTTTGAGGCAATAGTGGTGAATTCAGAAAGATGGTTATTTTTTAGATATCTCCTAAAAGTTGATTTAATATGTGTAACAGTAATTTAAGGATACATTAATATTCCCATTGTCAAATTACTTGAAAAGAAATCTTGTGTCTTAAAAATCTAGTGTTGTGTACAAGAAAGCACATTAGAAGAAAGGGATAGAAGAGATTAGAAAAGTTTGTAATTGAAGGTATGTAAGCAATGTAGAATTATTTCAGAGCCCCTTGACGTATCAAAATGGATAATGGTTTTTTGCTGTGGTGCATTTTCTCAAAACACCATTTTCAATAGCAACTTAATATTGTAGAAAACATTGGTGCTTCACTTCTCAAGTGACTTGGAGCTAGCCTTTTAATTTATCTTAGCCTCTATTTATTTTGTTTTTTTATTTTTGCTTCTTTTCACATTTTAAGTTTTATTTTCAATGGCAGTTTACATTCAATATTATTTTGTATTCGTTTCAGGTGTATGGCACAGTGGTTAGACAATATACTTTACAAAGTGATTTCCACCCCACCCCCCTCCAATATTTCAAATATTCACCTGGCACCATGCATAGTTATTACAGTATTATTGACTATATTCCCTATGCTCTACTTGGGACTCTTTTATGACTACTAATTCTTACTTCTTAATCCTTTCACCTTTTTCACCCACTCTCCCAGCCCCCTCCCCTCTGGCAACCATCAGTTCTCTGTATAAGTGAAATCATATGATATTTGTCTTTCTATAACTGACTTATTTCAGTAATAATAATACCCTCTAGGTCCATCCATGCTGTTGCAAATGGTAAGATTTCATTCTTTTTATTGGCCATTCTTTTTTATCCAGTCAGTCTATTGATGGGCACTTGCATTGCTTCCATACCTTGGCTATTATAAATAACGCTGCAATGAGCATAGTGCTGCATATATTCTTTCAAATTAGTGTTTTGGGTTTCTTCAAATAAATACCAAAAAGTGGAATCACTGAGTCATAAAGCAGTTCCATTTTTAATTTTTTGAAGAACTTCCATACTGTTTTTCATAGTGGCTGCACCAATCTGCATTCCCACCAACAGCGCACGAGGGTTCCCTTTTCTCCACATTCTCACCAACACTTGTTGTTTGCTTATTTATTGATGACATTCTATCAGATGTGAGGTGATATATCATTCTGGTTTTAATTTCCATCTCTCTGATGATTCATGACATTGAGCATCTTTTCATATGTCTGTTGGTCTTAGCCTCTATTTTAACATTTGTAAAATGAAAGGCTTGAGCCAGTTCTCTAAAGACCCAAGAACCTGTGTTGGGTAGACATAGTATATGGTCATAAAACTAATTGACCCACGTGGAGCTTAAATCAACATTCATGCTGTGAAGCAATAATGAATCCTAATAAGCTCCCCTATGGCTGGTTAACATTATTTTGTTTCACTGAGAATGCTACTATGAAATTCAAATGTCGTTGGACAGGATGGTCAATTTCATCAGAACTTGTTTTAAAATCTCTTTTTCTGTTCATCTTTCTTCTTTTTCATGCCCTGACACAGTACAGAGTACTTTTGACCTATGACACGCACACAAATGTCACTAATCCAGTGAATAACAGCCCCACATTCATCTGGAAGAACCAGAGACTTCCTGATGATATTCCAGGCCGGGGTAAGATATCCTTAGTGAATTTTCTGTTCTTAAAATTGTGTGTGTGTTTTCTGATAAGGAGAGTAAACTCTATAGTTTATGCAATTAGCTTGTGTTTTTTCTTTTGTTTGTTTTATTTGTTGTCTGAATTATATTTTCCAGGCTTATAAATGTGGACTTTACTTCCCCATACAATGAATGATATTACAGTTCTGATGAAACACCAAAAACAATTTCTATTCTAACTTAGCATATCCATCTTTAATATCTGTTCTACCCTCCCATTGACATAAATTATCTTGTAGAAAACTAGGTTTGACAATTGGAAAAATGAAATATATTCTTACTCCTTTTATATTTTACTGCAGTAAACTCAGAGAATACATATATTTGATGTCAGCTGGCTGAGCCTGGCCTCCAAAGTCTCCCCCATTCCCTCATAGGACACATATTTGGGTTATAATGATGGTTACCCACCTACTCACAATAAGGTCTTCCCTGACCAGGAATCGAACCCTGACCTCCTGGTTCATAGGTCTACGCTCAACCACTGAGCCACGCCGGCCAGGCAAGAGAGAGAGAGAGAGAGAATAAAATTTCAAGTAGCTTTGATTACAGTCCCTTTTGTAAGGTCATTTTAAAAGCCAACTGGAAATATTCATTGCACTTTGCATTCTAAGTATTTATTTGGAGAGAAAAATCATCTCAGACTAGAAAAAAATAAAAAATATAAAAAATAAAAGTTATCATTGTGATCCATTTAAATAAAATGTGATAACCTTAGCAGCCACCAGAAGGCAGCAGAAGCTTAACCTTAGAGCTAATGTGATCCTGTGACTTATTGAACAAGCAAAACTAAAAAGTATGTTGAATTAAAAATTACAAATTGCCAATTATAAAAATAGTCATGGGGATGTTAAATACAACATGGGGAATATAGGTAATAATATTGTAATAACTATGTATGTTGTCAGATGGGTACTAGACTTATCTGGGTGATAATTACATAAGTTATATAAAGGTCTAATCACTGTGTTGTACACCTGAAACTAATATAATATTGTGTGTCAACTGAAATTGAACAATAAATTTTTAAACAAATTTTAAAATGGAGTAAGAATGTATTTCAGTTTGCCAGTTGTCAAACAGTTTTCACATAAATTTAAAGTATCATTTTAATTTCTATTTAGTGTACATCTTATATTTAGTGCCATGAGATGGTCACACTGTGAGAAACAGATAGGAATTGAGATAAGTTGAGGGCCCAGCACATGGGAGTCCCCCATGTGCCTTCCAACCCATGCTCTAGGGCAGTGGTCGACAAACTCATTAGTCAACAGAGCCTAATATCAACAGTACAACGATTGAAATTTCTTTTGAGAGCCAAATTTTTTAAACTTAAACTTCTTCTAATGCCACTTCTTCAAAATAGACTCGCCCAGGCCGTGGTATTTTGTGGAAGAGCCACACGCAAGGGGCCAAAGAGCCGCATGTGGCTCGCGAGCCACAGTTTGCCGACCACGGCTCTAGGGGATGTGTAATTTTAAATTTTAATAGACTGATAAGTAGAATCACCTGCCCTGTTGAAATTGTATTTCTCATACTCCCTTTTTGAAAATAACGTAAGTATGGGAATTTATTTTAAAACTAGAGGCCTGGTGCACGAAATTTGTGCATGGGGGGGGGGGCACGTCCCTCAGCCCAGCCTGCACCCTCTCCAATCCGGGACCCTTACACCTTTTTCTTATCTAGCTAACCTCTTCACATTTTAAAAAATTAACTGAAATATCACCTACCACCTACTTTAGGAAATCCTCTTTGAACAAATCTCTTTACAATTTGTATTAAGTATTTTCATAATATACCATTCTTTTCTTTAGCAGCAACTAAGAGTGGATGTGATCTGCTTCTCATTCTTGCCTCTGAATTCTTTCTTGTTGCTCTTATAATAGCAAAGCTTATCCAATTTACATTTGCTTTTCAAGGGCTTATATTTGGTTCAGTTTCTAGTTGACTCCCTGCTTTTTTTTAAGCAATAAATTTTGGTTGTGATAAAACCTCACTTGTAATCAAGCCTGTAGGTCTCCCTATCTGGACATTTCTATACTACCTAGCACTTTAGCATACCAGAGATTGTGTCCATTTATAGAAAATAATAAATGTCACCTGATCATTTGATCTTCTAGTAATATTTTATAGCAAGATGTATTCTAGTAATTTAACTATTACAAAACTGAGGCGTACAGAAATAAGTCACATTGAACAATAAAGAATGTCTCAAATATCAAAGCATAGTACACTTAGGGCCTCCCTTGTTCTGTGCCTCAAATATCATAGCATAGTACACAGTTCACATGGAACTCAGCTTCCTTTAAAATAGGAAGGGATGCCATACTCATGAAGCAGCTACTTCCACACATATTTTTTTTATTTAATTCACAGCACATACTCTTTGTACTAATTGTTGGAAAATCACCCTAGCAATTGCCTCTGTTCCTCTCTGTATTGTTGCCTTACATTCTGATGTCATTATTGCGCTTTCATCATCCACTCGCTCTAATAAGATTGTGAATTATTTAAGAGAAGAGCTTGTGTTTCTCTGTCTTGGAGCCTAGATAAATACCCAAAATGCCATCCAGTCCAAATGACTGTGATGAGAGAGGCCCACCATTGCTGGAGACCTCTGATTTTTATTTAAGGGGCCTCACTTGTTCTGCACCTTTACAGAGGGGTGAGTAGGGGCTGAGGGAATTTGGGGAAACCCAGACAGAATTCTCCTCCTGCGAGATTTTGCTAAGCTGGCGCCCTGGGCCGCCAGGCATTTGTCCAATTAAAACCCAGACACACAGCAATAACAAAGGCACTGGTCTCCTATGGCTAATGCATGGGGATCAAACCCCAGCTTGCAGGAACTCACCCCGCCCCCCGTCAGGGCGGGGCGATGAGTGGACCTGGGCTGGTGCTCCTGACTCTGGGGAGAGGGAGACTTCCCAGACCCTGGAAACTACTATCAACCGAAAAATCAGAGAAGCACAAAGGATGATTTAAAAACAGGAAAGATAACGCTGGCGATTCCTGCACTCTCTGGGGTAACCCCGACCAAAACAATACCCTGAACATGTACAAGCACACGCAGAAAAACGTTGCTCAAGGGAAAAGCAATTCAGACCCGCGCCACGTGCGAAGGCTCTGCGCCAGGCTGATGCTGAGCAACCCGAAGCTGAGCTGCCAGCGTGTGGGGGCCACACACAAAGGCCGGGGGGCTGGCGCTGCCCGCCGCTGCGCCTCTAGCAGAGCCCTTTCTTCCTACCAGCGAACATGGCGGAGCGCTCCAGGGCTGCAGTGCACACGTTGGGGCCAGGCCTGAGGCAAGCACGCTTGCCCGCCCTCTCCTCCCGCCGACCACCTAGGGCGTTTTGGCCTCCAGGCCGCCACCAGCCTGCCTGCCTGCCCCCTTCTCCTCTCCAGCATGGTGGCCCCTCACTTACCAGCGGCCAGCAAGCGCTTGGGCTCCGGCAGGTCCCTGAACAGGTCCATGGAGGAGGCTGGTCAGTGGAGTGGCTTCTTCGCCCTGGACCACAGGAGGCTTCTTGGCCCTGGTCCAGGGCTGGCTTTGTCAGGAAGGACATCCGGAAGGTGGTCTGGAAGACGTCTGGTCTAATTAGCATACTACCCTTTTATTAGTATAGATAACCAAATCTTTTTTTTTTAAATATATTTCACTGATTTTTTATAGAGAGGAAGGGGTAGGGATAGAGAGTTAGGAATATTGATCTGCTGCCTCCTGCACACCTCCCACCGGGGATGTGCCCGCAACCAAGGCACATGCCCTTGACCGGAATCAAACCTGGGACCTTTCAGTCCGCAGGCCTATGCTCTATCCCAGTGGTTCTCAACCTTTCTAATGCCGCGACCCTTTAATACAGTTCCTCATGTTGTGGTGACCCCCAACCATAAAATTATTTTCGTTGCTACTTCATAACTGTAATTTTGCTACTGTTAATGAATCGTAATGTAAATATCTGTGTTTTCCGATGGTCTTAGGCTCTACAGCAGCGGTTCTCAACCTGTGGGTCACAACCCACAGGTTGAGAACTGCTAGCAGGGTCGCCTAAGATCATCAGAAAACACAGATATTTACATTCTACAGCAGCGGTTCTCAACCTGTGGGTCACAACCCACAGGTTGAGAACTGCTAGCAGGGTCGCCTAAGATCATCAGAAAACACAGATATTTACATTACGATTCATTAACAGTAGCAAAATTACAGTTATGAAGTAGCAACGAAAATAATTTTATGGTTGGGGGTCACCACAACATGAGGAACTGTATTAAAGGGTCGCGGCATTAGAAAGGTTGAGAACCACTGCCCTATCCACTGAGCCAAACCAGTTAGGGCTAGATAACCAAATCTTAATCTGTAATAGAGTATGATGGTATTTTTAAATATTTTTTGTTTGTTTTTCAATTACAGTTGACATACAATACTATATTAGTTTCAGGTGTACATCTCATACTCGCTTTTGTTTTCTAGCTAGGAGTGTGAGAATGATGGCTGCCACAATGGTGGTGGCGGTGATGGAAATGGTGATTATAGTAATAAATAGAATTCACCGAAGTCAGATGTGCCCACAATGCAACTTCAACTGCAATCTATTAATTTATTTCTGCCCTGGGAGATAGAAACCCAGAGCTCATAATTTCACGGTTAAAAGTTTCCCTTTCGCCCTGGCTGGTCTGGATCAGTGGGTTGGGCATCATCCCATGCACCAAAAAGTTGCTGATTCTTCCCGGTCAGGGCACATGCCCAGGTTTCAGGCTTAATTGCTGGTAGGGGGCGTGCAGGAGGCAGCTGATCAATGTTTGGCTCTCACCTGTCTCTCTCCTTCTCTCCCCCCCTTCCTCTCCCTCTTAAAATCAATTTAAAAATTTTTTTTCAAGTTTCCCCCTAGCAGAAATTTTTTGTCAATATATTTATTGGGTATCTTTGTCATTTTAATTAATATGCATGAGCTTCTAGTGTTGTTCTAGCAAGTATCTATAAAACTTCTTGCTTCCCAACTTTGTAAGATAAAGATGTTAGTGTCCCTATTTTTTTCTTCTATCTCTTTCTCTGCTCCCAAAGTCTCCTGTATTTTTCTTTAATCTGTCATGGCTGATAATATTTATTTGGTAACCATAATGAAGCCCTCTGTCATTTACCTTTAAGTAGATAGTCTATAAGTTGAAAACATTTTATTATTATTATTATTCACATGAAGCCAAATAGCATGCCATGATATAATTTCTTTCTATATAGCTAGCTCCAGTGTCTCCCCTTTGTGCCACACCTACTAAAAAAAATAATAATAACTTTTTTTAAAATTGCAAATTCTCAAAATCTGGCCAATTTTTACTGTGTTTCATTTTTAAAATATGTCTTATTTGAACATTTTCCCCTAGAATTTCTGATTGGGTCTCTTATTTTTACTGTAAGAAGAAACATGTCTCCTTCACCATATTGCTATTGTCTTCCAGCTTCTTACACATTCTCGTCTATTGCTTGGAATCCATTCCATTTTTTCCTTCTTCAACCCAGTAGCTTCTGAGTCTCATAGAGACCCTTGTGGCTTAAATGAACCACGAGTTTCTCGTAGTTTATCATTGTTTTTGTCCTTCTCCATCTAGCTATTCCTCTGCATACTCAGATTCTGCTTCGTTGTTTCTTTGTATTGGATCCACATTGTCCAGGGTTCCACTTACTCCTCTGTGAGTCTCCCACAGTACCCCATCTACATAACTCCACCCACGTACTCGTGTTCTAATAAATATAATCACTTACATTCTTCATTGACTTCCCCCAGTTGTCTAGCAGAGCTTGGAAAGGACCACCAGCAACACTGTAATTTAATATTCCAGCACTGGCTTACTTTTCTTTTCTTTTGATTTGTGGTCTGTGTTAAAAAAAAAAAAATACTTGTCTCTGCCTCCCACTTTGAATTCCCTTTAGGTCTATTGTTTCAAGAACACCAGGAAGACATCCACCACCAAAATTATTTGTGTGCTGGAAGCTATTTTATGTCTTATTTGGCGACTCCTATAAAGAAAGACATGACATGTATAGACTGAAAGGATAGCTGACATTAAGCCACTTCCTTAGGGCACATTCTAGAAGATAGTTTTCTTCAGAGACCAAAGACACAGGACCTACATTATCAATGATGAGATGAATAAAGGATATATATTTTTAAAGGGCTCTCCCTTTCCCCTTCCCCAAATTACATCATACAACTAGAATCTCTGAAATGCTTTTATTCTCTGTTCAGCAATCCTTACTAACACGTTTTGCACTGTCTTTCCTGTGACAGGACCTCAAATCCTGATGATTGCAGTCTTCACTCTCACCGGCACTGTGGTCCTGCTCCTGCTGGCTGCGCTCCTGGTGCTGAGGTACCCACTCCCTCCCCGCTGTGCTCCGCATTCTGAGAGGGACGAGGGAGGGAAGGAGAGGTTTAATGGCTATTGCTGATGATGTATGTTCACAAAGAGGTCTCTAGACAGATGTAAGATCAATAAATCTAATTTATCCATACTCTCTGGGAAAACAATTACAAAACTTTGACATTTTGAATGTTGGGATGCGTATTGTTACAAATTCTCTGTGCTTTTGTATTTTCTTCTTACATATGTTTTCCAAGGCACATATACGCAAGAGGAACTGGCTTACTTAGGAATCTGGTATATTCTCTGGTGATTTAAAAATTTGTGTTTTTGCCTTTCAAGGTTATCAATTTAAAATGTTTTTCTTTCCCCTTTTTCCCCCTGCTTGTATGCCATCAGTTCAGATTCTCTATTATAGTGAAGGGCTGTATTAGTGAAGGACCCAAGAAAGCGAAACAAAAAGGGGGGGGGAATAATATAAAAGGCCATCGGAAATCCTTACAAGTTTGCTAATGGCCAGCACTCGCCAGATTGGAGCGTTGTAATTGGGCTGGCCTCACTCACCACATATCTACCTGAGAATGCCAGGGTTTGAAATTTCTCCCAGTGTTCAGAAGCTGAACAGCATGAATTCTAATAGGAACCTATTGACTGGTTCTGTTCCTTCCATAGAAAATACAAAAAAGAGCATGAACGTCGTCAGAAAAAATGGTCCCACATTCCCTGTGAAAACATCATTCCTCTGGAGACCAATGAGACCAACCACGTGAGCCTGAAGGTAAGGGGCCTCACCTTTTGAAGAAGCCTGTCCAGAGCTGGTGCAGCTTGCCGGGTGTTTGACAGGCACTGGGAGATGGTGGGAAATGAGCCAAGCAGGGATCATTTCTTTCAGAATCTAAGACTTCGATGTTATTTCACTCACCGTTTAAAATGCCCCTAAGAGGTCAATTTTCACAATATTACAACAGATCACAGGTTTTTATGAGAATCAACTTGAAAGATGCAATAGTTCTCAACCTTTCTTCTGCCTTTGAAGTTTGGTGGACCAAGGGCCATGTCTGGCCTGCAGATGTGTGTGTGTGTGTGTGTGTGTGTGTGTGTGTGTGTGTGTGTCAATATTTATCTTTTAAAAGTAATTGCCAAAAATAAAAATCTTGGAATGGCTAGAAAAATTCAGATTACCAGCTTCTTCTGACAATTCAGATGATCCAGCAACTCTCTCGGCTGCAACTAGAGCTGATGGGGCTGCCCCCCTCACACACCCGGCCCAGTGTCCTCGCTGCATTGCCACTTGGGCTTTTAGACATGAGTTTGCAACTCCAATGCACAACATGTTCCCCTAAGAGCAACTGTCTGTAACTACAGGCAATGATTCCCACGAGGAGGGGCCAGGGGGAGAAGGAAGCAAGAAAACCCTGGCTGAAGTAGAACACAAGAAGAAGGGAGGGACAGCACAACTCTAAGAGGAAGTGGGGGAAACCCAGAGTTTAGCATCTTGTTGCAGAGGAAAGGCGAGTTGTGAGAGAAACACAAGTCAGCTATAACAGTTTTCCTGGGAGTCTGTCCAGCAGGCTGTGAGCGAGTAGATACCGCTCACCTGGCAGAGTCTCTCGGCCTTTGACTGGCAGTGGATGGGACAAGACAGGAAGCTTCTGGAATAATTAGCCTTTTCTTGTACCAGATCGATGATGACAAGAGACGAGATACAATTCAGAGACTACGACAGTGCAAATACGACAAAAAGGTGACTATCACCTCCCCCTGCTTCTCTGAACTGTTGGTGAGGGGTGTGTTCTGGGCCTGCTGACTCATCACTGCCCACTTTCAGATAGATGCTGGCTGTGCAAAGGTGGGCGTGGGTGCAGGGCTGCCCGGGGCTGTTCTAGGCGCCTTTCACAGGGATGGGCAGGGCGCTGCTTCAAGGGTTACAGACTCACAGTTCGGGGAAAATTAAAGAATGCATACAATTTTTTAAGATAGGTGGAGTGTAGGAAGCGAAAGGAAAAATAAAAGAGTTTC
This sequence comes from Plecotus auritus, assembly GCF_963455305.1. Taxonomy (NCBI): domain Eukaryota; kingdom Metazoa; phylum Chordata; class Mammalia; order Chiroptera; family Vespertilionidae; genus Plecotus; species Plecotus auritus. Next base: position 200,616,965 of record NC_137772.1, read on the forward strand.
AGAGCAGTCCAGGCAGCCCTAGTATTATATTTTGCCTCATTCAGTAAGAATATGACAATTCCACGTGAGATTTCCTTCCTCCCTCCCTCCCGCCCTCCCTCCCTCCCTTCTTCCTTCCTTCCTTCCTTCTTATATTCCTTCCTTCCTTCCAACCTTTCTTTCTTCCTTCTCATTTAGTCATTCTTAAAGAAACATTCAAACCTGAGCCTCTCATATCCAAGGGACATAAACATCAACAAAATACTGTCACTGCTCTCAAGAGCTAACATTATAGTGGGAAGATAGACACACAAACAAAATATTATAATATGCATATAAATAGTCATGCTACAACTTTATCTTCTTAATTCAATTGATCTTTGCAGAGAGTGATTCTAAAGGATCTCAAGCACAACGATGGCAATTTCACGGAGAAGCAGAAGATAGAATTGAACAAAGTATGTGTCCCTTGCTTGAAACCCTTAAGTGAGAAATAGCATCACTGCATTTCCCCTAAGCCCTGAGGGCCTAGGGCAGCAAGGCATTACTGGGGATGCTGACAGAGAAGCCCTCAGGCCGAGAAATGGGTGACCATACGTATTTGTGTTGAAGATTCTACTAACAGATATTGGAGAGTGTTGTTTGATGGTGCAAATCATGTTGGAAATCTAATAGCATGTCCTACAAAATGGTCCTGATATTATTTGAGAGTAGCCAAAGGTTTGTATTCGAGTCCCCTTGCTGAGGAAAAAAAGACTGGTTGGTAAGATGCGTTGCAATGTATACTAAGAAATATACTGACATTCCAAATCATCTTCCCAAAGATCTAAAACACGTTTTATTAGCATATTAATTTTTATTGTGGTGCTGCTTTCTCGCTGACTTGCTTTGTAAATAATCATTTTATCTTAGTTGCTTCAGATTGACTATTACAACCTAACCAAATTCTACGGAACTGTGAAGCTTGATACCATGATCTTTGGGGTGGTCGAATACTGCGAGCGAGGGTCCCTCCGGGTAAGGACAATTTCCAATTTCCTATCTGGTCACCCATATAGAAAAATAAAAAATTAAAAAAAAATATATATATATATATATATTAGAAGTTTTAGATGTTCACCTAGTGAAATAATATTAGAGAAGTATCAGGACAAGTTGGTGGGTTCATATGTTACTAAACTGGATCACTCAGATTTTGTCAATAAGTCTTAATATATTATATATTAAGTCTTAATATATTATATACCAATTACCTCTAAATTCATTTTATTTTACTTGCATATTTACTTGATTTGTATGAAAAGAAAAATGGGTGGCCATTATGATAGCACCAGACAAGAATTAGGGAACTTGTTCATAAGTCCTGGTTCTGCTACAGTATTAATTCATACCATCCTTTCCCTTGTGAGGGATTGAGGATGGCCCAGGTGTTGCCAGATGGGGCCATGTACTCTGGCTGAGCAAGTTCAAAGCAGAAAGAGAAAGTAAGACAGAAATAAGTTGATTTCTTGGAAACAACCAAGCATCAAGAAGGAATAGCAAATCATTAAATTGTTCAGAAGGGCAGGCATATACAAGAAACAGTCACTTACAAGAAACAAAATCAGGTGTGCAGCAGAAACAGGACTGAATGGGGAAAGGGTAGGAGAAGGAAGGAATCGAGGACAGTTGCTTCAAGGAGCACTGAAATATTTGAACATCACCTGGAGCAGTTTCTGGGCATGCATTGGGTAGGTGACCATATGATTTATCGGGATATTTTGCAAGTAAAGGGGGTACTATCATAATTGTTGGAGTAGTAGACATAAATTGCAACTGACCTCAAGCAAACCACAATGTGTGGTCACCCTGCCCTCGGACTATTTTGAGACCCAATGTCCCTTCATAACCTGAATATTGTCCCCCATAACAAAGACAGAATCCTAAGATTGCGGGCAGTAGCAGCTTTAAAGAGGTCCAAATATTCATTATTCAGTAACATTTAAAAATAATTTTGAAATTTAAGCTAACCCCTTAGAAATTTTTAATTTTTTAATAAGCTTCTATTAAAAAAAACTAAAGTAAACAAGATTAGTAGTTTTCAAAATAAACTCAGGTCTATCCTCAAAGAAGAAACTCATAGCCCTAAATGCTACTCTGTCTTTAAAAATAATAATAATCTAAGTATTCAATATAAAATTTAGAAGAATAGCTATGGCCTAAGGAAAAGAAACTTTCAAAATTCAATCATTACAAAATAGGTAGAGTTTTTAAATGCATTTATGAGTTATTGATCTTTTTTAAACTATAAAGCATACAAGCATCTCATATTTCTAATTAAAACTTAAAACAAGCATAAAAATAAACAAACGTGGGCATAGAAAATAAAGCCATTTAAAAAGATACTTTCAATTGTGAAAGAATACTTCAAAGACTATTAAATTATAAAATCCAAAAAAAAGAGAAAAATTTTAGATGCAATATAATCATGAAAGTTTGACTCAAAAAGTAAAAACTTAAGTAAGCTAATAACAATAGGAGAAATTCTAATTTCCATTACAAAAAAATACTAGCTTTGGCTTAATTCTAAACTTCAATAAATAATTCTCTGTGTGTATATAAATACTGTTCTAAAGTTAAGCAAAAACACAAATATCTAAATTCATTTAACATTCAACAAAGCTAGCATAAAGTTGATAATAAAATATAATTAAAGGCTAACATATTTAGGAATATTGATTTAAAAATGATAAATAGAATACTAGTAACTCTAAGCCAGTTGTATATAAGGAGCATAGTATAATCAGATATGGTTAATTCTATGAATTAAAAAATATCACTCTCACGTATCATATCAAAAGGTCATAGAAAAAAAAGACCATGTGATGCTGAAAATGAACATTTAAATTAAAAAATTATAATTTAAATAAAACATTTCTAATGATAACAATTACATGAGGGCTATACCATACTCTGATTCATTTAATTTCAATGAGACAGCAATTTTAGAATACCAGTTCACAAAGTCTGGTCAAAGAGTTTTACAGAGTCTTTTACTCCCTAAAATGCTCAGCAAACATTGGGTATCATACCTATAGTTTTGGGGGCTCTCTACCCTCAGGAAGGAAATTTCAATTATCTGAATAGTTCTGGACCCCCTTCTGACATTGCTGAGTCCTTTTGGGCTCAGACAATAACAGAAGTTTCTACAGAAAACCACCGCTTTGTACCATGAGCCTCAAAGCAAAGACTGTGCAAAGGCAAATGGCAGTCCCCTCCCTGTGCATCCTTCAGGCTCCAACCATGGCAAATCCCATCAGAACGTACTTTTGTGGGGAAACAAATCAGAAAGTTTCAACCTAAATGGGGTAAAGACAATTTGCTTCGTGCCTTGTAAATATACCATAACTGTAGCTAACCTTGGGTGGGAACAACTGATTCATTCAAGCAGCAAACAACTATAATAATAAAAGGGTAATATGCTAATTAGACTGGACATCCTTTCGGATGTCCTTCTGGACGAAGCAGGGGCTGTTAGGGGAAGCCAGTACCAACAGCTGGGGGAAGGAAAAGGCCTACTCTTGCATGATTTTCATGCATTGGGCCTATAGTTTATTAAATAAAGATTTATTCCAAGCCAGACACTGAACAAAATGCTGCAGAAACTTCAGTGAACAAAAATTATCACAGAGTCTATGTGTTCATGAGGCAAAGAGATAATAAACATAAACAAAATATAAAATATGTCAGGTGCTAAGGGTAAGAATTACTTTAGAGTGTGTCTGGGCATAACTCCCCTCCCTTAACTTGGCGTGGTACTTACAACCCAGCCAGCCTTATCGGAAATGAATTACAACTTTGGACCCTTCACTTGAAATTATTGGTATAGTGCCTGACTTAAAACTAAAGGTCAAATTGTGCTTTTTCCCCAAACAAGAAACTATTGTTAGGTTATTAGAGCTTTACTATGTTACTAGCTTAGAACCATCATCTTGTTAGAACCATCACCATGTTAAAATATTGAGTTCAAAATTCTAGGTCATACAGTTCACACAAAATCCAGGAACTCTGTCTTATTGACAGAGGACTTAGTAAACTAAAACAAAACAAACAAACAAACAAAAAACCATTTAGCTGGCCAGTGTGGCTAAGTGGTTGAGTGTTGATCCATGAACCAGGAGGTCACAGTTCGATTCCCAGTCAGGGCACATGCCTGGGTTGCAGTCCTGATTCCCAGTAGGGGGTGTGCAGGAGGCAACCCATCAGTGATTCTCTCTCATTGTTGATGTTTCTATCTCTCTCTCCCTCTTCCTTCCTCTTTTTGAAATAAATAAAAACATTTTTTGTTGTTGTTGTTGTTAATCCTCACCCAAGGACATTTTTCCATTGATTTTTAGGGAGAGTGGAAGAGAGAGGGAAAGACAGAGAGTAACATCAATGTGAGAGAAACACATTGATTGGTTGCCTCCTGCATGTGCCCCAACCAGGACCTGGGCTGGGTAGGAGCCTGCAACCAAGGTACATACCCTTGACTGGAATGGAACCTGGGACCCTTTGGTTTGCAGGCTCTATCTGCTGAGCCAAACCGGCTAGGGCAATAAAAAAACTTAGAGCTATAAAACCAATGGATGTAATTGAGCATGTTAGTAAAAACATAAGCCTACTGAATGAATTTCCTAACAGCAATTCCTTGTTTAAAAACACTCATATAATTTTGATGAGACAGGACCTGCAGTCCAGCGACTTGTGATTCAGACTCACCTGCCCACTCTCCAGGCAGGCGTGTGCTCATGGGCTCATTCCTTCACCCCCATGAGGTGGAAGAACCAGAATTTTGGATACTCTGGGTATCTCCTGCTCATGTCCTCATCGTGAAAACCACCTAATGTTTCTTACGTAGGAAAGAAAATAAATACTGGGTGGAGCAAAAGTAGGTTTATAGTTATTCGTATGGGAAATAATGCAATAGTTAATAAATAATAATACAAGAATAAACTCTGTGTTTCACGTACTCACAACGGTAAACCTGCTTTCCCTCCACCCTGTATACGTTCAGGAAATCCAGGGCAACAGAGTTCCAATGTGTTCCTGAGCCCAAGATCTCGTGATTATATCATTATTTGCCTGCAATGGTCTCTCCACACTATCCCTCCTGTGACAACTGATCTTCTTCCTTTCTTTTTTTTCCTGTTCAGGAAGTTTTAAATGACACAATTTCCTACCCTGATGGTACATTCATGGACTGGGAGTTTAAGATCTCTGTCTTGTATGACATTGCTAAGGTAAGAGACCTATAAACACAAAATACATCTAGAAAATTAAATACAGGAAAACAGATCAAGCAAGTGTTCAACTTCTCTGCATTGGTTTCTTCATCTGTAAGATGGTAATAAAAATATTTAGTACTAATAGTCATGGAGTTGTTCTGAGTATTTTATGAAATAGTGCATATACTTCGCATAAGGCCTGGTACAAGTAAATGTTCAATATATACTGGGTCTCCTTCTTATGATTATTATATGCTTTCTACTCTGGGTTTGAGGCACACATTTTCATAGACTGGCTGGAAGTTAAGATAATATAAAGTTGCAGAGAGAACAACTGAATCTTCAACTTTATAAGAGAAAATATTAAACACAGGCAACCATCTTGTATGAGGCAGTAATAAATTTGGACATATACATTTCCAAACACAGGAGTACCAGTAACCAGGGCCTCACTCAAGAATGAAGAAAAGTCAATCCCAAGAGTGAGCTATTTGATAATCTTAAATCTCCCTCCACATAGCATCAGAATACGTTTGCAAAATGTTATATGATACCCCATTTGCCACATATCACTCCTGTGATCCAGGCTGAAAACGAGTGTCTGCAATGACACCTCTAGCCAGCTGAGGGAAGTACACCAGAGAAAAACAGGCTTCCCCTTTCACAATAGAATGAAATCCATTAAATTTTAGAAACTAATCTAGCCTAGCCCCTCCCTTCAGAATAGCAAAGCCTTATTATGCATATTTTTTAATTGAGGTAGTAGAGGACCAGACATACCCAAGGTCACAGACCAAATAAGTGGTAAGTGAACACACTTTAAGAAAATAGGATCAACCTTTCATTTTATATTATATACTAGGGACCCAGTGCACGAATTCATGCACCTTGAAAGAACTGTGGGCCACAAGGCTGCTGTGGGTACAGGGGCAGGTCTCAGTCCTTCCTCTGCACCCCCGCCTGGCCCCTCCTACCACGGCCCTTGGTCCCCTGTCTGCCGGCAACCCTGCTCCTGCCTCTGCCATGCACTGACAGCGCTGGCCCCGCTTGCACCTGCTGATGGTGCGGAGTGATTGGGGCCGGCGCCAGCAGAGGGTACGAGCAGGGCCAGCACTGGCAGCAGGTGTGAGCGCCCAGCAGGACCACGGTGCACGGGAGCAAAGGATTTTCAGTAATCACCAGAGGCTTGCCCCAAAGACAGTGACCAGCGCCCCGCTTGGTCTGGTGTCCCTGCTTACCTGCTCAGCCATCCTGCCATGGCCGATGCCTGCCGTGTTCCATGCTCTGATGCTTGCTGCCAACTCCCGCCATGTTCCACATGCACCCCCTGGTGGTCAGGACACAACATAGCAACTGGTTGTTTCATTGTTCCTCTGTTCTGTCTGTTTGCATATTAGGGTTTTATATATATAGACTAGAGGCCCGGTGCACGAAATTCGTGCATGGGGGGGTGTCCCTCAGCCCAGCCTGCACCCTCTCCAATCTGGGACCCCTCGAGGGATGTCCGACTGCCCGTTTAGGCCCGATCCCAGTGGGATCGGGCCTAAACGGGCAGTCGGACATCCCTCTCATGATCCAGGACTGCTGGCTCCCAACTGCTCGCCTGCCTGCCTTCCTGATTGCCCCTAACCGCTTCTGCCCGCCAGCCTGATCACCCCCTAACCACTCCCCTGCCAGCCTGTTTGCCCCCAACTTCCCTCCTCTGCCAGCCTGGTCACCCCCAACTGCCCTCCCTTGCAGGCCTGGTCCCTCCCAACTGCCCTCCCCTGCTAACCTGATCACCTCCAACTGCCCTCCCTTGCAGGCCTGGTCCCTCCCAACTACCCTCCCCTGCTGGCCATCTTGTGGTGGCCATCTTGTGTCCACATGGGGGCAGGATCTTTGACCACATGGGGGCAGCCATCTTGTGTGTTGGAGTGATGGTCAATCTGCATATTACTCTTTTATTAGATAGGATAGGCCTGGTGCATGGGTGGGGGCCAGCTGGTTTGCCCTGAAGGGTGTCCCGGATCAGGGTGGGGGTTCCCTTGGGGCGTGGGGCGGCCTGGGCAAGGGGCCTGAGGTGGTTTGCAGGCCAGCCATGCCCCCTGGGGACCCAAGTGGAGGCCCTGGTATCTGGGATTTATTTATCTTCTATAATTGAAACTTTGTAGCCTTAAGCGGAGGCCTGGGCCGGCCAGGGTGTGCAGAAAGCTTGGCTTCCTCCATTGCTGGGGAAACCCAAGCCTCCCTCCTGCTCTCTCTGTGGCCGTAGCCATCTTGGTTGGGTTAATTTGCATACTCTCTCCTGATTGGCTGGTGGGCGTGGCTGGTGGGTGTAGCAGAGTGATGGTTGATTTGCATATTACTCTTTTATTAGATAGGATAATTACTTAATCCAAGTCTTTAGACATCTGCCTTTTACTATGTCACCTAAATAGATTTAAAACTAGATGTAGAGCTTAGGCAAACGTTAGGGCCTTAATATTTTTAAAGTAAAATTAGTGGAACTAAGTTTAAAATCTGTTAGTGTGTTCCTATCTGCATGCTGAAATGAGTTCAAAATGTCATTTCTTTCTTTAAAATAAGCAAATGCTGAATGTCTTATCTCTTTGTTTTCTTGTTATCTGAAAAATTGCAGGGGATGTCATATCTGCACTCCAATAAGACAGAAGTCCATGGGCGTCTGAAATCCACCAACTGTGTGGTGGACAGTAGGATGGTGGTGAAGATCACTGATTTTGGCTGCAATTCCATTTTACCTCCAAGAAAAGGTCTGTAATGAAATATTAACCAGTTTCCCACTGGTCTTTCTCTTTTCTTACAAGCCCACATAATTCTCTCAAGAAATAGTGATACTGATCAGAAAATTAATACTTGGAGACACAAGAGACAACAAGCGGGCTCAGTCTCCAACACTTCGCTCTTGTTAGTTTTCAACAAGTGCTTCTTGAATTTAACAAATCTCCTCTGTGGATTTCTTTCATCCATGTCCCTTGATATCGGTGAGAAATCATGAAGAACTTATTAGCTTGCAGAAGCAGAACTGGGTGAAAAAATAGAGATGATTAGAGTGGTAATAGACCTTAGAAATCTTCTGCTCTAACCTCCTCTCTTTATAAAACAAACAAACAAACTAGAATAAAGGTTCAGAGAGGTTTGCCCAAGTAGATAGAGTATAAGGCAGACAACCCATTTCCAAATTCTAGACATCATTTATTTATCTGTGATAATGATAAGGAAAATAACTCTTATCAGTAAAATATTTCTTATCTCTTTTAAGATTGTGATGGGGTCAAAAAAAGTAACATAGAGAAAAATGATTTGTAAAGTATAAAGAGTTTTCATGTTGAACATTTACCCATTCTTTACTATAACTCAGGGTTATGGACTAAAAAATCTAACACTCATATATGATTCAAAATACCATCTAGGTCCAAACAGTAAATTCTACTTCCAATTCTATTTTGCAATCCTTTAGTTTTTCCTAAACAGAAGAAAATTACAATTCTGCCCCTAATTTCTTCAGTCACATCAAACATGCTAGACATTGGACTCAACCGAGTAAGTGCTTATTGGAGACCTACTGTGTGCCAAGCATGATTCATCATGTAGTGGAACAAATCTCCCTCATTAGATGACCCACCATAACCGAAAATCACAGGTCAAATCCCATCCTCCTGAACACCACTCAGTTACACCGACCTATCTGTGCTGTCGGTCACCTGGATTTTAGCATAAGTAGTTGTACCTACCTTTCCTGAAACCCCAAACCACATGAATCACAAGACACATAAAGTCACAAGACATCAATTCAAAAAGGCAATAAAAATTTGGATGGAAAACCACGTGAGGAAAATGTGCCTTGTCATAAGCCTAACAACACTGTACCCGACAACATGAATCTATAGATTTTTTCCATCAAAACTGCCAAACATACAAATCTCAAAAAGCTTACAAAAAGCTAAGTGATTCTGGAAAAAATTCAAGGGATGTTGGAGAACAATTGTATGCCCTGTTATTACTAAATAAGATAAGTGATGAGAGTCCAAAACCCAAGTGTCTACAGGAGCCAAACACAGAACACAGGAGCACTTCACTGTGAAGTGGACTAAACGGGAAGCATTAGGGAGTAGCAGGCCCAGTAGTAAAATGGGAGTGAATTGTATGCATTATGTTTTAAAGAACACTGTGGGAATGCAAGAAAACACATCGCTGGGCAATAGCTGACTTGGAGGCTGCCAGTGTGTCACATCTGGAAAATATCAGTCATAGTCTCTTTGTTTGAATGTGCTGTCTTTATTTTTAAACATTTACAAAGGCTTTCCTAGGTTTATGCCTTATGTCCCATAAGCTGGTAAACCCTCTTAGGCTCTCATATTCTAGTGCGTTCATCCCACAATCCTTTACAAGCACTTCCTGTATACCAGGTGCTATTCTAGGTAGACCTTGAGGGTGTTCAGGACTATGATCCTAGCAGTGTTAGGGAAGACATTGCCATATGACTTCACCCAAATCCTGGATTAAAAGGTGTGTGTTCTACCCTTAACACCATTATAGCATAAACTTCTCAAAAGTCTGGGCCCATATAAACTCGAGACCACTCATATTCAGGGTGCATGCTGTAGGGACTTAAAGAACAGAAGCGGGTTGGCGACTATGGGCTGCTCACCCCCTTAACGTTGCAATCTCCATGCTGAATGCCCAGACCTGTGGACAGCCCCGGAGCACCTCCGCCAAGCCAGCATCTCTCAGAAAGGGGACGTGTACAGCTACGGGATCATCGCACAGGAGATCATCATGCGGAGGGAAACCTTCTACACACAGAGCTGCCGCGACCAGAATGGTAAGAGTCTGACCCTTTCATGTGCCCCCGCTGGGAGCTGGCCAACCTGCATTCTAGGCTGACAGGGACCCTAATCTGTGTGACTGCAGATCTGTCCCTCAGCTGAAAAGCAGGGGCATATCTGCACTACCCATTTCACAGGGGTTTTGGAAGGTTAGATGGATGAATGTTAGAATGTTCTGAAGAGCATAAGACAATACCCCACTGCCAGGTGTCACTACCACCAGTATTATTGTTAGTTAAAGAATCTTCCCTTGCCTGGCAGGTGTGGCTCTGGTTAAGGTCATGATGCAATTCCCGGTCAGGGCACATGCCCTAGTTGCCCCAGTAGCAGGCGTGCGGGAGGCAGCCGAGCAATGATTCTCTCTCATCATTGATGTTTCTATCTCTCTCTCTCTCCCTCTCGCTTCCTCTCTGAAATCAATAAAAATATATTTTTTTAAGAAAAGAATCTCCCGCCCTAGCCAGTTTGGCTCAGTGGATAGAGCATTGGCCTACAGACTGAACGGTCCCAGGTTCCATTCTGGTCAAGCGCACATGCCCAGATCGCAGGCTCGATCCCCAATAGGGGGCGTGCAGGAGGCAGCTGATCAATGATTCTCTCTCATCATTGATGTTTCTATCTCTCTCTCCCTCTCCCTTTTTCTCTGAAATCAATAACAACGTATTTTTTAAAAGAAGAATCTCCCCTTATAATTTCCCTCTTTCCTTCTGATTCCAAACAGCCATGTGTCTAACACCTGAACTAGATCACTGAAGTGGGACATTTTAGTTCCTACTAAGATCTATACTTTTGTCACATGTCCCCTTGGGGCCTTGAAGGGGGCGGGTATGGTTCAATATTTCATTCCATTCACTCAATCCTCACTTATTACTGAGCACTTACTTGCCAACTTTTAACTGTCTGGGGGGAGGGGTGACTAGGGATGTCGGGATTGCAGGCTAGATATTGGTCAGAGGAAGCCCACTGATGGCAGTGGTGTCTGAGTTGAGTTTCATAGGGTTAGTGGCCTTAATTTGAGGGATAGCCTCCTGGGTATAGGTGGTATGAGACCCCTTAACCTGGAGGCTCATTCTGCACCCCTCTGCCAACTGCTGGCCGAGGTGCTGCCGCACTCTCGCTGGCCCCATCGGAGTCGGTGAGTCAATTCGGAATCTGACCACTGCTCCACGTTCTGCATGCTGCATTCTCTCTTGTAATTGAATTATTCTCGTCCATTCAGAGAAGATTTTCAGAGTGGAGAGTTCCAATGGAGTGAAGCCCTTCCGCCCAGATCTGTTCCTGGAAACAGCCGAGGAGAAGGAGCTGGAAGTGAGTTTCTCTGGGCCACTGTAACAAATTACCACACACAACGTCATGGATTAAAACAACAGAAATGTATTTGCTGGAGGCCGGAAGTCTGAAATAAATTGTCAGCAAGATCATGCTCCTTCTAAAGGCTCTAGAGGAGGGTCCATTCCTTGCTACTTCCAGAAGCTTCTGCTGGCTGACATTCCTTGGCTTGTGGCCAAACACCCCAACCTCTGATTGGTGGTAGTCACATTCTTCTCTCCTCTCCTCTTCTAATTTCTCTCTACCCCCCTCCTATATAAGGATACATGTGACTGAATTTGGGCCCACCAAGATAGTCCAAAATAATCTCCCCATCTCAAGACTCTAAATGTAATCATACCTGCAAAGACCCTTTTCCCAAATAAGGTCACATCCACAGGTCCAAACATATGTTTGGGAGCCATCATCAGCCTGCCACCCTACCTTGTCTGTTTCCACTTCTCTGAACTCAGGAAAGAGCTGGTCTCTTAAGCACACACCCCATTCTCAGTTCCTAGGAGCTAACAAAGCAAGATGCCCATGTGGTACACTGGCCAGGCTTGTAAATACCACCTAGTGATTGAAAAATAAGTATGCCAACATCTGGAAACAATGGGGAAGTGTACTTTCTCTCCTTTTATTCTTCATTTGAAGGAAATTGAGCTTTTCTTTCTGCATTTGTTTAAATTTTTTAATAATGCCCCATAAAGGCGTTTAAAGCATTTGGGAAAAGATTCTAAATTTATTTTAGAATTTTATCTGAGCTTTTATAATCCCCAAAGATAGTAAACAATGTGTTTTAAAAGTTTTTAAGGTCTTAAAAATAAAACCTTTTGTTTGGACCTTGTGGGATAAAGATAAAAACATTTTCCTTCAAGTTATAAGCATCCTTCAGGTGAGGTTTATGGCTAGCCTAGCTGGGCGTGAATGGGCTATTTTTACCTCTTCTTTTCTCTATTTCAATATTAAAGACAGGTTGTAGCCCCAAGGTTCTAAAATAGAACTGCTCCTATCCTGGTCTTATTCTATCCCTCCACCCTGATTTTCAGGATGCTGGGATTCCTCCCCACATGTCAGCATATCCCTTCTCGACACTCCTCTCTAGTCTGAGGATAGCCACATGTTGCTTAAAACTTTTTTCACTAAAGCATTCTTCCTCCTCCCTTCACTCGTGTAGTCAGATGGTTCTTGAATTGGAAGCAAGAAAAGATTTCATATCTAGTAGCTGGTTCCAATCGAATACAGGCCTGAAATTAGATGACTTGGCAGTGCCCCACCTGTTTCACTCGGCGGTGCTGTGTCAGCCCGGCTGTGGTTGGGTTTGTCCATGCTTCTCTAAGGCTGTCAGTAGATCATGTACCAAAGCAAAGGCATCCTCTAGTGGTGAATGCAGGCAGGCAAGGGCTATGCCATGCATATAGCTTGTCCTTCCCAGGGATGCCCAAGGCAAAGAACATGGGCAGGGACTGCACCTAATACCATTTGTGATCCTATTTCTGACTAAAGTAAAGAACAAACTAATGGTTTTCACCATGCTTTCTGATCCAACAAAAGCTGCAAACCAGTGATAGTGAGATGATGTTTCCATGGGCTTCTTCATGTCTCCCCCTTCCCCTGAACCTCCCCTTCCTTCCTTCTCTTTTATATATGCAATAATAATATATAAACTATATATCATAATAATTCTATTATAATTATGATGTTATATGCAATTATTCTATTATAATATAGTTATAATTATAGTATAATCTTATAATATAATTATTATATAATTATATATAATTATATTATTTAATACTATAATAAACATTTTATATTAATATGTAATGATAATAATTATATATATATATATTATTGTCCTTTGCCCATGCAATATTTGGGACATACTTATGCTAAAGAAATTATTCATTGTTTATCTGAAATTTGAGTTTAACTGGTTATTCTATATTTTTGTTTGCTAAATCTGAGAGCCCTAAGATTCCTTCATAAACCAATTAAGTCAGAATCTCCTATGTTGGGGCCTGGGCAAAAGAAATTCTGTAAACTCTCCCAGGCAATTCCACTGTTAGCCGTGGTTAAAAATGCTGCTGAAGTGCCTCGCTCTCATTTACAGTCACTGTCTCATACTCACTGAACCCAACTGTTTCTTGTTCTTCCCAACATACACCCTGCAAATGTATGTAAAGATTTTGTCTCTCCCATCAATCTAGCCTTGTCCAAATCAATATTACCTTTTTCATTAATTCAGTGTCTAAGGGAAGGGCTTAGGCAAGGCGGTACAGGTGGTAATGCCTGAGATACACTGCAGACAACTGGGCGACCTCATCCTCATTGTCAGAGTTGAGATCTTTTTAAAATAGTCCCTGCCTCAATGACTCCCATCCTGGAAGAAAATAGGATAGGATACCACCCCCTGAGCTAATTCACCCTTTTTTCCTTCCAGGTATATCTACTTGTAAAAAACTGCTGGGAGGAAGATCCAGAAAAGAGACCAGATTTCAAGAAAATTGAGAATACACTGGCCAAGATATTTGGGTATTGCTGACATTTTGCTTTTTTCTCACTGATTTCATATTATTCTAACAATAGTTGACATTCAGTGGCACCTAAGAATGAGAGTGCCTATTCTAATGAAAAACCCCAGACTGAAGCACCTACCTCAGAAAAATTAAAATGATATGGAGACTAACAGGGAAATAATCACTTGACAAGTTAAATACTCAAGGGCAAAACTTGCCTGATTAAAAACTATATTCTGACTAATCATAAGTATGTCTGTTAAAAATATAGTTCCCTGTCCCTTCTGCAGGTAATTAGAATTTAGAAGTCTGTTATGGGTCCTGAAAATTGGTAAAGTCCCTGGATAATTCTTAATCACCAAGTTTCTTAAATTTTTCAAATCTTAAAAAAAAATTAAATCTTAGGATCAGCAACTTTGCCCCTACGTCCTTAAGACTTGAGCCATGAATCAGACTATAATTCAGGATTTTTTGAAAAAGTAACACACAATTGTCCAGTAAGATTGAATTCTAGATTTCTCATGTTTTCTGTTAGAGACAGTGCAGAGTGAGAAAAATAACACTGGAGTGAGAGAAGGGATCCAGTTTCTACACTAGGATCTAATAATAGCTTGCTGTGGGACATTGGGCAAAACACTTATCCTAATTGGGTGTCAATTTTCTTGTTAGTAAAATTGAACTGAACAAGTTCATTTGTACAATTCCTTCCAGCTCTAAGTTTCTGTAAGTCTCATTAAGTCATTCAGATACTTAACGAGGCTAAAAGCCCAAGGCTGGAGAAGAAGTAGAGTGAAGTTAGTCAAAGTGAGGTCATTCATTTGGTAGATCTAAGCTGTCGTTTGGGGGAAAGGAGCAGGAAGTAATAAGCGATTTAATTCTTGCCCACTTTTCATTGCTTCACAAACCTGTTACTAAGAGCAGATGAGCTTGTACATGAGACAGATGACATGTAAACTCTTGGAGATAAACTGGGCCCCTGATGGTCTACCCTAGAGAATCTGATGTCATTGATCTGGGGAGCAGGCTGACATTGGGAGTTTTAATAGCTCCTTAAATCAGTGGTCGGCAAACTCATTAGTCAACAGAGCGGCAAACCACGGCTCATGAGCCGCATGTGGCTCGCAAGCCGCAGTTTGCCGACCACTGCCTTAGATGATTAAAACTTGCAGCCAATTTTTTAAAAATGCAGCCAAGGTTGAGGAAATGTTCGATTAAATCAATCCATCATGAAGTAAGATATCCATCTTCATCCTTTACACCTGCTCCCTTCCCCTTCCAGGCGTCCTCAAACTACAGCTTGCGGGCCACATGCGGCCCGCCGAGGACATTTATCCGGCCCGCCGGGTGCCACTGCCTGGCCTGCTTAGCAGCCGACTCGTCCCAGGCCCGCAGTGCGCATAGGAATTTGTTCATAGTTTTTTTTTTAAACTATAGTCCAGCCCTCCAACGGTCTGAGGGACAGTGAACTGGCCTCCTGTTTAAAAAGTTTGAGGACCCCTGATAGACTATAGGTGTTTCTAGTAAGTTCCCTGGGGAACTTGTTTAAAAATTCTGTTTCTTAATCCCAAGCCTAGCAGTTTCCAGTCATATAGGTCTGCAATGGGACTCAGGAATGGATTGAATTTTTAGCAATCATCCCTCCACATCCCAAGGGGATTATGATGTAGGCCATCTTCTCCTTGACTGTATAAATTGTAATTTATAATTGCTGTTGTTGTAATAATGAAATGGTATGATTTGTTCAGCCCCTTCAATTGTGCCATATGTGTTACCAACATTATCTCTGATCCCACAACAACTCTGCAGGAACTCAGCGTGCCGCTGAGCCAGCTCAGCACCAAGGCCTGTCGTAGGCTCATGTCACAGAAAGCTGGCATCTCATCCAAGTCTCCTTGGTTTAACAAAATCATTCAGTGCTAGGGGGGTTTTGCTTTAGGACCCTGGCTTTCCATGCTGAGGAAATCATGTAAGGCTCAACTTTGCTCTTCTTGGTTCTCCTCATATACTTTCATTTATCACCTCTAGAGCTTTTTTTTAAAGAAAGTTTTTCCTTTATTGTAAATTATTTATTATTAAAATTTTGGAAAATGAATAAGCAAACAAGAAAATACAAACATCATTTTTTTGTGTGAGTAGATAACCATCAGTTTTCAAAAATTAAAAATGAGTTTATAATTTTTGCTATTTTATAATATGACTTTTTCATGAGCGATATAGAAGTAGTATCTTTTTGTGTTTAACTATTCTAATTCATATTTAATGCTACATTAATACTCCATTGTACCGTAATATTTTAACTACTTTTTTGTTACCCATTTAGGTTATTTTCAAATGTTTGCCATTGTAAAGAATGCTGTGACTTCCTTTATAGTTAACCTTTAGCATGTTCATGATTGTTTCCTTAGAATAATTCTTAGAAGCAGAATTGATGGGCTGATTGGTATGTGTATTCTTAAAGGTGTGACACATTTTATCAGATATTCCTCCAGGAAGGTTGTATGTATATATGTCTTCCTTCTTACCTACATTGATTACCATTGTTACAACATTTGTTTTTCTTTCATTCTTTCTTTCTTTCTTTCTTTCTTTCTTTCTTTCTTTCATTCATTCTTGCTAATCTTATTTCTATATTTCTTTCATTTTTCCTGAGGTTATATGTTTTTGTTAGGTGTCAGCCATTTTTATTTTTTCTTTGTTTAATTACCTGCTCATCATATTTGCCCATAGTTATAATGGATGTTCATGTTTTCTTAACAATGTGAAAGAGCTTTTTATATATTACTCCCCACAGCCTTTTTCATGACCAGAAAAGTGAAAGTTATATGGACACCTTGATCCGACGTCTACAGCTATACTCTCGAAACCTGGAACATCTGGTGGAGGAAAGGACACAGCTGTACAAAGCAGAGAGGGACAGAGCTGACAGACTAAATTTTATGTTGCTCCCAAGGTAAGACAAGTGGTCCTGCTGATGTGGTTTCCCACAACAGCACAGCTATGCCTCATACTTAAAGCTGAAAGCTTCAGCATATTTGTCTAGCATTGTTTTTCATGATCTATTTAGTATTGTTCCATTTTGCATATTCTTTTATTGTTTCATATACATATTACAGATATCCCCCTTTTCCTCATCTTTGCCCCCCTCCACCCAGCCCCTGCCCCACCCCAGGCCTTTCCCACACCATTGTCTGTGTCCTCGGGCTATGCTTATATGCATACCGTATATGTTCTTTGGTTAATCTCTTCCTCTCCCTCTTCCCCCTTCCCCACTGAGATCTGTCATTCTGTTCCATGCATCTGTGTCTCTGGAGCTATATTGTTCATAAGTTTCTTTTGTTCATTAGATTCCACATATAAGTAAGATCATGTGATAGTTGTTTTTTTCTAACTGGCTCATTTTGCTTAACATAATCTTCAAGTCCATCCATGCTGTTGCAAAGGTTAAGAGAGCCTCCCTTTTTACAGCTATTTAGTATTCCTTTGTGTAAACGTACCACAGCTTGTTTTATCACTCATCTACTGATGCGCATTTGGGCTGTTTCCAGATCTTAAATACTGTAAATAACACTGCTATGAACATAGGGGTGCATATTCTTTAAAAGACTGAGTTTTAAAATGCATGGATGTCGCTAATCCTTGTTCTGGTTTGCACTTTAAATACCTTAAAAAAAAAAAGAGTTATTTTCAAGTGACCATGTGGTGCCACAGAAGGACTGTGGACTGTGGACTGTGGAGTCGGAATGACCTGGATTCCAACATCTCTGTGCCACTCTTACTAAGTCTGACACCTTAAGCAACTCAGGGTCTATCCTCCATGAAATGAAAATTTAAGTCTCCTATGGAATCTGTGTGCTACAAGGCACTTTCAGGCACTAAGTATTCGTTTCTTTGCTTTCTTTCTACCTCAAAGTAGAAGCCAAATTACAAGAAGTATAAGTGTTTGTAGTGGAGGAGGTGAGGCCATGCATTAGATATCTCCTCTCCTAGGCATGTATAGGCTGGCCTCCATTTTATGAAATAATACAACAGCTGTGACAGAAGAGAAAAGAAATAAGGTTGGGATCACCAAACACTTTAGTTTTATAAGTGTTAGTACTCAGGTAATAAGCAAGAAATTAAAATATGAAGAGCTAGGAAATAGGCGTAGGACAAGGCCACTGTAGGTACAACTGTTACAGTGAGAAGCAATGTTCTCCTCTCATTAAAATAGAATAAACTGTCCTATTAGATTAAGGATAATGTAGGGAGTCTAGCAGTTAGATAAAATCATGGAAATTGAGATCAGCCAAACCTGACTTCAAATCATTGTCTCACTGCCTACTGTGGATGTGTGATCTTGGGCACTTTCCTCAATGCTCTAAGCTCAGTTTCCCATGTGCCTCACAGGCTGGCCCAAAACATCCCCTGAAATAAGGTGCAGGATGTAGGTTACGTAGCACCGTGCTTGGAACGTCCATGGTTGTTGTTATTGTTGTTATCGCTCTGACTTTTATATATAACTTGTATTCGTTATTATTTTATTTTGAACTCATGCTTAATTTCGAATATCAGTTCTACAGTAGTGAAGGAATGATTTTCAGATTGTATGGGCTGTTTTCTAAATAAATAGTTTCTCTTCTACAGCCTGAGTGAAGAAGTAAGTTACACACATACTCTACTCGGTCATCCAGACCTCAAGAGAGCCTAATATAGAACCCACGTGCCCTCACAGAGCCTAGGAACAGCCTGGGAATGGCACCTTTGGAATAGGCTGGACCCCTGTTAAGCAACTTCTGTCAGCACTCCATGAATGTTAGTTACATGATGCATCATTCTTTGCCTGGCCTTTAACTCTGTAACAAAAACAAGACCCTGCTTACCTGGCTGCCTTTCCAGGGTATCATCATCGGTGTGGTTTAACCAAGAACGTCACTCAAATGATTTCAAACAACTAGCTCACCACCTTGGTTTTCTTTTCTCGGTGCCACTTTGACCACAAGATGGTAAATGTTTTTATTGGATTGCCAAGGTTGTAGAACACAAATCTCTTCAATAGCTGCAATACACCATGACTCCAGTGCAACTCACTTCCGTAATGTATGTAAAAATTCTTTGTATTTGTCAAAGAAAACCAACAATGGCTAGAAGAATAAAACAGAAATATTTACAGCAAACTTATTAATAAACTTAAGACTGCATGTAGGAACCAAATAACTACTTTAACACTTATTTGAACCCTTCCCTTTGGGGGTTTTTAAACAAATTAAAATAGAAATTTTTTCTTCTTTGGAAAGCCCTTCGAAGATATCTACTCTGTACACTAATTCAATCTGTGTCAGCAACAACCTGTTTATGAAAGCTCACCGTGTGAGATTATAGTTCTTCCATCATTTATCTGAGTATCAGTTTCTCTCGCGTGCATGCTACTTTCCAAGCTCATGGGACTTTTCAAATATAATCAGTAAAATGAACGGTAAAGATGGGGAATATCCAATTTTATCATTACATCTAGGTGGCCACCAAAATAATCTGTACCCTTACACTGGGCATGTCAAGAACAACCAGCCCAGAGGTGCCCCTGCTCATCCAAACAGCCACACCAAACGGCTATTTATCAAAGGTCCTGAGTTCCAAGCTCCGGAGGGTCTCCAAGTAATTTCTGTGGTTGATGGGCTGTTTTCTGCGAAAGTGCCACAGTCAGCATGCTCCAGACCTTCCCCAGCTCCCCAACAGTCCCAGGCCTTGGCGGGGGAAGCGGGGGGAGGGTGTGAGGGGAGGGAGTACTGAGCAACAAAAGCCCTGAAGGGGTTGGTGTTGCTGAGTTCTGGACTGGCTCTGCTCTCAGTGGCCGTAGACCTTGTAAAAGTCATACTTTTAAGCCTCAGCTTTCTCATCTGTGAAAATAAGGGATTTATTCTCAATGACCTCTATGGTACCTCCCAGCTTCCAGGTTCTGGTTCTAGTGGTTACATACTCTGATCCTTTACAGAGTGACCCCAAGGGCAGATGGGGAGCATGCGGCTCATGATGGGTTGGGGGAAATGAAAAGCCAACTTGGCACAAGAGGGAATATGGAATTCCCTCTTGTGGTTTTTCTCTCTTAATTTTGAGACTGATAAACTGCTCTTTATATCTCTTCAACAGAGATATTCTAAGTTGCTTCTTATTTGACTTCTTCGGTTTTAGCATAATTTTAACTTGTTTACATGATGATTGACTTTGCTTGTTAAAGAACCCAAATCTGGTTCAGAATATATCAAATAAATTCTGGTTCATACTGTATCCAAGTTCATTTTTAAGTGCGTATTCCTTCATAGTGATAACAAACAATGTCATGTTAAACATGTCAGGTAGGTAAAACTATTGACTCGGATGATGAGAAAGATCTGATAGCTATAGTCACTCAAGCCCTTACATTAATGACACTCTCTCCCTCTCAGCTTCTGGATATAGAGTTATGTCTAGAAGAAACTATGAGTAGAGAGGTAAAAAGTGGGCAAGTATGTAATAGCATGTGTATATGTTTATTAGGTTCAGAAGTATTAAGTTAATGCTGAACCTGCTTACTAGTATAGTCATCTGAGTTCAAATGCCTGTATTATATGTGTATGTATGTATGTGTGTATGTAATATGGTCATATATGTGGTATATGCAACTTACCTTTGCTTCATAGCCACCCAGTTTGGAAATCAAAATTTCTAGAATTCCTGGTGGACAATTACTACTGTCTCAAAGGTTTATGTAAGAGAAGAAAAAAATTTACTAAAGTTGATGGCAATTTTTTTCCTTTCATCTAGGCTAGTGGTCAAGTCCCTGAAGGAGAAAGGCACTGTGGAGCCTGAACTATATGAAGAAGTTACCATCTACTTCAGTGACATTGTGGGTTTCACCACTATCTGCAAATACAGCACCCCCATGGAAGTGGTGGACATGCTGAATGACATCTATAAGAGCTTTGACCACATTCTCGATCACCATGACGTGTACAAGGTAACCACCTCACCTAACAGGCTGAGACGATCCTGAAGCCCCAGGTCAGCAGAGCCAGAATTGGTTGTTCCTATTACTTGTCAGGTCTTGTCCTTCCTAATTTACAATTTAATGCATCGGTGGTTGAATTTGAGCTCAAAGTGAAGGGAAGTAAAAGAATAAGAAGGGCCAGAAGTCAGGGGGAAAAGGAGGCATGTAATACTTTAAACAATAAAGAAGAAAAAAAAAGAAAGGCCAGAAGTCAAAATGACCAAAAGACTTTAAGTAGTTTGAAAAAAACAACATAAAGTTCAGCAGGAATGAATTTTGGGTACTAAATTTAGAGAAAATGACATCCTCTCAAATCATCTTCAAAAAATGAATAGTGTTCAGGCTGATTGCAAGACACTGGAATTATAGTAAGTAGAATAGGAATATCTTGTTGTTGAAATAGCAGCATCATTCAGAAAAGACCACAGAAGAAGAGAGAGAAGTTTCTGCAAGTTCACAACTGGATCTATTGCCTGACTGGCATGCTGACCAGTTCTAGCTATTAAGTCTGAGTCAGAAGAGTAAAGGGAAATTGAATTCCCACACTCTCATGTTAGAAAAAGCAGCATACCATATGAACAAGTAGCTTTAGAAATAGATCCCTTCATTCAAATCCCCATTTGCCCCTTATTAACCATGTGATCTCTTAAAATATACTTAACTTCATCAGGTCTCAGTTTGCCTATCTGTAAAATTGGGTGATAATAATACCTACCTCAATGGGTTATTGTAAAGATTATTTAGATAAACAATATGCCTGGAACACTGTGTCCTTAAGTAAAGTGCAGAACTCATTCCTATAACACTCTGTCATACTGGTTATTACTCACAGAGAGGACTTCCCTTCTAGAGTCTGTCTTAGCCCAATCCTCAGAAAGCCATATTAACAATAGCCCTTGTTAAACAGAAAATGATTATGCATTTTAGAGATATATGACAAAAAGAAGTTAACTAGCCCTAACCGGTTTGGCTCAGTGGACAGAGCATCTGCCTGCAGACTGAAAGGTCCCAGGTTCAATTCCGGTCAAGGGCATGTACCTTGGTTGTGGGCACATCCCCAGTAAGAGGTGTGCAGGAGGCAGCTGATCTATGTTTCTCTCTCATCGATGTTTCTAACTCTCTATCTCTTTCCCTACCTCTCTGTAAAAAATCAATAAAATATATTTTAAAAAAAGAAGTTAACTAACCAATAAACATGAACTATACATATGATTGTGAAAATAAAATTAAAGGGAGGAGAGGACATTTATCAAATAAAAATGTTTATATACACTGAGTGGCCAGATTATTATGATCTCTGAACGCATAATAATCTGGCCACTCAGTATATATATATTAGAGGCCCGGTGCATGAATTCATGCATGGGTGGGGTCCGGCCAGCCTGGCCAGGGGGAGGGGACATGGGCAGTTGGCTGGCCTGCCTGCTGGTCGAAATCCTGGTCGAGGGGACAATTTGCATATTAGCCTTTTATTATATAGGATATACACTGAGTGGCCAGATTATTATGCATTCAGAGATCATAATAATCTGGCCACTCAGTGTAGGACTGTTAATATAAATCTACCACTTATTATAAGAAAAGTGTGCAGAGTCACCATACTACAAGAATGTGTATTTTATCTTGGAGGAAACTACAATTTTTTTTTCGAATAATATGTGAAAATGGGTAAGTGCTGAAAATGACTTTTCTGGTAAATAAAGGTCTTTCTAAAATAACGTATAGCTACTCAGATTATTTAAACATTCCTAGAATTGTCAACATACCTGGGTGATTTATATTATTGTGAAGTACTTACATATTATCATCTATAGCTATTTTATCATCCATTTTACTAGACTATAGAAACCCTAAAGAAATGAGCATAGAAACTGGTCTGAAACTGATGCCAGAAAAAGTATACAGGACTCATACTGAGTTTTCTTTTATATTTGATATGTGATTAACTGCTTCTGTTTCATTTCTTGTGCCTTTTGAAGGGACAGCTTCACTGATCAGAAACTGTTTTCACAGGTGGAAACCATTGGTGATGCCTACATGGTAGCTAGTGGCTTGCCTAAGAGAAATGGCAATCGGCATGCAGTAGACATTGCCAAGATGGCCTTGGATATTCTCAGCTTCATGGGGACCTTCGAGCTGGAGCATCTTCCCGGCCTCCCAATATGGATTCGCATTGGAGTTCACTCTGGTATGGGGTTGAGCATTGTAACAAATGGGAACCATATGTATCTCTGTGCACCCACTAAATCAGAAAGTGTAGAGACTTCAAATGTGATCAGTGTTGGAGTGAGGTTTACTCTTGGATCTGTCTGCCAAAAATGAGGTCCATTACACATCCTGACATAATTAGACCCATTTCTAGAGAATTCAAGGAAACACCTTTGACTCCTGGAATGATAAACACCAACCACGTCCTAAAATAACAAGCTCCAGATTTCCTGGTTAAGTCACTATATTTAGTGTTACATTTATCTCCTTCCCATTCCCTCCCTCTCCCCTGCCCCAACTTCAGTATTTTCCCCCACTAAAATATTATGGTATCTTAAATGGATTCGATTATCTATGGGGGTGGGGAGGGGTTGGCTGGTCAAATTCTTATAATAAAAGGGCATTTATGTCCTCCACCCCCACCCCTCTCATTGGTACAGAAAGCACATGAGCCACTTCGAAAACCATGAAAGTTACTCACCCTTGAATGTAGAGATTTGAAAAGATGAGTTACAATTGTTCTAGAAAAACATAGTTGGAAAGGAACTCAGAAATCATTTAGATTAATCCTTATAGGACATAGATTATCTTTATAGGTTCCAAGATAAGTAATAACATAGCCACTTTTAGAACAATTCCAGGATTTTCTGAAAACTCACTGTTCCCAAAGCCACGTCACTCCATTATTAAATATTTGTAATCATAAGACAGTCTTTCCCTGTGTTAAATTAACTCACGTCTCCCTATAATTTCTTATCATTGCTCCTCTTTCTGCTGTCAAGCCTTGCAGAAGAGCCACAGTATAAAAAACCAGAGAGATCGCTCCAGGCTTTGTGGCCAGGACCAGACAACTGCATCTACAAAAGTCATTCTGTATCCACAGCACCTGTCTCAAAGCCTGGCAGTAAATATTGATTGATTAAGAAATCAGTGAGATTCTCAAAGTGATAGTCAATAGACATTAAAAACTGCTGCCTCATCGTTCACTGCCAGGAACATATAGCTGTGGCCTTCCCCGATTGTGTCCACAGCCAAATGTCTTAGATGTTTCCATATACACACAAGGGAACTTCCTGGGCATCTCTTCAGCCAGCAACAGCATTCTGTCTGTTTTGAGCCATTGCAAATCTCCAGAGGAAGGAACAGCAATAGGTCTGACCGAACCAAGTCAGAGAGACTGGAGCTCTGGGTCCTCGCCCCTTCTCTCTCCCTGTGACCCCCTCAAGGTCTGAGCTGACTACCAGGGCCCCAGGGCTACCTTATTGGGCTGAAATAAGGATAAATAGTAGGCATACATTTTAGGTACTATCCTAGGGCTTAACCCTAAGAAATGAAAGGGTCAAAGTTAAATAGTGATAGTTGAAAACAAGACTAACTAATATCTGCAAGGATTTTCCCACATCCAGGCCCTCCTCAGTGTTATCACTTTGTTTCTGAAGAGCCACTTGTGACTAGACCTAAGGCCCAGATCAGAAATCTCATCTAGCAGCTGCCTCTACTGTGCCTTTCCTGCTAGAGTTATTCTTTTGTCTGTTTGTTTTTTCTGTTTGCTTACTTTTTGTTTATTTTATACCCAACCTAACAGGGAAAAGCTCAGCACTCAGGGGAAGTCCAGTATTTTTTTTTCAATGTTCATAAACATAGGGTGTTTATAGGATAAATCTATAAAGAAACTCAACTAGAAATCAGCCAGACTAGAAGACCAGTAGTTACTTCTATCCAACACCTGTTTTTGCAGTTTCTGAGTTAAACTTTAACCTCTAAAATCTTTCACCCCTTGCATTCAGTGGTTCCACACAAATACTTGTTTAAACAACCCTTCCTCCCCACCTGGTATACACAGTGCACAGTCTTCCTTGGCTTTGTTTTGGCTAGAATGTTCTTGTGCTCCCCCATTCCACTGCATTCACATGGCACGTGAAATGCTCAGGGAAAATTCTGCCAGATCCTTGTCTTCTGGGTCTCCCATCATCATGCCATTAATCCCAGAAATGCTACCCTACTAAATAAAAATAAAATAAGACAAACTTGGGCCATTGAACCTTCAAACGTACTGGGACCTCCAGCAGTTCAGAGCTTAGGGCTGTGTGGCTCAGTGCAGTGAGCAAGCAATGGGATAGACTTCATCCTACAGCTTCTATTGAAAATATTCAGAATGACTTCCCATCTTTCATCCTGGATCTGATGCCTTCTTGCTTTGTGCAAATGCACTTTTCTATGCCAGAGCAAAATACTTTCTGAAAGCATGCATTGATTGACTAATGATGTTTCCCTCATTGAATACATTCTTCATTCGAGCTCATTATTCACACCCGCAGACATGTCTTCATCAAGTGGAGTATTCAGCATTGTGGCACCTTCATTCCTCTCTGTGCTTTCCATTCCTCCACTTCCTGCTTTCTGCCCTTTCCAGGTCCCTGTGCCGCTGGCGTCGTGGGGATCAAGATGCCTCGTTATTGCCTATTTGGAGATACCGTCAACACAGCCTCCAGGATGGAATCCACTGGCCTCCGTAAGAAGGGAGATTGCATTTCTTAGAGGACAAAGATTCTGTCTTTCAGCAGGAGGGAATTGTAGGATAATGTGCACAAGAAGTGCCAGTGAGATGATGAATGAATGACCCTTCTTCACATTGAATGAACACAAGACTGTGTCATTCCAGGCCTTGCTACATTTGCTTTTGTTGTGACTGTTTACTGATCATTATTCTTGCTTTTGGCTCAGTTTTAGGTCGCTTCTATTAGTTTGGGTTCATTAGCAATGCATTCAGGTATGCTCTACCTGGAGTAGTCATTAACTTTAGCAGAATCCATGTAAGTTAAAAACAATCAGTAGGCTAGGTATGGAGTATACAACTTGGTTCATTTTCTTATTTCTCTTTTATTTGGTTTTCCTGGGAATTGGTTTTAGTAAAGAAAAATGTAAGTATTTGTTATCTGCAAAAACCTATATTGTATTTGCCTGGCAAGGTAGAGGCACTGTGTGTTGCATGTAGTAGATGCTAAATAAATATGGATGACAGAGATAGTAACATAAATATATACAAGAGTGAATGAAAGAATTGGTAGATGTGGGCAGACTTTGCAAAAATACAGGTGTTAGAACAGTATTTTGGCAATTTACTGACAACCTGATACTGATTTATACTGGAAAATCATGATGTAAAGGAAAGAATAAGTTTGAAGCTAAACAGACTTGTGTTAAAATTATAACTATGCAAATCACTGTCTGTGTTAAGGTAGTGGGGGAATTACCTCATTTTTCTAGGCATCAAAAATTTGAGGATAGGATACCAACCTTGCTGGAAGGATTGGAGAGGATATGTGTTAGTTAAGCACTTAGCAATCCTCTGATAGATGGTAGGCATACAATATGGGGGTGCTATTATTCTTACTATTGTTGTTGTCTGTGGCACCCATCATGGGAAATGTGAT
Organism: Plecotus auritus; assembly: GCF_963455305.1. Lineage (NCBI taxonomy): Eukaryota > Metazoa > Chordata > Mammalia > Chiroptera > Vespertilionidae > Plecotus > Plecotus auritus. The sequence continues at coordinate 200,643,488 of NC_137772.1, forward strand.
ATACAGCAATGGACTTATGAGTGGAAGTATATCCTCACCACTTAGTTGTCGGGAAGATAACAATATCCCAGAAGAGTATAATTTGAGAAAATCAAGACCCTGTAACTGTCTCCTGAATCTTTACCTTGTCACCAACACTTTGGCTACTTATTGGAACGTTTACGTGGGGACCCACATGCCAGCTCTCAAGCTCAGCACCGCAAGCTAAATCTAAAACACGGTCCTGGGGCTACCACTCTGAGCTGGAATGAGAGTCCATGGAGCACAACCCAGGAGCTCCGTCACTCAGCACCCTGAAAACAGTGCCAGACCCTCTTTATTCCCACATGTGATATTTATTCCACTGGGTGTATTTTTAAGTGTTCTTTCACTAAAATATCGGAGCTGTCAAGAACATCTAAAGTGAATGTCCAGAATCAAGGGGAAACAAGGCCATATAACAGATTTCAAATGGACCAGATTTTCATTGATCTGCTTTGCTTTTCCAGCCTTGAGAATCCATGTGAGTGGCTCCACCATAGCCATCCTGAAGAGAACCGAGTGCCAGTTCTTGTATGAAGTGAGAGGAGAAACGTACTTAAAGGTAAGGGACCCACAGAGACAGTACCCAGAAAAGCCACTCACACACACCCGTGGACCACTTCCTTTGAGACTGGACACCCAATGGTCAGTAATATCGGGGAACATAAGATGAAGAATCCTTTTCTGAACTCCCTGCATGGATCTCCCTCTGTCCCCACGATGATCACTGACCATCCCTGCGATGGTCACCCACTATCCCATGTAGGAGAAGCCACCACCAAAGAATGTGAACTCAGCTTCTCTTTATTTCAACGAGCCCTTTTCATATTCTGAACTCTGACCTCTATGTTATAAAATGCTGCCACCATTTCTTCCACAGGTACCCAAGTTTTGCCCCCAATTCCTCCAGTCACAACAACTGGAGCCACAGTCCAGTTCAGGACTAATTTAACTACAGTCAATGTCCCGTCTCCTTACATCCTTGCACTTACTTCAAGATGCTGCCACTCTAAGGCCACCTCTCCAGCCAGTTGCTTTATCATTCAAAGCTCTGAACAAGCGATTACAAGCTGCCCTCCAAAGCCACCAAATGCCTCCACTTGGCTCTCAGGCTGCTTTTTGAAGGTCATTACAATCTTTTCACAATTGGTCTGAGGCCAACTATTGCCAATAAGAGCATCTGTCTCATAGCACTTCTAGCCTTTACGCTGTGGTTACAACTTAAGCCTCCTTTTATGTAGTAGGGTCCCAACATCACACTCACTTTGTAATCCTCCATAAATACATTTTCTACACCGAGCATTTCTCCCCAGATAGAAGCAGTTTATGGATTACTACAGTTCAAACACATTAAAAAAAACCTAAACACTATTTTTAAAGATGAGTGATTTTTAAAATACACATATTTTAAAAATATCCATCCCTCTCCTTTTCAAATACCAGCTCTAGCAAAACCAGGATTTTCAGTAAGTTTCCATTCATTTTATAACCTCCAGATAGGCCCAGAAAATGTCACTTAATAATTGTTTAGTATGATACACAGGTGTTTATAATTACACTCTTTAGGTGGGCAAACTGTGGCAAAACTTTTGTGGCAAACTTCATGGCAAAATGAGCCAGAAGAAAATGTGGATATTGAAAACCAGTCAGATTTGTTGGCATAACATAACTGTAGATGAATTTTCTTCCTTTTTAATTTAGAGTTCTTGTGATGTTGCCATAGTAATATTTTAAAATCTTTGCGGGGGGGGGGGGAGACTTACTTTGAAGAAAACATGTCTGGTGATTAAAAGATTTGTTTTTATTGATTTTAGAGAGGGAGAGATCAATTTGTTGTTCCACTTATTTATACACTCATTGGTAGATTCTTGTATGTGCTCTGACTGGGTCTTGAACCCATAACCTTGGCATGTTGGAATGATGCTCTAACCAACTGAGCTACCAGCCAGGGCAAGAGACTTGTTTCTAAAATGGCACTTGGAGCCCTAGCTGGTGTGGCTCAGTGTTTGGAGCATCAGCCCGTGGACTGAAGGTCAAAGGTTTGATTCCCATCAAGGGCATGTACCTTGGTCGCAGACTCCAATCCTGGCCCTAGTCAGGGTTTGTGCAGAAAGCAACCAATTGATGTGTCTCACATCAATGTTTCCCTCTCTCTCTAGAAATCAAGGGGAAAAAATATCCTTAGGTAAGAATTAACAACAAAAAAATTTAAAAAATAAAAAGGCATTTGGAAATAAGCTCTGTCCATATGTAATGCAGACTATATCAGGAAGGTGTGCTGCACTGAAATATAGGCACTGATGAGGAACGCAGAGGGGAAATGTTTCTTAGGAACGGACACTTGTCAGAATAGTGGGCTAGAACTGAACTGTCTCATTGGCCTCCACGGTACTCACCTCTCTTGTCTCACTAGGGAAAAGGAACTGAGACCACCTACTGGCTGACCGGAATGAAGGACCAAAAATACAACCTGCCAACCCCTCCTACTGTGTAAGCTGCGGGGTGTGGCGGGGAAGGGGAGTGGAGGTCTTGACTTTGTAAGTTGGGCTTCGTACAGCCAACTTTTTTTGGCAAGTGCTTTGACAGTGTCAATGGTGTATTAAATATGAGGACTACAGGTGTGAGAAGTTTAGAAACCTCCCTCTCTGGCTGCTAGAGGCTGGGTATTCCAGGCATGCCCAGGAGAACAGAGGACGGTTGAGAGCTCACTTCCTGCGTGTCTGGTTCTGATAAGAGTAAAGCACGCTGGAGGCGAAGAGGCACTCTGCATCTCCACCCCTGCCTACAGCTCTCTGCTGGGCCACATGTTGACAATGGGATCTACCCCATTCCTATGGCTGTGGTCCTGGGTCTTCCCATGGAATGTGTGTTCTCCCTGAGACGAGGAAGACAGGTTCCAGGTCTGAATGACAGTCTCAGTTCCCCTAAAGCTGACTCAAATGGTCACCAAGTTGCACAGTGCTTGCTGCAGTCAGTCACGTGGCTGTTGCTGTGGTATTTGCTATGGTAGAGAAACCCCATCTTGGAGACTCCTAGACGTTGGACCCAGACAGATGGCAAGCCTATAGATGCCAAAACCAACCAGGTCTTCCCTGGGGCACAGGGGACCTGGCCTCTTCCTAAAAGTGCTCCACGTCCATTCCAAATTCTTGAAACCCTCCATTCATTCTGAGTCCTCCCCACACACTCCTAGGAATGTGTGGGACCAACACGTTTCCAGGGTTGGGTTGCAGGGGCCCAGCGTCGCTCTGGCTTTTTGCCCCCTCCCTGCAGTGGCATGGGTGAACCTAACAGCACCCCCAAGTTCTAGCAGCATGGTGTTTCACTTTGAAATTGAAATAACAATTTTCAGTTTGAAATATATTCTGCTTTTTCTATATATTCAACTGCACAGAGTAGGCTAACAGTGCCTTATGGTCATCCAAGACAAGCCCGTTTATCTGGACTCCCTGTGTCTAGCACAGGAGCAGCCTTTGATAAGTGCTGGGTAAACTGAGCAGATTGTTCTGGAGCGAAGAAATATTCTGTATGAATTGCTGAGAAGTTCTATTTTCCTTCTCCACTCACTTCCCAGGGAGAATCAACAGCGCTTGCAGGCTGAGTTTTCAGACATGATTGCCAACTCCTTGCAGAAAAGACAGACTGCAGGGATAAGAAACCGAAGACCCATGCGGGTAGCCAGCTACAAAAAAGGCTCTCTGGAATACATGCAGCTGAACATCACAGACGAGGAGAACACCCATTTTTAAACCTATGAGGCCCAAGGACTCAGGCAAATGAAGTACAGATGCCCTCAGGCAACAGCCTCCAGGGTCCCGAAGCCTCCATTTCCCTGAGACCTCAGTGGAACACAAGACTCAGATGCCTCCTACTGAGCCTCTAACAGTGGGTATCGTAACCCACATAACCCACCCACCATTCTATTTGTTTCTATAAATACTGACTCTGACTGATCTATAACTTATAAAAGCGTGTTTGTATAAGAGTCCTAGGAACTGACTTCAGATACAGACACCGACCTTCATTCATCCCAGTTCTGGGGGATTTGCTGACCTTCAACCATAGAACCAGGATAACAAAGACCAGGGTGACACACACAGACCATCACTGGACCGATTTCGAGGTCCTTATCGGGATGGACTGTGTGGCCTGCACGTAGAGAACTTTTCACCCCCTCCCGTTGGTCTCTTTGTTCTGCTTTGCCTCTCCCTCCTCATTAAAACCCCTGCCTACCCTGAGATGTTGAGCTGGGCTTTGTGGCAAGAGTCCCCCATCTCCTCAGGTGACCGGCACTTGAATAAAACCTCTTTCTTTTTTCACCAGCATTTGTCTCATGAGTTTGTTTTTTGTGGTGGCAGGCAGCCGCACTTGGGTTCCAGTTACAAGCTTTGGCGGACTGTCTGGATCATTTTATAAGAATATTCTGGAGCCCTAACTGGTTTGGCTCAGTGGATAGAGCGTCGGCCTGCAGACTGAAAGGTCCCAGGTTCGATTCCGGTCAAGGGCATGTACCTTGGTTGTAGGCACGTCCCCAGTAGGGGGTGTGCAGAATGCAGCTGATCGAGTTTCTCTCTCATCGATGTGTCTAACTCTCTATCCCTCTCCCTTCCTCTCTGTAAAAAAAAAAATCAATAAAATACATTTTTTTTAAAAAAAAGAATATTCTAGAAAAGTAAACTACCTTTCACTGTGGAGCCTGATCTCAACACTTGCTTCAGGGAGCTTCAACCTGGGAAAGAGGAATGGATGTACTATCTCAAAGTTGAGGAGTTTTGTTCTCATTTCATTTATATTGTTTTTGTTTTATTTACTGGCTCTTTTTCCTTTTATATTCATGATAGGATATTTTAAATTGTTAGTTATATTTTAAATATCTTATCTCCATTAAATTTTATTTAACTCATAATTTTTGCAGAAAATATGCTGTATATAAGAATTAATATGCTATACTTAGGATTAATATATACAGAGTGTCCCCCAAAAATGTATATACACACTTTAACAGCTGATAGCTCAATTTTGAAGATGAAATGTATTTTAATAAACACTGCCTTTATAATTATTCAGTGTGTGTGTATACATTTTGGGGGGACACCCTATGGTTAATGGTTGAACGCTTACTGAGTCTGTGTGTTTCCACCTATCCCTCCCATTTTCCTGAATTGCACCAGCCACATCTTGTGCTCCCTGAAAAGCTGGCTAAATCCACCCACACAGAAACAGGGCAAAGCTAGCATTGCTGCTCAGGACTGAGAACCTTGATATTCAGTATCACTGCCCGCTCTGAGGAGACTTGGTCTAGTCCTCTACCACGGGAGGCAGGGCCTGCAGATAACTGAGGTCTGGGATAAAGTCAAATCCTGTTTAACTATAAAGACACAGAACTTCAAACTCTGCAGATATCCTTTTCCTGCCATCCAGCAGCCATCTCGGGACCCTTCTTGTGGCACCCCAGCATGACTCAGTTGCTTGAAATATCTGGGGAAATGGCAAAAGTCAAGTGGTGTTGAGCAGACTGGAATCAGCAAAGGCAAGCAAGACAAGCTTGTAACGCTTCTGGCGTTAACCTTCAGAACTAAAACAACTACTTCAAACACTTCCCCCTCCCCAGGCCTCTGCCACAGAAACCACTCAGAGATTCAGAAACGTTGTCTTTTCCACTCCTGGAAAAGCAGAAAATCAAATGGCAATAGAATAAATTATCTCCTGATTTACAGGTTGAGAACTAATATGCAGCAAGAGTCCTTTCTTGGAGTCTGGAGGTGTATAATCTACCGTGTTTCCCCGAAAATAAGACCTACTTACAGGTTTCCTTCTGAGTGAAATATAAGGCATCCCCCGAAAATAAGGCCCCAGGCTCTGTCTCAGAATGAAAATTAATTTACCGTAAACCGGTCACTAGGGCCGCCCCGACTGGCGTCTAGCAACCAGTGACGTTACACAGAGTCCTGACGTCACTGCTGTGTGGAGGCGGAGCAGAGGTCAGGGTGAGCGGTGAGCGCGGGGCGGGAGAGAGGAGGAGACTTTCGCAGATGCGTGTAGAAGAACAGGAGGATTAGAGCGGACGGGACGCAGCGAAGGTGGTGAGTGCTGGTCTGTCTCTGGTGACACTACCTGATGCTCGCGGCCGCCTTCATGATGACTGAAGGTTCTCAGTCAGTGGCAGACCCTGCTCCAGCCCAGATCCAGGCCCCAGCAAGCCCAGTGACAGTCCCCAGGCAGGCCCCAGGGGGTAAATGTCTGATAAAGGGGTAGGGGGGATGTCTGGTGAAGGTGTTCAGTGGCACTGGGGTGGGGGGAGGGGGATCACTTAAAATGACACAGGAGGATCAGAGGGGGCAATCAAAATGACACAGGAGGATCAAAAGGGGTTACTAAAATGGTAATCCCCCCTCTGATTCTCCTGTGCCATTTTGATTCCCCCCTCTGATCCCCCGTGTCATTTTGAGTGATCCCCCTCCCCCCACCTTGATACCCCAATTCCTTTTTTTTTACCCCTAGAAATGAGCACAAAAAGAAAAAGCTACTCCATGGAGTACAAGAAAGGAATCGTGGAAGACTCTTAGGGCCAAAATCTTACTGCTTTCTGCAAAGAGAAGATGTTGAGTATCCAATTGGTCCAAAAATGGCGAGAAGAGTATGGTAACCTCATTGAACAAGTGGACAAGGGAAATGCTAAAAAGTGCAAGTGTGGATCAGGTCGGCAACCATTATTTTCTGAGCTGGAAGACCTGATCTGTGAATGGGTTGTTGACAGGAGAGCAAAGGCTTTGGTTGTGAATAGGGCTCAGATTCAAGAATTTGCCCTTGCATTGGCACCACAGTTTGACATAGCCCCCGAAGACTTCACAGCATCACAACACTGGCTGGATAATTTCCTTCAGCGAAGTGAACTGTCTTTAAGAAGATCTACAACATTGTTTAGGTTGGAAGATACTCAAGTTATTAAGCAAGCACTTGCATTCAAGTCCTTTATTGATGATGCTGACTTCTCTAAATATAATCTTTCCAACATGATTGCTATGGATGAAACTGCAGTGTTTATGGGCCAATCATCTCAAACAACAATTGAACAGCGGGGTGCCTCCTTAGAATACATTCCCTCCACTGCTTACGAAAGTGCACGTGTTTCCTGTATTTTGGCAATTCGTCTGGATGGCACTAAAACCCCACCTTTAATCATTTCTAAGGGCAAGAAGGAAAAGATTGAACGTGTTTTGGGCGTTTTTATTTTTGAAACTGAAAAAGCCTGGGCCACACAAGCAGTTATAAGGAAGTGGGTCGATTTCATGCTGCCGCTTGTTATGCGAGGGAGCCAAAGAGGTCTGCTAGTCTGGGATGCAGCCAGCACTCACCGCGCTAAAGACATGAAGACATTTCTTCACGAAAGAAAAATAGATCAGATAATGATTCCCGCAGGAATGACGGCCTATCTCCAGACTCTTGATATTGCAATAAACAAGCCATTCAAAGACAATTTGCGCATGGAAATTAGTGACTACATTGGAAATAGAATGGAGAGAAATCAGCGTGGAAACTTTGTGAAACCTAAACTGCAAGAAGTTGTGACTTGGGTGAAGAATTCATGGGAGAAAATCACTGACAGTTGCATTGCAAATGCACTGCGAGCAGGCTACCTTGACAAGAAGTACTCATTTAAAGACAGTGCTATTGCTAAACATGAGAGATTTGGTCCACTGATTCTGAAAGAAATGGAGTCACAAGAAATTCACCAGGAAATTCAGGAATTGGATTGTTATGATGATGTTCCAGAAGATGATGACATGATTGTCATTGAGTAAATTCTTGATACTGTAGGATTCACAGTTTGTCTGGTTTGTGTTGACAACTACCGTACTACCGTACCGTATACAGGTAATAAATCTCCTTTATTTTCATTTAACAATAAATGTGTACCGTATTCTTATTCATGGAAAAATAAGACATCCCCTGAAAATAAGGCCTAGCGTGTCTTTGGGGGCAAAAATTAATATAAGACACTGTCTTATTTTCGGGGAAACACGGTATCTGCCTTAGCAGTGTCTTGTACAAGGAGATTTTTCTGCACGGAGATGAGGTTGTGACATGAACATTCTTGGTCACTCATTTAGGAGTTTCTCTTCTTATTTCAGGAACTGGGCCTGGGGAATTATAGAAGCATGGTCTCTGCCAAGCTTTGAATCCTATAGGGGAGAGAGAAATGTAAAGAGATAAGTAGGTTTTGGTACAAAACAATGTTCTTGACAGTAGGCAAATTTAGCAACTTCAACATCAACCAGAAAAACTCCAAAGCATCTTTAATGCTAAGGGGCATTGCTAAAACATCTCAATAGCAGGCTCATATTTGTCTTCTATTACAGGACCTACATGGTTGTGAAACATTTCTCTGCCTTTAAACAGATGTGTGGCCTTGGCTTGTCCACTAGCAATATGATTATGGGATACCAGTGATGACAGCGACTAAGAATGGGACCCAAGCAAGGGTCAGATTCTTGCACTGTTCTTTTCTAGCTGTGAGTTAATTAATTAATGTCTCCAAGCTCCTGATGTTTCTTTTTCTTTTTCTTTTTTTTAAATATATTTTATTGATTTTTCACAGAGAGGAAGGAAGAGGGACAGAGAGCTAGAAACATCGATGAGAGAGAAACATCGATCAGCTGCCTCCTGCACACCTCCTACTGGGGATGTGCCCACAACCAAGTTACGTGCCCTTGACCGGAATCGAACCCGGGACCTTTCAGTCCGCAGGCTGACGCTCTATCCACTGAGCCAAACCGGTTTTGGCCAAGCTCCTGATGTTTCATTAATAAATCATGAATCATAATATCCACCTCAAGGGGTTTGTTACTAAGATTTTTTTAATTGAAATTTACCAAGCACCTGGCAGTGTTGGTCACATTAGGTTCTCAACAAATAACCTCTACCTTCCACTTTTCCCTTCTCTGCTTGCTTTATATTTAACAATTGGTTATAGAATTTTTCAAATGTACACAAATTTAGATGGAATATAGCTAATGAATCCCTATATAGTCATCATCAGTTTTAAGAATTATAAAAAATAAAAAATAATCTGAAAAAGAAATTTATATTCATTTACAGGTATAACAATTCAGGCATTGATAACCAGGCAGCAGCAATATGATTGCTTTAGGGTAACCTAGGATAATTGATATAATTGCCGCATGGTAGTAAGAAAATCTCAAAAAAAAAAAACTTTCCAATATTTATTTTTTAAAATCCACGTATAAGTGGACCTGTGCAGTTCAAACCCATGTTGTTCAAGGGTCAGCTGTAGTTGCTAAAAATGCCATTATAGTGGTCCCCCCATTGCCTGCAGGAGATATGTCCCAACACCCTCAGCAGATGCCTGAAACCATGCATAGTATCACATTCTATATATCCTGTTTGTTTGTATACACCCAGGGGTGGGCAAAAGTAGGTTTATAGTTGTAAGTTGCACAAAGCAGTTTATTCTTGTATTATTATCCATTCATGATTGTATTATCTTCTGTATGCACAACTGTAAAACTACTTTTGCCCACCCCTGTATATACCTATTGTAAAGTTTAATTTATAAATTAGGCACCGTAAGAGATTCACAATAACTAATATTAAAATAGAACAATTATAACAATACTAGAGGCCTGATGCACAAAATTCGTGCAAGGGGCTCGGCCCTCGCCGCCACAGCTTCTTCCGCTAATATGCTAATTAGACCGTGATGAATGTGATCTCTCTCTCACTCTCTCTTTCAGAATATCTTATTGTACTCTGCTCACCCTTCCTGTGATGATGTGAAATGCTCATGTGATGAGATGAAGTGAGGTGAATGACACAGGCATTGTGACATAGCATTAGGCTAGTGTATAAGGGTTACTTGAACACAAACCATTCCAGTCAATCTGATAACCAAGATGGCTACTCAGTGACTAATGGGGCGGGCAAAGGAATAATTTGTCCATACACAGCTGGACAAAGGGATAATTCACATTCCAGGTGGGACAGAGTGAGGTGGTGAGAGCTTTTATCATGCTACTCAGAACAACAATTTAAAACTACGAATTGTTTATTTCTGGAATTTTCCATTTAGTAGTTTTGGACTACCATTGACTGGATAACTGAAACCACAGAAAGTGAACCCATGAGTAAGGGGGAACTACTGTTTTTATTCTGTAAAACCTTTGTTCATGTGCTTACACATACGCATATACCATACAATGCAATCCCAGTTTAATGCATCTATCCCAAGATAAAATGCATCTAATCTTGTACCTTTAAATAACTGCAATTTTATATCATGTAGATTATTCCATCGAATTATTTAAGGTATTAACCTAACCCAGGGTAGATAGAGTTATTGGCAAAAAGAAAAACAACAACACAGTAACATGCTCCCTTGATTGTGTCCTAACATTTGGACCTTTGTTATAAAAAGCATGAATTATCACTTTCAGTTCTATATTTCTTTGGAAATAAATAAAAACTTGAGGTTTATGAAAGAACAAACTTCTGTAAAACTGGAAGTTGTACAAGAGCTTCCTGCATCTTCTAAAGAGATCCTTGATTATCCAGTCACCCGTTCAGCTCAGGAACAAAACCAGCATGGAGCAATGTTTCTCGAAGCACCCTGTGCATACCTGTATCACAGCACTCACCACACTGGCTAAGTGAACTATTAACCTTCTAGACACCTCAGACCATGAACTCTTCAAAAGCAGGGGCTGTGGTTCATTCTTCTCTGTATTCACAGAGCCCAGCACAGTGCCTGGAATACAGTAGGCACTTTGCACATGTTTGTTGAAATATAACTATGGTTTAAGCTATTTGATTTTGTCTATCCTTTAGCTTAAGGTGAATTGGGCCTGATATTTGCCAGGAGCTCCACTGGGCTGGAAGAGAGAGCTGAGCTGTCTGTTGTTGGTGTAGCTGATTAAAGCAACAAGCCAAAAATGAAAGAGTTAAACCTCTAATCACTGACTGCAATGATATAAGCAAGAGTCTAAAACAAAACAACAACAACAACAAAAAACACTGCCTCCCCCTGTTCCATTTCCCCCCATGGAAGAGCACACTGGTTGAGGGTCATGTGTATCAGCACAGATGTAGTCTCACTCCTGAGGGAGCCCCAAATTAAAGGTTCTGGCAGTCTTAAGGACTCTGGGGTTGAGAGAGGGTGTGGGAAATGGCTAGGAGTGGAAAATTACTGGGTCCTGAGTCAGAGTGGGGAAAGGTGTCTTCAAAGTTCCTTCCTCCTGATGAGGAGGTCTCCACAGAGGCACCTGGAGGGGACTTCTGGCCAAGGCCTCCGATAAAAGACCTAGGAATGAAGGAAGGAGGGCTTGGAATGAAATATACCAAGAGCATAACTAACTGGGGGGCCAGAGTCCTTGACTGCACCTCCCTCCAGAGACTGGAATGCATGGGCTGTTACCAAACCAAAGTCCATGTGCCCCACTCTTTGAAAGGCCAAAATTCAAAACATCTGAGTTTGGAGTAAGGAAAGGTTTATTGTTTGGAAAGATGCCAACTGATAAGATGGGAGTTCTAATTCTCAAATCTTATACACTGGACTAGGTGACGGGTTGTTAAGGGGTTGGGGGAATAGGTATGCAGAATGGCTGGTGGGCAAGTTTTAACTGGAGGACCTTGGAACTTGTCCATTTATGGTAAATGGGTGTCGACACTGAATCTTCCTGGACAATAGACCCTTGGCTTCTGGAAGGATTCTGGCGTTCAAGTTCTGGTCCTTTGGTTCCCTGGTTGGAACGGGGAGCACATGAGACGGGTTCTGGGCACAGCTGGAGATCAAAGGTCTCTCTTCTACACATGCATAACTTGCAGTGTTGGTCTGTTGTCTCTGAAAAGCAACTCAGAATCTCATTAAACAGGATAGGACCATTTGAGCTGGTTCTGCAGTTACATGGGGAGGGCAGCTTTCCCTGTGAGGCCTGCTAGATTTAAAAAAAAAAAAAAAAAAAAAAAAGGTTTCTGTAATAGCGTAAGGTCAGGCCTAAAAAAATCGCACACAGGTTTTTAATCAGAAGCCTACTTCCTCAACATTAAAAGCCAAAACACAGAAACAATGAACTAGAGGGGGCATGCTCTGCTTTTGCTGCTGAGAAAGGAGTCAAGTTAGGGAAAAAATAAGGGGGTATTTTCCCAGTCTTACTGCTAAATTATCGACAGAACCTGAAGCTTGAGAAACAACAATAAATATATTTTTGACCTTTGAACTTTCAAACTGTCCTGTAACTTTTCAATCCCACCTTAGACATTACATAGGATATCATCAGTATGATATGCATTGGTGCCTGGATTCCAGTCAAGCAGAAGTTCTCCTCAAAGAAAATTTCTACATTGTGACAGGCCAGGAAGCTAGGACAAGTGGAACAGGGAAACTGATAGCTGAACAAACTGGCCAGGCAATTCACAGCCAGATACAGAAGGTCACCTCCCTAGAGATAACATCCAGGCCTCAGTTGTATTTCAGGTCCAGGCCCAGAAAAGCAGCAAAACCAGGTGGGCCACATCAGGGCCAGCAGCAATAACTAACGACCTCCTGCCCTGACACTGACCAATCAGTGGAGACCACGACCCAGAATGAGCACACCCTAAAAACTGATGAATATTTTGCTGAAACCCTCCCCTGAGGCCTCCCATAAAATTCCCGCCAATCAGAGAGAAATAAAAGCCTCAAAACAAAGGACCCAGGGTGTACTCTCTCCCTCTGGGGAGCAGCCCCTGACTTTCTCTTTCTCCCTTCTCTCCCCACCCGCCCCAAACCTCCATAGGCTTACTTACATCTTCTAAATGCTAAGGGACCCCACAAGACTTGCAACTGGGGGAGCAAAAGGCAGTGGCGGCTTGTCCCAGGCTAACCCCCTGACCCTGTCTCCACGGTCCCCTTTTCTCTGACTTCCCAGTGAGCTAAGACAGCCCAGTCTAGGCTCTCCTGTGGCTTCTTCTGTGTTAAGCCTTTTCTTGATTTGCTGTCCCCAACTTTAATAAACATACCCTCATAGTCACCTGGAATTGTGTGGTGAAATTTTTCCTACACCAAGTAAAAATCCCACACACTACTGGCTGGCCCTAGGCAGAGCTACTCAAGGCCAGGTCCCCTGTCCAGGAAACAACATCATCTCAAAAAGGAGGCACAGGCTCTCTCTTTCACTTTATTCATTCCCAAGGCAGAGAAATTTAAATCTGGGTGAAAGCCAATGAGCAACTGGAGAGTCTCGTGATGTTACTAAACTGAAAGAGTTCATTTACCCCATGCTAGCAGAGTCAAACACTAGACAGCAAAAATTGCCGTGGAGAAAGATAGGTTATTTTATCATGAATGGGGCCAACCAAAATAATGGGAAGTGAGTGCTCAAAAGCCTGAACTCTCTGGCCCTAGCTGGTTTGGCTCAGTGGATAGAGCATCAGCCCTCAGACTGAAGAGTCCCAGGTTCAATTCTAGTCAAGTGCTTGTACCTCGGTTGCAGGCTCCATCCCAGGCTCAGGGAGAGTGTGGGAGGCAACCAATTGATGTATCTCTCTCACACTGATGTTTCTCTCTCTGTCTCCCCTCCTTGCTTCAACTCGCTCTGAAAATCAATGGAGAAAATATCCTCCGGTGAGAACTAACAAAACAAAACAAAAAAAGCCTGAACTCCCCAATGGTATGTAGGTAACATTAAATAGGTGAAATTGCAAGACATTGTGGGTTGGGTGTCACCATGGGTTGAGGATCAGCCTGGGAACTGATTAGTTGGAAGTGAGGTAAGTGTTATGAGTCATTTCTTCAGGTCTCGAGGATAGTCTGTTCTGGTGTCCCTCTGTCTGGTTTGATGGGAAAGTAGATTGGATGTCATTCCACCATAGGGCTCAGGAGTTGAAACACAATTTAGGTCAAGATGTTATCTTTAGCCTGCCAGAGGTCTAAGCCATTGTGACCATTAGTCAGGTCATCTACTGGTATGTGCTGCCCCAGGAATTGCAGATTATCTGGGGAAAAGGCTAGGTCTTGGGGGAGAAGTGGGAGTATATCTATAGAGAGAGAGATAAGATTTCTAGAGCTAGAATTTAAAACTGAATGTAATCAAAGTCATAAGAACCCTCGGTAGAAGTGAATGCAGATCCTTGGTCTTTTTTTTCCTCTTCTTGGCTCTTTGCTCCAGATCTCTGTCACCAGAAAGAGCCAGAGGACATGGGTAAAATCCATAGAAAAGAACCACAGTGCTGGCTGCTGGACATAGAAATTTAGCCTTTAGAGGAGAGGGCAACAGAAATTGAGATTCGTAAATTCAGCTCAGCTAATACGAGTGGCAGATTAGATAGAAATTTGAGCTCCTCTTTGGCATTTTATCATCATCTCATAAACTCCCATGGAGATACTGCATTTTGTAACTAGAAAACTATGACTCAGAGAACTTAAAGCTATTTGCCACTACTTATTGGTGGAGACAGGATTTGAAACCAGGTCTGCCTGGCTGCAAGGTCTCTACTCTTTTGGTCAAGCCCAGCAGGGAAATTAAATAACATTCTCTGAAAAATGGCTATCCTCAGCAGAAGTAGCTACCGATGCTGTTGTAAGGGAAAACCTCTTAACCAGGAGAGTTCTAAGACTGTGGAAAAGTCCTCTCTCTTTTTCTGGAGATCCCACAGAACTAGAAACCTTTTCCCAACTCACGCATTTCTCTCTGTGACTCCAGCTTTCTTCTATTTTACTGTTTATTAAACATTACTGGGTTCTCGCCCTGGACAGTGTGCTCTCAGTGGTTAGCATGTCAGCCCACCCAATGAAGGGTCACAGGTTCCATCCCTAGTCAAGGGTTCATACCTGAGTTGCAGGTTCATCTCCAGCCCTGGTCACAGCATGTGCAGGAGGCAACCAGTCCATGTATCTCTCTCCACCTATAATGTAGATACTAGCATTATTATTCCCATGCTGGAAACAAAAGCACAGAAATATGAAGTCACACTCCTACTTTGTGGCAAAGTGAAGATTTAAAACCATATGATTTGAGCTCAGTGGTTGAGCATCTACCTATGAACCAGGAGGTCACGGTTGGATTCCCGGTCAAGGGCACATGCCTGGGTTTCGGGCTCGGTCCCCAGTAGGGGACATGCAGGAGGCAGCCGATCAATGATTCTTTCTCATCATTAATGTTTCTCTCTCTCTCCCCCTCTCCCTTCCTCTCTGAAATCAATAAAAATACATATTTAAAAATAAAACCATATTATTTGGTTCTAGAAATCAAACATCTTACCCACTGTGTTTTACCTGATTAAGGCAGGTAAGGAGGGAAGTAAAAATGTTATCTCCTAGGCCATCAAATCCTAGTGTCAACAAGAGGGGGAGTCTGGAGAGCACAATGGATCGAAAGCAAACTGTCATTCTCTGAAGAGCATCAGAATTTCTCTACATGGTTGAGAGGAAGAGTCTTGGAGATTAAAGAGCAAGCGTATTGCTCTTCTTACCCTGTTGTTTGTTTGGAAAGGCTTGGTGGAACCTCCTTTTGGAGAATGTGCATTTAAAGTCATTCTCCTGGAAGGAATAATGGCGGCGGAATAGACAGACGTGTTCCGAGCCTTGTCCCGGAGCAGAAAGAAAGAACAGCTGAGGGTCGCACAAGGAGTGTTTGTTGGCTGGTTGGGAGACAGCTGAATTCCAGAAGGAGGTGGGGGACTGCTAAACGGGGTTCCCCTGACCTGGCAGCACCAACTGAGGCTGGGTCCCCTCCCGGAGCTGCGGGGTTGGACGCGGAGTCTGCGCCATCTTGATCCGGAAAGTGGAGCTTATCGGAAGCCTGAGAATCCACAACTGCGGCACCCAAGGAACAGCTGCGAGCCCCAGAACAACGCTCCCCAACTGGCGCAAACACACGGGTTCAGAGGAGCTCTACACTCCACCACGGAAAGGTCAGATTTCGCCTGGGATAAGGAGAGAGAGAACTACATAACCAGACACCCAGAGAAGAGAGACCATGGGGAGACAAAGAAGCAGCCCGCATATGAAAGAAAAGCAGGCATCACCAGAAAAGGAAGTAAACGAAATGGAGGCAAGCAACCTTCCAGAAAAAGAATTCAGAGAAATGGTCATAAGGTGGCTGAAAAGAATGGAAGACAAATTCGACAATATGAGCAAGAACCAAGAGGAAATGAAGAAGAACCAAGAAGAAATGAAAAATGACATCGCTGCTGTAAAGAACTCAATAGAAAGCATCAAGAGTAGACTAGAAGAAGCAGAGGACCGCATCAGTGAGCTAGAAGACAAGATGGAAAAAAATACCCAAGTAGAGCAACTTCTAGAAAAAAAAATTAAAAGGCAGGAGGAGAGTCTAAGGGAACTTTGGGACAACACGAAACAAAACAACATCCGCATAATAGGGGTTCCAGAAGGAAAGGAAGCTGAGCAAGGAATAGAAAACCTCTTTGAAGAAATAATGACAGAAAATTTCCCTGATATAGGGAAGAAAAAACCCACACAAATCCAAGAAGCTCAAAGAGTCCCAAGCAAAATGAACCCCAAAAGACCGACGCCAAGGCACATTATAATTAAATTGGCAAACACCAACGACAAAGTAAGAATCTTAAAAGCAGCAAGAGAGAGACAGAAAGTTACATACAAAGGAACCCCCATCAGACTAGCAACTGATTTCTCAACAGAAACTCATCAGGCCAGAAGGGAATGGAATGAAATATACAAAGTCATGCAAAGGAAGGGTCTGAATCCAAGAATACTGTACCCAGCAAGGCTGTCAATCAAAATTGAAGGTGAAATCAGGAGCTTCACAGACAAAAAAGGACTAAGGGAATTTATTACCACCAAACCAGCAATGCAAGAAATGCTAAAGGGTCTGCTGTAAAAAAAAAAAAAAAAAAGAAAAAAAAAAAAAAAAAGAAAGAAAGAAAGAAACAGGAAGCGAAGAAGTAACACAGGGGTAAAGAATAGGAATGGCGACAAATAAGTACCTATCAATAATAACTTTAAATGTAAACGGATTAAATGCCCCAATCAAAAGACATAGGGTAATGGATTGGATAAGAAAACATGACCATATATCTGCTGTCTACAAGAAACCCACCTCAGAAAAAAAGATGCACACAGACTGAGGGTGAAGGGATGGAAAAAGGTTTTCCAGGCAAATGGAACTGAAAAAAAAGCTGGGGTAGCAATACTTATTTCTGACAAATTAGATCTCAAACTGAAGGACATAACAAGAGATAAGGAAGGCCATTTCATAATACTAAAGGGAGCAATCCAACAAGAAGAAATAACTCTGGTAAACATATATGCACCCAATACAGAAGCACCCAAATACATAAAAAAACTCCTGGAGGATATCAAGGGAGAGATTGACAGCAATACAATCATAGTAGGAGACTTTAATACCCCACTATCACCATTGGACAAATCCTCTAAACAAAAAATCAGCAAAGAAACATCAATCCTAAATGACTCACTAGACCAGATGGAATTAATTGACATCTTCAGAACATTTCACCCCAAAGCCACAGAATATACATTCTTCTCAAGTGCACATGGGTCATTTTCAAAGATAGACCATATGTTGGGACATAGGCAAAGTCTCTTCAAATTCAAGAAGATAGAAATCATATCAAGCATCTTCTCAGACCACAGTGGCATAAAACTGGAAATCAACTACAATAAAAACAACCCAAAGAAATCAAACACATGGAGACTTAACAGCATGCTATTAAACCATGACTGGGTTACCAGAGAGATCAAAGAAGAAATAAAAAACATCATGACAACAAATGACAATGAAAACACAACAATCCAAAATCTATGGGACACAGCGAAAGCAGTCTTGAGAGGGAAGTTCATAGCTCTACAAGCCTACTGCAAAAAACAAGAAACAGGGGTAATAAATTACCTAACCCAACAACTCAAAGAGTTAGAAAAAGAGCAACAAGAAAAGCCCAGTGTAAGCAGAAGGAAGGAAATAATAAAGATCAGAGCACAGATAAACGACATAGAGACCAAAGAAACAATACAAAAGATCAACAAAACCAAGAGCTGGTTCTTTGAAAGGATAAACAAGATTGATGAACCTCTAGCCAGGCTCACCAAGAAGCAAAGAGAGAGGACCCAAATAAACAAGATCAGAAATGAAAGAGGTGAAATAACAACAGATCCCGCCGAAATACAAAGGATTGTTAAAAAATACTACGAACAACTCTATTCCAACAAACTGGACAACCTGGAGGAAATGGACATATTCCTAGAAAAATATAACCTTCCAAAACTCAATCAGGAAGAATCTAAACAGCTCAACATGCCAGTAACTATGGAAGAAATTGAAGCAGTCATCAAAGAGCTTCCGGCAAACAAAAGCCCGGGGCCAGACGGCTTCACAGGAGAGTTCTACCAAACATTCAAGGAAGAACTAAAACCTATCCTCCTCAGACTATTCCAAAAAATTAAAGAGGAAGGAACACTTCCAAGCTCCTTCTATGAAGCCAGCATCACCCTAATACCAAAACCAGATAAAGACAACACAATGAAGGAGAATTACAGGCCAATATCCCTCATGAATGTAGATGCCAAAATCCTCAATAAAATTCTAGCAAATAGGATCCAGCAGTACATCAAAAAGATCATACACCATGACCAAGTAGGGTTTATCCCAGGAATGCAAGGATGGTTCAATATCCGCAAATCAATAAATGTGATACATCACATAAACAAATTGAGAGATAAAAATCACATAGTCATATCAATTGATGCAGAAAAAGCATTTGACAAAATCCAACACCCTTTCTTGATAAAAACTCTCAACAAGGTGGGAATAGAAGGATCATACCTCAACATAATAAAAGCTATATATGATAAACCCACAGCTAACATCATACTCAATGGGCAAAAACTAAAACCATTTCCCCTAAGAACAGGAACAAGACAGGGATGCCCACTCTCACCACTCCTGTTTGACATAGTACTGGAAGTATTAGCCACTGCAATTAGACAAGAAGAAGAAATAAAAGGCATCCAAATTGGAAAAGAAGAAGTAAAGCTGTCCTTATTTGCAGATGACATGATATTGTACATAAAAAACCCGAAAGACTCCATCAAAAAACTAACCGACTTAATAAATGAATTCGGCAATGTAGCAGGATACAAAATTAACACCAAGAAATCTATGGCATTTCTATACACCAACAATGAACTTACAGAAAGAGAGACTAAAAAAGCAATCCCATTTTCCATCGCACCAAAAAAATTAAGATACTTAGGAATAAACCTAACCAAGGAGGTAAAAGACCTATACGCGGAAAACTACAGGACACTGAAAAAAGAGATAGAGGAAGATGTAAACAGATGGAAGAACATACCATGTTCATGGATTGGTAGAATCAACATCATTAAAATGTCCATACTACCCAAAGCAATCTATAGATTCAATGCACTCCCCATTAAAATACCAACGGCGTATTTCACAGACCTAGAAAGAACTCTCCAAAAATTCATCTGGAATAAAAAAAGACCCCGAATAGCCACAGCAATCCTGAGAAAGAAGAATAAAGTAGGAGGGATCTCAATACCAGATTTCAAGCTGTATTACAAAGCCACTGTCATCAAAACAGCCTGGTACTGGCACAAGAACAGACATATAGATCAATGGAACAGAATAGAGAATCCAGATATCGACCCAAACCAATATGCGCATTTAATATTTGACAAAGGAGGCATGAGCATACAATGGAGTCAAGACAGTCTCTTTAATAAATGGTGTTGGGAAAATTGGACAGATACATGCAAAAAAATGAAACTAGATCACCAACTTACACCATACACAAAAATAAACTCAAAATGGGTACAGGACTTAAATATAAGACGGGAAACCATAAAAATACTAGAGGAATCTACAGGCAGCAAAATCTCAGACATATGCCAAAAGAACTTTTTCAGTGATACTGCCCCTAGGGCAATGGAAGCCAAACAGAAAATAAACAAATGGGACTACATCAAAATAAAAAGCTTTTGCACAGCGAAAGAAACCATCAACAAAACAACAAGAAACCCCACTGTATGGGAGAACATATTTGCAAATGGTATCACTGATAAAGGTTTAATTTCCAACATCTACAGGCAGCTTATACAACTTAATAAAAGGAAGATAAAGGATCCAATAAAAAAAATGGGCAACGGACCTAAATAGAATCTTTTCGAAAGAAGACAGAAGGAAGGCCAAGAGACACAAGAAAACATGCTCAAAGTCACTAATTATCCGAGAGATGCAAATCAAAACAACAATGTGATACCATCTCACACCTGTCAGAATGGCTATCATCAACAAATCAACAAACAACAAGTGTTGGTGAGGATGTGGAGAAAAAGGAACCCTCGTGCACTGCTGGTGGGAATGCAGACTGGTGCAGCCACTGTGGAGAACAGTATGGAGTTTCCTCAAAAAACTGAAAATGGAACTCCCATTTGACCCAGTAATCCCACTCCTAGGAATATATCCTAAGAAACCAGAAACACCAATCAGAAAGGATATATGCACCCCTATGTTCATAGCAGCACAATTTACAATAGCTAAGATTTGGAAACAGCCTAGGTGCCCATCAGCAGATGACTGGATCAGAAAACTATGATACATCTACACAATGGAATACTATGCTGCCGTAAAAAAGAAGGAATTACTACCATTTGTAGGCACTTGGATGGAATTAGAGAACATTATGCTAAGTGAAATAAGCCAGTCAACGAAAGAAAAATACCACATGATCCCACTCATTTGGGGATAATGAAAAACATTATAAACTGATGAACAAAAAGATAGTTACAGAGGCAGTAAAGCATCAAACAGACTGTCAAATTACAGTGGTAAGGTTAGGGAGAGGTGGGGGAAATAAGAGATCAACTGAAGGACTTGTATGCATGCATATAAGAGTAACCAACGGATGCAAAACATTGGGGGGTGAGGGCATGTATGGGAGTGGGGTGGGGGTGGGGGGCAATGGTAAGATATGTACACATATAATACCTTAATAAAAATTTGAAAAAAAATAAATAAATAAAGTCATTCTCCTGGTGAAGCCATTGCATGTCCATCATCCATGCTGTTGGATGATCCACCTACACTGAAATTCAATTCCATATACCCAGCTATCTCACTGTTTAGGGCTGCTCTGGAGGAAAACAAAATTCATTTAAGATTTGCCTTCGATTTCAAGGTATTTAAGAGGAGTACACACATGAAACACACATGAAATAGAGATGAATGGCCAAAAAATTAGTGGTATAAATAATAAGTGCAACTATACTTCAGGGAAGGAAATGTCAACATGGATCAAAGCAGCTTCAGGGCAGACTCATTCCTCTCTGAGCCTCATAGAACTCATCCTTGTTGTGTGGCACTTAGCATTATTGTCTTACATTGTGGCAATTTGTGTACTTAGCTAAATCCCACTACCAGATATTGAGTTCTTCCACCAGGGAAGTTACCACAAATTTTCTAATTGGGGATATATATTATCTAGCATAGTGACTTTAAAAAAAAACAAAAAACTAAGCCCTCCAAAGTGCTTCTTGAACTTATCTAAATTGGGGCTAGAGCCTTCAATGATAGATTGGTTTGTAAAAGGAAGAGAGGAAAAGAATAAGCTAAAATAACAACTTCATCAAAAAATGGAAAGAAAGGTAAGCTATTTCAGACCTAGTGGTAGACCAGCAGAGGGTTTGCCCAGGAGAGATAAAATGAGCTAGAAAGGTATCAAGAGTCATACTGAGAAGGCTAAGCTGTAAAATTTGAACTTTCTCATATAGACTGGTAGCTTTCAATCATGCAGACTAGAGGGATTTTTTTTTTTTTTTTTTTTTTTTTTAGGACTGACCCTGATAGTTCTTATTATGTTTGCAAGATGCCCTTAAGCAATAACCATTAGAAAGCTTCAGAGAAAAAAAGAGTTTATTACTTATAGGCTCTAGAATTTACAAAGTATGCCTGGGGACACATAGCCAGGATAGTCTAGTTTGGTCATGAGACTCAGAGATTGACAAAGAGACAGCTAGAGAGATAGATAGAGATAGAGATAGATAGAGATAGAGATAGAGATAGAGATAGAGATAGAGATAGAGATAGAGATAGAGGCAGAGGTAGAGATGGAGATGGAGTTAGAGATGAAGACATGACAGTGACAGTGACAGTGACAGTGACAGTGACAGAGATAGCCAGGCTAGGGGGAATTTGAATCTTCTGGGAATGTTGTTAAAATCCCAGCCCAGGCGCTCTCCCTCCAGGGAGCATACCCATACCATTCCCCTCCCCAACCCCTTCCCACACAGGCACATGTCTCCTGGCCTCTAAGGAACCAGGAGAGCAATGGGCAGTGGCAGCTCGTCCAGGGCTAACACCCTAAACATGTGTCCAAGGCCTCCTTTTTTCTGTCTTCCCAGTGAGTCAGTCTAAGTATTCTTGCTGAGGTCAATAAATTCTTGCTTGTTTTTCTACAAAAAAAGAAAAAGAAAAAGAAAATCCCAGCCCAGAGAAGATCAGATAGTTGGGCATTAAGCAACCATGAGTATTGAAAATTCTTTCTGGATGATTTATACACCCAACTGTTGCTTTTGGCAATGAGAGGCTTTGAAAAAAAAAAAAGTGTAATAACAACTACAAAAATGACATAAATGGAACTGTTAATTAAAATGTTTTTCCAAAGTGAAAAAGCTTTGATCTGAAATATACTTTATGTTGCCAAGTGTACAATAGGCAATTTAAAACTCCTGGTTATAGTTACAGTCTATTAAGAGGATTTATTTAGTCAGGACACCTTCAAATATTTTTATTTGGTCTAGATAAAATAAAATATTCTATGAATATTTTAAAATTAAAATAAAATTTTTAGATGAGAAAACTACTATATTCCTATCATAGAACTTTTGGAAACTACTGACATGTGGGGAAAATATCACTTCAAATCCCACAACACAGAAATATCCATTATAATATGCTCACATAATTATTTCCCTTGCCAAGCCTGCTTCCTTTCCCCAGGCCCACTTAAAAATTGTGTCCATTTATATACATATATATTAGAGGCCCGGTGCAGGGATTCGTGCACGGGTGGGGTCCCTCAGCCTGGCCTGCATCCTCTTGCAATCTGGGACCCCTCAGGGGATGTTGGAGGCCCAGTGCACGGATTTAGCCCAATACCCGCAGGCCAGGCAGAGGGACCCCACTGGTGCATGGGCCTCTAGTATGCATATAAGATCTTTGGTTAATCTCTTCCCGCCCTCCCCCCTTTCCTCTGAGATTCATCAGTCTGTTCCATGTTTCCATGCCTGTGCACTGAGAGTCTGCCCCCTGGTGGTCAGTACACATCATAGCTACAATTGGTAATTGATACCCATCCTCCACCCAGCCACCATTTTTATTTCATTAACCTTGCAAAAGTGTTTCTCTTATACTAAACCATTTCATTTTTGGACTTTGCTCATAGAATTATGGTGGGGTTTCACCATACATATTTATTTTTTTCTTAATAGGATCAATGCAATTTGGCCCTCCCTGCAGGTTTTACATATTGAAAGCCATGCTGACCTGGAAAGTTTGCTTCTCTTACCTCACTCCATAGCTCCTGCTGTCATCTGGCATCAGAACAATTCTCTAATGGCTCCAAGTCTCAAAAACTTCTTGAAATCTGATTCTTCTACCTCTGCCTGAAGGCCCTTTCTCTTCCAAGACCTCAAACCAGGGGAACAGGAAGACAAGTTACACTGAGTAGCCAGATTATTATGATCTCTGAACACATAATAATCTGGCCACTCAGTGTATGTAAGAGACACTATACTTTTCTCTCCGTTCCTTCTTCCTTCTCCCACCCACTCTGCTTTCCCCCAAGAGCTCACACACAAATCTACTTCTTCAGGTTCCTTCTCAGTACAAATCAACTCAGGTAGATCTATCTATACATGTGAACTCATGCATTCATCAGACACATCCAAATGTAAATCCTAGTTTAGCTCAGCCAGATACCCAATTCTGCCTAGGTAACAGGATCATTCCCTAGAAGATGAACAATAAGAGGATGGGCTTCCTGACTAGTAAAGATTGCCCCTGAGTCTTTTATTTTTCATAGCCAATATTTGGAAAACATGATTTGGTATTCAAGAGGAGTAGTCAGGACGCTGGCTGGGTAACTGTTGGTTAGAGCATGGTCCTGATACACCAGGGTTGCTGGTTGGATCTCTGGTCAGGGCACATACATGAAGCAATCAATGAATGCATAGATAAGTGGAACAACAAATCAATGTTTTCTCTCTCTCAAATGAATAATTTTTTTTAAAAAAAAAGAGCAGTTGTCAGAATGTAGAAAATCATTGCTCAATTTATTTGGCAATGACGATGGCCATTATGGTTTAAGCAATTTTTATTTGATTGTGTAATCCTTGTTGACACAGTGTTTCATCCAAGTAACTTGATTACTAATGCTGAACAGGAAAGCACCTACAAGTGCTTCCAATGGTCATCAACCACAACAAGGAACCAATCTGCAATGTGAAGAATACCGCTTGAGAAACACACCTTGTGTCAGCAGGCAAGAGGAAGCAGAAGGAAAGCACGGTCCTGCTAGTGGAAGCCCTGAGGGGCAAGCTGCCCCCTAGGTTGCACAATATCCTAATAGAGAAGCAACTTGATTCTTGAATTTGAGGTCCTGAATTTACTAAACCGTGTGAGAGAGTCCTCTCTATATCATGACTTCCCTCTTCAGGCCTTAGCTTTGGCTTGTCACTCAGTCAGTTGAAATACATTATTTAAAAGATTCATAGAAGTTCTATTCTCTGAGTCCTTGAAAATGTGTCACCCTAACACATGAACTAGAATTAACTCAGTATAAAATGTCATGGCCACAACCTTTTCCCTCAAAAAGTCTGTAGATGATTTTCCATGGGAAAAGTCAATCTGATTCTTAATACTTTCTAGGTAACATTTTCCATCTCCCTCCATCCCACCCCCCCCAACACTGGAATGTTCACAGTGTTTTTGTTTGTTTGTTGTTGTTATTTTTATTTTATTGTTTAAAGTATTACAAATAGTAGTATATATGTCTCATTTTTCCCCATTGACCTTCCCCTGGCCTCCCCTAACCCCGCTCCCCCCGCCCCCTCCCGCACATACCTTCACCTCCAATCCCGCCCCCCTCACGGGGCCTTGTGTCCATTGGTTTTTGTTGGGTATTGTTTGTTCATTTGTTTTTGTTGGTTTGCTTTTGTACCAATTTAGTATCTACTATTTTCTTAATAACTAGTATGCAATTACTCCTATGGAGAGACTCACCTTTGTTGAGAGAAGGCTCTGATAAGCCTGAAAGGTGAAGGAAGGTTTAGCTCCAGGGCCCCTAGAATGATGTGATGGATCTAAACTTGAGATACACTGTGCTTAAGAGAAGGAATGTGCTGGCTGCTGAGAGAGGAGAGGTAGGAGGCTCTCAGAGCTTAGGTATTGGAGGAAGCACAGAAAGGGAAGTTTGGGAGATGTAAAAGCCAGCTCGGAAGCCAATGAAAAAAATAACCATTAAAAGCTATCCTTTAAAAAAAAAAAAAAGTTTGCTGAAAGGATTCTTGGGGGAGGGGGCACATTTATTTTACTACTTTCCATAGGTATATTTATTTTACCAAACCATTTGAAAGTAAGTTGCAGACACCATGACACTTTACCACACTTATGTCCCCTAGAAACTAGAACATCCTTCTGCACATCCACAATACTGTTTTCACACCCAACAATTCTAAAATATTCAATACCATGTAATATATGGTCCTTATTTATTTAAATCTTTCCAAATGGCCCAGCCAGCATAGCTCAGTGGTTGAGCATTGACCTATGAACCAAGAGGTCACAGTTCAATTCCCCATCAGGGTACACGCCCCACTATGGGGCATGCAGGAGGCAGTCAATCAATGATTCTTTCTCATCATTGATGTATCTATCTATCTTCCTCTCCCTTCCTCTCTGAAATCAATAAAAATATTTTTAAATAAATAAAATTTCTCCAAAAGTTGTCCCTAAAAAGATCTTTTATAGACACACACACACACACACACACACACACACACACACACACGCCCCATTCAGGATCCAGTTAAAGATCACACATTGGCTGTCACATCTCCTTACTGCCTTTAACCCAGACAAGTATTTCCTTCATGTTTTTTTCCTGGGAGGAAGGCCTTGTCTATTAAGTAACTGACATCTTAAAAAATAATATAAGCTAGTTATCTTGTAGCTAACAGTCTGGATTAATGGCTAAATAGTTTGTAAGGCCCACTACAAAATGAAAATGCATGGTGCTTTGTTCAGAAATTAGTAAGAATTTCAAAGCATTGAAAACAAACAATTAAACCAAGCATGGGTCCCTCCTAAGGGTGGGCTGTATTTGATGGCACTTGCCACATGCCCATGAACCTGG
Organism: Plecotus auritus; assembly: GCF_963455305.1. NCBI lineage: Eukaryota > Metazoa > Chordata > Mammalia > Chiroptera > Vespertilionidae > Plecotus > Plecotus auritus. The sequence goes on from NC_137772.1 coordinate 200,669,936, forward strand.
TTGAAACCAGATTTTATCTTCATTATTTGATTCAGAGTTAAATATTTTTGCCAAAAACGACCACATAGGTAATGTGCACCTTCCATTACATCATTTTAGGAGAAACACTCAGACGTGTTTATTTAGCTCAGGAAAGTTTTCTTCATAGCATTTTGACCAGTGCTTTGATTCCAATTAGTTCAATTTCATCTTCAGGAACACATATCATTCTTAGGATGGTTTCTAAAGCCATTTGTGTCTCTCATCTTCCTTTTTGTGTTTTTCTTCTCCCTCTGTTTTTTGGAGGCCTCATCAATCTATCCTTCAAATTACTGGCTCAATTTTCAACAGTGTTATATTTTGCTCTTTACTATCACCCTCCAGTAGCAAATGTAAATTCTACTATTAAATTTTAGTTTTCTATCAGCCAAATGTTTCTTATTCCATACATTTCCCTTTTCATCTCATGAATTTTCTTTCAACCTGTTTTTCTTTATAAACTTTCTTCTCTTCGTAAATAGAGGCTATATCTTTCTCATATCCTATAGAAGATGCTAAAACACTTTCTAAAATTTTCTTTTGGTTCCGAAAACTGGTAGCTTTTAGAAATCTGAGATTTCAAGATGACATCCCCTTCTCCTCATTCTACAATATTTTAAAAATGCCCTAACTGGTTTGATTCAGTGGATAGAGCGTCAGCCTGCGAACTGAAGGGTCCCAGGTTCAATTCCAGTCAAGGGCATGTACCTTGGTTGCGGGCACATCCCCAGTAGGGGGTGTGCAGGAGGCAGCTGATGGATGTTTCTCTCTCATCGATGTTTCTAACTCTCTATCCCTCCCCCTTTCTCTCTGTAAAAAATCAATAAAATATATTTAAAAAAATAAATTGAAAGAGCTAGCAGCATGTGGTTCTCAACAGAGAGAGTATTCAAATTTTCCCTGGTACCACTCCCTCAGAACTCCCTTCTGAGACTACAGTTGTCTGGAAGATTGATATGCACAGTTTTAACTCAGCTCCCTGTATCCAGGAGATGCTCATCTAGTTTACCAACTAAACTGAAATGGGATATTTTCCTAGTCACCTTTTCTAGAGTTTTGACCCTGGGTTACATTTAAATGTTAATTTCTAGCCACTTTCCAAGAATTAACTGCCTAAGATCTGTCTTCTTGTTGTATTCATTTTAAAATATCAGTAGCAGACAGATTTCTTGAATATTTATCAAGAACTTAAAAAAAAAAATCCTTTCCCAAGGACAAGCTTAGAGAGGAAGGGAGGGGGAGAAAGAGAGAGAGAAAGAGAGAGAGAGAGAGAGAGAGAGAGAGAGAGAGAGATTGTTTGGTTGCCTTCTGTACATGCCCCACCAGAGACTAAACCTGCAACCCAGGTATGTGCCCTAACCAGGAATTGAACCTGCAGCCTTTCAGTGCACAAGACGATGCTCAACCAAATAAGCCTCTCAGGCCAGGCTCAAGCACTTCTTATTTACTCACTAGTGGCCTGGTGCATGGATTCATGCACATTGAAAGGAAATTAATTAGAAGAAAGATTTGTGTGGTAATTACGTTACTGCAAAATGTGCGAGTCAACGCTTATTTTTAAATTGCCGGTGCGTGTCATATGTACCGGCTGGTCAGTCAGTCAGACGGTCAAACTTATGTACGGTTGGTCACTTAGCCTTTTCTATATAGAGATTGTTATGTACCATTCAGGCTTTAGTCCTTTCCTGTAACCTAAGAAATATTGGGGACATTTAGTAGAGGAATATTGTGCACCTCAACAATAAGAAAGTTTGAACAACAATAAGAAAGAAGTGTGTTTTGCTTATTGTTTTTATTTGGCATTTGTACTACTGTCCATAGAATGAAAGCAGATAGTAAGATATTAACAGTGGGAGAGAAGAAAGGTAAATAGAGGAAGTTGGTGGCAGCTCCTTCAGGATGTAGCCACTCAGATTAGGAAAGAGGTAGAAAAGAGGTAGAGAAGTTACGAAAAAGGAACTGTCAGGCAAAAAAAAAATTACATCCCTTAAACAATGCAGAAAATGCTCGTGGCCCTAAAACTATTCCAGCGCTTTTTTTCAGCCTCTTTGGAGGTAAAAAATGGGGATGAAGATGCCTATCAGCAGGGTGAAAGGTTCATGTTTGTCATGTGGAGATAATCTATATATTTAAAAGCCCAGCAACCGAACGGCGGAATGACCAAAATAACCAGTCGACCAGTCACTATGATGCACACTGACCACCAGGGGGCAGACGCTCAACACAGGAGCTGCCCCCTGGTGGTCAGTGCGCTCCCACAGTGAGAGTGCTGCTCGCTGACCAGGATGAGTGGCGCTCCCACAGCGGGCCAATCCCGCAGGCCATGCCCCCCACCAGTGCACGAATCTGTGCACTGGGCCTCTAATAAAATTATACTAAACCATCTAAGCAGTATTCAACTTGTACAGAAATCTCTCTTAACCACCACCTTTCCTGCTACAGTTAACCCATTCCTGGTTCACATCTCACCCTTATAACATGGTCCTCAAGCCAGGACATGCTAGTAGCCTTACAATCACTAACCAATGACAGACCCTCTTTTGTGTACTCAATTTAAAAGACACCAGCAATCTGGAGATTATAGTGGATGGAAGCTTATATAAGAGGTAGTCAAATAAAAAGCAAAGAGGTTAGGAAGTCAGTACAGAATTGTTTTATAATTGCCCAAAGCAAGCTTCACAGGCATCAAGCCCAAACCCAGGATTTCTGAAGGATGTCCATTCTTTCTCTGCAGCAATCTGAATGCAGTGCTAAGTTTAACTACCAAAACAACCTACACACAATAATGTAGGACAAAAACATAGTACATAAAAGGAAAATTAATTACAGAAGTAAATATACAGAAGAATAGTTGAACAGTAGTCTAAAATATTACCCTACACATTTTTCTTCTGAGAAGTTCTTGTTTAACTTAGTAAATCTTCCACCATTAAATTTATTCTAAGAGTCTACAGCTTATTGCTCAAGGGAAGAAAAAACAAAAATATTGAAAGATGAAAGAAAAAATGTGAAGCTTTTTGAGGTCCTAAGTAGAAAGAAGCCATAGTGTGTGTTGAAGGCCATTAAAAAGTAAAATCTATGCATCTGAGAGAGAAAAATATTTTGAGATTTCAAAGACACAGATTGAAATAAAAGGACATAAAATATATTCAACAACATTAAATTGGAATACGGGTTGAATTAGTTTCTATTCAAATAAGTAAAAAGTTTGAAGCATTGCTAAGAAACTACAGCCCTGGCCCGGTGGCTCCATTGGTTAGGAATGAAAGAAATTTTAAAAATAAAAGAAAGAAAATGCACAGTGGGTTGATGAAAGGCCCAGCACCACCCTTCCTCCAGGACACGCGTTGCCTGCTTGATGGGTGGGGTGGGGACATATTTGGTCATAGAAATTCAAGGTAGGTCTAGAAATACCAGAGCTGAGGAGATTGTGTTTAAACTTTCCAGAATGTAGCCACAAGCTTGCAAACCTTGAGAAAGAGTTCTGTGTCCCACATGCACTTGAGTTGTAGAGTAGCAACAACTGAGGGAGATGTTTGGGGAGATGAACCCGAGGGTAGTCTCACTCTTTGACACACACTAAACCAGAGTATTTCTAAGTCCTCATTGCCATACCTTAGGGTTCAGAGGGACCTGAGAATGAGCCAAAGGAACCAATAGAACCCGAGTCTGCATGAAGAGGTGGCCAAGAGTATCAGAAATAGCGGGTGCCTACCAAAATGTGTGTTCTTGTTTCCATGCCAAGAGGTGACATCCTGGCTAGAGGGTGCATTTCCCAGCCTCTTGAGCATATAGGTATGGCAAGATATGTGGTTATTGCCAGTGGATTGTGAACAGAGATGATGAAGAAGTAGGAGTGCTTTCCCCATACACTTTCCCCTTCTTCTGGCTGGAAGAAAAGACTCCAAACCCACTGACTTTCAAACTGCAGACTAGGAGAATCTATTGGACTGCAGCTGCCGCCTTCACTCCATCTGAAGATGTTCAAGACAGGCATATAGAAATCTTGACTGCCTGCCTTCTAAACTCAGAAACCGAGATTATAGTCTGCTCCAATCATTAACCTTTGTTTTTCTTTTGTTTCCATAAAGATGCCTCAGATTAAATGCTCGATTGCTTGAAAAAAAAAAAAAAAAGACTCCAAGCCCAGCCAGTGTGGTTCAGGGGTTGAGTGTTGACCCGTGCACCAAGAGGTCACTAGTCTGATTCCTGGTCAGAACACATGCCCCAGTTGCGGGCTCAATCCCCAGTGGGGGGCATTCGGGAGGCAGCCAATTAATGTTTATATCTCATTGATGTTTCTACCTCTCTCTCTCTCTTCCTCTCTAAAAACAATAAAAACATATTTTTAAATAAAAATATAGAATGCTTGAAAGAAATAGGTTGAATGAACACAACAGTTATTAAAAAAAGACTCCAAGCCCTAGGGTCATGGTTCCCACATATAGTTTGACAACCACAGTGAATTCACTGGGGATACATAGGAGATATTAAATATTGGCAGGAAAGTGTAATATCAATAGAAAACACTATAATGAACCAAAAGTGGTATTTGGGATACTTTCTAAAACCCTCCCCCCAGTGGATGCTTGAAATTGCATAGTACCAAACTCTCTATACATGTTTCCTATATGTGTAAGAGACTAACAATAACTAATAATAAAATAAAACACTTGCAACAATATCCTGTATTAAAAGGTGAATGTGGGCACTTGTTTCAGGGGATCCCTTGCTGAAGTCTTCGTATGGGCTCAATGTTTTCTGGTGTAACACGTTGCTGTCAATCAGAACAAATTTTCTATTCATATCTTCCACTCACAAATGTAATGCCTGTGCCTTCTTAACTAAGCACTTACCATGCACTGTGGCTGTAACTTTTGAGTTTGAGGTGCAACAGCAAAATGAGCAAGAATGTCTTTCTCCTTCTTCACAGTTAGACAAAGATTGGCACTTCCCATAGATCTCGGCAATCTCAGCATGTGATTTTTTCTTTCCTCATTAAGTTGAGCACGTTCACCTTCTCACTTAAAGGAAGCACTTTACAGCTTCTCTTTGGCATATTCGAATTGCAGCGTCACTGCTCTTGCACTCTGGGGCCATTACTAAGTAAAATAAGGGTGACATGAACACAGGCACTGCGGTGCTGCAACCGTCGACTTGATGCCTGAGAAGGCTACTGAATGACTAACAGGCAGAGAGGGCGTGTATACAGCGTGCAGATGCTGGACACGGGTGATTCACATCCTGGGCAGGATGGAGCAGGATGGCATGAGATTTCATCACGTTACTCAGAACAGCACACAACTTAAATCTTATGAATTGTTTGTTTCTGGAATTTTCCATTTAATTTTTTTTGGACCACGGTTGACTGCAAGTAACTGAGACCATGGAAATCGAAACCACAGATAAGGGGGTATTATAAATTTTTGAGGAAAATATACTACTATCCAGGACACTGAGCAAATTACTACTATTATTAAATTGTCCCTAACTGTTTAAAGGAAGGGTTAGATATTTCTTGTCGCCTGCAGCCCCAAGAATACGATAATGAGATTCTAAGGGCACTATGAACCAAGAAAGATTGGAAACCTCTGCCTGAGGAAACAATGGAACTACAAGATAAAAGGAAGCTGGGTTCCACAATTCCTACATGCAGAAAAGCCACTTACCAGTTAAGAACTCCCGCATTGAGTTTGGATATCAACCAGAAATTAACTTCTCTTGCATTAACCTACTGAACTTTTAGAATTTGTCATAGTAGCTAGTGATGACTCAGAAGAACTCTTAATACCATAACTTGTGGCCCAACATATGGATTTTTTGCAGCTTGAGCTCTGAAGCTGCCGACAAGGCATGACTTTGCCCTTTTGGGCCCCGAAACCACCTGCAGGGCAAGCAGCCTCCTGGGCTGATGGTGCTGTTTGATAAATCATACCTCCTGTGCAACTGATAAGCAACATTCCTTGTACTGGAACCACTGCACCAAAGGCCTTTGTTCTGTGAACCCAAACTGAAATTAGGACATTGATAAATGCTGAATCATATGTTTCCCATTGAAAGTTCAGTTGCCCCCACCAATCAGAAATGAATGATGGAAGTTTACCACCTTGTCTCGTCTCCCTAGTCATGCTTCTTTTACAAACTATGTTTTTGTGAGGATGTGGAGAAAAGGCAACCCTAGTGCACTGTTGGTGGGAATGCAGGCTGGTGCAACCACTGCGGAAAACAGTACGGAGTTTCACTAAATATTAAAAATGGAATCACCTTTTGACCCAACAATCCCACCTCTCGGAATATATCCTAAGTATCCAGAAACACCGATCAGAAAGAATATATGCACTCCTATGCTCATAGCAGTTATTTACAATAGCCAACATCTGGAGACAGCCCAAGTGCCCATAAATAGATGAGTGGATAAAAAAAGATGTGGTACATTTACACCATGGATTATTATGCAGCTGTAAAAAAGAATAAACTCTTACCCTTTGTGACAGCATGGATGGACCAGGAATTATTATGGCAAAAAAAATAAGCCAGTCAGAGAAAGATAAATATCTATGACTTCACTAAATGTGAAAAATAATGAACAATATAAAGGGACAAACAAAATAGAACCAGAGGCATGGATACATGGAACAAACTGACAAATGTCAAAAGGGAGGAGGGTTTGGGGAAGACTAAATAAAAGAAGGTGAAGAGATTAGCCAAAGAACATACACATGTAGCCCATGGATACCAATAGCCATGTGGTGAAGGCCAGGGGAGGGGGAGCCGGGAGATGGTTGGAGGTGGGCAAAGTGAGGTGGGAAATGGGGACATCTCTAATAGTGTCAATAATAAAAAAATAATAAATACATAAGATAAAAACTATGTTCTTCTCTCCCCTCCCCATTCCTCACTCCCCACCTTCCATCTCAGAGGGTGTCTTTGATTCATACTGAGGGCTACATTCTCTGATTTGCAAATCACCTATTCTAATAAAAGGGTAATATGTTAATTAGACTGGGTTGATCAGACTTCTTCCAGCCATCCAGTCATCCTTTCGGACAAAGCCACAGTGGCAGGGGCTGAGGCAGAAGCGGTTAAGGGCGATCAGGCCAGCAGGGGAGGGCAGTTAGGGGCAATCAGGCAGGCAGGCAGAGGGGTTAGGGCAGGGGTGGGCAAACTTTTTGACTCAAGGGCCACAATGGGTTCTTAATCTGGACCGGAGGGCCAGAACAAAAGCATGGATGGAGTGTTTGTGTGAACTAATATAAATTCAAAGTAAAGGAGCGGAGGGGAGAGCAAGAGAACCCTCCGCTCTTTCGGCTCCGCGGGCCGGATAGAACAACCGAACAGGCTGGATCCGGCCCGCGGGCCATAGTTTGCCCACAGCTGGGTTAGGGGCAATCAGGCAGGCAAGCAGGTGAGCAGTTAGGAGCCAGTGGTCCTGGATTGTGAGAGGGATATCCAACTGCCGGGTTAGGCCCGAAAGCGGGATCGGTCTAAACCGGCAGTTGGACATCCCCCGAGGTGTCCCGGATTGGAGAGGGTGCAGGTCTGGCTGAGGGACGCCCCCCATGCATGATTTCATGCACCGGGCCTCTAGTATATGAATAAAACTCTTTTAATTTCTTTTTGAATTTTTGTTAACACTAGCATTACCCTAACTAATACACAAAGTGTGTAGGAATCTAGACCTGAGGCCAAGAGCCAGAAATGTTAACAAGTGGATCCCTGCACACCGCAATGAGGACAAGAAGAGAGAGGCTGCCCTAACTGGTTTGGCTCAGTGGATAGAGCGTTGGCCTGCAGACTGAAGGGTCCCAGGTTCGATTCCGGTCAAGGGCATGTACCTTGGTTGTGGGCACATCCCCAGTAGGGGGTGTGCAGGAGGCAGCTGATTGATGTTTCTCTCTCATTGATGTTTCTAACTCGCTCTCCCTCTCCCTTCCTCTCTGTAAAAAATCAATAAAATGTATATTTTAAAAAAAACAAAAAGAATAGAGAGGCTACATTTCACCGGAGGCTACTAAGCAAAGAGAATGACTCACAGAGCAGATGCCCTTTATCCAATATCAGGTCATGTATAAGCCCCTGCAACTAAAACCAACTCCAAGGAAAAGGGAAAGGAGGAGGCAAAGGATGCTAAGGATTTAGCCTAAATACCTTAAATTTGGCATTATAAAATATCTACCATCAGTGGATAAGTGTTTGAGTGCTAAATTAATTATACCGTTTAGAAAAGAAGCAAACTTACATTATATACATTTCATTCTGGAAATGTGAAATTTTGAATCCACCATATATATGTTACAGCAAGGAAAGAAGTACAGAGGCCACTGTCTCTGTTTCTACAGCTGGTCACCCAGGTGTAGATATTCATGACTTCTCCATCTTCTTTCCATGCCCTCCTTGCTCTGCAGCATTTCAGATTATTGGGGTTCTTTGTCCATTGGGTGTGGAACCTAGGTCCCTGGTGGTGCTGCCTAGATGAGGTGACAGCACTTTGGAATCCATTTCAATAGAACATGGTGATATAAGAACTCCCCTGAGCTCCTTTTGTTGCTCCCTTCTCCTTCTGTGGAACAATGTTTATTCCATTCAATAGTCAGGCTCGATCACTCTAACACTATAATCCTATTCTTGCCCATCCCCCTCCCCCACTCCCAAAGAACCCAATAGAGACCAGGCAGCAATTTTAAATTCCAATTCCATGCAATTATTATTGTGTCTCTTGGTGGAAACATACTTCCTCCCTTGTTCGCTGGAACTTCTAAACCAGTGGAGTCCACATTCATGAAAAATTGGTACCCTGTATAGGGTAATGGATGGTAAGTAGCCCCAAACCACAGTGGTCTACTGTGGAAGTAATAAAAACATTTCACAGTCAAGACCTTCGTGGATCCTCCTCTCAGCTTTGGTATAAATTTTGCTGTTCGTTTCCTTCCCAGATATACAAACCCTGCACAATTTAAAGGAGGCAAGGTTCATCTTCACCTAATTCAGTCATTTTCAACTGAGGGTAATTTTTGCCTTTTAGGGGAACATGGTAATATCTGAAGACATTTTTGATAGTCACAACTTGGGAGTGGGGGTCATACTGGCATCCAGAGGACAAAGACCAGGTGATGCATAGGAGAATCCCCCACAACAAAGAATTACATGGAGCAAAATGTCATAGTGCTGAGGCTGAGAAACCCTGGTCCAATTAATTTGTTTCCCCCACTAGAATGCAAGCTCCGTGAGGGCAGCAACTTTGTCTGTCATTTACCATTCTATGCCCGGACCATGGAAGTCAACAAATATTTGATCACCAAATAATAGATGAATAAGTGTCTCATAGTTCACATCAGGCCTTCTCATATGCATGATGGCGTCTGAACACCGGGCTCCAGAGACTGGAAGGGTAAGGCGGAGAAGGGAGTAAAGAATAGCAGGATTACAGTATTTGGGTAGAACAACTTCTTTGAATGCACTAATGCAGTTCTCTTCTCAACATGGCACAACCAAATGTTCATTATTTTCCTTCACTTTTATTTTCTAACTTGAAGGAAAATGTGCAATTTTTACAAGATCCCTAATTCCTTCATTCATTAAATGATATTATTATCCCAGTACTGTGATAGGTTATTGAACAAAATTATGACTCAGGACTTGTGTTTAACAATTTGCACAGAGGCTTGGAGTAATTGTTTTGTATCCTTTCTAATAATTTTTTAGTTGAATCTATTGGGGTGACATAGGTTAATAAAATTATGTAGATTTCAGGCATACAATTCTATAATACACTGTCTGTATGTTGTATTGTGTGTTCACCACCCCAAGTCAAGACTCCTTTCAACGTATTTCCCGCTATAGGAAATAGGTTGTCTTTCCTTCACATCTCCCCTTAACATTTCAGTTAAGCTTGGGAGAAAGACCAAGGGAGAAGAGTGGGTGCCTAGGCCCCACCTTTGTGGTGGCTTGTCCCGCCCTGGGTCCCCTCACTGTAGCTTCAGCACAGCTCTATTCTAACCTTTTTTTTGGCCATGCCCCACCTAAGCATCTCTGAAATCCTGATAACCCCTTGCCCCCGTGACATATAATTCTTATTATTCAAAATGTGGACTCCTATTCACGTGGAGGAAGCCTAAAAGGCCATTAATTTGGTCTAAACAAGCTTCCAAAGAACATGACATCCATGAAAGAGAAAAATAAAAGAATGTAAGGACAATTGAAGTACTGAGGAAGAAATCACTAAGAAATTGTTTAAAAAATAACAATATGAAGTGATATGAAAAAATAGCAGTTTCAAAACATAATAGAGAACTGAAATGCATAAATATGTCACAATGTGTATATATATATATATATATATAATATATATATATATATATATATATATATATACTGTATATAAGGCCCCTAGAACCATAAGAAATGCAAAAAAAAATTCACTTTTAATAACTCATTCTCGAATTGTCCCCCTTAAAATCAAATTACCCCCCGGTGGGGCATGTGCCCCACGTTGGGAACCACTGCACTAATGGCAACCTCGGAGTACCTGTGTATTTGTATGGCTTTGTCCCTTCTTGGCTGTGGTAGGGCATGCTCTTGTTATAAAACCACTGGTGCCTGACCCACAAGATGGGCTCAATAAATGCTTATTGAATGAATAAAATACCTTTTGCCTACTTCACAATGTCACCTAGGGCACCCTCTGCCAACTTCACAATGTCACTCAAAGGCATAGTTTTGCCTACTTCACAATGTCACTTGCAACGGACTCTGCACCGAAATGGGGACTTCACAGCCCTGCCCGGATCACTCTCCAGTGGTGGCTCCAGCCAATGAAGAGAAAGCAAAGGATCAAAAGTCTTGAGCTGCACCAGATGGATTTGGGTTAAACAGCCTGGGCTGGAGGGGCGCTAATCCCGGAGGGATACTGGACCTGTGAAGACCAGTCCGGAATGGCCAAGAATCCCAGCTGCGCGTAGGCAGGGGCATGCATTTCCCCATTGCTCAGGGTGCCTCTTCCCGCTGCTGCAGAGGAGTGGCCGGCCCTGGAGACGGAGGCTAGCGGGGTTGACCTGAACTGGTTTGTACAAACCTGGTGCTGCAGCTGCAAAACTGCCGACGAGTGCAGAGAAAGTGGTGCGTAACGTTGCCAGATCACAGAAGTGCAGCTGGGGAACTTTCCCAGCCCGGCCCACTGGGCGCTAGAGGGTCTGGAAGGACCCGCCTTTCCCAGACGAGGGCACCCAAGGGCGAAGGTTGTTCCCAAGGCCACGTGAGGCTTCCTCGCCCTCAAAAGCCCCAAACCAGCAGAACTAATGAAAGAGGAAAGTTAAGGACGCTCCAACTCTGAGACGGGCGCCACGCTGCCGGCTCACGAGCCGCTCTTCCAACAGCTGCCACTGCCGCCGCCTCGTCCAGCCAAGCCGAGGTCGCGGCCGCAGAGCGATGTCCCTCCGGCTGCCCGCGCCGTCGGCCCCGCCGCCACTGCTACTGCTGCTGCTGCTGCTGTTGGCCGCCGCAGTGCCGCCCAGCCTGGCAGGTGAGCCACGCGCGCCCCGGGAGAGGCCCCCGTTGCCCGCAGCGCGCGCTCAGCCAGCGCCGCCGTGCGCTCCAGCCGAGCCCGGGGTCCCGCCAACTTTACTTCCCGCGGGTGTCGGGTTCTGGGTGGGAACCAAGGACTGCGCCTCTGCGGGGGACTGACAGGGCCCGCTCCAGCGCTGTGTGGCTCCGGGCCGGCCCCGGAGAAGCACAAGGGTGTGTGCTCCTGCGAACTTAAAAAGTGTTGGCCAGAGTTCTTGGCAGACAAATCGGTTCACTCCTGCACGACTGGGCTTGCTGAGTCCGGCTGGTCCTCCAAGCGCCAGCCAAAGGACATCTAAATATATTTATTCACATCAGAGAGGTATGATTCCGGGCTGTCTTTCCCCCGCCCCTCCCTCCTTAATTGTCAATAATCAAAATAGGATTATTATCGCCATTCTACAGATGAGACAAATTGAAATTAAGAGAAATTCCGTAATTTGCATAAAGATACACAGCCTCCGAAGGCAGAGCTGAAACGCTAAACTTAACTACTCCCCTCTTAGTAAAACAGGTTTTATCCCCTACAGATATTGGCAATTATCTGTACCCTTTGCGAAAAAAACAAGCAAAAAAAAAAAAAACCTTGGATTTGTCCCTTTCACTCCCAGTGAATAAGATCAATATTAACTACTTGAAAGACTTCAAAAGTAATATAGAGGATTTATTTTGCTTTATTTCATAATCTCTTTTCTGCGCCGACCTTGGGTAAGAAGAGGGTGGAGTTTAGGAGTGCATACCCCTTCCCAAATGAGTGTACTGATTCTTGTTACATTGCCTTCCATCCGATATCAAGACCTTGGTTTTCACAACTTGCCCACTTATTACTATTAGGTTTTCCCAGTCTGTTAAGCTGCCCGGGCTTCTGAGATCGGAAGTGACGCACCCCCAGGCTCCTGACTAGATTTACCTCCACATTCTGCTCTTTCCCAGGACTGTGGAGCTCCCGTGGGCATCACCTATTAGCACAGGGAGACTGTTCATTCACAGGTACCAGGGGGGACAGGCTAGAGAGAGTGCCCCGGATGTGGAAAGGGTTTTTGTGCCTTGGACACTGGCTGAAACTTTTCTGTTTTTTCTGTCCTTTTGGATTGTTAGGATTGTTTTAAATATTTCTGTAGATGGGAGGCGGGACAGCCTGAGGAGTGAGGAGGAGACATTGTTTTTCTCTGAAGATGGGACACTGTTTATTCAAGAAGTTATCGCCTGGAAAGCAACTGCTTCTTAAACTGAGTTCCCCAAATGATAGCTGACTCCATGCCAGGTGGGTTGGGAGTCAAGGTGGAAAGTGAGGGCATTTCGGCTACTAGTCATCCTGCCAGCCCTGTGCCCGGCAGTACCGACAGACTTCTTAACATGGCGTCGCAGGACAGCTGGTGACGGCCACGCTGACTGTTTCAAAAGATGTGATCTTCATGTCCTTTGTTTCACCCCTCTTCACCAGTTTTCCAAGGCAGGTTTTTAGTGCTTTGTCTTACCTTCTAGATTCCAGCAACTGAGGACAGAGAACAGGTCTTTGCCACCACTTGCTTTTCATGTTTTCTCTGAAGTGCCCTGCTCAGTACTTTGAATTTAGTGAGTTCACAATAAACACTCAAAGGAATGCATTTTTATCCCCGTGGATTTTATATCCACTAAGATGCACCTATTTATCCACAAACAACCTCTTTAATTTTTAAAACTACTTTGTACTTTCATTCTTCCACAAATTGGCAAACAATTGCACGTTTATTCTAGCTCTCTCTCTCAAACTATTACAGATTTTAGATGTATAATAGTGTTGGCTTTATCTTTCCAGACTGAAATGCTCCGTATTTGTTTTTAATGTCTTGGATAATTTTTCTAAGCTGTTTGTATAGTGAAGTTAGGCTGTCACTAGGGAAATGGATGGGTTGGTTGCCAAGAGACTTGTAAGATGGCATGAGCCTTGGTAAAACTGGTTCCAAATCTGGCCCTCGTACTTGCAGGGCTAGACTCCAGAAATTCATTCTTTCCAGTGCTCCAGAGCTTATCGGATACAAGGAAACTGATTTCACCCTGATAAACGCACAAGTCTACTCACTAAAATACCAGTTGTTAATTTTTAGCAGATAGGATATTTGCATAGTCTGCTCCAGGCATGTTCTTATACTCAAACTGCATGGGGCAGATAATATGAGGGATTCAAAGATGGAGGTCTGATTCGTCTGCCTCCTAGTAGGACTCGACACTTTCATCAGCTCCTCCACTGGCAGTGCTCGCCTGGCATGCTAGCTCCGGACTGTGGGCACTGCCTTTTCCAGGCTTCCATGGCTCACCAGTGTCCACCCAAGACTAACAGATTGCCTCTCTAGATAGGTAATACCTTTATGTGGCTGTCAAGGAGTTTACTGTCCTGTGAGTCTTTCAGTCTCCTTAAGGTGACTTAGCAGACCTTTGGTTGAGACCAATCTCAATTGCTCCTTTAACTCTGAAGGCATTCTTATTTCAAATTCACTTACAGTGGCTGCTCCATATGTTCAGTCTATGGCTGTTATTCATTTTTTAAAAGTAACTCTATAGTGTTAGAGAGGTAGTATTGAACTCCACAAACAGAAACCATGGAGCCGGATGCCCATGTTTGAATCCTGGCACCAATACTTACTGTGCGACCTTAAGTAAATTATCTAATCCTCTATGCCTCTATTTTCTCATCTGTAAAATGGGTATTATAAATGGGTACTAGAGGCCCAGTGCACTAATTTGTGCATGGGTGGGGTCCGGCTGGCCCACCCTGATCAGGGGATGGGGGGGGCTGAATGGGAGTGGGGGCAGGGCCAGCCTAGGGGCAGGGCCGGAAGGCCCCTGGTCGAACTCCCAGTTGAACTACCAGTCGAGGGGACAATTTGCATATTAGCCTTTTATTATATAGGATGTCTCTTAAAGAGGTTGCCAGGAACAGTGCCTGCTATATACAGTAGGGGTTATATACAGTCATATGCCACATAATGACATTTTAGTATACCACATAGACAATGGTGATCCCGTAAGATTGTAATGGAGATGAAAAAGTCCTATTGCCTAGTGATATCATAGCCATTGTAACTTATAGTGCAATGCATCACGCAGATTATAATTGCCTACAGTATGCAGCACAGTAACATGCTGTACAGGTCTGTAGCCCAGGAGTTGTAGGGGCACAGAATTTGTCACCCCCAAACATGTCTATTCAGCATAGGATTATTTTAGGTTGGTTAATTTAAGAAACAGTAGACAGAGAACTCATGGACATGGACAACAGTGTGGTAAAGAAACAGTGGGGAGGGGTTGGGTGGAGGCAGAAGAGGGCATGGAGGGGATAAATGGTGATAGAAAAATAAATTAAAAAGACAAATATATATTTCAAAGCAAAAAAAGAAAGCTGGATGAAGAAAGAAAGAAAGAAAGAAAGAAAGAAAGAAAGAAAGAAAGAAAGAAAGAAAGAAAGAAAGAAAGAAGGAAGGAAGGAAAGAAGGAAGGAAGGAAGGAAAGAAGGAAGGAAGGAAGGAAGGAAGGAAGGAAGGAAGGAAGGAAGGAAGAAAGAAAGAAAGAAAGAAAGAAAGAAAGAAAGAAAGAAAGAAAGAGGAAGGAAGGAAGGAAGGAAGAAAATAGGAGAAGTCTGAAAAACAAATAAGTTACCCTTTCTAAAATCTCCTTTTGTAAAGGTGTCTCCCTCACTGGACCAGGAAGAGGGGGATGACCTTATCTCTAGAAATTCTCATCAGTGCATCAGGCAACAACTTAAATCTGCATAACAACCTTACCCTTGTTATACTGTGCTTTTCCTAGTAACTTCCCTTAATGAAATCCCCCACTCCAATATGATCTTTTGTCTTCCTCTGAAGATGATAGTTAAGGTTGTTGCTTTAGCCATTTTTGTGAATTACTCAGTTTTTCTGGGTCTCATATATCTAGGAGTTTTACATGTTATTAGATTTTTGTTTTTCTCTTTCTAATCTGGCATAAAGATTATTTCCTGAATGGCTCAGTCAAGAACCCAGAAGAGGGAAAATTATTTTTCTTCTCTACAGAGCCTCGGTGTGCAGTAAGGTCTCAGGGGAGATTCTCAATAGAATATTCATCAGCTTTCCAGGTGTGTCCTTTTAGGGTGGTGCTCTCTACTGATTGATAGGCACTAGGGTAGGGGGTCATTATTCATTGCATCTGGTCCTGATGTCAGCCAAGCCATGACTTTGTCTGGTTTTGCTGCTTTTCTGGGCCAGGAGCTGAAACACAGCTGAGGCCTAGATGTCACCTCTAGTTTGACAAAAACACTGTCTCTTTGGTCAACAGACCGGAGGCTTTGTTCCTAAGATTGTTTGATGCTGATCAGAACCTCATTGTTCTAAGGGCTAAGCTTAAAGGAGTGGTGGTACAGTGGAGTAGGAGGCCGGTGGGTCAAGGTGTGGGATGGGAATCAGCTATCTATCTCAGTTTCCCCATTCTACTGGCCAAGGAATTTTCCTACTTTTTACTATTCTGCCTTATTTGTACTACTGAAAAATAGAAATTTACTTAATGTGGTAAAAAAGTGAAACTAATAGAGGTAGTGAAATTATGTGGAAACTTTAGTCTAAACCTTGAAACTGTCAGAACAAACCACAGATATGTTATAAGCTTCCAATGGAAAATTGTGAATGTCTCTTGTTTGAAAGTCACAGCTTGCTCTGAAATTTGTCAGCATTGCAAGTGCAATTACAATACCAACGTAAGGAAGTATCAAGTTATGCAAATCAACATTTGCAAACCTAAGATACCAAAATTCTAATTCACAATTAGAAATCAAGAATTTGCCCTAGCTGGTTTGACTCAATGGATAGAGCTTCTGCCTATGGACTGAAGGGTCCTGGATTCCAATCTGGTCAAGGGCATGTGCCCAGGTTGCGGGCTCAGTTCCCAGGAGAGGGCGTGCAGGAAGCAGCCAATCAATGATTCTCTCTCATCATTGATGTTTCTATCTCTCTCTCCCTCTCCCTTCCTCTCTGAAATCAATAAAGATATATTTTTAATAATAAGAAGAAGCAAATAAATAACTATAATGGCTTAAACGTTATTAAAGGATTTAAGAAAATAAAAAAAAAATAGCATGGTACTCAAAAAACCAGAAAGAGATGTTACATGGAGAAAACATTGAGGAATGGAGGACACCAATTAGGAGTGAGTCAAGAAACTCAGATATTGGCTTAATTCTCAAAGCATCTGCTAAATTGCTTAGCTTGTTAGCAGTAAATTTTTATCGTTGAATTCTCATGAGGACTGGTAAGGGTTTTCTCATGCATGGGGACACACTAGTGTCAAAACAACAACAACAAAAAAAAAACAACAACACACAGAGATTTGCAGAAGTTTATTACTTGTGGTCAGGAAATAGGAAATTAGGAAGTACCAGTAACAATGAAACCATGGCCCTTGAGTGCTTAGATTGAGAGCAAGCCAAGTGTATAACAAAAGGAGCCGCTGGAATGGAAGGTGAAAGGAAAGGAAGGCCAGGATGCTGGATGAAAAATGCCAACATTTTGGGGAATGGAATAAAGCTAAAACCATGCTATGTGGGCAGAAATGAAAGAGAAGAAACTGACACATCTTACCTTCCTTTTTTTATAGTTCCTGTTTATGACCGCACCCCTGCTGCAGCGAATTGTGGCTGCTTTTTATTTAGTCAGCCATGCTTTCTCATTTCCCTACCAGACTCACTGGAGGTGAGGGTGCAAGAGAATGTGTGAGAAAGGCTGAGGAAGGGCTGAGGCTATGGCCTTTGTGGCCCAAAATCAATTTGGAAAGCATATTTATTTATTGTACTTGGGAGGAGAAAGGAAGTTTCTATGGATATTGCCCACAGTTGTCAAGTTGTGGCCAATTTATGGCTTTATTAACAACTAGAGGCCCAGTGCATGAAAATTCATGCACTGAAGGCGGGGTCCCTCAGCCTGACCTGCCCCCTCTTCACAGTCTGGGAGCCCTCAGGGGTGGGAGGTGACCTGGCAATCAGGGGAAGGCAGCGCCCCATCACACCTCTGCTGCTGCCACTGCCAGCAGCACAAGCCTCAGCTGGCCCTGGTTACCTGAGCCTCGGGTGGCCCTGGGTGGCTGGGCAGCTGCCATCCAAGGCTTGCCTGCACCTCAGGCCAGCCCTGGGCGGCTGGGCAGCCGCCATCTGAGGCTTGCCTACACCTTGGGCTGGCCCTGTGCAGCTGGACAGCTGCCATCTGAGGCTTGCCTGAGCCTCGGGCCAGCCCTGGGTGGCTGGGGGGCTGAGGGGACTGGGGGACTCCAGAGGCAGGCGCGCAGCAAGGCCGGGCCCCCTGGGCCCAGCCTTGCCGCGTGCCTGCTGCCCTGGCTGGGTTGAGGGGACTGGGTGTCGCCATCTTTGAGGGTGTGGCAGTCAGTTAGCATATTCCCTCCTTATTGGCTGTGGGTGCCGCCATCTTTGGGACAGTGTGAGGGTCAATTATCATATTCCCTCTTTATTAGATAGGATTAGACTATTTGTTTGGCACTGGGAGTCTGTTGACAAAGTAGTCTGCACCTACCTCTGATAGTCAATGTCATTACATCCCCTTAACCATTTTTAAAGAAAGTCCACCATTGTGGTCATGATGCTTTAGGATTAAGATTGTACTTTCAGTGCTTATTAGGCAGATAACGTTACATCAAAAAGCAAAATGTTGAGTCAGGTTTGAATGTTGACAACAGATAACATTACATATATATAAAATCTAAGCTAAACATTACATATATATAAAATCTGAGCTAGAATTTCAAGTATCTTAACCACTAAAAACTTAGTATGTCCAAAACTAAACCTGTATTTCTTCCTAGTCCTTTTGTCCATCTGCTCCCTTTCTCAGTGAATGATACAACATTCATCCACTGATTTTCAACCTACAACCTGAGTCATTCTGACCTCCTCCCATCTCTCTGATGGCCTGAATATAAAGTTTGTTTTAACCTGAGCAGCTATGCAATGGTTTCTTAGGCAGAGAAATGAATGCATTATATACCATTTCTTTTTTTCTGTGGGTTTTTTTCTCTCTCTACCTAAGTCTCTCTTCCTTTCACAAATATTTATTGAGTATCTGCTATGGGCCAGGCACTATTCCTAATGCTGAGGAAACAATTTTGGGCCACAGAGTTCATAGGCTGTGAACAGGGGCAGACATGTAAGCTACGGTACAAAGGGATAAGACCTAAACTGTATACACAGGTATATTGAGCTTGTAGAGCAAGTCAGCCCCTTCAGAGGGGGTGCTGTTTTCTGAGTCTTAAGTCGCAATTTTGAGATTGCTCGGTGGTTAACAAGACAGACACTCTCAGGCAAAGGAAACAGCATATGCAAAGTCACAGGTGTTGGAACAGCACCTGGCAGGTTGGAGCGTTGTATGTAATGGTTTCCAGATCACAAAATGCCTGGGGTGGTGGATGAAGCTGGATAGGTAGGCAGAATCCAGATCATGAAGGCAGATAGTATGAGCTGAAGAATTTTATTTCTAGGAAATAAAAGCCATTGAAGATTTTGGGTAGTCAGATAATCAAATCAGTCTTGTGTTTCAGAAAGGTCACTCTGGCAGAAGAGAAGTTAAGGCTAGTTGTGATATTAAAGTAGCAAAGAAATGTAGAGCTGAAGACTGGAGGGAGAGATCTTTAGGAGGTTTTACTTAAACATGAGTTATGTGTGAGAGAGAGCGGAGGCCTGCATGGACTGGGGTTTCAGGCTGAGAAATCACGGAAATAGCAGAAGATGGGTTGGGAGAAAATATGAGTTTCATTTTGAATAATATAAATTCCTAATGCATATAGAATCATCCAGACAGTGTTATCAAGTGTGCTGTTAGGTCTACAAGACAGTCAAAGGAGGAGGAGATTCAGAACAGAGTGTTGTCCCAGACACATGGGAGGAAAGAGTTTTAAAAATGAGTGGTCACCAGGGTCAAACACTTTCAGGCATTTGTGTGACGTTGGGAGTCAAGGATTTCATTTGTGACCCAGCCAGTGGCATGGTGGGGGTGGGTCCCAGCCTGCCACAGGCCTGAGTGAAGAAAATGAGGAAGTGAACTGGATGTGGCCTGGAAGTGAGCCGGTCATTGTCACAACTGTGTCACCAGCACCTAGCAGAGTCCCAGATACAGCATGCTCTATAAAATGTGTAATAATTTTATGAAGGGAGAGATTCTAGCAGTAGCCAAAGCTGCTCACAGGATCTCTACAGAGAGCTTCTGTGATTGGTTTGCTTTGATCTGAGACAGTGGAACACGTTAATTTACTGAACAGAGAGGAGCCACTGCAGAGAGAGAACTTCAGGGAACAGGAGCAAGAAGATTTAGGATGAAACAAAGTTCCTAAGTGAGAGGGGTGGAATCCAGAGCATGCCTGGGTAGAGGGATTGAAGTGAAGAAGAAGAGAGACATGAATACATGCTTTGTGAAGATGAATTCACAAAATTATCAAGAATTTGAGGGGGTCACAGGTGATAACTTTAATTTTTTCTGCAAAATAGGAATTTAATATCATGTGTAATAATTAAGCAGGAGAAATAGAATAAGGAGCCAGAGAATATGAATGCTTTGGCCCAACTGCAGAGGGGAATTGGAAGGCCTTGCTGAGCAGGGACATGAGCCCTATCTTTGGCTGAATGAAGAGGTGGGCAAGGGTTCCAGCTCTGGCATTGCCCAGAATCCTATCTCTAAGGATGGAGCTCTTAGACCCACCTCTATGATGTTCAAACCATGCCCCTACCTTTAACTTATACTTTCTGCTACGGGCTCTCCCCCCTTGATCAAGGCTCTGGTTTTTTCTCCCATTTGCAACAAAGTCAAGCTATAGTGGCAGATTTCCCAATTTTGATGGAATGGAATTCTTTAGAAAGCAAATGTGTTGGAATTACAGAAAAAATAATGCATCGGTAAATCAGTTGAATGGCATCCTATCATTATTCCCTTTTCTGTTTTTCAAGGAGTCAACTATGCAACTGCATACTGGATGCCTACTGAAAAGACAGTGGAGATCAGAGACATACTGGACAAGAACGGAGATGCCTATGGCTTTTATAATAATTCTGTGAATACCACAGGCTGGGGCATCCTAGAGATCAGAGCAGGGTATGGTTCGCAGTCCCTGAGCAACGAGGTCATCATGTTTGTGGCCGGCTTTTTGGAGGGCTACCTCACTGCCTCGTAAGTACCACAGTCCTGGTGGAGAACTATCAGGCCACCTCTGTCTCGGGCTTTGTCCAACAGTGTAGCCTTTGCTTCCAGGCATTTGTACATTAATAGCTGAGGTCCTTCTCATGTGACAGAGACGTTATCAGAATTACATTTGTACCTATAATCAGTACCTGCCGATAAGGATCAAAGCCCCCAATTATGGCACTAGTCAAACCTCATGGCTCTTACCTTTTTAAACCTTTCCTTCTCCTAAAACTATATTAAGAGACAGCTAAGCCATCTCATCTTACTAGTTATTTATTGTCCAGTAGAAAGCAAGTAAGAAGTGGAGAGAATCTTCGAGAATCACAAAACAGAGAAGATTAATTATAAATAAAATGTAACAGCATTTGCCCTGGCTAGGTAGCTCAGCTTGTCAGAGCATCATCCCGATACACCAAGGTTGTGGGTTCGATCCCCAGTCAGGGCACATACAAGAATCAACCAATGGCCTGGCTGGTGTGGCTCAGTGGTTGAGTGTCGACTTATGAACCAGAAAGTCATGGGTTCGATTCCCGGTTAGGGCACATGCCCAGGTTGCAGGCTCCATCCCCAATAGGGGACATGCAGGAGGCAGCCGATCAATGATTCTTCCTCATTATTGATGTTTCTATCTCTCTCTCCCTCTCCCTTCTTCTCTGAAATCAATAAAAATATATCTTTTTAAAAATCAACCAATGAATGCATAAAAAGTGAAACAACAAATCAATGTTTCTCTTTCGCGCTCCCTCTCTCTCTCCCTTCCTCTCTCTCTTAAATCAGTAAATAAAAATTTAAAAGTTATAATAGCATTTACTTTCAACAGTTTTAGAACAATACTTTTAAATACGTTGAGATTTTAAATTGAAATTTTAATGTCTAACATAAATGTTCCTTCCAGTTCTATTGTTACTTGATTCTTGTGTCCTTCCTTTGTCTTATAAAAACAACAAAAATGTAGTTAATGATAATGTAATTGGAACCCGTCCTTTTTAGAGAAAAGCTCTTTAAGGAAAAGAAAGTTGTAACCTATTTAATCAAGCTTTATTCTTTCTTTGATATAAAGAGTCTTGATGAGTTGGCTTTCTTTTTTTATTCTCTGTGACCTAGATTGTTGAGTGCAGCTTAACCAAACCTTATTTTGCACTGTTACCGCCTTAGTCATAGTAAGTGCAATGATGATCCTAATCTGTTTCTGCATTCTGGAGATTATATCAAATGTCAACTGACTAGTTATTGGGTTCTGGCTGCTCTTTTATAATTTAAAGTAGAAATTCCTGTTTTCATTTCTATACCAAATTTTTGTTACCCTGCCATTGGAGTCTCCTTCATATAGGATACTACTCAGAGATGTATAAAAATGTATAAACTGGGTAAGATTTTTAAAACATGTTTAAGACTGTGTTATACATGTATGAATCTGAACTTTTCACATTTCACTTCAAATCTTTACTCACGTGTATCCACTCGTTTGCTTGCATTGTTTAAATTGAGTTGCAATTTTGGAGAAATAATTTGGACTGAAGTTGTGTGAATATAAACATATTAGATGAACTCATGAGTGATAGACATAATGGGTTGGTAAGCGAAACAATTTTTAACTATTCAATTTGAAGGCAGCAGCTGTTCAAGGATGGGTTTCTCGTATGTACCAAGAGTCTGAGGGGTTACTGCTCTGTGAAGACTCTGAGGCTTGTGAGGATAAGCATGTCTGCCTTGGATGTTGGGGTCCCTACTAGAGAGCTCAGGAGTGTGACCAAAAAGGTTCTGACAAAGGTGGCACTTCTGATACTCTTACATTTCAGGGAAAACATGCTTTAACATTTCACTTTTGGGGGTGACCTTATGATTTCACCCTTATTCTTAATATAAAGTGTTGATTTATCCTTGATCACCTTTACCCATTTGCCAGGAACATCCATAGGAAAAGAAGCCATTTTATGAATAACTTTTTGAATACTTTTATTTTAGAGTAAAAGTTACTTAAATTTTATTTCTTAAAAAAACCACTTAGCTACTATTCAGTAACTGTTTTTAATGCTTGCTTTGCCTTTTGCCATGTCTTTTCCAAAACAATTCCATGTGTATAAGCCAGTCTTTTAAGATTAAAACAAATAAACAACTCCCTGCATGCTGTGGTCCATTTTGAGGATCTGACAAGAGTCAGCCTTCCCTTCCCACCAGTAGCAGCAGCCCGTGGGGGCGTGATCAGGAGTGAGGGAGAGACCAGCCTAGCAATCTCAGTCAATGCTGGTCCTTAAGGAAGAGTTGGGAAACTCTTGGCAGCATTTCTGCTGCACAGAACAACCTGAAAAGAGTGCTTTAATCCAAAACCATCGGAGTCCGAGAGGAAGGCACCCAGTGGGACAGAGCAGTCAAAGAAGGCTTTGTGGAAGGAGTGAGTTGTAGGTCTGGCGCTTGATAGATGAAAACCATTTGGCTTGGTTGAGAAGAAAGAAGAAATCATCTGGGCAGAAAGTAACAGAACAGAGTACTGAAAAAAGGCACTGAGTCTGAAATGCATACATTGCATTTACAATGGGTGAGAAGTAGAGGCTCCAATTGAGCCAGCAGAGGGCAACAGGGTTAAAAGGCAAATGGGGGCTGTACTGTGGAAGGCTTTGGATAGAAGCCCATTCGAAGGTCATTGACCACTATTTCAAGCTTAAGAGTGCTCAGCGGTTCCTTGAATATGAAAGACAACCTCTCTATTCATCTTTGTATTATATTTATGACTGGTAATTCTCCCTACCTGCTTAAGCACGGGTTTCTCATATGTGTGGTACCAAGAGTCTGAGGGGTTAATGCTCTGTAAAGATTCTGATGTATCTCATTGAACAAGAGATGCTGGTGAGCAGGAAGATGCATGATAAAGAACTGAAGGGGCTGGAAGGAAGAGAGAAGTCAGTATTTGCATATTTGAAGGAGGTAGAAAAAGAGAAAAAGAAAGTAGAGGAAGACAAAGGAAGGCAGGGAGGGAGGAAGGGAAGGAGGGAGGGAGGGAGGAAGGAAGGAAGGAAGGAAGGAAGGAAGGAAGGAAGGAAGGAAGGAAGGAAGGAAGGAAGGAAAAAGAGAAAGAAGCAGAGGAAGAATTACAATCAAAACTCTCTTTAGAAGGGCATTTACCATAAGCTACTTTTCAGAGGCTGTCATTCTAAGTGCTTTACTAAAAAGTCAAATAAGTAGGGGCATTTCCCATTCAGCTTGCATTTAAAGGACCTGCCTTGTGCCTAGCTTAAAGCTCAGACTAGTGGGGTATGACCTAGCATGCTTAAAACAGACCCTTGGCAATGGGTCGACCTGACAATGGGTTGGGAAAGAGGGGGGAGAGGGAGATTCCCTTCCTCTGCTGACATGGCCCAGGAGATGAAGGCTTATCATACATCCTGATGCCCAAGAGTTTATTTTGAAGGAAGAAGATATGCAAATGGAGTCAAGAAGCTGGGCTCACAGTGACAAGAGCTCCAGCAGGGAGACAGGACAGAGGGGATGCTGAAGGGTTCATGGGATTGTGACTCCAAGGCCCAAGGTACCAGCAAGGACTTCCTGCAGCCAGCACTCCAGCTGCACAGCCCATGGTGGGGACTGAGCAGGGAGAGGCACTGTGGCTTCCTCTGAGCAAAGGTTCTCAGCATTCTCTGAAGCAAAGCAAAAGAACTTCAATGTCAACCGTCTGGAAGCTGTGACTGTAGCCACAGAACCAATAGTAGAGACGGAATACAAGTCACAGGCTAGGCTTTCTGTTTGTTTGCTGGCCTGTTTGTCAGGGTGGCTTTCGTCTATTTTAGTAGTATTTCCAGTTTGGTCCTGGGAAAGTGTCGGTGTAGGTTCCACTTACTCCGCCGCCATCTTTAATCTCATCCAAATCCAGGACTTTTAACGTCTTTATATTAGTCGAAGTCTATGGAGCTGCATGACTGTAGCTTCCTGGTTGGTCTTGCTTTCCTCTCTGCTCCCACACTTCTCAGACTTTTTAACAATGCAGCTTCAAGGTGAGCAGAGACATTACCAAGCTGGACATGCCTGTTTGCTGGCTTGTTTTCAGCTACACATGGGCAGTTGTCTGCAAAGTAATAGCACCTTCATATACAAGTATCATTTTATCAACTTAAACCATATAATATACTGCTGGGGACTATTACTTGTGGTGCTTTGCCAAGCATGATGGACTCCATATACCAAGACACAGCCTTGGATCAAGGGCTTCTAAGCCTGAACTGGGGATGGGGTGGGAGGGGGGTTGTGCCAGAGGCCAAAAGGAAGAGCCATCTTTTCTCGTTTCCCTCTCAACTTGGAAAGCTGCTCAGGCAGCAGAGTGGGAGTGTAGGGCTGCCTCTTTTCCCCACCTGGCCACATTTAAGATGGGGTTCTGTTCCTTAGATTCTTCTGATTCTTGGCAGGAGGGAGTATATGAGAGGATGGATATTGTGGGGTGAACAGTTGAGAAATTCAGATAAAGAGAGTGGTCTACCCATCCCCAAATACATAATTTGCTCTTTTCAACCTATGACATACTTGCAAGACCAAATGAAAACACACAAAGAAATATTCTCACATCCTCCATCATTTCCTTTGAAGTGTTCAATAATTTGTTGTCTCCTTGAACTTTTACAACCCTTCCAGGTAGCAATTTGGTCCTGGGCCCAGCCCTCTGTATTTTTCGTGTAGCTCAAGGCCATATACCTGTGCTGCTCTTGTGACTTCTCCCATCCTACGCAGCAGCAGCAGCCGATTTGGCTGGACCACAGCTTGGAGTAGGCACTAGATATTTTTAGAGGCTTCTCTCACTGTCTTGCCCCTCATGCTCTCTTCTTCCATTGTCCCCACCCTGGCCCATCTCCTGAGGAGTCACACCCTGCAAGCTATTAACCTTACCATGCAAGCATTCATTCCAGATGGGCTCCTGGCTGTGCTGTGGAGCCCCTTCTGCCTCTCACACAACCCCTTCCTAGCAACTCTTCCAACCATGATTCCTGAGAGCCAGATGCTACCTCTCGCATCTCCACCAATTGAAACATTGCTCAAATCCATCTCAGATCCTATCTTCCTGACAAAGCTTCTTCTGATTCCATCCCCAATGAATCAGAGCTTCATCTCTCCCCGCACCACCTGTTAGTGCCTTGAGGGCATGGTCTCTATCTTTTTCCTCTTTGTATACCCCCAGACACCTGGCCAGTGCTTCTGCCCCAGCAGTTATTTAATTACACATTCATTAGGTTTAATTGAATCTTGTTGCTGTTCCAATTTTGTTGGAGATGGTTCAGAAGTGCGAGCTACATATTTCCATGCATTTCAGTGTCTAGCAACCTTGACCAGACAAACGGAGCTTCTTCCTTTGTTTTTAACTCTGTCAGCTGGTTCCCTAAGAGTTCCGAATTCAGAATCTCTGATGTTTCATTCATGGTGTAAAAGCCGCTAAATAGTCATAGATTGGTTTTTAATAAAATTTTTAATAAAATGAGTCATGAGGGGAGAAACCAAGATGGCGGCATAGGTAAACACCTAAACTGCTGCCTCGCACAACAATTTCAAAACTACAACTAAAAGACAAAACGGACACCATCCAGAACCACAGGAAAGCTGGCTGAGTGAAAATTCTACAACTAGAAGGAAAGAGAAAAGCTCACAGAATTGGAGGTATGGGAAAGGGTCTTTGTGCGCGCAGAGAGGAAGGGCGGCTGAGAGCCTGGCGGACTTTCTCTGGCGGAAGGGGGAAGGAAGCCCCCGACGGCACTGAACCCCAGTTCTGACTGCACTGAACCCCAGTTCCGGGCGAGCCCCTGGGGACCCATGCTCTTACGGGGGGAGACGGGACTCTCGGGCGGAGACTCGGGAGCCGGGGAAGGGGGAGGACTGAAAGGCTGCGCGCGCGCCAGTGCGCACAAAGGCTGCGGAGGTTGCCACAGGCTTTCCCTAGTGGAAGGGAGTCAGAGGCTCCTGAATGCACTGAGCCCCAGTTCTGACTGCAGTGAACCCCAGTTCCAGGCGAGCCCCTGGGGACCCACGCTCTTGTGGGGGGCGTCTGGACTCTCGGGCGGAGACTCGGGAGCCAAGAAGGCAGAGGTCTGAAGGCACGCACGTGCGCGCAAGGGCAAGGCTGACAGGAAGCCAAGACTGAGACTCCACCCCATCCAAGCTGAGCACAGAGGCTATTGCAGTTTGGCAAGTCTAATCCTATAAGGCTGTCTCCAGCACCAAACTTCTCCCAGCATAGACACAGCTGATCCCTACAGCCAACTGGCCTGGAGGTCAATTCTTCCCAGTGATACCAACAACAATAAAGACTTAATTACAACAAGGCTGTACACACAGTCCACAAAGGGGTGCACCAAGAGTGTCCACTTCAGGTTAACTGGGGAGGCAGACCCACTGGGCCATATTGAAAATCTAGCACACAAATCTACCTTACCAACTCAGGGAAGCAGTGAAAATGCGGCGTCAAAGAATCAGATCACAAACGAAAGAAATGGAGGAAAACAAATGACTGGATATAGAATTCAAAACCACGGTTATAAGGCTTTTTAAGAATATCCTAGAAAAGGCCGATAAATATAACGAGACCCTCGAAGATATGAAAAAGGACCAACTAGAAATTAAACATACACTGACTGAAATAAAAAATATTATACAGAGACCCAAAAACAGACAAGAGGAACACAAAAATCAAGTCAAAGAATTGAATTACAAAGAAGCAAAAAACACTCAACCGAAAAAGCAAAAAGCAAAAAAAAAATCCAAAAAGTTGAAGATAATGTAAGAAGACTCTGGGACAACTTCAAGCGTACCAACATCAGAATTATGGGGGTGCCAGAAGAAGAGAGAGAGCAAGATACTGAAAACCTATTTGAAGAAATAATGACCGAAAACTTCCCCCACCTGGTGAAAGAAATAGACTTACAAGTCCAGGAAGCGCACAGGACCCCAAACAAAAGGAATCCAAAGAGGACCACACCAAGACACATCATAATTAAAATGCCAAGAGCAAAAGACAAAGAGAGAATATTAAAAGCAGCAAGAGAAAAACAGTTAGTTACCTACAAGGGAGCACCCATACGACTGTCAGCTGACTTTTCAACAGAAACTATGCAGGCCAGACGGGAGTGGCAAGAAATTTTCAATGTGATGAATAGCAAGAACCTACAACCAAGATTACTCTACCCAGCAAAGCTATCATTCAGAATTGAAGGGCAGATAAAGAGTTTCACAGACAAGAAAAAGCTAAAGGAGTTCATCACCACCAAACCAGTATTATATGAAATGCTGAAAGGTATTCTTAAAGAAGAGGAAGAAGAAAAAAGTAAAGATAAAAATTATGAACAACAAATACATATCTATCAACAAGTGAACCTAAAAATCAAGTGAATTAAAAACCTGAGGGACAGAATAATCTGGTGAATATAATAGAATCAGGGGCATAGAAAGGGAGTGGACTGATAATTCTCAGGGGGAAAGGGGTATGGGGGGTTCATGAAGAGACTGGACAAAAATAATACACCTATGGATGAGGACAGTGGTGGGGAGGTAAGGGCAGAAGGTGGGGTGGGAACTGGGTGGAGGGGAGCTATGGGGGGAAAAAGTAGAAATAATTGTAATAATCTGAATAAAGATTTATTTAAAAAATAAATAAAATAAAATGAGTCATGAAACCTCTCTGGAATCATGGCTCATTTTATTAAAAATAAACTGGGTGTGGGGACCTGGCCTGCTGTGGTTTTGAATGAAGTGGCTGATTCTTGTGCTGCTGAAGTGGCTGCTGAAATGACCTTGGAATTGCCCAGTAAGCATGAGCCAATTCACTACAACCAATAGTTGTTACACTACCTGTACCAGGCTCTGGGGGTAGGGAGGAAGGTAGGGGAGAGTTAGTTCCTAAGTATATTCTTCAAAGATGACCCCTTTTAAGTTTATATGTTGGCACAACAGTTGCTAAAACTATGACTAAAAGAGGCTGTAAGCAAAATTATAGTACAAATAGAGAAAGTAGTCAATGTTGGTACCTTTTTTTGTGTTTGGCCTACCACCAAGAAATAGCTCAAGAATCTCTTCCAACTTGCCCCTTTCTATGTTAGAAACTGAATATGCTTCCAGGTCAAGGCTGCGGGCAAAGGAAAGGTAAGTAAGACACAGTCTCACCCTCAAAAATATCAATAGACCCATCAGTTAGTAATTATCTGGAACTTAACATGAACCACAAAATGATGATGATGATGATACCTAGCACTTATATAGCATTTAAAATATACCAGGCACTTTTCAAAGCATTTTACACATGTTAAATTATTTAATCCACAATAATGCTATGAAGTATTTATCATTATTATATCCATATTTTGATATGAAAGTCGCGGAGCTAGGGTTGGAAACTAGGGTATCTAGTTGCAGAATTTATGCATATGCATACACACACACATACACACACGCACACTCAAATGGATTAATCTCTATGGGAGAGACTAAAGAAGCACCATATAGTCTCTGACCCAAGAAGTCAGAACAATTAGAAAACAGGAGATAGCAGGTGACAAGTGAGTGCTAAATAATGTGGTATTAACATAATGCAAAAGTTTCAGGAAAAGGTGCGGGAACAGGTGTCTTCATGATTCTCACGTAAGAATTTGTGTGAGAAATGTAAAGGTTACCAAAGTTTCATCCAACTTAGGAGGAAATTTACTGATTTTACACACCACAGGAGCCGAAACTAAATCTAACACCTCTATGACATAGATATTAGCGTTAGCTCTGATTGATGAGAATTCATAATGTGGAGAAATTAGCAATCTTGCTGTGGTCACAGAGCCTAGATGTAGTGGAGTCAAGCTTTAGTCAGAATTTAAAGCCTGTGTTTTCAGCCCAGCCAGTGTTGCTCAGTGGTTAAGCATCAACCTATGAACCAGGAGGTCACGGTTCATTCGTGATTTCTGGTCAGGGCATATACCGGGTTGTGGCTCAAGCCCCTGTGTGGGGCATGCAGGAGGCAGCCAATCAATGCTTCTCTCTCATCATTGATGTTTCTATTTTTCTCTCCCTCTCCCTCCCTCTCTGAAATCAATAACAACATATTTTAAAAAAAAGTGTAGGATCCCAGGCCCAGGGATCAGAGAAGGGCCCCACCCCAAGGTGCCTGCAAGTGGATCATATTCCTCGGAGCCCTGAATGGAGCAGCATCATTTGAGGCCTCCACTTCTGATCTCAGGGTAGAAGTTTCACTTCCCCTGCTCTGAATGTCAGAATTGGAAAATCTAGTCTCCGCTAAAAAAAGGGAAAAGGAAAATTGTCAGTAGTTCTAGTCCAGTTACCCTCCCATATCTCCATCTGTCTTGTCTACTGTTATCTGTTGACATGTTGGGTTGAATTCTTCTTTATTGTGGGAGCTGTCCTGTGCATTGTAGGATGTTTACCCACTAGATGCTAGTTGCACCTTATCCCCTAGTGTGACAACCAAAAATGTCTCCAGACATTGCCAAATGCCCCCTGGAGGGAAAAATTACTCCAGTTGAGAAACACTGCCCTATTGTTTGAAAAAATTGAGGGGATGGGAACTCTGGATGGAGCTAGGCAGGGAGACTCTGAGTAAAAAGTATGAATTTTTTGTTTCCTTACCTGAGAGAGCATGGTAAGTCAATAGCCTACAAATTATTTTTTTTCTAAGAAATATAATTTGATTTTCACGTAAATCATTTTAAAAGAGCCCATTCCTGCTGATAGCTAGAAAAATGTTACCATAGTAATTCCATATAAACAAAATAATTTATCATTTCAGCTGAGTCAATTCAGAATTTTCTACTTTTTCCCAGAATGGATTGGTCTTACTGACGCTTCTTAGAGGGAGAGGGAGATGTTTAATCAGTGGGTGTCCTGTGTCTTTCTCTGGCATCCACCCAAGTAAAACAATCTCACTTAGTCTTTGGCTTAGATGTTTCCCTATCTGACATTTGATGAAGATTTCATGGTCTCCAGCTGCATAATCAGTGCCATTTTGGGTTGCAATATTAACCACAAGTAGAAGTCCTCTGCCCAACCAGGTCCATTAGCTCCAGTGTCCACTTATTTCACCCTAGGCCATATAAACACACACACACACACACACACACACACACACACTTGGCTATGCTCCAAAACTCATTGAGGTGTTTAAGGGTGCTATGTTTGGCTCATGAGCCCAGACAGCCATCTCTACTTCCCCATGCAATCTTGGAGTGGGATACTGTAGGTTTGTAGCCTCCCTAAGCAGCTACATCAAGTCATCAAATTCATTTGGAATTTCTGCATTTCATTCACCTGAAGTGTGAGACCAGAGCAGAGGGGCCTTCCTTGTCACCCACACACCTGTCTAGCTTTTTTGACATTCTCTCCTCCAGTTGTAGAGGTGGTAGACAGGGAAAAGGGACCAAGTTGATCATAGACTAGACGTGGCAGCATAAAAGATGCATAAACCAAAGTTCAATGCAATCATTCAATTTAAAAAAATATATTTACAAATAATTTGAAGGGAAAGCTCTCGTGAAGTAAAGTTTACTGAATTCAAGGACCATAAAATAAAAGGTTCGAAAGATTTTAATGTTGTTTACCTAACTGGCAATAAAACTATATTCTCACTCTATCAGTTTCATTTCTGGAAACTATAATAAATACTTAAGGTCATCAGTAGGTTCTTGGAACTGCAATGAAATGGATTATGAGGAAACCAATTTTACCATAGGCTAATGGACATAAACAAGAGTTAAGTTCCTTATACTCTAGCAGGGGTCCTCAAACTTTTTAAACAGGGGGCCAGTTCACTGTCCCTCAGACCGTTGGAGGGCCGGACTATAGTTTAAAAAAAAACTATGAACAAATTCCTATGCGCACTGCGGGCCCGGGACGAGTCAGCTGCTAAGCAGGACAGGCAGCGGCACCCAGCGGGCTGGATAAATGTCCTCGGTGGGCCGCATGTGGCCCGCGGGCCGTAGTTTGAGGGCCCCTGCATCTAGAGCATATAAGGGGTTCACAGTTTGACTGATTTTGCTCCAAACTTACAGTAAATAAGAGATAAAATATATAGAAAGAGAAATACAGATAGATTAAGCATCTCTTGACCAAGAAGTGGGACAGAAAACAAAGTGATGAGGTATGGATCTGCTGGGCCTTGTTCTGAAGAAGGCAGAGGCAGCCACCCCTGCTGATGGGGGAAGGCCTCAGTGCTCTGAGTGAGCTGAGTCACGGCTGGGAAGCAGACATTTCCTTGCTACTTTTGACTGTTTATAAACTAGGCAACCACAGAATAACCTCTGTTGATGTGCATCCTAACCTACAGATTTATAAGAAACCATGAGCTTGGAGAAGGGGGTGGGGAAACCTAGAACCAAATCATCCATGTGCTGGTTCAATTACAGATACAGCTGCAGTGTTCCATAGGAAAGAAGTCCCCAAAAGTCACTCTAAGATCTAGTTCTCAGGGAGTCAGAGAGAGGCACTAAGGGAAAGGGGGAGAGGAGGGCTCAAACAAATAAAAATGCCTGCACACCAAAGTTCCAAAGTATAAAAATTGAATACTAAGAAAAAGTCAACAATAATATCACGAATACACTCCAGTTTAATTTCATAGAACCTTTTAACTAAGACTTTAGGTCCCAAAGGATATTTTCAAACATATAAAGGAAAATGTTTGACCACCCACAGACTTCCACTAAACAAATAATAAAATTTTTACTCTAAAAGTTAAAAATTAGAGCCCCAACTGGGTGGCTCAGTTGGTTGGAGCATCCTTCAGTACACCAGAAAGATTGCGGGTTCGATTCCTGGCCAGGACGCATAGATTGTAGGTTCAATCCCTGGTTGGGGCGTGTATGGGAGGCAACCATGTTTCTCTCTCTCTCTTCCTCTCTCCTTCCTCCCTTCCTCTCACTCTAAAATCAATAAAAACATATCCTTGGGTGAGAATTTTTAAAAAGTTAAAAATTGGAAAACAATTTAAATAGAAATATATTTGTTAACTAAAAGAAGCAAACCTAAATCTTTGAACAATAATATGATGGGGGATGTCAATAGGCAGTTAAAGCTTGCTAAAATATGCATTATGTTTGGAGGAGGAGAGAAATATGAAATTCACTTAGATTTTATAAGGAGATGAATAGTTATAAATGGTTTTTAAAATTTCAATGACTACTGAAAGAATAGAAATACATTTTACAGCTTCTAAATCAATAGAAGTAAAAAGAAAGATAATGAAAATATTATCTAAGCAAAGAAAATAAAAGGTGGGGGGTAAACAAAAGGATGGTAAATGGAAAACAGACAAGATTGTCGAAATAAATTCAAATATACAAAAATTACAATAAATGTTAATGGATTATTTTCATCAATTAAAAAGTGTCTAATTGTAAGATGTTGTTAGGGGGACCAGCTTGCAACTAGCAGATAAATACTAGTAACTTTTGGAGATCAAATGCACAGCATAGTGATTATAGTCAACAACACTGTATTATACACATCAAAGTTGCTAAAAGTCTATATTTTAATTATTCTTACTACAAAAAAGAAGTGATAATTATGTGACCTGATAGAAGTGTTAGCTAAAATCACAGTGGTAATCATATTATCTATACTAATAAAAGGGTAATATGCTAATTAGACCAGACGTCTTCTGGACATCCTTCCAGACAAAGCCACGGTGGCGGGGCCAAGGCAGAGGTAGTTAGGGGCAATCAGGCCAGCAGAGGAGAGCAGTTAGGTGGATCTGGCTGGCAGAGGAGAGCAGTTAGGGGGATCAGGCCAGCAGGGGAGAGCAATTAGGGGAATCAGGACAGCAGGCAGAGGCAGTCAGGGAGGATCAGGCAGGCAGGCAGAGGCAGTTAGGGGCAATCAGGCAGGCAGGGGAGCAGTTAGGGGCATCAGGCAAGCAGGCAGAGTGGTTATGGGCAATCAGGCAAGCAGGCAGAGTGGTTAGGGGCGATCAGGCAGGTGAGTGGTTAGGAGCCAGCAGTCCCGAATTATGAGAGGGATGTCCGACAACTGGCAGTCAGACATCCCCCGAGGGGTCTTGGATTGGAGAGGGTGCACCAGACCTCTAGTAATATATAAGTGGAACAAATCAATATGTTATATACCTTAAACTTACACAATGTTACATGTTGTTGTTTTTTTTGTTGTTTTTTAGTATACAAAGCACTTTTTTTTTTACTTTTTTTTTAAGGTCTTTATTGAGTAAGGTATTACATATGTGTCCTCATCCTCCATTAACACCCCCCTCCACTCATGCCCTCACCCCCGTGGTGTTCATGTCCATTGGTTAGGCTTATATTCATGCATACAAGTCTTTTGGTTGATCTCTCCTCCTTTCCCTCACCCTCCCCTACCTTCCCTCTGAGGTCTGGCAGTCTGATCGATGCTTCTCTGCCTCTGGATCTGTCCCTGTTCATCAGTTTATGTTGTTCATTATATTCCACAAATGAGTGAGATCATGTGGTATTTGTCTTTCTCTGATTGGCTTATTTCACTTAACATAATGCTCTCCAGGTCCATCCATGCTGTTGCAAATGGTAGGAACTCCTTTTTTACTGCAGCATAGTATTCCATTGTGTAGATGTACCACAGTTTTTTAATCCACTCATCTGCTGATGGGCACCTAGGCTGTTTCCAAATCTTAGCTATGGTGAATTGTGCTGTTATGAACATAAGGGTGCATATATCCTTTCTGATTCGTGTTTCTAGTTTCTTGGGATATATTCCTAGAAGTGGGATCACTGGGTCAAATGGGAGTTCCATTTTCAGTTTTTTGAGGAAACTCCATATTGTTCTCCACAGTGGCTGCACCAGTCTGCATTCCCACCAGCAGTGCAAAAGAGTTCCTTTTTCTCCACATCCTCGCCAGCACTTGTCGTTTGTTGATTTGTTGATGAGAGCCATTCTGACGGGTGTGAGATGATACTGCATTGTTGTTTTGATTTGCATCTCTCGGATAATTAGTGACTTTGAGCATGTTTTCATATGTCTCTTAGCCTTCCTTCTGTCCTCCCCAAAGTGTCTATTTAGGTCTGTTGCCCATTTTTTGCTTGGATTGTTTATCTTCCTTTTGTTAAGTTGTATGAGTGCCCTGTAAATGTTGGAGATTAAATCCTTATCAGTGATGACACTGGCAAATATTTTTTAACAATCCTTTGTATTTCTGTGGGGTCTGTTGTTATTTTGCCTCTCTCATTTCTGATTTTGTTTATTTGAGTCCTCTCTCTTTGCTTCTTGGTGAACCTGGCTAGAGGTCTATCAAT
This sequence comes from Plecotus auritus, assembly GCF_963455305.1. NCBI lineage: Eukaryota > Metazoa > Chordata > Mammalia > Chiroptera > Vespertilionidae > Plecotus > Plecotus auritus. The sequence goes on from NC_137772.1 coordinate 200,704,932, forward strand.
CTTGTTTATCCTTTCAAAGAACCAGCTCTTGGTTTCATTGATCTTTTGTATTGTTTTTTTGGTCTCTATGTCATTTATTTCTGCTCTGATCTTTATTATCTCCTTCCTTCTGCTCACTCTGGGCTTTTCTTGTTGCTCTCTTTCTAATTCTTTGAGTTGTAGAGTTAGATGATTTACTACCATTTTTTCTTGGGTTTTTTTTTTTTTTTTTTTTTTTTTGTGGTAGGCTTGTTGAGCTATAAACTTCCCTCTCAGGACTGCTTTCATTGTGTCCCATAGATTTTGGATTGTTGTGTTTTTGTTGTCATTAGTTTCCAGGATGCTTTTAATTTCTTCTTTGATCTCTTTGGTAACCCAGTCATTATTCAATAGCATGCTATTCAGCTTCCAAGTGTTTGAAATTTTTGGATTGTTTTTATTGTAGTTTATTTCTAATGTTATGGCATTGTGGTCTGAGAAGATGCTTGGTAATGATTTCAATCTTCTTGAATTTGGGGATACTTTGCTTGTGACCCAATATGTGGTCTATTTTTGAAAATGTCCCATGTGCACTTGAGAAGAACATATATTCCATGGCTTTGGGGTGAAATATTCTGAAGATGTCAGTTAAGTCCATCTGATCTAGTGAGTCATTTAGGATTGCTGTGTCTTTGCCAATTTTTTGTCTAGGGGATTTATCCAGTGATGTCAGTGGTGTATTAAAGTCCCCTACTATGATTGTATTATTGTCAATATCTTCCAGGAGTTTTGTTATGTATTTGGGTGCTCCTGTGTTGGATGCATATATGTTTATCAGGGTTATATCCTCTTGTTGTATCGATCCAATTAGTATTATGAAGTGGCCTTCCTTATCTCCTGTTATGGACTTCACTTTGAGGTCTATTTTGTCAGATATAAGTATTGCTACCCCAGCGTTTTTTTCATTTCCATTTGCCTGAAAGGTATTTTTCCATCCCTTCACTTTTAATCTGTGTGAGTCTCTTGTTCTGAGGTGGGTCTCTTGTAGACAGCATATATATGGGTTGTGTTTTTTTATCCATTCAGCCACTCGATGTCTTTTGATTGGAGCATTTAGACCATTTACATTTAAAGTTATTACCGAAAGGTATTTGTTTGTAGTCATATCTATTTTTGTGTCTGTGTTCCTTCTTACCTGTTTATTTCTTCTTTTTACAGTATTCCCTTTAGCATTTCTTGCATTGCTGGTTTGGTGGTGATAAAGTCCCTTAGCCTTTTTTTGTCTGCGAAGCTCCTGATTTCCCCTTCAATTTTGATTGATAGTCTTGCTGGATAGAGTATTCTTGGATTCAGTCCTTTGCTTTGCAACACTTTGTATACCTCCTTCCATTCCCTTCTAGCTTGATGTGTTTCTGTTGAGAAATCATTTGATAATCTGATGGGGGTTCCTTTGTAGGTAACTCTCTGTCTCTCTCTTGCCGTCTTTAAGATTCTCTCTTTGTTGTTGATATTTGCCACTGAAATTATGACGTGTCTTGGTGTGGGTCTTTTGGGGTTGATCCTGCTTGGGACTCTCTGTATTTGTGTAACTTTTTTCTTCCCCATATCCGGGAAGTTTTCTGTCATTATTTCTTCAAATAGATTTTCTAATCCTTGCTGCTCTTCTTGTCCTTCTGGCAGCCCTATTATACGTATGTTACTTTGTTGCATGTTGTCCCAAAGCTCCCTTAGGCTTTCCTCCTGCTTTTTAATTTTTTTCTCCAATTGCTCTTCAGATTGAGCTTGTTTCTGTACCTGATCTTCTAACTCACTAATTCGGTCCTCTGCTTCTTCTAGTCTACTGCTGAAACTTTCCATAGTGTTTTTGATTGTAGCTATATCAATTTTCATTTCTTCCTGATTCTTGCATAGGTTGTTGATTTTCTCATCCATCCGATGTATAAATTCCACGACCATTACTCTGAACTCTTTTTCAGTCATGTTGCATGCTTCAATTTCACTAATTTCCTTTCTTGGCGACTCCTCATTTTCTTTTCTCTGAGGATTGTGTCGTCTCCCCATTCTGACTATCACCAGAAGGTTCAAACTTCAAGTTGCGTGGACCTGGGCCGTGTGCCGTGGGTACTTCGCACCACCCAAGTGTCACTGAAGTGCTCCGACACTAGGACGTGTGGCTGCCATGGGTTGGTGGGAACCAGGCTTGCCCAGGGTCAGTGTTCCCAGCATTCATTGTGGTCTCGTGTGCACATCTAGAATCAGGGACCCTGCCTGCACTGCACTGTTGGCGTGTGCCGAAAATGAGTCCCCTAGCACGTGCCAGGAGTCAGAGTTTCCCTGTGTCTGCACCAAGAATCAAGTATCAGAGTCTCTGTTGCCTCATGCAACGTCTCGCTGAGAATCAGGGTCCCCGTGTGCACATGCACCAAGAATTGGAGTCACTGGCTCTTAGTGTGAATGCGCTGTGAGTCAGGGATCCCAGGTGCACACGGTAAGAAACATAGTCAAGTCGGTGGTGCTCAGTGCCGCCTCTTGCTGGGAGAATCTGGGTCCAGGTCACCATGGGAGACTGGGTTGCACAATAGCTCTGTGGCATGCCTGCGCTGCGGAAAACTGACTTCCGTGTGCGCTTGCCGAGAATCAAAGTCAGGTGGCACTGCCACCCTGCGTGGGCTTTGGGTTTGTTTGCCCGATTGCGTTGCGGGGAGAAGATTCCAGTCTCTCAAATTCCAGTAGCAGAGCTGCGGTCCGTGCACGCTCTCAAGCTCAATTCCCCATAGGGGTGCTGTGGCTGGAGCGAGGGGCCGTTCTATCAGTTACTATGGCGCTATCCGCAAGCCTGCGGGGAGGGGGTTAGGCTCTTTGACTCACAGAAATCTGCTGCCAGGAAGTCTGGATTCTTGTTGTCTGTTGGTCTGAAGCTGAGGTCGCAGTTCTCTGTCCTCAGTGGCTGCAGGGTCCTGGTTTGTGTCTGAGACCAGGATCCTAGTCTCAAGCAGCTCTTTCTCAAGATGGCGTGGTCTCTGTGCCCGCACCGGCCGCCCAGAAGTGTCCGCTTTGTGCGCAGGGCTCCGCTGTCTAAGACTGCCCGGTTTGGCAGCCCCTTGGAGGACCTGTAGAATCTAACTGTCCCTAGCTCATACACACACACACCACACACATCTACACTCTCCTCTATGGGTTCCTCACTCTCTCACACTCTCTCCCTCCCTACCTTCCTGCCGGATGCCATCTTTCCACAATGTTACATGTCAATTGTATCTCAATAAAAATGTTTACTCTACAGCATATGAGACATTTAACTTTTTTTAAGTAGTTTTTAAAGTAAGGAATACTAAATATCCAATAGTCCTGTGGTGAATGGAAATTAAAACAACAAGAAACCATTTAAAACCCACTAAATTATTGAAAATGAGATCTGACAATATCAAATGTTGGTGAGTCTGTGGAGCAAGAAGTCTAACATGTAGCTTGTGGGAATGTCAATTGGTACAGTCACTGTGGGGAACAACTTGGCAATATCTAGTCACTATAGATACCTAGAATATTTGCCCCAGCAATTCTACTTTTATGTATTATATATAGCCTAGAACAGTGGTCGGCAAACTCATTAGTCAACAGAGCCAAATATCAACAGTACAACGATTGAAATTTCTTTTGAGAGCCAAATTTTTTAAACTTAAACTTCTTCTAACACCACTTCTTCAAAATAGACTCGTCCAGGCCGTGGTATTTTGTGGAAGAGCCACATTCAAGGGGCCAAAGAGCCGCATGTGGCTCGCGAGCCGCAGTTTGCCAACTACGGCCTAGAAGAATATCCAAGTGTGTAAAAAGAGACATTTTACAGCAATATTTGATGATACATTATGATAGTGAAAAATTAAAAACCAGTTAAATGTCCATCATGGGTATGTATACATGAATTGTTATAGTAGTCATACCACGGAATACTACCAGCAGATGAAAAGAATAAATTTAAGCTACAAATGACAACATAGATATTTCTTTAAAAATGTAATATTGAGAGAAATAAACAAGTTAACATGATAGATAATATGGTCTTATTTATGCTTTGTTCTGAACCATGATAAATAATACTATACATTATTTATGGGTACATATATATGTAGTGAAAACATATAAAAACATGAGAGTATAATAAATCACTGATTCAGGATTGTAGTCACCTCTAGGGAGAAGGGAGAGTAATTAGTGTCAGAAAGGTGCACAGTGACTTCAAGTCTATCTAATGTTTATTTTTTTTAATATATGCAGCAATAAATTTAATAAAAAATAAATGCAAATAAAAAGTAAATTATATAATGAAAAATATAGATACAGTAAATATGGCAAAATAGAGTGATTTAATAAAGTTATATAATGGATATTTGAGTGTTTGTTGTATTCTATGTTTTTCTATACATTGGCAATATTTCCCAATTTTAAACTGTGTGTTTGATTTATTAAAAGAAAATATTAGAGGTTTGCAATAAGGGACATCCTAGTTAGCTAAAAGGTTGGGTCATTGATTATGATGGAGAAATCCAAGAAGAAAAATAGAAATGTAGCCATTTTGATCTTTCGTTTCAGGCACATATATGACCACTTCATAAACCTCTACCCACAGCTGATTAAGAAACCTTCCATCGTGGACAAAGTGCAGGAGTTCATGAAGTATGTATAATAGCTTTTCTCTTCTCATTGTTATGAGGCTGCAGGATGTGGATGTGTCATTTCAAACAGCGATTTTTCCTTCGCCAATTTCTTTTTCTGTCTCTCAGGCAGGACTCTGGAGTTGTTCTTGTAGTGAGGTAATTATCTTTTGGTAATAGCATGAAAACTGGTTGCAGACAACATGCCCTGTAATTTGGGCCCTTTTGGAGGTCAGGTTGAATATCACATTGTCGATTGCTGGCACAGCTCCGGGAGGACACCATCAGTGAAAGGAGGCAAAATCAAATCCCTGGATCGTTTCCCTCCCTGGGAGGCCCCTCTCTTTCCTGCAGGGTTTCCTCCTCCTCCCTCTGTAAGGTGCTTCCTTTTCACCAGCCAGGTGACTAATCTGAGCTGGAGTGTTAGCTCACATCTAAAGTCTTAATTCTTAACATTCTCTGATAATATTTCCACTTTAATAAAATTTTCTGAAGGCTAATAATTATCAATATTCAGAAAATGTATATGTTTGTGGGATGACAGGCTATGAAATTAATTTGGGGATAGAAGAGCTCTAATTTTGGGCCTCCAAATTATTCACTAAGGAACCTCTTCATCACCTGCTAAAGTCCTACAGAGCATCAGTTAAAAAGCACTGGGCTGGATCCCATGAAGTAATAACATTGTATTCTAAAAAATTGATCTAGAGGCAACTTAAACAAATCAGAAATTACTTCCAGTATACAGTTATGTTAAGTCATCCCCTATGAAGTGCAGAGAACTAAAAGAGGAGAGATACAATGAAAAACAAAGCTTTTTTTTTTTTTCTAAGCATGCATTAGGAAAGAGGCATTGAGGCAGTTACTGGCAACAATTGAAACAGAATGAAGCAGAAACTATGAAAATGATCTAAATGAAAAATAAACATATGCAAATGATCCAGCCCTTAGGAGTTTTTATTTTTTCCTGTGTTTAACTTTATTTCTTGTATATACCAAAGTAAAGTTAACTTATCCTTACTGATTTAATGAGATGTTATGATTTTATATGAATGAGTTTGGACTGTCTATCCTTGACTTTCTTAGGTCTCAGTATCACAGATAGATAAACATTACACCTGTGTTTCGGTTCCAGGTAGAGCTTTGAGGAAACTCTAAAGAAAGAGTCATAGTTCTAGGGGGAATTAAAAATCATTTCAGATTTTTCCTGATAGTCTTTCAAAGACTATCAGGAATGTTACAAGATCCAGGGTTTAAATTATATTACCATAATTATCTGAATATATTATCTCTAAATGCCTGGATTTAACTTAGCTTTTGATGAGCAACCATAGAGACCTAAAGTACAAATCTGTCTTTCAGGAAGCAAGAACAGTGGACACGGAATAACATCAAATCATATCAGGATGATCCATTTTGGAGACATACAGGCTATGTAATGGCACAAATGGATGGGCTATATCTAGGAGCAATGAAGAAGGCTATATTAAAAGGGGAAAAGGTAAGATTTTTAAGAAACTAGTTTATTAACGATTTATGAAAAATATGAGGAAACAAAAAACACCCAATCAGAAGAGCAAAAAAGAAAAAATAATCCAAAAATATGAAGATAGCGTAAGGAGCCTCTGGGACAATTTTAAGCATACCAACATTCGCATTATGGGGATGTCAGAAGGAGAAGAGAGAAAACAAGATATTGAAAACCTATTTGAAGAAATTATGACAGAAAACTTCCCCTTCCTGGTGAAAGAAATAGACTTACAAGTCCAGGAAGCCCAGAGAGTCCCAAACAAGAGGAAACCAAAGAGGCCCACACCAAGACACATCATAATTAAAATTCCAAAGGTTAAAGACAAAGAGAGAATCTTAAAAGCAGCAAGAGAAAAGCAGTTACCTACAAGGGAGTTCCCATAAGACTGTCAGCTGATTTCTCAACAGAAACTTTGCAGGCCAGAAGGGATTGGCAAGAAATATTCAAAGTGATGAAAAGCAAGGACCTACAACCAAAATTACTCTACCCAGCAAAGCTCTCATTTAGAATTGAGGGTCAGATAAAGTGCTTCCCACATAAGGAAAAGTTAAAGGAGTTCATAACCATCAAATCAGTATTACATGAAATGTTGAAGGGTATTCTTGAAGAAGAGGAAGAAGAAGAAGTGGAAGTGGAAGAAGAAGAGGAGGAGGAGGAGGAGGGGGAAGAAGAAGGAGAAGAAGAAGAAGAAGAAGAAGAAGAAGAAGAAGAAGAAGAAGAAGAAGAAGAAGGAGGAGGAGGAGGAGGAGGAGGAGGAGGAGGAGGAGGAGGAGGAGGAGGAGGAGGAGAAGGAGAAGGAGGAGAAGGAGAAGAAGAAGGAGAAAAAGAAATATGAACAATAAAATGACAACAAATACATACCTAACAATTGAATCTAAAAATCAAAATAAACAAGGAATCTAATGAACAAAATGAACTAATGAATAAAATAGAACCGGAGGCATGGGAACATGGAACAGACGAATGAATCTCAGAGGGAAAGGGGGCAGGGGGAGAGATTAACCAAAGATCTTATATGCATATATGTATTTCCTATGGACACAGACAATAGGGTGTTGAAGACCTGGGGCAGGGTAGGAACTGGGTGGAGGGAGGCAATGAGGGGGGGGTGGGGAAGGAGCGGGATATCTGTAATACTCTCAACAATATTCTTTTTAATTTAAATTCTTTATTGTTTAAAAGTATTACATAAGTCGCCCTAGCTGGTTTGGCTCAGTGGATAGAGCGTTGGCCTGTGGACTGAAGGGTCCCAGGTTCGATTCCGGTCAAGGGCATGTACCTTGGTTGCAGGCACATTCCCAGCAGGGAGTGTGCAGGAGGCAGCTGAATCGATGTTTCTCTCTCATCAATGTTTCTAACTCTCTATCCTCCTCCCTTCCTCTCTGTAAAAAATCAATAAAATATATATTTTTTAAAAAAGTATTACATAAGTCTCCTTTTCCCTCCCCCACTGACCTCTCCCCGGCTGCCCCACCCCCCAAACAATAAAGATTTTTTTAAAAATCAGTGAAGACCCTGTAATTTTTAAAGTTAAATAATTAGATTGGGGTTTTTGTTTTTGTTTTTTGGTTAAAATGTCTTTTATGTTTGTCCTCCCACCACCTGTTCCTGAAAACCAGTTTGTATGTAGATGCCCAGCCCTGGGCTACTCTGGTGGATTGAATCTTGCTGGAGCAATGCTGTCTAGTTAGCACAAAGTTCATGTTCAAGTCTGATCATTGCTTGAGGGTCAATGCTGTCAAGTCTGTTCTATGTTAAACACAGGATCAGAATCAAAAGCATCTTAGTTGAATGTTTTTACTGTAAAGAGGTGATTCTCAGCTAGGGGCGATTTCCCTCCAGAGGGTATTGGGCAATGCCTGGAGACAGTTTTGGTTGTCAAAACTGGGAGGTGCTATTGATGTGTAGTGGCTAGAGGCCAGGAATGCTGTTAAACATCCTACAATGCACGGTGCCTCCCCAACCCCAGCCCAAAAAAGAATTATTATCACTAGTGCCAAGACTGAAAAAAACTGGAGAGGCATGCTGTGTTGGGAGAATCTCCCCAGACTGTGGATATTAAAACATGCAAAAATACCTCATAAGCTATAACGTTAAAAAAAACGTAAGTTATAATAAATCTACTGCACCTGTTATATTAGAGACCCTTCACAAGGAAATGATTTAATGGATCCCTGATGAGAGAAACAATAGAAATGACACCTGTTACAAATCATGTTAAGCGCGCACTCTGTCTTTTCCCAGCCCATGACCCTGTTCCAGATTCAGTTCCTGAATGCTGTTGGAGATCTGTTGGATCTGATTCCTTCATTCTCTCACACAAAAAACTCCAGCCTGGATGTTTTTAAGAGATGGGACCAGGGACACTGCTCTGCTCTTATCAAGGTGAGACACATAGCCTTTCTCTTTTTCCTGGTTCTGGTCCACACAGACTTTTTCCGTATGACACCCAAGTATGTCAACATCTCATCACTGCTATGGCTGTAGTTATAGATCAGCTCATGGGTTCCTCTATTGTGGACTTTAAGAACTAGAAGGGACTGATGGAGGGAACTGGCTATACATGATGTTACCTCTGTTTCTTCCACCATTCTTCTCATGCTGTATATACGTGCCATTCACACTTTCCAGAACCTTCCATTTTGCATGCTAGCTCGGAGTCTTTTTTTGTGCACATTAAAGGTTAATTCCCGGTAATAAATATAGCAATAGACACCTGTATTGACATATCCTGTACACTTGTTTCACTTGTAATCAGTTATTGATATATATATCTCCTTGTACACTTACTGTATAGGATGGTGTCAATTTGTGTCACAATTGTGTTAATCATTTATGACAAATATCTGTATGTTACTTGTAGTCAGTTATCTATATCATTCACTATGATTCTGGCTGTAGGTTCTTCCTGGATTTGAGAACATCTATTTTGCTCACTCAAGCTGGTACACATATGCAGCCATGCTCAGGATATATAAACACTGGGACTTCAACATCAAAGATAAAGACACCAGCAGTAGTCGCCTCTCTTTCAGCAGCTACCCAGGTAAATAAATTTAGAGGGACATCTGAGTACTATTTCAGGATGAAACCCTGGTGATTCAAAGTAACTGGAATGGAAGAAGTGTTTAGTGGTTAGTAAACATTAATGAAATTTAATTTTCAGAATGTTTTTTGAAGAAATATGGCTTTAATGCTTTTTTAATAGAATAACATAGGCCAGCCAGTGTGGCTCAGTGGTTGAGTGTCAACCCATGAACCGGAGATAGAGGTTTGATTCCCAGTCAGGGCACATGCCTGGATTGTGGGCTCAATCCCCAGTAGCGGGCATGCAGGAAGCAGCCAATCAAAGATTCTCTCTCATCATTGATGTTTCTGTCTCTCTCTTTCTCTTCCTTCCTCTCTGAAATCAATAAAAATATATTTTCAAAAATAAAAATAAATAGAATGGCATAAACTTAGTTAATAGAGTTGACAAAAATTCACTTCAACAAATGCAACTGCATTATTTATTAAGTACAAGGCTCTTTCTATGCTCTGTTGTGGAAGCAAAGATGAGCAAGACAGATCCTGCTCGCCTTATCTCCTTGAGGGTCTGTCCCTGCTTCTCTTATTCATAGCAGTATGCACAGCACCTAACCTAGTGTGTGGCACCCTTACTACTTAATTCGTTTTTGTTGAATGAATGGGTAAGCTTATAAATGTGACACTGACAAGATAAATACAATACAGATAAGAATAATTTTATTACTGGAAGGGAGGCCAACTGCTCAGCTCCCACTGACTGTTGTCACCAGCAATGTGAAGATCAGTGTTTCCAGATCCTCCAACTTCTCAAGAAAAAAAAACAAAACCCACTATTTGATCCCAAGAAAGTACATCTGATAGCTGGAATTGCCTCTTTAATTGCAGATTTGCAACCTCTTCAGGAAACATCACAAGCAAAGGCCAGGGGAAAATTCTTACCAAACACCTGAGAGTCTGAGGAGGATGTGATGTGGGCACTTTTGACCTTTAATTACATATCTGTAACTTGTAGGGTAGTTATACCAACCACCTGTCATATCTATTTATCGCTGTCAGAATATTTTGCCCCTTCTGGTATTATTGTTCCTGATAGTATTACCACCACCTTATCAGGAATGCTGACAAGGGGTATAACTCACTATTTTTCTGTCCTTGTGTACTGACCCTTCTTTCTTTTTTTTTTTTTTGTTTTTTGTTTTTTGTTTTTTGTTGTTGTTGTTGTTTGTGTGTGGGGTTTTTTATTGTTGTTGTTAATCCTCACCCAAGGATATTTTTCCATTGATTTTTAGGGAGAATGGAAGAGAGAGGGAAAAACAGAGAGAAATATCACTGTGAGAGAAATATATCAATTGGTTGCCTCTTACACGTGCCTCGACCAGGGCCCGGGCTGGGGAGGAGCCTGCAACCGAGGTTCGTGCCCTAGACTGGAATCAAACCCAGGACCCTTTGGTCCACAAGCTTTATTCACTGAGTCAAACCGGCTAGGGCCTGACCCTTCTTTTGAGACCATTTTGATTTCATCTTTGTCATAGTTTGCTTAATTGTGTTAGTGTTGAGAAGGTGTGGGGACTCCTTGCTCTGTGCTTTGATTCTTTTGTGTTCCTTTAGACCAAAACTTAAGGACAGCAAGAGACTGAGACCTGTCAAATATTCTTCCTCTTGTTTAAGATAGAATGCAATGTTCACATGTTACCTACCTACACTGCTTTGAAATCTCTGGAGAATAGTGTTAAAAGTTCTGGATCTCAAAGGCAGTGATGGGAAAGGACATGAGGGATTTCCTATGAAACTCATGACTCTGTTAACATTTCCATATATATCTTTCCAGAATAGATAGATATATAGACAATAGAGATTTTTACAGCAATTAAACTGGGGCAGAACAAAAGTTACTTTTTTTTTTTTACCCCAATGTGTTTTAACAGGATCCAGTGGAGCAATGTGGCTCATGTTTTCTCTAACTGATCAGCTTTGTTCTCAAGAGTATACATGAAATACACATAGACTCATTTCTATTACCAAGAGTTGATTAAGGGGTCTGCCACATTGGATTCATCCAATAGATATGGAACCAAACTTTGCCACCAATGTTATGCCATGGGAGCTGTTGATCCCAGAACAAAGTTGGATGGCTTGTTTGTTTTTCTTTGGTGGAGGAGTGCCGTGCTAGATTAAGTGGATTAAAAGCATAGGGTTAGTTTTGTATTGAAGGAGGCAGGGCCTGGATGCTCTTCATGATATGGGCAAGTATATTTAGAACTGTTGAGTCAGAACAGACAGATCAAGCCATGAAAGATTTGTGACTTGGCTGAGGCTCATGTTAAAGCTGATGTTAGCTGGGATGGCAGATACCATCATTCTGAACATCTGAAGATCTCATATGCACCCATTCATATTTTTCCAATACACCATGACTCTCCTGCTGAATTCTGACCACCAAGATGGTCGCCATGAAAAACCCTAAAACTTCAATGTACCTTTGTAGTCAGTTATCTATATCATGACTTTTTTTTTTTTTTTTTTTTGATGTTTCCAAAAAGGAAAAGGTAGAGCTTGGACAGCTGCTAAATTATTTTTCAACCTATGGAGTCTAAGTATTTTACTCTGGTAAACCTGCTTTCTTATTTGTAAAATGAGGCTAATATAATGCCTCATAAAATTGTAAACATTATGTGATTTATTCATCAACAATTTTTTATTAAATTCTTGTGCTATGCAAAATATTTACAATGGAGAACAAGCCAGATAAAAGTTCTACTCTAACAAAATTTGCATTCTGGTGAAATATAGAGGCAAATTAAAAAGCAATGATGATAAAGTATGATTTGTGTAATAAATAATAGGAAAGACTAGCTTGGGGATGTTGAGATGGACTCTAAGAGAAAATAAAATTTAAGTTGAGGCATGAAAGACAAGTATAAATTAGCCAGACCAGCTATCAGATGGGGATAGTGGGGTGGTAGAATGTTCCATGTGAAACAAAGAGCGTGTGCAATGGCCTGTAGGCAAGAGAAACTGTGGAGAAGGCCAGAGAGAAGGAATGAAGGGCAATGCAAGACCATTAATGTAACAAGGGGTAGAGGCATTAATAGATTTGCATTTTAGAATTATCTGGCCTAAGAAGGAGGATAAGAGAGGCTGCCAACAGAACATTTGAAGGCTGATAGAATAATCCAGGTGACTCAGACCACATGTTTTATAGATGGTCAATCCATGTGTGGATGGAAGATTGATATCCATGTTCAAGAAGAAAACAAAATGTCAAAAATGACTGCTAAAGTACTGTAGCTCATTATGACTTTCTATGTGCTCCTGTTGCCCTAACCAGAATACTTGCGGGATAATTACCTAGTAAGAATTGCCAGAAGAGCACTCCCAAAATTGTACTCCAGCACAGAGGAATAGAAGGAACAGCAGTAATCCTTCACGATGCATTCATCAGTATTACAAAAGGATTTACTGTCTCCAGCACACCCAGACTTATCTAAGCCGATCTCATGCTCTGTGTGCACCAGAACCCCAATTAACTCCATGCAAATAGAGGTGGTTCAGCCAAGGAAATGCATTACTAAATAACCCCATCTTAATCTAGATAGGATTTAAGCGATTCAGTAGCTTCATAGGCTCAGTCTTTTTTAATTGGTTTCCCTTTACCCTTGGGGAAATTGTTTCACTTAAAGATGCTAACATGAAATGTCCTGAGGAAGTCAAAAGCATACCAGAAGTATACCAGGTGCTGATAACCTCCACAGTGCTCTTAAGCCTAGCCAGTGATTTCCAGCTGCTTTCCCTCTCCAGCCCCCTGAGACCAGGCAGGCTAGAAGTACTGGAGCATCCTGGCTGCAGCCAATGTGTCATGTGTAGCTAATTTAGGAAGCACCTTTCCAGAAATTTTCTAAATATCTTTCTAGTACCTAAGACCAGCCAGCATGGTAATGCCATTCAAGTGGGGCCAAGCTCCGACAGAGACCCATGTGGGTCCTCGTTCCTGTATTTCTCATTTGGGGGAGCTTTTTCCCTCTACCCACACCCACAGGCAAGTTCAACAAGATGCCATCAGGAGCTCTGGGACTCAAGACTATGAGGGGGTCCTGGTGAGTAGATCCTTTCTGCTGGCCCTCAGAGTGTAATTTTTATATCATTGAGCGGACAGAATGTTGGGAACATGATGAGTTTGGATGAGTCTCATGTCAGACACAGCATGTGTTCTGGGCTCTAAGCTACCCAAGGTCATGCTTACCCTTGGGCTTCAGCATGTGTTCTCACTGCAGTGCCACCTTCCTTCTACTGCACCCAAGGGCAGCAGGGGAAGTGACTGCTGATCTTCACTTTGTGTGCTCCACTGCTTGTCACCTCATCCCGCTGCAGTCCTCTGGGGAGCGCTGGGCCTGGCCCCCACAAGGGCTTTTGAGTACCCTGCTCCACAGCACAAATGGGCCTTTCAACAGATCTCATGCCTTTAGTTAATGAGGTGGCCTCCCACTGTCACAGGCCAGTCTTAACCTGCTAGGATATTCCTTGTGCGATTGGAACTGCTCTTCTGGCTCTGCCCACAGGCTCTCACCTAATTGTGCCCACTGGTGGGGGTGTGTGAAAGGTGGAGGTGTGTAAAGAGATCACAGGCTAGGAATGCAAGGGTTACAGCTGAAAGAGGCAAGAGCAGAGAGTTGGAAAACATGCTGATCTATGTTTATGCTATAAAATTCTGAATTTAACTTTAATGACCATAAATAATCATTCACATTTCTCTTAACATTCTGTGTAAGACTTGAATTTGTGGTCATTATTAACAAATCACAGTAAAGACCTTTGAGACCATCATAACAGCCAGTATGCACAGGTGGCACCATCGATATTGCAGAGCCATTAAGTAAATGGTGATAGGGAACTGCAGAGGCAAAGAAATCCATGTTGTTTCAGTACAAGTAGGTTACAGAGTCATGGCTTTGTGAGTAATAACAGTGTTGCTACCTTTTTCTCATGGTGGGAGATAGAATAGATAATATAGAGAGATGGTACTTGGACACTATAAAGAAGCTTTACATGCACTGATTGGACAAATACATTTTCTCTGTCATTAATAAATCACTATATCTTACCTAGGCCCATGAATTTTGGAATATATTTCTTAATGTAATTGTTTATAAAGGCAGGGGTCCTGAAAGATATACTTGCCCGAGGTTCTGAAAACTCTAAAGAAGGTGGCCCTGGATAATGTTGTTCTAGAAGTTTTCCATTCCTCACAAGGGTTTTGAATAGCAAGGGCTATTTTACCTAACAAATGATAAGGCTAAGGAAGATAAAAGCCCCACACTAACCCTACCCCCAGGAACACCAGCCACAGTGTTGAAGGAAGTAAGACATGGAGAGAAATCCCATAGGGAATGACAGCCACTGAAAAGGTAGCCAATACCACTATATGAAGACCTCATCACAAAGGTCTCCTGACTTCAACTGCACGCAGTCCTTCAACAGATTCAAAGAAAATCAGTGTCACTAATGCTGAGTCTTCCAATCCATGAGTATAGTATCTCTACTTATATAGATGTTCTTTTATCTGAACAATGTGGTTTTTTTTTAAATATATTTTATTGATTTTTTACAGAGAGGAAGGGAGAGGGATAGAGAGCTAGAAACATCGATGAGAGAGAAACATCGATCAGTTGCCTCCTGCACACTCCCCACTGGGGATGTGCCCGCAACCAAGGTACATGCCCTTGACCGGAATCAAACCCGGGACCCTTTAGTCCGCAGGCCGACGCTCTAGCCACTGAGCCAAATCGGTTTTGGCTATCTGAACAATGTTTTATAGTTTTTAGTATATAGGTCTTACATACTTTTAATTCATTTGAATCCTAAATAATTTTTGATGCTCCTGTAATCAGAATTGAATTTTTTACTCCCTATTTCAATTGTTCATTGCTTATATATATGCATTTGTTATCTATTGCTACATAACAAGTCACCCCAAAAATTAGTGGCTTGAAAAGACAATAATCATTTAGTATCTCATAGTTTCTGTGGATCAGGAATTTAGATAGGGCACAGTGAGGATGGCATGTCTCTGCTTCACTATATCTGAGGCTCCTTGGAAGACTCACAGACTGAGGGGCTGAACTCTCTATAACTTAACTGGAGCTGGAAGATACATTTCCAAGGTGACTCACATGGTTGACAAGGTGCGCTGACAAATTGGTTCCCACCACTTGGGCCTCTCCACAGGACTGCTTGAGTATTCCCATGACAAGGTACCTGGCTTTCCCCAGACCAAGTGATCCAAAAGAACTGAGCAGAAACAGCAATGCCTATTATGACCTAATCTCAGAAGTCATATACTGTTATTTCCACCACATTCTATTCATTAGAAGCACATTATTATGATCAACCCACAGTCAAAAAATTTGTGGAAGTATAAAAATCACCACAGTATAGAAATAAGATTTTTTTGGTACATTTATTATTTATCCTGAGAACTTTCTAAATTCATATATCAGTTCTAATAGCCTTTTTATAGATTTATTGGGATTTTTCTATATTCATAATCATGCCATCTTTGCATAAAGGCAGTATCACTTCTTCCTTCCCTTATATGTCCTTGATTTCTTGCATAATTGCACTGGACAAGATCTCCAGGACAATGTAGACTAGTAGGGCATGATAATCCTTTCCTAGTTCCTGATCTTAAGAGAAAAATATTCAGTCTTTCATCATTAAGTATGTTTGTTGTAGGATTTTTGTAGATACCCTTTATAAGGTTAAGAAGATCCCTTCTGTTCCTATTTACTAGCTTAATGTTTTTATTATGAATGAGTGTTTTGTGAAATTCTTTCTCTGCTTCTATTAAAGTGATCATATAATTTTTCTTGCTTATTAATATGATTAGTTTCATTGATTGATTTTCAGATGTTAAACCATCGTGGCATTCCTGGGATAACCCCCATTTAGTCATTATATATTATTAAAGTTTTTTTGGTTAAACTTAATGCTATTTTCTTAAGGATTTTTTCATCTATATTCATGAAAGATATTGGTCTGTGGTTTTCTTGTAATAGTTTTGGCATCAGGGTAACCTCATCCTTATAATCTGACTTTGGAATTAATTTTTCCTTCTATGTTTTCTGAAAAAGTTTGTGTATGACTGGTAAATGTTTAATACATTTAATTGATTAAACTACCTAGACATAGGGTTTCATTTGTTGGGAAAGTTTTTAATTATTAATTCAATTTCTTTTATTGCTATAGGACTATTCAGGTTTTCTAATTCTTCTTGAGTCAGTTTTGAAATTTTGTGTCTTTCAAGGAATTTGTCTACTTCTTCTAAGTTTTGTTTATTGTCAAAGTTATTTATAGTATTTTTATTACCTTCTAATGTCTGCAGGGTCTGTAGTTATTTTATTTATTTATTTATTTAATTGCACTTATTGAGTAACATTGGTTAATAAAATTATATAGGTTTCAGGTGTACAATTTTATAATACATCATCTGTATATTGCATTGTATGTTTATCATTCCAAGTGGGAAAGAATTATACAGATGCTCTTCAACCTACTATGGGGGTACCTACCAATAAACACATTGTAAATTGAAAATATTGTAAGTCAAAATACATTTAATATACCTAACCTACCAAACATTATAACTTAGCTTAATTTACCTTCAACTTGCTCAGAACACTTATATTAGCCTACAGTTGGGCAAAGTCACTTAACACAATGCCTATTTTATGATAAAGTGTTCAATATCTCAAGTAATTTATTGAATACTGTACTGAACATGAAAAACAGAATCATTGTATTGGGTATTCACCATTAACATACACAGCTGAAAGCACACTGGGCCTGAAAAATGTTTGAAGCATTAAACTAAAATTAATTGCATCACCTGAGAGATCATACTGAATACTGCTAGCCTGGGAAAAAACAAAATTCAAATATTACTTTCACACCACTGTAAAGTTGAAAAATCAAGTCATTGTAAGTCAGACCATCTACCTGTGTATATATATTCAGATAATCTTTGGCTTTGTGATATGCTAGCTCTGATTTTCTTTGTATTTATTATATTTGGGGTTTGTTGAGTTTATAAGATCTGTAAATTAATGTTTTTCCTTATATTTAAGAATTTTGAGCAGTTAAAGCTTCAAATATTTTTTCCATCTCCTTTTCACTCTTCTCTCTCCCTGTGATTCCAGTTACTTATATGTCAGAATGCTTAATCTTATCCCACAGGTCTTTGAGGATTTGATCATTTTTCTTTAGTCTTTTTTTTTCTCCCTCTAGTCTTCACATTGGATAATTTTATTGATCTACTTCAAGTTTACTGATCCTTTCTTCTGCCATCTCAAATTTACTGTGTAATCCATCCAGTGAATTTTTTTTCAATTATTATATTTTCAGGTCTAGAATTTGCATTTTGTTCTTTCTTTAGTTTCTATTTCTCTGTTAATATTCCATCTGATAACTTTTAATACCGTATTTTCCTTTTCTGAACTGTTTGAAGTTGAAGTCTTTGTCTGCTAAATCCAATATCTAAGCCTACTTGGAGACAGTTTCTATTAATTTTTTTAACATGTAGGTCATGCTAAAAATCAATGGAAAAATATCTTCAGTTGAGGATGAAGGAGGAGGAGGAGGAGGAGGAGGAGGAGGAGGAGGAAAGAAAAAGAAAGAAAGAAAGAAAGAAAGAAAGAAAGAAAGAAAGAAAGAAAGAAAGAAAGAAAGAAAGAAGGAAGAAAAAAGGAAAGGAAGGAGTCAGGCAGACAGTTCATGGATGACCCACTCTGACATGAACATGGTGGGAACTATAAAGGAGAAAGAGATGAGGGCTGTCATGACCCCTATCACAACCTCATTGTTTTCTATTTATGCTGCTCTCCCTTCTATACCCTTGATTTTAAAACAAGAGGCTAAAATGTTCAGGAATTGTTATCAAGTCATTTGATATGGAGACCTACATGTTCAGCACAAGAGTTGGACATTGAAGCCAACCATTGTAATCACCCTGATTATAAATGGCATGAATAGGACCTAACTAATTTTATGGGAATTAGGCAGCACTCAAGTTTTAAATAAATTACTATAAACTTGTTTGTGCTCACTTTTTACTGAAATTAAAAGAAAAAAAACACAACCCTAATACTTTAGGCTTAGTTCCTACTTGTGTGCCTGGCACTGTGACTGATACTATACTAAACAGTTGGTATACAATACGTTATTTAATTTTCATAAAATCCTAATAAGGTATTGTATCTACATTTTTAAAAATATATATTTTTTTATTGATTTCAGAGAGGAAGGGAGAGAGAGATAGAAACATCAATAATGAGAGAGAATCATTGATTGGCTGCCTCCTGCACGCCCCCTACTTAGGGGGGGTGTTCGGGGGAGGATCAAGCCCACAGCCCAGGCATGTGCCCTTGGCCAGAATTGAACCTGGGACCCTTTAGTCTGCAGGCTGACACTCTATCCACTGAGCCAAACCAGCTAGGGCTGTATCTACATTTTTTAAAATATGTTTTGATGTTTTAGAGAGGAAGGGAGAGGGATAGAGAAATAGAAACAATGATGAGAGAAAACATTGATCAGCTGCCTACTGAATGTCCCTCACTGGGGATCGAGCCCGAAATCAGGCACGTGCCCTGACTGGGAATTGAACTGGTGACCTCTTGGTGCATGCGTTTGTTATAAGCACCTCTCACCGACACCAGAGAGGTGTTACCGGATAGCCCCCTGAGTCAGTGGGAACAATGAATTTATATAAATTTATATGAGAGACCTTGACTGCGTTATGTAAAGTCAGTTTATTAAAGTATGCACCTTTATTGAAAAAGCAAAGCAAGCAAACCTATACATCTGGCTTATGAAGCACAGATGAGCTCTCAGCTAATCTAAAGAGCAAATTGGGTGGGGATCCAAGGTGTTATATATCCTCCTGTCTATAGGTCTCAAAATTCCTTTGCTGAATATTTTGGTACAGATTAATTCTCAAGGTCCCCCTTTTTACTTTGTTATGGCCTTCCCAGAATTTATGAGAAGCACCTGCAACTTTACCTTGCCAAGCCTTGAGACTGCTGGCTTCTCTGTTTAGGGAGTAAAACTGCCCTTTTTTCCTTTCCCCTTTCCCCCTCCTGTCTGAATTCTCTCCTTAGGGAGGTTTTTAACCATTTGCTCTCCTGTCCTTTGCTGGGGAAGATAATGGCTTGTTATTTACAAGCTGGCTGCAAATTTCCCACACTTTTTGGCCTTGTTTTAACTTTTCTGTCTCAGTTTCCCTATTCCTCCTGCCCTGGAATCCTGTAACAGGTTGATGCTCAACCACTGAGCCACACTAGCCAGGCTACATTTTTCAAATAAAGGAACAGGTTGAGAGAAGTTAAATAGCATGCTCAAAATCATACCACTCAGAGTTGGGACTGGGATTCAAAATAATATCTCTAACTATAAAAATCCATTCCCCCCCACCTCCAGAAATGGTTCCATTTGCATTTAAGTTAAATGATTAAAACTGAAAAGCCATGAACTCAAAGGGCTACCTGTCCCACCAGGTGGGTGGAGTGTTTGCGTGGGAATAAAAGCTGGAATCTATTCAAAGTGTTTTAATTGAGGATTCCAGTAATGATTATCTACATAAGGCTTAGGCTTCAAGCTTAATTATCTGTCAGCGAGGCTCTCTGGCATGCACTTAGTGCATTTCACCAGCATGCATGTGTTCCTACTTCGTATTACATCCAGGCACCTCATCACCTCCCCCACACAGATATACCCACCCCATAAACTTAAAATTTTCTGTGGAGCTTGCAAAAAATGCCGATTCCTAATGCCATTCATAGAAATCCTATTCAGTTGATCTGGGCATTTGTATCAAGGACCCTAGGTGAGCCTAACTGGTTTGGCTCAGTGAATAGAGTGTCTGCCTGCATACAGAAAGGTCTCAGGCTCAATTCCGGTCAAGGGCATGTACCTTGGTTGTAGGCACATGCCCAGTAGGGGGTGTGCAGAAGGCAGCTGATCAATGTTTCTCTTTCATCGATGTTTCTAACTCTCTATCCCTCTCCCTTCCTCTCGGTAAAAAAATCAATAAAATATTTTTTTTTTTTTTTAAAAAGGACCCTACGTGATTCTAACATACTGGGTCCAAGCCCATCCTTTTCGACTCTGGCAGCCCTCCTAGGCTGGGTAGCGAAGAGTTTGCTCAGCATTTTCCTGTTGGAAGATAAAAAAAAGAATAGTCTCAAAGCCCCAAGATAATTTAGTCAAGATTCCTTCATAATCCATAATGTTATTACTTTCATAGTTATAAAACTGCCTATGTATGTTGTTAATATTTTAATGTACTATTACTTTTATTAATTTCACCTTACTTATTTTATGTTAGATACTTTATTTTTTTTTAATATATTGTTATTGATTTCAGAGAGGAAGGGAGAGGGAGAAAAAGAAACATTAATGATGCGAAAGAATCATTGACCAGCTGCCTCCTGCACTCCCCTGACTGGGGACGGAGCCCACAACCCAGGCATGTGCCCTGACCAGGAATCAGGGCACAGTTCACAGGTCAATGTTCAGCCATTGAGCCATGCCGGCTGGGGTATGCTAGATATTTTGGACATAAAGCTGAAATATATACAATCTGTGAGTTAATACATGCCAAGCAAGATTCATGTCTTCCACCTTTAAAAAGTAGAACCAATGGAGGAAAAGAAATAAAAGTAGAACCAGGGCACCTATTCCAAAGGCTTATAGATTTTATAGCACTTAATTTTCTACTTTCTTAAGTATCTTTTCTTTTGTTCTTTATGTCCTCTTTGTCACCATCCCAGGACACTAATGACTTCTGCCAGGCCACACCTGCCTTGATCATCATTCCCCACCTAGCTCAGGAAGCTTCCTCCCTTCTATCTTTCCAGAAATCCCACCTTATTTTCCCTACTTTTCTTGACTAACTGGTCATAAGGTGATTTTCTCCAACTCCACCCTATCTAAACATGCAATTCCCCATGACTCACTCTCTCCTAATTGCTTCTACTGCATTTGCTCCATCGTGTGTGTCATCACCATTTACATGACTACGTATCTGTTCCTATCACATTTCTCAGCATATGGAAGAGTGGGAAAGGCAGGTGTTGAGATTTGGTCTTAAATTTATTTCTGATAATGCTGTTTATTCACTTTAAATAGCAATTTTTTAATAGTTCATCTAAAAAGAATAAAACATAAAAATAGCTCATCTAATCAATCTTTTGTGAAGATCAAATAATGGTATCCATCCTTCTAAAGCAAGGAATCTGGTGTGTGGTAGGCACACAATAAATGTTAGTCACCACCATCTTCTCTTCAATAGTGATTTATTGAGCACCTACCATGTGTTAAATCCTTTTCCTTTGGGACAGAAAAAGTAGGGAGCTTGCCCTAACTGGTTTGGCTCAGTGGATAGAGTGTCGGCCTACGTACTGAGGGGTCCCAGGTTCGATTCCAGTCAAGGGCATGTACCTTGGTTGCAGGCACATCCCCAGTGGGGGGTGTGCAGGAGGCAGCTGATCGATGTTTCTCTCTCATCAATGTTTCTAACTCTCTATCCCTCTCCCTTCCTCTCTGTAAAAAATCAATAAAATATATATATTTTTTAAAAAGTAGGGAGCTTACATGCTATGGGAGAAATAGAAAATAGTAAACAAATAATCCTATCTAATAAAAGAGTAATATGCAAATTGACCGTACCTCTGCTACACCCACAAGCCACACCCACCAGCCAATCAGGAGCAAGTATGCAAATTAACCCAACCAAGATGGCTGCAGCCACGGAGAGAGCAGGAGGCTTGGGTTTCCCCGGCAATGGAGGAAGCCAAGTTTCTGCACACCCTAGCGGGCCCAGGCCTCCACTCAAGGCTACAAAGTTTCAATTATAGAAGATAAATAAATCCCAACAAAAATGGCGGCAGCCACGGAGCTGGAGAGAGCAGGAGGCTTGAGTTGCCCCGGGCGATGGAGGAAGCCAAGTTTCCGCAGCCCTGGCCTGCCTTGGCCTCCACTTAAGGCTACAAAGTTTCAATTATAGAAGATAAATAAATCCCAACAAAAATGGCTGTGGCCACGGAGCAAGCAGGAGGCTTGGCTGTGCTCAAGGCTACAAAGTTTCAATTATAGAAGATAAATAAATCCCAGATACCAGGGCCTCCACTTGGGTTGCCGGGGGGCATGGCCAGCCTGCAAACCACTTCAGGCCTCTTGCCCAGGCCACCCCACACCCCAAGAGAACCCCCACCCTGAACCGGGACAACCTTCAGGGCAAACCAGCCGGCCCCCACCCATGCACCAGGCCTCTATCCTATCTAATAAAAGAATAATATGCAAATTGACCGTCACTCCAACACACAAGATGGCTGCCCCCATGTGGTCAAAGATGACTGCCCCCATGTGGACACAAGCTGGCCACCACAAGATGGCCAGCAGGGGAGGGCAGATGGGAGGGACCAGGCCTGCAGGGGAGGACAGTTGGGGGCGATCAAGCCTGTAGGGGAGGGCAGTTAGGAATGACCAGGCCGGCTAAGGAGGGAAGTTGGGGGCGACCAGGCCTGCAGGGAAGGGCAGTTGGGGGGGACCCAGGCCTGCAGGGGAGAGCAGTTGGGGGGGGACCAGGCCTGCAGGGGAGGGCAGTTGGGGGGGGACCAGGCCTGCAGGGGAGGGCAGTTAGGGGCAAACAGGCTGGCAGGGGAGCAGTTAGGCATCAATCAGGCTGGCAGGGGAATAGTTAGGGGGTGATCAAACTGGCAGGCAGAAGCAGTTAGGGGCAATCAGGAAGGCATGCAGGCGAGCAGTTGGGAGCCAGCAGTCCTGGATTGTGAGAGGGCAGCCCGACATCCCTCGAGGGGTCCCAGATTGGAGAGGATGCAGGCTGGGCTGAGGGACACCCCCCCCCATGCACGAATTTCGTGCACTGGGCCTCTAGTAGCAAATAACCTTCAAAACTTTGTGGTTGGAAACAATATGTGAATATTACTGCTTTTGAGTCCACAGGATAGCTAAGTGATTCTTTCTGGAGAATTAAACTGGCACATTCCCTGCATCTGTGGTTGGCTGTGGGTTGGTGGGCTGCTCTACTGTTCTTGGAGGAACTCTTGCACATTTGGGGTTGGTTAGCTGGCTAGAGACTGGCCAAGATGACTGGTCCTCCTCTGTGTGGTCTCTCATCCTGGAGACCAGGCTAGACTGGGCTGTTTCCACAGCAGTAATAAGGTTACAATAGAGTGAGCAGAAGTGTGCAAGGCCTCTGAGGGCTAGCCTCAGGATTGGCACATTCTGTTAGATGAAGCAAGTTCCAAATCCAGCCCCGATTTAAAAGATGGGGAAATAGGCCTCTTGATGGGATGTGCTGCAAAGTCTCATTACAGAGAATATGGGTGAGAGGGAGCAGTGCAGAAATGCAGCACAGCTATTTGTACCAGCATGAATCATACCACTAACCCTGAGTTGTGCATTATTTATGTCTGTTCAACACTGATGCTGCTCTTTTGGGAGAAAAAAAACAGTGTGTTTTGGTCTTTGGAGCTTTGGAGCAATTCACGCATGAGGTGTACAAATGGGTACATTTTGAGTGCACTGATAGGCTAATAAGGGTAAACATTTCTGGGTTGTGCTGAGCAGTACCTAGTGGCATCAGAGGGTAGTGGTCACTATTTACTTTTCTGATTCAAGTAGATGTTGTGTTTTGGGGTTTTTTGGGGGGTGGGGTTTTTTTCGGTCTTGAAATGTGATTTATTAACTATAAGAGTTCCCTTTTAGTTCTTAATTAAATTAAGCAAGAAGCTTACTATGAAATGCTATTTGCAGGGTGGCTTTTATACTGGAGTGTTTTACTTTCTCCTGATCTAAAATAGTCCACCTTCCAACAGAAACAGACTTCTACATAGAAAAAACAAACTGATGGCTGCCAGAGGGGAGGATGTTGGGGGACTGAGTAAAAAAGGTGAAGGGATTGACAGGTAGTTACAAAATAGTCCTGGGGATGTAAAGTACAGCATAGAGAATATAGTCAATAATATTGTGATAACTGTATGGTGCCAGTGGGTACTGCAAATATCAGGGGAACACTTTGTAAAGTATATGCTGTACACCTGAAACAAATACAAAATAATATTGAATATAAACTGTAACTGAAAAAAAATTTTTAATTAAAAAAAAAGTCTACCTTCCAAAACTCCCCATTGCAGATATGAGCAAAAATATAATTTTACACAGTCAAAGAACATTTGTTTCTCTTACAATGCAGTGTTTCAGGACTTGGTCCCCTCTCTGGGCCTTTTCCTTTTTTTTTTGAAATTGTGCCCTGACCAGGAATCGAACCAGTCACCTCTTGATTCATGGGTTGCTGCTCAACCACTGAGACACACTGGCTGGGCTCCTTTTTTAAAACATCTTAAACTCTAAACTATACAATTGGACTCCTTGACTAGAAGGTTTACAAGCCAATTCATCTTTGTTCTAGAACTCTGGGTGGCCTACATTTTTCCATCTTTAGTCAAGTCTTTCTCTTGAATGAAAGATTACTCCTTACATGTTAGTATTGTTCACTCGCCCTCTTGTGTCCATAGAGATTATAGCAATCTCTATGGGGTGAATGAGCAAGTTTATCATGCCAGAAATACAGCATTTTCTGCTTAGAGAGCCTTCTCGCGGCTGCCAAATATGGTTGTACAGCTTAGTAAACACTGGGAAACAACCCCAGCCCAAGAGGTAAAGGAAAGGTCATTGAAACCTCTCCACGTTTTACTTGTTAAGCCATGCATCCTATGTCCAGGCTGTATCTTCCCAGAGGGGTTGCCCATTAAAATTCCATTCAGGGGTGCCTGCCATCCAGGCTTGTACCACCTGGAGTGAGCCACCTTCTCTCCTTTATACGAACTTCTGTACAGCCTTGTGGAGGCTCAGATGAGTTAGTTGGAGACTGCTCTCCACATGTCACTTTCGTACTCAGAAATTAAAATTAGACTGTTAGAGCTGAATGACATCACTTAGCCCTAAGTTATCAGAGGAAGGGATTAAGGAACAGAGAGGCAAAATGAGAAGTGGCAAATTTGTTGGTGCTAATACTGAAATGCGGCCTTCTGGCTCCCAATTCATGCTCTGAAGTCTTACTTTCAGCTTCAGGTGATCCCTGTATTTGAACCACCCTACCTATCTAGGTGCTTGTTGAGTGAATGATGACCCAACTGGTTTTTCTAATGTTTCTTTGCCTCCACCTCCCCAAACCCCCACTCTCCATGCCATATCTATTCCTATTATACCCCTTGGTTCATATTTACTGTTCCTACCTGTAATGCCCACTGCTCTTTACCTGGTCGATGCTTAGTTCCAGGTCCACTTCCTCTGAGAAGCTCTCCTCCTCCAGCCTTCACTAAGCCAGAAGAGGAAGGGCCATGAGGCTGAGCACAGGTGTTCAGGCTTAGTTGAAGAGCAGTGGCCGGGATGCAGGACCTCATTCTAGGTCTGCCAGGAGATGGCTGTTTGATCTTGAATAGATGCCCCCACCTCTCTGAGCTTCATTTTGCTCTGCCCAATTATGAAAGCATCGGACTACATGGTGTTTGTTGCTGAGTGTGTGGCATGCATAGTGCTGGTGAGGTGGTATTAAGTGGTTCGTGGACAAGTATTTTGGGCATGTTAGTAGAAATGAATTTGTTTCATTAAACCCATAGTTCCCTAAATATTATTATATGTGACAAGGCTAGATATTTTAAGTTTGAAAGAGAGTTGATTTAAGGAAAACTCTGATGTAAACAAGTAGTAATCATGTGACAGAAGTGATAAGGTGTATCAAAGTGTGGAGGTTTGTGAAGCTCCAGAGGAGCCTATACCCAGCTTCTCACTCTCGCTGGGGCCCTTCTCTCACGATTGTTTAGCAAGGAGTTTGTTATCACTGTTAGTGGCTGATGACAATATATCTTCTCTCCTTGTTACAGCTGCGTCTGGTATTCCCTGATCTTCACCACACTGATTGTGGTATAAAGTACTGCTAGGGTCTTTTTGCAGCTAGGGTTCAGGAATCTGGAGAAGGGGCTGTGACATAAATGAATATACTAGAGAGATTAGACATGAAATATAAA
Source organism: Plecotus auritus (assembly GCF_963455305.1). Classification (NCBI taxonomy): domain Eukaryota; kingdom Metazoa; phylum Chordata; class Mammalia; order Chiroptera; family Vespertilionidae; genus Plecotus; species Plecotus auritus. Next base: position 200,731,196 of record NC_137772.1, read on the forward strand.
TTTGGAAGGCATTTTGGGGGAGGCAGACGGAGGCTCCACTTTCTAGGGGACCTGAATGTCCTCACCCATGGCTTTTTATTCACACATTTTGCCCTTTAGCAAAGCAGATATACATATCAAAGGTAAGGCCTGGTAAACAACAAAGGACCATCAGGTTAGGGGAATTGCCCTCAGCTGTTTGGCAGCAGGTAATAATATGGAAATCTTCAGCCCTGCTGAAGAGGTCCATCAGCATTCTGACTTCTGACCGAACTTCTCGCATTTATTAGGCTAACTACTGTACTTAGCCTCCAGCAAAGTACAAAGTAGGTCTTTAAAAAAAGAATTGTGGCTTCACTGAGCTTTGTGTTGCCTCCATCATTTATAAAAAGCATTGACCCACAGTGTTTCAAAACCATGTTCACTTTTATAAATGTAGATTTTTATTTATAAAAGTCTTTGACTCCTTATGTAAAATTTGGAAAATACAAAGCAGCAGAAAGAGAAGAAAGGCGGCATCCATATTCTTACGATCCAACAATGAACCCTGTTAATATCCCTCCATAATTGGAAGTTGTCCTGCAAAAATCCTAGCAAGTGGGAATCTATTTCTGTTCAGTGTTATGGGAAATTGGAATATTCCTGATTTAATATATTTTTGTCATCACAAATCATAAAGTCAAAATACGTCAATGCGGAATCCAGGGATGGGGTCCAGTGGCATCCTTATATGCAGCAGTTAAATAACCGCCTCAGAGGTGACCCATTCTGGGAGAGGCTGTTGCGGGTTAAGGATAATAACAACTGATATTCTTTGCAAAGTGCATCACGTGTCTGAAGCTCTGTGCTAATAACGGTGGCTAAATATTTCATGTAGATGTATGCTGACTTGCCTGTTTGTCTCTCCTGCAGGGTTTTTAGAGTCTCTGGACGACTTTTACATTCTTAGTAGTGGTTTGGTACTGCTGCAGACCACCAACAGCGTGTATAATAAAACCCTACTAAAGCTTGTGACACCCGAGTCTCTCCTGGCCTGGCAGAGAGTCCGTGTGGCCAATATGATGGCCAGTGATGGCAAGCAGTGGGCAGAGATATTTTCAAAGTACAACTCTGGTAAGTGGCCCTGCAGAGTAACTTTTCAGGAATGTACATATGTTTGGATTTCGAGTTAACCAGTAAAGCCATACCCATGCCCTGCTTACTGTCTCTCCCTATATTTCAGGCACCTATAACAATCAGTACATGGTCCTGGACCTGAAGAAGGTAAAGCTGAGGCACAGCCTTGACACAGGCACTCTGTATGTGGTGGAGCAAATTCCTTCATATGTAGAATATTCTGAACAAACTGATGTTCTACGGAAAGGTATCTTCTTCATATTAGAAGTCGGAAGGATGATGAGTGTGTGTGTGTATACATGGTGGGGAACGTGTGATGTATGAGTGTGTGATGGAGGAGCGTGTGCTGGGGAAGAAAGGATGGGAATGCCACTGCTGGTTACACTGGGAAAGAATTTCCAGGTTCAGCACAATGTATAAAACCTGCGCCTCGAACTCTTAAGTGACAGTGTGTAGACTGGGACAGAGCCAGCCATTCATCACCTTATGACTTTCATGGCTCTAATATTACCTCCTTTCCTGGGTTCAATTCAGCGAATTAGTTCAATTCAGCGAATATTTATGGGAGTGCCATGCTGGCCCAGGGACCAGAAGAGCACAGATGCAGGTACAAAATCCCTGACCTTCAGGAACTCACAATCTGGTAGGGAAGTAAGGGACAGAAAGCAGCCATTCTAGCACCCAGACACCAAAGAACAATGATGAACAGATTTAACTAAAGATTTCACAAACCCCAGTGGTGAAACCAAAGGAGCCGATATCAGTGGGAGGAGTCAAGGGAGGTGGTTCTGGAGGACAAGAACGAAGCCCAGATGTTGAAGCCCAGGTTTTGGAGTCACACTGTCTCGATGTGAATCTCTGCTCCTCAGAATCTCAGGCAAACTATTCACTCTCTCCAAGTCTCACTTTCTTCATCTGCAAAACATGACAGTAATGGAACAGGTCCACAGTCACATTTATAATTTTGAATTCTCAAAATCTCAAAACTCTAAAACCAAGGTTTGTTTGTTTGTTTGGGCGGGGGAGGGAGGGGCAGGTGTCCCTAATCACTTGATAGCAAAACATGACCTGATCTGAACTCATTTGGAAGAGCTTGAACTGTCTATATCTTTGTTCCCTCTGCTCTAGAGACTGTTTATATATTAGGCTGCAGAAAGATCACTCTGTGTGTGTGTGTGTGTGTGTGTGTGTGTGTGTGTTAATCCTCACCTGAGAATATTTTTACATTGATCTTTTAGAGAGAGTGGAAGAGAGAGGGAAAGACAGAGAGAAATATTGATGTGAGAGAAACACATCGATTGGTTGCCTCCTGCCCTGACCAGGGCCCAGACTGGGGAGGAGCCTGCAACCAAGGTACGTGTCATTGACCAGAATCAAACCCGGGTCCCTTTAGTCCGCAGGTGGACGCTCTTTACACTGAGCCAAACCGACTAGTGTGAAAGATCACTCTGAATACTAGGTGCTTCCCACAGAGACTGCAATGCCATATCTAATACATGTACGCCATTGCTGTTCTAAAATACTTTAAAAACCTGAATTCTGAAACACATCTGACCCCCAAGAGTAGACCTGTATAATTTCACAGGGTTGTAAAAAAGATTGAGAAAATTCTTGTAAATTCTTGAGCACACTGCTGGATTTATGAGCACACACAGTAAGTCCTCACTGAATATTTGTTGAATAAATGAAACTGAAGATGATGTTTGACTGGGGGTTTAAAGCCCAAACAGGAACTCACTAATTTGACGAGGGGAAGGATCAAGCAAATGAAGCATGAGAACTGGTGTGACTGAGAAACTATTAGCTCAAGATAGCCAAAGAAAGGCTATGAAGTGTGAAATAGGTAGTAGTCAGGGGAAAATATCAGCCTTGCATAACCTGCTAAGCAGTTTAGCCTTTATCCTTTAGGACATGGACGTCTCTGAAAAGGGAGGGTAGACTGGAGATCAGAGAGAAGACAGGTGATCAATTAGGAAACTATTGAAATAGATGGGCTGACCAATCAGTAGGTACAGAACCAAGATAAGGTATGGACCCTGGGGATCACGGCCTGGTCCTCAGTTTCCCAGGTCCCCAAATCAACTTTGTAATGACACCTGGAGTGAGCCATCTCAGCAGGAATGGCTCACATCAGTGACATGCACATTATACGCATAAAGCAAAATTAAGGTGGAAACTTCCATTGCCAAGCAGATACGATACTATTAGGTAGTAGACCTACGTCCTTTTCTGGGAAGAAAATCCACCTGAGAAGTTAAATCATTAGTTGGTTACTTGGTTAGCATGGCAACTTGAAACTGACACCCTTGTGGTCTGACCTTGAAGGCTGGTCCATCCAGCTCTTAAGAGCCTGACAATAACAGCAGGCCTCCAAAGAGAGATCTCTGAGTGGTGATGTCCCTACGTTGACTGATCATCCAGGCCACTATAATCTGGGATGTTCCTGAAAAGATTTTACTATGGTTGTGTCACATGTTTGATGCTTAGTGAATAGTGGCCTTGGTACACTTCCCAGTTTTGAATGAAGCTGAGCCTTTCTGAATGCTTAGAGTCAAAGGAGTTGAAAGCCTATTGGAACCTTAAAGATCATCTCCATTCCCCTCATATTACTGACTCTCCTTTTCCCTCCCACTGCTAAAAAAAAAAAAAAAAAGGAAATGAAAACAAAGAACAAACAAAAAAACAATGTTAATTAACTGCCTAAGACCAGGTTATTCAGCCCTGAGCCTAGAATCCAGGTTTTCTGATTCCCAGCACATTGTTCCTCCACTTTCCTGGCATATTATATTCCCTGTGAGGACCACATTGTGAACATCTTTAGGCATTTCACTAACCAAGTCCACTGAAATGAGCTCCCCAGACCACTTGGTGTTATACTTCACTTTGCTCTATAAACGCTAAGGTTATTACCTGGTTAAGAGATTGCTTTAAGAATTTTGGGTGAAAACCAAAGAATTCTGGTGCTTTCTCCCTAATGGAATAATCTAGAGGTATACCAATTCTGTAAATTATAATGATTGGTTTGACTGCCAGGGTTCACAAAGTTTTATTTTTTATATAATATCTATATCATGTAATTACACACCTTGCCAGGTTTCATAACATTTCTTTTGTTCCCTCTCTTTCCTTTTCTGTCTCCCTCCCTGTCAATCCCACTCTTCCTTCCCTTCCATTCCAAATCAGGATATTGGCCTTCCTACAACGTTCCTTTCCATGAAAAAATCTACAACTGGAGTGGCTATCCATTGTTAGTTCAGAAGCTGGGTTTGGACTACTCTTATGATCTGGCTCCACGAGCCAAAATCTTCCGGCGTGACCAAGGAACAGTGACTGACATGGCATCTATGAAATATATCATGCGATACAACAGTACGTAGCACATTTCTCAGGAATCATTCTTCAAAACTCCTTTTCTTCCCCATGGATAAAGAATCCATGTAAGTTTATTATCTCTGTACTAGAAGGAATTATAAGAAGTTAATGAATTAAGTATTTTGTAGTTAATATTATACATATTTTATACTCAACAAATAAAATTTTGTCCACCTTTATAAAATGACAGGGAAAAGATTCTATAGTTTTTTTTTATTGAAAAACTTTCATGTGAAACACAGAAGCAATAATCCAAACGATGTAGTTTATTTTTTTACTATTACCCCCACCCCCAAACACAGGTTTCCTTCCAAGGACAAAAGCAGCCAATAAAACAAAAATTATTCATAAATACTTTATTTTTGAACAGTATCAAAGTCAAATTTGTATTTATTATGTGGAAAAAAATTGATGCACATTTATCCTATTAATCTCTCTTTCATCCACTCTTCGCTGTGCAAGGTTCTTCAGAACAGGCTGGGCCTGGAGCAGGGAACTTACAGTTGCCCCTTCCTAGTACAAGCCAAAGGAGATTTCTGTAACCGGGAGCACACTGGGATGCAGAGGCCTCACTGATTATCTAGCCTTTAACAGGTCCAAAAAATTTATTGTGGATCAGTGTTACCTCAGAATAGTCTGTGCTCACTCTTGTCCCAATCTCTGTTTCCTAGATTATAAGAAGGATCCTTACAGTAAGGGTGATCCGTGCAACACCATCTGCTGCCGTGAAGATCTGAACTCATTTGACCCAAGTCCTGGAGGTTGCTATGATACGAAGGTAACATGCTACTGACATTTGAATTTAATTTCCACCAGCACCTACACTTACTTAAAGGCAAAGCTGCAAAGGTTTTGGTGGCATAGAGCACAACTATGTTTCTATCCATTACTTGATTCAGGATTCAGTTTTTCAGATATTCTGGTGATAGGTGCCATTGCCTAACTTCAAGCCCCTGCTCTGCCACTTAACCCATTGTACGCCATAAGCGTCTGCAGAGGGAAGCAGCGGACCTTCCCCACACACCACGCGTGCTTAAAAAAAAATTTTTTTTCCCTAAGTGGCAGCCCTGACCAACTTTAAAATAATTTTTCATGAGAATTTTCAGCTTAAATATTCAAGAACACCCGAATTGTAATATATTTATTTTTATAACTAGAGGCCCAGTGTGAAATTTGTGCATGGGTAGGGTCCCTAGGCCTGACCAGCAATCAGGGCCTATCAGGAGCCTTCTTTTTTCCACGCTGCTCCCTGGTGGTCAGCTCACATCATAGTGAGCAATCGAACTCCCAGTCTCCTGGTTGAACTCCTGAGGGGACACTTTGAATATTAGCCTTTTATATGTATAGATATTCATTGCAAATTTATTTTTAAAATTCAATTCAAAATATCATGGCATGTGGAGATGGTTTGTTTTGGACGTGTGGCAGTTAACTCTTAATAGTAAATCACATAATCTTATAATGCCTCTGTTTCCTCATCTGTAAAATGGAAGTAACAGTACTTGCTTCATATGGTTGTAGAGAAGGACATTTAATATCTATAGAATGTTTAGAACAGTACTTAGTGGGTTATTTGAAAATGTACACATCATGATGATATTGGTGGTAATAATGTGGATGTATAAAGTTTTCCAGACTGGCCCAAAGTCCAAAGAACATATTGAGAGCGGTGTGATTTTACATTATATAGAAATTTAATTTAGCTGAAAGAACAAGTATTGGACCAGACACAAAATCATTGAAGGGTTTTTAGTTTTTAGCATGTTAGAATTTGTAAGTGCTATAATGTATCTTTAAGAAATATGTTTGCAGTGGTGGTCTGAAATAGCTCATACAGATATGAGAACCAGTTGTTAAAATCAGTTGATTGTGTTAATAGCTTGAATCCAGCCATGGTGGGAGTATTTACAGCATGGAAATCAGCAAACATTACAAACCAGGGCCTTTAAAAATTTACCCCGACACTCCTGGGTTTGGGAGATCCAAGTGGGTGAGCTAGTTATTTTAGTTGGTGGAATCATTTTACCACATCCTTTTGTACTTTTGGTTTGGGCATGTGTCTTTTCATTTGCAACTCCAGTCCTAAATTCTGGAAATCTGTGAGAAGAAGAGTTAACTGTTCTATCTTCAGCTCTGAAACTGTTAAGAATGTCAACAGCCCACACACACATTATTTTTTTCTATCAGCCTAAAGCCTAAATAGGAGATGCTTTAGAATAATCTGAGCTCCAACTCACCCTACATTATAGGTATATGATGATGGCAAAACTTTAGCCTTAATGACTCTCAATATGTTGTGAAATGCAAAAAAATAAACAAATTAGTGGAATCTAATGAACAAAATGAACAAGCAAAATAGACACAAACAGAGCAGGCTGATAGCTGTTGGAGAGGAGGGGTATTGGAGGACTGGGTGGGGCATGGTAGAGGGAATGAGGAAAAAAAAGAGAAAAAAACTCATGGACAAGAACCATACACTGTGTGAATTGCCAGGGAGAGGGAAGGTGGAGGAGAGTATAGGGGGATAAATGGTGATAGAATGATACTTGACTTGGGGTGGTGAATACAATACAGTGTACAGATGAGTTGTGGAACTGTGTACCTGAAACCTATATAATTTTGTTAACCAAGGTCACCTTAACAAATTCAGTAAAAGGGGGGTGGGGAAATTAGTGGATACAGAGCTTGGCACACATGAAGCCCCAATGAATGTTTTTGTATTTATTTTTAATGGCATTTGCAAACATTCAGTAAAGTGTGTGACATGTTATATCCATTCCAGAATATACAAAGTGAATTACCCTCTGCTGCCTTGCGTAGGATAATCCAAGCCGACCTGCCATTTGTCAGATTTTACTTTCTTCTGGAAACACAGGAGCCTGCCAATTTTTCATCAAAAAAAAAAAAATTTCTATTGAGGATATACTTTAAAAATATTTCTCTTGAGCCATTTTGAACACAGGGAAAAAAAATCCTAAGTTATGAGACGTTTTCTTCTTTCCCCTCTAAGGTTAAGATCTGCTGCTATCCATTGTTTAGGTGTTTTTGAGAACCATGGACATTTTTTGATGTTGAGCTCTACTTTATAACTTGCTACTGTACTGATTAATAAAACTTTTATTGAGGAATTAACATTTCTTTTGGCACTGCACCAAGCACTTGCTTTCATTAATCCTCATGACAACTCATCTGTGAAGTAGGGTTATCAGCCTACTTTACAACTGAGAAAACAGCCATATGGAGGTTACTTTTTAATAAGTTTTGGAGCTAGAATTTTGATTATGAGTAATTGATTACAGATCTCACACTTTGGCTACATTGCTAATATCCTCCTACTGTTCAGTTCATATTTGAATGCCAAATGAAGACAGAATAGCAGATTGTGGAAGTTGGCAAGATTTTGTTTTAAAGGGGCTAATATTGTGATTTTGGAAATGGGGGGGGGAGGGGAGAAAAAATAGGGATTTAGTCCATTTATTTCTCCAAATGGTTTTTCTAAAATGTCTTCCTCTTCTCTTTTTCCAGGTGGCAGATATGTACCTGGCATTAGAGTACACAGCACATGCCATTAGTGGTCCCACGGTACAAGGTGGCCTCCCTGTTTTTCACTGGAAGCGGTTCAACAAAACTCTCCATGAGGGCATGCCAGAGGCCTACAACTTTGATTTTATTACCATGAAGCCAATTTTGAAACCTGACATAAAATGAAGAAGGGCGATAATAGAAGGCTGCAAATAAGATACCAAAGGCACTATTTTAGCTATGTTTTTCCATTCAAAATTAGTCTTAATAAAACATATTAAATTTAGTCTGTTACTGTCATTCCCCACTGTTGACTGTGTAGTTAACAAGCATTCACCATAGAAGAAACATTACATTGATTAACAATACTAGACTTTAGCATACAAACTTACATATAAGAGGATATGGCAGCCCTAGCTGGTTTGGTTCAGTGGCTAGAGCTTCCGCCTGTGGACTGAAGGGTCCTGGATTTGATTCTGGTCAAGGGCACATGCCCGGGTTGTGGGCTCGATCCCCAGTAGGGGGTGTACAGGAGGCAGCCAATCAATGATTCTCTCTCATCATCGATGTTTGGGGGTGGGGGGGTAGGCAGAAACTGTTCCCTTGCTCATCAAAATCCATATTCTTTCATGCCTGGCCACACAGACCACATAGTTGTGCCACATGACAAGTTCTTGTCAGTGGAATCTGACATGAGTGCCTATTTCAGGCCTGGCCCCTAAGAACCTGTACTCCTCCATGCTCTTTCCCCTTCCTTCCCCTGGCTGGATACTTAATGACAAAGCCCAAAGGAAAGGTGGAGCTGTGTTTCCAATGGAACCTCCAACAGAAATTCAGTGAGTGATATTTCTGGCATTAACAGGTATCAGTTGAGTCTTTTTGTAGTGCAGGCTAGGCACACAATATAGCAAACCTTAATGTTGTCTCCCATTACTGAAAAGCAGCATATCTAATCTGAGAGCAACTCTGTGTAATAGCTTTTCTTTCAAAATTTGAGAACTGTGTGTACTTTTAGTGCTGGGGTACTGTCAAATAGGCTAAATAAACCATATTGTACAGCCTAATGAGTGATCCTTAACAAAGTGAGAGACTTTTGAAAGAAACAAACACAAGGGGCAAGAATAATCAGAATGAATCAAGAGTACTCAGAATGTTAAAAACCCATAGTTTATTTCAAAGTATAAATTTCAGGCTTGCTGGACAAATCCCACTACAGTTAACACTTAAACAGGTACCAGTCTACTGTACATTTAGAAAAAAAGAAAAAAACACAAAAACCTTTAAAACCTAATAAAAATAGGACAACTTGCTATAGCCCAGTTTATATTAGACATTAGGAAGACCTTAACATTGTCTTATTATTTACACTTTCAACTGCAATAAAGAAAAATCAGAATGCAAGTTTCCTACAAAGAATTTATTTTTATATTAACTTTGAAATGGCTGATGAAATACTAAAGCCAAGTTTTCCAAAAGGTGTTTGATTGCCCAGTTACCTTATTTACAAACAAAACTAAAAAAAAAAAAAAAAAAGACAGCATTTAAATATAAATGCTTGGTATTTAGCTGACTCTACAAATTAAAAAACTTAGCATGATAAAACTATTTGTATGGTCCTATTCCTCCCCATTGGCTGGCTCAAGAGAAAAAGATTTTAGGAATTACATAAGTCTACCACACTAACAAAACACCTCATAAGAATTGTTTTAATTTTTTCCTTTGTCCCAAAATGTAAAAAAGGGGGGTTGGGGGTGGGAGGGAAAGAGACACATCATTTGCCCAGTAAGGAAGGCAGAATCATACATTGGTTTTAGATAAAGTTATTTGCAATAATCTAATACTGAGGCATGATTTTTCTGGAAATTGGAATAAAACAGGCCAATGACAACAACTGGCCAATAATAAAATAACGAATGAATCATAAGATACTGAAATAACCTAAGGTCTTTGCAGTAGTCTAACAGTGCTAAGATCATGTGTATAAAAGCAAGAGAGGACGATAACACAGGCATTATTTTGTTGATCTTGTATAGTACTGGGAAATTCGTGGAACAAGATAAATGCATGTCATGCAATATTAACACCTTGTTGCATAAATAATAATTTAGAAAATATAAACAAAAGAAAACAAAAACTTAGCTAACACTTAAGCAATACAGTAAGAGAATTCTGTATGGTGCAGAAATGTACCCCTAAGATTCTAAGCTCCTTGCTCTAGGACTTGTTTTTCAAATAAATCTTTCATTTATCTGACAATGGGGGTGGGGAGAGTGGGGAACATCTCGCTGTGAGGCAAATGGTACCCCAATAAATACCTTTCAAGGAAGAAAAGCTCTCTTCACTCTTCTCACTGACTTCTACTGTGTTAAACAGTACACAGTATTCTGCATATTTTTAAAAGTGAGTCCAGAGAAAGAGGGATATAATTACCGCATCAAGTTAACTGTTAATAACAGATGTTATCTTTATAAATTTACCGGCAATAACAATTTTGGAAAGAGGCTTACTCACACTTAAAATAGGGCAAAAATTAACACAGTACAAAGAGTAACAAACATCACTGTTACCTTTAAATGCCACATAACCACCCTACATTTTGGGTTGAAATTTCAGAAATTTCCAGGATTTCCAATAAAGTGACATTTAACACAAGTATTGTCAAGCTAAAAAATTTAATAAACTTGCATTCCCAAAATGGGATAAACAAGCTTATTTGTAATACTTTGTGAAAAGGCACAACAAAATAAAAAAAGGTATCATGGGGTGTGAACTGCTACAAAAAGTCTATAATCCGTAGCTATTTCTAGCTGAATCTTCCATTCTCTCTCCCGAATAAAAAGTGTCCATCAACATTAAAACCTGTCTCAAAAGACTAGAGTTCTAGCCTTACACCTTTCAGTTAATCCAATATAGCTGCTGTTGCCTACAAATCCCATGGCAGGCTAATTTTCAGAGGCCATTTTATAATATGCTTTTTCTTCAAATAATTACAATATTTCTTTGTACCTTCCTTCCACCATCTGGAATAACAAGTTATTTTACTGTAGCAAAGTATTTTTAGGGTTACTGTTTGAAAATTTTTTTGACAGAAAACACAGTATACACTAAAATAATGAAATATTTGCATTCTACTGCGCATTCTTCACAGGATTATATAGTGCTACAAAAACTTTAAAAAAGGGACTAGTGACTATAAATAGAAACATTCACCAAGGGAACCATTTCAAGGCTAGGTAGGCAAATTGTTATCACGTGACCAAAAAAAGCCAATAAAAAAAAATTTTGAACATGAGCTTTCCATTCTGTAGACAGGAATGATCTTGAACACATAATCAACGTTGCATCCACTGCAGGTAGAAACATATATACATGCAGATATCGATAGGTGTTCATATATATCTATCTCCCTTTTGAAATTTTCATTGGCATGACATTGGCAACTTCTTTACCAGCATCATTAGTCCTAGAATGAGTAATAGCTACATGGTTGGCAAATTTGATTCATGGAAACTTTAATTCTCATTGTGGCCTTATTTTCTGAAAGTGAAAGGAAGGTTTTGGAGCATTTAGTTTGGCAACCTGTAGGCTTTCTTCAGCATCAATCGAACTTCACACTTAACATGACATATACTGACTGGTGCAAGTCTATTTAAAGACTTTACAACTAGAATGCTTCCAGTTTCAATCCACCAATGTGGCAAACAAAGGATTAATGGAAGGGATAGCTCCCTCCTGTAATTTCAGGAGGTGTAATTTGAGAAGGTAGAAATATGAATTCAAATATGATAAGGGAAGATGATAAAATTATTTCACAAACTCCATGAATTCCTTTCAAAATATTCCCAACCACACTCTCATCCCCAAGTGTACCCAGGAAGTCCTGTCCTACACTATCTACACTCAACTACCTGATACCAATAGACCTCGCACTCGTACTGAAAATGCAGGACACCTAAGCTGACTTTGATTAACTTTGAAGAGGAACAGAGATGCACACTAAGTTATATCTAATTGTTACATAAACTGACCCCAAATGTTATGCTTTAAATTCTATCCAAAGGTGACACAGGATAAATTACACAAAACTTGGCACCATCAAAACAAAGTTAAAAGTTAACAAAAGGAATGATACAAAAGAATAAAGAGATAATAGATTTTTCCCTTTAATATTTTAGCTCACTGTATTTTGTAAATTTGACTATTTCCTTTGAAAAAACATTATGCTTTGGGTGATAAAGTAAATTGTAATTGCTTTCATAATTTCTAACACCGTGTGAGCAGATACTGAAATATGTTTGTAGGAAAAGTTTCTTACATAGTACGGTCTTCTCTTGATCTACTTTACATAAAGTTAATTTAAATAGTGACCAAAAATAAAAGCATTTATATTCTTGGGAGAAAATAGCAAGTGAAAATTTTGAAGTTAGATGTAGTAAAGCCACTGATGAGAATATGTATAAAAGCCTTGTTTTAACATTTACTTGAGGGAGTGTGCTATATTTTGCGGAGATAAAGAAAAAATGAAGGGCTAAAAGCTGAAAGGAAAGAAACAACAATGGACAAATGGCCATGTTTATTTTTGCAGTTAATGTTTAAGGCACAAAATAAATGTAAAAGCAAGATTAGAAAAGGGAGGGGCCATTTAGATGTTTTCGCCTATTTAACAACCCAGAAGAGACAACAAAAGATTACAGATCCTTTCCTGTGTTCAAATTAACCTATTTTAAGCTCTTGAACCATTTTGCTTTTTATTTTTTTCCTTTGCGTTTTGTTTAGATTCTGTTTAAATCATTCAGCTATGAAACTACAGATCCCTTAGAAATAGAATCATGCCAGTTACATACCTCAGATGCTTTGCTCTACTTACTTTATACTATGAGAGGTAAATTTGAGAATGAAAATGGGAGATTTCACTGCAACAAACATATATAAATAGGAAAAAATAAAACCACACAAATACCCACACATATTATTTCCCAGCCTCAAGACTAAAGGAAGATGCACATTTACATTTCAAAACCTTGAAGCTTGAATTGTTCAGGAAAAGGTTCTTGCTTTATGAGCTAAGTTTATTTTATTCTCTGATTATAAACAAACGTAGTGTATATACACATCTGTCCAAGAAATCTCGCACAATGTAGATTTTTACAATGGGTATCATGCACAAGATTAAAACAAGACCAAAAAGTGGAACTTTTCAAAGAAGAGAGAAAGGCTCCAAGGTTTAACTGCTCTGGGAAGAAGAGATCACATCTGTTGACTGAGGATCACAGAAAGGTCCAAAACGTCCATAAATATCCTTGGCCCGTACGGCAAAGTAGTATTTGCTGCCAGATACAAACTGGGTCAGAGTGCATGCCATTGGCAAAGGAAGTGCCTTTACCTCTCCAATCTTTTTCCATTGTGAGGGCACAGTGGCACTGGGTTCCTCATGGTAAGCATAGAGATGGTAGCTGTCAACAGTGGCACAGGTTCGATCCACTTCCAGGACACTCCATGACAGTACAATGCCATTTTGACTCTGAACTCGTGCTAACTTCAAGTGCGGCTTCTGAGGCAGAGATGTGCTGGCAGCTTCTGGGGGCAGGCGCGGTGGTTGTGGGGCTTCTGGTAAGGGTGCTGGGTGCACAGGGCGTGGGGGCTCCTAACCAAGAAGAGCCATGTTGATTTATAATGACCACACAAAGGGCTGTTTTTGAGAATTAGAACGAAGACATCCTAGAGGTCACTGATAACATTTTATATTAAAATACAGGAAAATATCAAATATTTGGCAAGTTTTATTTGGTGAGCTGTTACCAGCTGTACCCCAAACAATGATGCTGAGGTAAACCCTGCTATTCTTTCCAGACCTACAGAGTTTTCCTTGGGAAATAAAAGCCCTTACTGATGGAACATCATCTTGACAGATTGAAATAATCATCTACTTCTAACAAAATAATGTATGATTTAATTCTGTATGCTACAGCTTCTTTTTTTAGTACAATGTAACATTTTAAAATAATTATGTGTCCCTGGCCAGTGTGGCCCACTTGGTTGAGTGTCATCTTGTGCTGTGAAAGGTTGCTGGTTCACTTCCCAGTGAGGGCACATACCCAGGTTGTGCCCAGGTTGGGGTGTGTATAAGAGGCAACCAATCAATGTTTCTCATGTCATGTTTCTCTCTCTCGCTCCCTTTCCTTTCCTTTCTCTCAAAAATCAGTAACATTTTTAAAAAAACTTTAAAAATAAAGTATTACGTGTGTCACTCTATCACAGAAAATTTGAGTTTTTAACTCTACTTTCATTTTAAAGCTGTTTTTCCATATAAAGATTAGCATATTCTTATAAATAAGAAATAAGCACATTTAATAATGAATGTACATTATGCTCTTGATCAGGCTACATGAAATAGGTGACATTTAAATTAGACCCTGAAAGAGGGAATTTAGAAATATAGAAAAAGTTGTGTACCTTACTGCCAATAGGTAAAGCATGAGCAAGGTATGGGGATTTATGGGCAAAAACCAGTGTTAACTTTTTACTCAGACATAGGGCATGTGAAAAAGAAAAGGTAAATTTTGAAAGGCAGGTTAAAGCTAGATAATGAGAAAGGATTAATACTAAGCTTAAGAAGTCAAATTCACTTATCTAACATTGAACATTAGTATTATTATATTTGGGTTTTAAGATTACAGTGATAATTTTTCTAAAAAAGATTCAAGTGAGAGCCAGGAAATAGGGATATAAGTGATTTTTTTTTTCTAGTGAAACATCATTATTCACTGGCTTTAGGAAAGTGGTATTTTGGAGTTTTTTTGTTAATCCTTACCCGAGGTACTTTTTCTATTGCTTTTCAGAGAGAATGGAGGGGAGGGAGGGAGAGAGAGAAATATCAATGGGAGAGAGACATATCAATTGGTTGCCTCCCACACGCACCTTGACTGGGGGCAGGGAGTGAACCTGCAACCCAGGTACATGCCCTTGCCTGGGAATTGATCCCAAGACCCTTCCATGGTCTGTCTGATGCTCTAACCATTGAGTAAACTGGCCAGGGCTGCTCACTCTCTTTAAATTGGAAGTCATGAAACAAGATTTCCTTAACTGAAATTCATTTAACAAAAATTGTTTTTAAGATACTTTTTATTAAATGGATAATTTGCATATATTAAATAGTGAATTCTGTGATAGTCTGATGTCATCTTTTTAATTCCCATGCTGTCTCAAAACTTAGTACCAGAAACATGTACATAGGAAGAACTCAGAAAGGATATGCTGAATAATGTCAAGGAATATAAATCTGCTGAAATTCTTATGCCTAATGGAAAAAATTCAAACATGTCTGGAAAAAGGTATAATCTCAATTTAAAAAGCTGAAATAAATATAAAGTTAGAGAGAAAAAAAAAATTTGAACTTAGATAAAACATTGAAAGCTGAAGAAGTAGAAATGAGTTGAGCCCTGGCCAGTGTGGCTCAGTTGGTTGGGCGTCGTCAAATCAAAGGTTTGATTCCCGGTCAGGGTACATACATGCCTAGGTTGCAGGCATGTAACCCCTGTCAGGGTGTAAGCAGGAGGCAACCGATCAATGTTTCTTTCACATCTATATTTCTCTCTCTCTCATTACCTTCCTATCTTTCTAAAATCAATAAAAACATTATTTTAAAAAGTAGGACTTATTTGAATGCTAACCATGTGGCTTTAATTCCTATCTCAAATTGCCTATTTTTCCGAAAGAGACTTAATTGTTTTAATAAGTAACATTAAATAAACATATAGCTAGCAATGTAAGAGACGATGGCTGAAGCTGTAACTTCACAGGAATTTAAGAAGTTTAACAATAGTTTAAGTGGCATGTAATATCCCTTCTAAGTTCTTAAAATTCTAGGATTCTGAATCTGCTCATGTCCCAAAACGAAGTCAACTGAGTTACTGTTATGTTTTTGTTGTTGCAATGGCTTTTACTAAAGTTTTATAGATAAAATAATGTAATATCAGGAATTTGCTTCAAAATAGTTGGTGTGTACATGGTTATGGAAATAAGTGGCTGGTACCATGGATGAAATAAGACTGGCCAAGCACTAATAATTGTTCAAGATATGTGACAGGTATATAGGAATTGTTACTCTATTTTTTCTGCATACATTTGAAAATTGCTATTTAAAAGTATTTTTAAATTAATTAAAAGAATTAATTAATTCTCCTGTGAGAGGCACTTTATTCTAAGACAATACACATGAATGGAACCCAGTAAAAAAACAAACAAATGACCCCCCCAAACACACACACACCCCACAACTCTGATAGGTCATCAAATTTGCAAAACTATAATAAGAGATTTTTTGCTATACTTTTTATGAAAGACTAATGAATGAAAGCAATTATTTATAGACACAAACAACAGTAATGGCATATTTGCCACATACCCCAATAGGGCCAGACTAGAGGGACTGGGATTGGACAGCCTGAGTTATAAAATGGTTTTGCCTCTGACACTAACTTGGGTAGTGACACAGTGTAACCACTTAACATCCTTGTGACACAGTATCCTTTTCTATAAGAAATAATCCTCGTAAAATTGTGAGGATTAAATTAAAACACATTAATTAAATTGGAGTGCCTGGTATATTGTAAGTGCTCCATTAATACTGTTTTCAGTGTAGAACAATAAAAATAATAGCTATTAAGAGCACAGGCCCTAGAACTTGGGTTTCTACAAAGTATGACCTTGGGCTGCTTAGTCAGCTTCTCTGTGCATTAGTTGCCATATCATTAAAAAAAGAGAGGAGTTCTGTGTGAGAACTAAGTACATTAAAAGTGCCTGGCACATAGTAAGCACTTAACAAATGCTAGCCATTATTACATGTAATAAAAAAATGAATGATCCGTTGTTTGGTAAGAAGTGATATGTCTCAATCTCCTCCCTCCTCATAAAGCCAATATATTTCCATTTACATGGTATACCAAACCAAATACTGTTATAATCATGTCACAGGATAATGTGACATTATTATGGAGACTACATTATATCTAAGGGGAAATCTTGTGATTTTCTGTTATCTCTGAGCAATGAATTCCAAATACCACTGAATTATTAAAAACAATAAAGTGGCAGCAATGTAGCAGAACTGGTATAATGTTTTGAGGAAAATAATAAAGTTAGAGCATCAAAAAATGGTTTTTAAAATATGCTTTTTAATACTCCAAAATATTTTTAATTTAACCATGAGTTAAAATGGTCTATCTCTTTCATTTCACACGCCCCACCTGTGGACTCTTTTTGTACATTATAAGCCACCACAAGCTCTATGATCCTTGACAACCATCATTCCTAGGAACATTTGTTCATAATGATAAGATCTAGTCTCTTAAATAAACTTCTGCAGGAAAAACAGAAGACCTATCATTTCCTTTTGATATAGCTAGTTTAAAGAAAAATAATATTTGACAGTTTCATAGCTAAGAATTTTGTAGTCACGATCAACACTTACAGTGTGCACCTGTGGTGGTCGATGATGCACTGTGAGCTGAGGACCTGGAGATCCCAGGGCTATTCCATTGTTTACAACATATGTAGTTGCTTGAGGCACTCGAACTGTGACACCTACAAAAGAAAATTAATAAATTAGAATACTATTCTAAATTTGGCAGAACACTGATTAAACACCTGAAGTCAGTAAAATGATATTTTAAAATATGAAAAGAAAAATATTTCTAACCTAGGAATCTACATTTAGCCAAAGTATCATTCCAGCATGAGGACAAAGAAGTTCTCGAATATGCAAACAACAACAACAAAAATCTACCTCTCAAGTAGCCACCAGAGGATGTGTATCACAAATATAAAAGAGAAAATAAAGAGGAAAACAGTAGACACAAGGAACAAGAATTCCTGCACAGGAGAGAAATAAATGGAATCCCTACTAAAAGGACTATGAGCAAAATCCTGGAACACTGGTGGCTCACATGTAGAAGGCAAACAGCCTAGAATGGAGCAGTGTGACTTTAAGGACAGAAAAAATAAAGCTATCTCCACAAAAATCTCTGCTGTCTCGTTTGTTTTGTTTTTAAATATGTTTTTACTGGATTTAGAAAGAACAAGGGAGGCAGGGGGGCGGGGGGATAGAAACATTGATCAGTTGCCTCCAGTAAGCAGCCGGACTGGGGACTGAACCTACAACCTGGGCACGTTGCTCTGACCAGAAATCGAACAAGTGACCTTTTTGGTGCACAAGTCGATGCTCAGCCAATTGAGCCAAACTGGCCAGGGTATGTCTTTTTCACTACAAAAAAATGGGAAAAAGAAAAGAAAAGAAAAAAAACCCTACTAAGTTATTCCTGCCTTCTGATATGAAGTTCCTCTCTTTCTCTCCATGCCCTCTGCTAATCAGCTATGGATACTCACTTTACCCAATAGGAAACTGTTGTGACATACATCAGGGCAACAGAAGCAGAAAATTTAGAGCTACCTACTTTCCCAACCATATCCCTGCCATATATTCAGTACCTGGGCCATACTATAATTCTGCCAGGTACTCTGGTATCAATTAAAATATATATATTTTTTAAAAAGAGTGATCTACTGAGCACAGAAAACAGAACCAACCAGATAGAAGAAAGAATTAGTGATATCGAAGATAGGAATCAAGAAATGATACAGAGGAAAGAAAAGAGAGACCTGAGAATAAAGAAAAATGAAAAGAGCTCGATGAGACCTATCTGACTCCATCAGGAAAAGCAATATTAGAATTACAGGCATTGCAGAGAAGAAAGAGTGAGGGCATGGAATGGAGAGTCTATTAAAACAAATAATGGATGAGAACTTCCCAAATCTATGGAAAGAACTAGATCCTCAAATCCAAGAAGCAAACGAATCACCTAGTTACCTCAATCTAAAAAGGGCCTCTTCCAAGGCACTTGGTATTGAAGCTGTCAAAAATTAAAGACAAAGAAAAAATTCTCAAAGCAGCCAGGAAAAAGGAGGAAGTGACCTACAAAGGAAAACCCATCAGAATTTCATCCAACTTCTCAGCTGAAACTCAACAAGACAGAAAAGAGTGGAACCAAATATTCAGTGAGAAATTACCAGCCAAAAATAATATACCCAGCAAAATTATCCTTTAAATATGAAGGAGAAATAAAGATGTTCCTAGACATACAGAAGCTGAGGAGTTTATCACCAGAAAACCTCCACTGCAGGAAACAATCAAGGGGTTATTCTACCTGAAACAAACAACATAAGGTCACAATACTATGAGTAAAATCACCAAAAAACTTAACAGCATAAACAATGATAATTTGTGACAACAAAAACATAAAGGGGAGGAAGCAAAAGGTCTGAACTGGCAAAGGAAGATGAAGATCAGATGCACTCAAAAGGAACAAAACTATGGTATATATGCAACTTTATTTTTATAAACCTAATGGTAACCACACACAAAAAATTCCCAAACCAGGACATATAGATTAAAATGAGAGGAAAGATGTATGAAATGTCACCACACAAAAGCCACAGACAGAAAATAAAGGAAAAGAACCAATGGAGGCACAGAACTACCTGAAAACAAAAGATATAACGGCTATAGGAAATCTTCATACATCATTAATTACCCCAAATGTAAATGGTCTGAATTCACCAATAAAGAGGCACAGAGTAGCAGAGTGGATCCAAAAAAACACACACAAAAAACAAAAAAAAACAAACCATATGCTGCCTTCAAGAGACACATCTAAGCTGCAAAGACTAAGAGTCAAAGTAAAAGGGTGGAGATTCTCCAAGCAAATAACAACCACAGACAAGCAGGTGAAGCTATACTTATAGCTGACAAAACAGATTTAGAGACAACAATGGACACTGTATAATGATAAAGGGAACACTACATCAAAAAAACATAACACTTCTTAATATATATGCAACCAATTAAGGAGTACCGAAATATATAAAACAACTAACTACTCACAGAACTAAAGAGAAAAACAGATTAAAACATAATCATAGTTGGAAGACCTTAATACTCCATTGACAGCTCTAGACAGACCAACCAACAGAAAATCAATAAAGAAATAATGGCCTTAAACACTACACCAAATGGAGATAATTGACATTTAGAGAACTTTTCATCCCAGAACATCAGATTATAAATTCTTCTCCAGTGCAAATGGAACATTCTCAAGGATAGATCATATCTTGGGTCACAAAATTAGCATCAACAAATTCAAACTGAAATTATACCAAGCATATTCTATGACCATGATGCCTTGAAATTAGAAATCAACTGCAAAAAGTAAAGAAACCCACAAATACATGGAGATTAAACAACATACTACTAAAAAAATGACTGGGTAAAAGAAGAAATAAAAGATGAGATAAAAAGATATATAGAGACAAATAAAAATGACAATACAACATATCAAAACTTCTGGGAGAAAGCAAAAGCAGTAATAAGAGGGAAGTTTATATCATTACAGGCCTATCTCAAGAAACAGAGAAACTCCAAGTAAACAACCTAACATCACATCTTAAAGTACTATAAAAAGAAGAAAAGCAACCTAAAGTCAGCAGAAGAAAGGAAATAATAAAAATTATAGCAGAATTAAATGAAAATGAGAACAAAAAGACTATACAAAAAAAATCAGTAAAACAAAGAGCTGGTTCTTTGAAAAGATTAATCAAACTGACAAACCCCTAGCTAGACCCACTAAGGAAAAAAGGGAAAGACCCATATAAACAAAATCAGAAATGAGAGAGAAGTCACCACAGACATGACAGATATACAAAGGATCATACTAGAATATTATGAAATACTATATACTACCAAATTCAATAACCTAGAAGAAATGAATAAGTGCCTAGAAATATATAACCTTCCTAGACTAAATCAAAAAGAACTGGAAAATCTAACTGGACTGATGAGTAGTGAGGAAATTGAAACAACCATCAAAAATCTCCCAAAAAACAAAAGTCCAGAAACAGATGGCTTTACCAGTGAATTCTACCAAACATTCAAAGCTTTAAAACCTATCCTTTCAAACTCTTCCAAAAAATTGAAGGGACAATACTTCCCAACACATTCTACAAGGGTAATGTAACGCTGATACCAAAACCTGGCAAAGATAACACAAAAAAAGAAAACTACAGACTAATATCTCAGATGCAAAAATCCTAAACAAAATACTATCAAATCAAATGTAACAATACATCTAAAAAATAATATATTACCATCAAGTGGGGTTCATTCCAGGGGCACAAGGATGGTTCAACATATGCAAAATCAATCAGCGTAATACACATTAACAAAAGAAAGGATAAAAATCATATGATCTTATCAATAGATTCAGAAAAAGCACTTGATAAGATACAACATCCATTATGATTAAAACAATAAAAGTTATAGAAGAAAAGTACCTCAACATAACAATGGCCCATATATGACAAACCCTCAGCTAATATCATACTCAATGGTGAAAAACTAAAAGCTTTTCCTCTAAGATAAGGAACAAGACAAGGATGTCCACTCTCACCACTCTTATTCAACACTAGAGGCCCGATGCACGAATTCGTGCATGGGTGGGGTCCGGCCTGCCTGCTCCAATGGGGGCCCATGGGGCCGTGGGCAGCTGGCCAGACCCGGCCCCAATCCGGGCCCGGTTCATGCTGGTTGGCTGCCACAGTGCGTTGTTCACAGCCACCGGTTGTTCTGGTCATCCCACTGTTCCTGTCGCTGGGCTTTTATATATATAGATAATGCTGGAAGTCCTAGCCAGAGCAATAAAGCAAGAGAAATAAATAAAAGGCACCCAAATGGGGAAGGAAAAAGTCAAATTGTCACTTTGCAGACAATGTGATTCTATATATACAAAACCTTAAAGACTCCACCAAAAATATTAGAAACAATAAACAAAAAAAGTCAAGTTGCAGGATACAAAATTAATGTGCAAAAATCCATTGCCTTCTTGTACACTAACAACAAAACTTCAGAAAAATGGAAAAAAAAAAATTCCTTTTGCAATTGCAAACAAACCCAGCTATAAAAGACATGTATATGGACAGATAATTTTTGACAAAGGAGCCATAGACACACATGGAATAAAGATAATCTCTTCAATAAATGCTAGGAAAATTGGAAAGCCACATGCAAATGAATGAAACTGGATTACAGTTTGTCCCAATGTACAAAAATTAATTCAAAATGGATCAAAGATCTAAATATAAGACCTGAAACAGTAAGTTACATAGAAGAAAATTTTAAGGACCAAACTTATGGACCTTGGTCACAGAGAACATTTTATGAACTTGACCCCAAAGACAAGGGAAGTAAAGGCAAAAATAAATGAATGGAACTGTATCAAACTAAAAAGTGTCTACACAGCAAAAGAAACTGACAACAAAGAGGCAGCCAACCAGATGAAAGATGATATTTACAAACAGTAGCTCCAAAAAAGGTTTAATTTCAAAATATATACAGAACTCAAAACTCAACACCAAACAACCCAATCAAAAAGTGAGCCGAGGACCTGAAAACACACCTCTCCCAAGAAGACATATGAATAGCCAATAGATATATGAAAAGATGTTCAACCTCACTGGCAATTAGGGAACTGCAAACCAAAATTACAATGAGATTCCACATACCATCTTACACCTGTTAAGAGTGGCCATTATCAATAAGACAAGCAATAACAAGTGTTGGAGAGGTTGTGGAAACAAGGAAATCTCATCCACTGCTGGTGGGAATGTAGACTGGTACAACCACTATGGAAAGCAGTCTGGTGATTCCTCAAAAAATTAAGAGCTACCATACAACCCAGCAATCCCTCTCCTGGGTATATACCCAAAAAAAACCTCAAAATCATGTATTCCCAAAGATACATGTGCCCCTATGTCAGTGGTCAGCAAACTCATTAGTCAACAGAGCCTAATATCAACAGTACAACAATTGAAATTTCTTTTGAGAGCCAAATTTTTTAAGCTTAAACTTCTTCTAATGCCACTTCTTCAAAATAGACTCGCCCAGGCCATAGTATTTTGTGGAAGAGCCACACTCAAGGGGCCAAACAGCTGCATGTGGCTCGCGAGCCACAGTTTGCCGACCACAGCCCTATATTCAATGCAGCATTATTCACAGTGGCCAAGACATGGAAACAACCAAAGTGTCCCACTATAGAGGACTAGATAAAGATGTGGTACATAGACACAATGGAATACTTACTACTCAGCCTTAAGAAAGGATGAAATAGCATCATTTGCAACAATATGGACAGACCTTGAGAACATTATGCTAAGTGAAATAAGTCTGTCAGAAAAAGCTAAAAACTATATGATCTCACTTGTATGTGGGATATAAAACAGAAACTCCTGAACACAAAAAGCAGTGTGGTAATTGCCAGAGTGAAGGGGATACAGGGAGAAGGGAGTCCTAATATAAGGTAATAGGAGAACATTTGACTCTGGGTGGAGGATATACAGATCTTGTAACATAGAAAACACACACCTAAAACCTATATGTTCATGTTAACCAATGTCACCCCAATCAATTTAATAAATATTTAAAAACAAAAAAATTTCATTATTGCAGAATCTTTAAATAGCTAAATTTGTCCTTGCTATTAAATTTTGGAAAATTAAATATTTTTTACTGAAACCTACGTAAGTGGCAAAACCATACAGAAAAGCACAAAGTAAGGATAATGGTTACCTCTGTTGGAAAGGGAGAGAGATGCCATTAAGGAAGGACATAAAACAGGCTTGTAAGATTCTGAAAAAGCTCTATTTCTTAGCCTGGTGGAGAGCTCAATGGTGGTTCACTTTATTATTTTTTTATTTTAAAAGCTACTCCAACTACATGCTGAAGAACTACATACAACTTGGGCCATATACAAGAAAAGAGTCTCTTACTATTTTGGGGATTGACCTGCCTAACAGCAGGAGCCTGCATAACAGTTCCTCGCAGGGGAGCCTGAGCTGTTGGTGCAGGAAGAGTTGTATAAACCACTTGGTTTGCAGGAGCTCTTGGTACAGAAAGTCTCGTGGTCACCTGAGTTGCTGGACGATGTGTTACATTCACAGTGGTTGGAGCTAATCAAAAGCAGAAAAATAAAATACAGTACAATCTATGTTCAATGAAGATTATTAAATGTTAATTAACTTTGTACTAACTCTAATAATAGAGATATAGAGACAACAGTCTCCTTTTGCAATCTTGATAAAGCCAACCAAAATTAATATTATTACTACAAACTTCAGAGAAAAAGAGCATCTCAACCCTGTCCAATGCCCTTTCCACTTTTTTGTTTTTCCTCACCTGAGGATATTTTCTCCATTGATTTTTAGAAAGTGGAAGGGAGGGTGGGAGGAAGGGGGAAAAAGAGAAACATTAATGTGAGAGAGACATATTGATTGGCTGCCTCCTGCACATGCGCTGACTAGGGCCAATGATCGAACCTACAAACCAGATATGAGCACTTGAATGGGAATTGAACCCGAGACCCTTCAGTGTGCAGACGGACACTCTGAGCCACAATGGTCAGAGTGCCCTTTCCACTCTTTAGTTTAACTACTTAAAAAGCATGAAAGAAAAGGGTTAGACTCGAAATTACTAACTTATAGGAGTTACTTAAAAGAGCAGATTTTCCCTCCTCTATGTTAAAATGTTCTTAGCAGAGTGGAATTTTAGGCTCTCCAGACTATCTGCAAATGAGTATAATCCAAGAGTAACTCTGTATTTCCACAGTTCAAGAAAATGGTTGGGTATTATAACTGACAATTTCTTCAGGTGAGCCAAACCATCTCTTTATTTAAAACAATAAAATATCAATTAAAATACAGACTTCTTCCTTCTCTACTGTGGCATTCTTCCTAATCTATGGCACAAGAGCATTAATGCCTTGAGTGATGTTAATATATATTTGTCAAAACTGAATCCTAAATGTTCACGCACAGCATGAACTACAATTATGATTTTAGGAGTTAGCTTCTTGTTAATAACTCTCTGAATTAGGATCACGTTTTACAAATAACCATATATTAACTTTATAATAAAAACAATTAACAAATCTTTCATATAGAAAAAAATGGGTCCTATAAATAAATTTGGAGGTAAATGCTGGGTACAACAAAGATAAAAAAGGTTTCTTTACTAAAGACTCCTTAGTCTCTATATATCCTAATTTTTTGAGTTAGAAAATGAAGACAGTCTTTAGTCCCCATTTTTGTTACCTATACTGCATCTGGGTTTACATAATGATATTTCTTTCTAAATTAGGTGACTGTCATTTTAATTTCACTGGAAACAATTCCATGTGAATTCAATGTTTTCCTTAATGAAAATTGTGCTTATGTAAACATTTTGCAGATAAATCTATAAGCAATGGTTTATTGTATGAAGAAAAAATATCTTGATTGGCTTCCAAACAGTTTAGGAGATATAGGCTACACCTCGAAAATGTCTGATTTACAGCTTCTTAAAGGTGCAAATAAAATATTAGTGTTTTATCTCCTATTGATAGTGTTAGGCCACTTAAAACTAGTTCAAGTTAAGAATTATTTTTAAATTCTTATTTAATTAGTCAATTATAACTTTCTTGGTTATAATAAGAATGAACCATTACACCCATCCTTCCTAAGAAAGGATATTCATTTCTGCTGTTTTCAGTAGCAAATGACAAAGGCATATAGTTTAAGCCTTCTATATAACAGTTCTATGTAAGTGCTGCTACTTAATGACAGGAAAAGTAAGTTATACAGCATTCAAAAGGCACGTTATCTTCAAAATAACAATAAGAATTTTTTGTCTAAATCTTTCAACTTGATTCCATAGTCCTATTTCACTGTAGACAAAACTAAAGTTTTAGTTTAATGATTCAGCAAGTTTACCTGTAGGTAGTAAGTGTATTGTTGTCTGAGATGGTCCACTTGTTGGCACCCCAGATGGTTGAAGAGGTGGTGCTGGCTGGATAGGTTGCAACGGTCGAGACACAGACTGAGAAGAATTCATGGCTGACACAGGAGTGTGAGTTAGCTTTTTAGTGTCTGTTAATTAGAAGTGAGACGTTATGATTATTGATAGAAAAAAATTAGAAACACAGGATTTCCTTTAGGGGTAAATTTACTTTTGCCTGCCACCAAGTCACATTTACCGCTTACAAGACAATTTCTTTCTATTTAACTATGTGTATTTATCAATTTGAAAACCAAGTCAGGACCTTAAATAACTCACTGTTGGTACTATCACAGATCCTAATTAAAATGTACAAAAATACAGTTTTATGTTTTGACTGTTTTTTTATAAAACAATTCTTTTTCTGAACTCAATACAATATCATGTCAATTAGAATAATTTCATTTCCTACATTAATATCTCTCTCTCTCTATATATATATGTGTATATATATATATATATACACACACACACATATATATATATATATATACACACATACACACACACACACACACATATATATATATATATATATAAAACTATATCAAGGACATTCTCCTAGACAAATACCTATAAACTGATGAATTTTTCACCAAAGATCTTGAATTCCAATTACTCTATTGTTGCTGATTCTCTTGCTTAACACAGATAACTATTTACACTATCCAGTCTTTAAAATATAATACACATAGAGTGTCTATCTCAAAAAAAGTCTACAATAGCCTATGAAATTAATGTTTGCATCTCAGAAAAAGCCCTTGAAAATAGGTAACCACTATATGGTGTATTATAAAGAGGGTAAGCCAAAACCTCTGCTATCCAAAATGATTCCCACTGATTTCTGTCCTATGGAATTCTAAAATGTAAATAAATTTCTATGTACACAAAATTATAAATTGTAAATAAAATTTAAGGCTTTAGCAAGTAAAATTTTATTTTATTTTCTTTCTTTTTTATTTATTTATTTTATTAAGGTATTATATGTGTACATATCTTACCATTGCCCCCCCCACCCCACTCCCATACATGCCTCACCCCCCAATGTTTTGCATCCGTTGGTTACTCTTATATACATGCATATAAGTCTTTCAGTTGATCTCTTATTTCCCCCACCTCTCCCTAACCTTACTGCTGTAATTTGACAGTCTGTTTGATGCTTTACTGCCTCTGTATCTATCTTTTTGTTCATCAGTTTATGTTTTTCATTATCCCCAAATGAGTGAGATCATGTGGTATTTTTCTTTCATTGACTGGCTTATTTCACTTAGCATAATGTTCTCTAATTCCATCCAGGTGCCTACAAATGGTAGTAATTCCTTCTTTTTTATGGCAGCATAGTATTCCATTGTGTAGATGTACCATTGTTTTCTGATCCAGTCATCTGCTGACGGGCACTTAGGCTGTTTCCAAATCTTAGCTATGGTAAATTGTGCTGCTATGAACATAGGGGTGCATATATCCTTTCTGATTGGTGTTTCTAGTTTCTTAGGATATATTCCCAGGAGTGGGATTACTGGGTCAAATGGGAGTTCCATTTTCAGTTTTTTGAGGAAACTCCATACTGTTCTCCACAGTGGCTGCACCAGTCTGCATTCCCACCAGCAGTGCACGAGGGTTCCTTTGTCTCCGCATCATCCCCAACACTTGTCGTTTAGCAAGTAAAATTTTAATTGGGTGCTGATGGAGAACAATGCACCTTAGAATAAGATAATTTAAGGTACATTCAAAGGTGAAAATGGAAAGAGACCCCATGAAGCAGAGATGCTAGAAAGAGAAACTGCAAGACCACTTGATAATACACGTTTTTCTTTTAATTCAGAATAACCCTACCTGTGTCCTCTCAAAAATAACCTGTATTTATTTTTGCCCTCTAGGAATTCATTATACTTAAGCTTGTCTGTGAAATAATAGTGAAAAAATTACAGATAACCTGAAACTTTTTAATAGCAATACTGGTAGAATTCAACCTTGACAAATGATGGCATAAATCTTCCAAAATTAAAGCAGTTTTACACCAAAAAAACCCCCTGACTTTCCTGTCCCATAATCAATTGTATAACCACTTAACTTTGTTTTCTTAAAAACAAATTAACTATCTTACCCCCTAAAATGCAATTTTTTAAATGTTTAGGTTTTTAAAATTTAATGTCTTTAAGGTAATAATTAACTTAGTACCTGATGATACTCGATTTTCCACATACATTATAGAATTATCACCAGAGTTTTATAGCTATGTCCATGAACAAAGTTATTTTGTACATTGAAATAAGTTTGAAAATTACTTTATATTTTGAATCATTGAGAATTATATTATAAATTAGCAGAGTAAAGGTTTAGAGAAGTCTGTATTAAGAAAAAACATTAGGGGGGCAGGGGTGGGGTAGAGGGAGTCAATGGGGAAAAAGGGAGACACCTGTAATACTTTCAACAATAAAAATAAATTAAAAAAAAGAAAAAAATTTTTTTTTACTAAGCATTTACCAAGCATATTTAACCATGAAACTTTTTACTCATAGAATGCCTATTAAAATGCAGAAGAATAATTTGGAATATTGGGTAATATCTATCCAATACTATTTCTAAATATTGTAACTCAGAGCAATATTGGGTGTGCATGCTTTCTAATATTACTTTCATTTTCTTTTAAATAACACTAAAGGAAATTAATTCAAATAACCAAATTAAGTATATATACACTTAAAAGTACCTAGATAAAAACAAACACGCACAACACCATTTAGAGTCAGAAGTCCTGGGTTGAATTTCCACTTCCTTTACTGACTCATACTCTATCAATCTATCCTCAACTCTCAAGTGGGCATTGCATGGTTATTACAAGGATCATGTGAAATAACTGATATAAAAAGAGAGATGTTCCATAAGTTAAATATTCTCCTAATTGCTCCATTTCCCACTATGCCTTTTCATATTCACTCAAGATTTGATTTCTATTTTTTAATTCTAATCTAAAAAACTCTCATCCTAGAGAGGATACAAATACACCAAGAATAAACTATCTTCACTGAGTATTATATTGGATTAAGAGAAAAAAATGGCACCAAAGCATCACTTAGTATGATTACTTATATTTAAATACCTTGTGACGCTCCACTCTCTTCATCATCCATTGTAAGATCAATGACACCACTTGAATCACTTCCTGTGGCTTTTCCACTCTGAAAAACGACACACTTTCATTTTGCAAAAGAAACTTTGGCAGACATAAAGGAAAAATGAAATAATACTGAGGAGAAACGAGGTTAATGAATAACCTGGTTCAATGATTGCATGACTTTCTCTTGTGGGCAGTAACTTGCTGTACAGGCATGCAGCTGAGGGGCAACAGGCTGTACCATGCAGCCCAGTGTGTAGTAAGCTATACCATCTACGTTTGTGTGAGTATTCTCTATGATCCCCTAACGACGAATTTCCCAGAAGGAATCTCAGTTCAGTGGAGCATGACCGTAAATGCTAATCATAATTACTTTGATATATTACACCGCAGATTAACTAAAATCAATTTTTCATCTGCAAAACTCAAATTTTGTGAAGTTAAAGAAAACTATTTCTTCAGGTTACAAAATTCAGGCCCAATCCCTAGACAATGATATAAATTCTAAGTCCTACAATTATAAACCTTTCTATGACAATGATTTTATAGAAAGTGACTTGTTAACAAACACGACAAATCTGTAAAATTCATATTAAAAGTACTTAAAACCTCAAAGAATGTAACAGAATCTAGTCACCACCACATATCTCTAAGGGTCACATTTCAAAATTTACTAAATTTTATATTTATCAAAAACTGTATATACAGTTATAGTGAGCCAGTGGCCAGCCCCGCCCATCTACTTGGACGACCTACCGCAGCCACTCGACTTCACGTAAAAGAAGCTCCTGATGCGGTTGAAGGCCGGGGCCCGAGGCCCCCACCGCCCTGGCCTGGGTCCCGATAGCCTGGCCTTCACCCCGGGTGAGCCTCTAAGCTTCGACCGTGGCAAGCCAAAGATGGCTGCCTCACCCCACCCCCACCCCACCCCACGCCACCCCACGCCACCCCCACCCACCGCCCGCCAGGCCCCACAACCTCCAGCTCGCCTCTGCCTCTACCTCCAACACCGCCTCTGTCTCCAAACCTGGAGTTCTGTGAGCTGGAGATCAGAATTACGAGGCAGGCGATTAGGATTAAGGAGCTGGAGCTGCTTACCATCACTGGGGACAGCTTCGACTCCCAGCGCTGTGCGTGGCTGTGCGTCTCTGTGCGTAACCACCACGGGGCTGCCCGAGCCCACCCTTGCCAGCCTTGGCTCCCCGTCCTGGGCTGCGTGCCCTCCTATCCCCTCCCCCACAATATGGCCTCGGGCTCAGACTCGAGCACCTAGAACTACCGGATCCCAAATCGGTCCTCCGGGACCCAGACTCCCCAATCCTGGATTTCAACCAACTCTGTTCCCCACCGCAAATCTGGACGTCACCGACCTTTTGTCCCCAAATCCACCTTCCCTCCATCCTGAGTCCTCAGGGTATTCTGGACTTAGAGCCCCCAAACCTGGAACTCCATCCACCACACCGCCTTTGTGAACTTTAAGCCTCCTGCACAGTAATACTACTACCCCTGGAGCTCCACCCACCACAGATCACTCCCTGTAGATACCGGAGATTTAGTGTTTATATTAAACTCATGTCCTGATGGGAGGTGGGGGAAGTAGGTGAGGGTCAGTTAAAGTGTCTGCAGGGAGCAGATGGGAATAGTGGGACCCAGGTGACCCTCAAGACAACAATAACAACAAAACCAACAACAAAAATTACTAGACAAATATGCAAAGACCAGAATACAACCAAAGACAAAAGGTAGTTAATAGAAAATGGTTCCAAGTGAAGCCAGATTTTGAATTTAGCAAAGACTGCAAAGTAGCTGTTAAAAATATATTCAAAAGCCTTAGCCAGTTTGGCTCAGTGGATAGAGCATCTGCTTGCGGACCAAAGGGTTCCCGGTTCAATTCCCATCAACCGAAGGTACCATGGTTGCAGGCTCCTCCCTGGCCTGGGTCCTCATCGGGTGCATGCAGGAGACAACCAATCCATATGTTTCTTTCACATGGATGTTTCTGTCTTTCCCTCTCTCTTCCACTCTCTCTAAAAATCAATGGAAAAGTATCCTCGGGTGAGGATTAAATATATATATATGTATGTGTGTGTATATATATATATATATATATATATATATATAGAGAGAGAGAGAGAGAGAGAGAGAGAGAGAGGGAGAGAGAGAGAGAGAGAAAGGGGGGGGAGAATTAAAGGAAATATATTAATGAGTGTGGAATTAAGAAGTAGAAACTGAAAAACAAAAATGAAAGGGAAACAGGAGAATTAAGATAAAATGTTTTTAAAAAACCCCAAAAGATTAACACAAAATAAAGAAAAAAAAAGAAACCACATCGAAACAAAATTTAGATGAAACAAATTTTTAAAATTATAAAACAGCAGACCTAACTACAACCGTATCAATAATTATACCACGTGTAAATAGACTAAAATTTCCTATCAAAATACTGAGATTGTCACATGAGATAAGACATCAAGAAATAATGTTGTTTCTTTCTCCTAGGCATTCACTTTAAATATGAAGACATAAATACACTGAAAAAAATAAATATAAAAAAGCTACTGTGACCATGTAAATATTAGCCAAGATACAAAGAGGGAAAATTCATAATAATAAAATGGCCTATTTGTCTATTTCTTCCATAAATTTGGTAGCCTTCATGTCATGTTTTGATGCTCTATTATAAGATGCATATTTTCCTATAATGTATACTCTTTAATAGGACAAGAAGGTCTACAATAAAATCTAATCTGCTATATTTTTATTGGTCATAACCTGACATACAACTTATTATCTATTATTACATACATATTACAGGTAGTTTCCTGGCTATGTTTTCTTCTTGAGAAATAAAATTGGTAATTATTTCAATAATTATTAATAGCAATTATAAGATTATAGTTGACACTATTGCTATAGGGCTCTGTGCTAAAAGTTTTATATTGATTAACAAATTTAATTTTTATAGTAATCCTCTGAAGTGGGTAATAGCATTAAGTATTAAGTAACTTGCCCAAAGGCTATCCACTAAAAAGTGACAGGAGCCAAGCTGTCTGACTCTAGGGCTTATTATTTCTATGCCACTAGGAGCAGATTTATCCATATACATATACATAGGTACCTTTATATTTTTTCTGACATCACTTCTGAGAAAACGTATCTAATCAGAGAAATCACACATTTACATCTGCATTTACAAATCTTACTAAAGTTCTCAATTTGAAACTATTAAAAAAAAACCTTAGTTGTTGTCAAGTAGGTTTTATACTAAGAATCTATTTTATTAAAAACTATCTAATAGTGTATACTTCTCCAATATGACCACTCTCATTAAGGCAACACTAAGAAAACTTCAAGAGAGGCTTGTTTTTTGTGTGTTTTTTGTAATGAAACAAACAAAAAGAGCATATATGAAAAGTTACAGTAGGGCACCTCAACAATTGTGAAGCAAGTTAACACAGTGCACCTGGTTGTTCACTTTTTGCACAACTCTCCAAGGGAACTTGGAACTATAACTGAGACTTGGTTAGCTACCAAGAATGTGGCCTTTAAAAGTTTCCATTAATGATTAATAATTTTCTTTTATACACCTCGAAAAGTAAAATTTGTCATAGTGGCTTGTCAAGATTGATTCGCACAAACATCAAGATTATTGATGTATGTCTGATTTTACTATTGGGGTTTTGAGTTCGGACTGGTTACATAGAAAGATATTGCTATAAGACAAGCCCTCTAAAATACTTCAGACCTTGAGAGTCAGTCAGGCTTCTTTGGGCAGAGACTCTTGGTACATGTCACTGAAGTTAATAATAAAAGAAAAAGCACATGCTATGTGATGATGGATAGGGGAAGATTTAGAAGCTTGTGTCTAACTCAGGGGTGGGCAAACTTTTTGACTCGAGGGCCACAATGGGTTCTTAAACTGGACCGGAGGGCCGGAACAAAAGCATGGATGGAGTGTTTGTGTGAACTAATATAAATTCAAAGTAAAGGAGCGGAGGAAGAGCAAGAGAACCGGATAGAACAGCCGGATCCGGCCCGCGGGCCGTAGAGTTTGCCCACGGCTGGGTTAGGGGGTGATCAGGCTGGCAGGCAGAAGCAGTTAGGGGCAATCAGGCAGGCAGGCAGGCGAACAGTTGGGAGCCAGCGGTCCCGGTTTGTGAGAGGGATCCCAGATTGGAGAGGGTGCAGGCTGGGCTGAGGGACACCCCCCCCCCCCCGCTCTGCCCCATGCACGAATTTTGTGCACTGGGCCCCTAGTATTAAATACATTAATGATGTATTATATGAAATGAGATATGTGAATAAAATGTATGTTATAATAATACATTCTACATGAAATATGTTGACAAATAATTATTTGGAGGACATTAGAGAAATCTTCATTCAATGACTACAAAAAAAGATATTTTACATATTTAAAGAGTTCCTAACTAGGTCTGATTAAACAAAAACCATTTCCATACAGGCCATTCAGATTTCCTTGAAACTCTACTAACTTTAAAGTGTTCAACTTAGTAAGATTTGTTACAGAAAAAAATAAGTTAGCCATAAGTAATCAGAAAGGGATATTCTAAAGAATCACAGGCTGTTTCACACTATTTTCTATTTGCCACTTAGGCAAATAGCTGGACTGTCAATTATATAAGCCAAGCAGTTAGTCAATATAATAAACTAACATTATCTCTAGGAGAATTACTAAGCAAAGAAAGTCAGTTCTTGTACAATATTACAGAGAAGCTGTTTGGAAATCTTTGAAGAGTTGTAAAGAACACAGAATAATTTTCATTGTATTAAAGAATATTGATAGAAATCCATTCTCTCGTGGACTATAATTAGAATTTTAATTTGAAAGGAAAAATTTTAATAAGAAGGAAAATCTTACCTGTGATGTGCTATCAGCTGCTTTCTTAACAGAAGCATCTATTGTTTTGTTTGTCTGGTTTTCTGAGGAGTCAAAATTTAAAAAGTCAGCCATTTTTAAAAGCACCTAAAAATGTGAAAAGTTGGGTTGTGCTTTATATATATAAACATGCATACGTACACACACAAACACACACACACACACACACACACACACACACACTTATAATTTAAATAACTATAAGAGATTTGTTACCCAGCATGAACCTCTCTTTGACTTAAATTGTCTCTAGGCTAAGTGTTAATTATTCAAAAGAACAACTGATGGTGGCCAGATGGGATGAGGGTTTGGTGAAAAAGCTAAAGGGATTAAGAAATACAAATTGGTAGTTACAAAATAGTCATAGGGATATAACATATACCATAGGGAATATAGTCAATAATATTGTAATAACCATGTATAGTGCCAGGTGGTTACTAGACATATCAAAGAAATCACTTCATAAATTATATGAATGTCTAACCATTATTCTATAACTGAAACTAATCTTACCTAATAAAAGAGAAACATGCAAATTAACCATCACTCCGCTACGCCCACAGCCAATCAGAGTGAGTATGCAAATTAATCCAACAAAGATGGAGGTTAATTTGCATATGCAGGCGCAGAGCGGTGTGAAGCCTGCTATGAGGGGAAGGGGGGTGGCGGAGGGAGCTACTGGAGTGGTGCTCCAGACAGAAGCAAGGACTTGCCGGCTCCGGGTGGCCAGGGAGCAGGTACTTGCTGGCTCCCGGTAGGAGCGGGGACATGCCGGCTTCGGGCGGCCCGGGAACAGGGACGTGCCAGCTCCCGGTAGGAGCGGGGACTTGCCGGCTCCTGGTAGGAGCAGGGACATGCGGGCTCCAGGCGGCCCAGGAGCGGGGACTTGCCGGCTCCTGGGCAGCCAGGGAGTGGGGACTTGCCAGCTCCTGGGCGGCTGGGGTGGGGAGCGAGGACTTGCTGGGTCCCAGACGGCTGGGAGTGAAGCCAGGGGCCTATTCTTGCACGAATATCGTGCAATGGGCCCCTAGTATAAAATAATATTGAATGTCAACTATAATTGAAAAAAAAAGAATGCATACAAAATGTAGTTAAAAGAAGAGTTTAAAAGATTTTAAATTACAGATACAATCAAGCTCTCCTTTTGCAATACTTCAAAGTACACATATATATACATACATAATCATATAATATGTCATAGGGGAAAATATACAACAGAGAAAACAAAGAGCAATCAAGCATTGCATAGTAAACTATAGAGAGCAGAACCTATTTTTAAACTGTTCAAATTTGGAAGATGTGAGTGATGAGCAAACAAATGGGTAGGGAAAATATGTGATGTTTATTTTCCTTTTTTAAGCATATATTAAGTCAATAAGATACTTTAAAATAAATTCGTTCTATTCATATATTCCTGGCAAATGTATTATAAAATAATGCTTGCTACAAAGCCTAAATAAAAAATTCACCCAGATCAGAAAAATTCCTAAAAGTTAAATATGAATGCTAGCCTCTCACTCAAAAACAAACTCTCTCTCAAATCCCATTTTAACAACATAATTTCTTATGCAACTAAAAACTTACTAAAAATAACCTCCAGGATATTCTATTTACTTTGTTTTTCCAATAATGCTAGCCACTTCTACAAACAAACACAAAAGTTCAATTATCTACAGATCATTAGTAAGCTTTAATTTCTATTATTAAATCCACACAGTGACTTACCAATTCTTGGGGTAGTAGTGCTGCTCTGTTCTGCAGGAGATGAAGTACTAAAAGCAGAAATTGGAATTTTCATCTGTATAGGACCACGATTATTTGATGGACTGTAGAGTCCTGATGGGCCTACTGTGGGTAAAGAAGTCCTTGTGGCTTGTACAATAGAGTGTGCTGTTGGAACAGCCTGTACAGCAAGTGTTGTTCCTAATGGTGCAGCACTGGCAGGAGAGTTCCTTGGAATACTAGAACCGGGCACAGAAGTAACGTTGTTTGGTTTAGTAGGATTTGGCAAGGATGGTAAGGATACTGGATTTTTGGTGAGACTGCTCACTGTAGGTGGGCTCTGTACAGAAATGAATTCAACGTTGCCAGATGGTTGATTAGTTACTAAAGTCCCAGGATGGCTCTGTAGGAGTTGAGGCTGGGAGGATACCGCAACAGGTACATGCAAAATCACTGGTAATGATTGTAAAGAGATTGTAGGTTGGGGATTTCCACTAGGCACCTGAGTAGTAGCAACCACTGTAGCTGTGTTGGGTGCAGGAAGAATTGATGTCAGAGAACCCGAAGTCACTGGAGTCTGCAATTTAGGTTGACTACTGACAACTGTTGGAGGAGTGATGAGATTGGTTGAAGACACTATAGAAAGAAAAAAGAAATCTCAGTTTAAATGGCTATCTCCATTTATCAGCTAGGATAATATAACACAATAAAAACTTAATGGATTACAGTAGATACAGTAAAGTCCTTCATAATGAAATTTTTTCCAGATTTAAATTCTTGAACTTCTTAGAATTAAATTTTTAGAAGCATTTTGCATCTATGATCAGTTTATTATGAAAAATCACATGGTTTATGACTAATGTGGAGGACTGCTATCTCCTTATCAAAACTGTCTGAAAATTATTGTAATAACTATAGCATAACTGAAAAATTGGTAATATTGTCTAGATATTTTTTAAAGCATTACAAATGCTTTGGGACACTAGCAATATATAAACTCAAATAGAAAGTCTAGTCAGCATCATCACTATCAATGAATAGGTAAACTTGGTCATGTATTTTACCATTAGGACCATATGAAATTGGATCTTCAGATCAAGTTGTATTGAATTGCCTGGGAGAGGAACTAGAGACAGAAGGCTGCCTATACTGACACTCTTAACATTATATAATACTAGAGGCCCGATGCACAAAATTCGTGCAAGGGGCTCAGCCCTTGCAGCACTGGCTGCCTCATGGCCCTGCCCCCTGCCCACTGGTCATTTCGGAAGGTTGTTCTGCTGTCTGTCTAATTAGCATATTAGCTCTTTATTACATAGGAATAGAGGCCCGGTGTACGAAATTCATGCCCAGGAAGGGTCCCTAGCCTGGCCGGTGATCTGGGCTGATCGGGGCCTTCCGGCCGCCGACTGGGGCCTTCTTTCCCCAGCTGCTGCCCAGGGCCTTTCTTTGTTCCGCGCCGCCCCCTGGTGGTCAACACACGTCATAGTGAGTGATCAAACTCTCGGTCTCCCGGTCAAACTCCTAAGGGGACACTTTGCATATTAGCCTTTTATATATATATATATAGATGGAAGATGGCAGAGTGTAAATGGGAGATGAAATAAGGGAGCTAGATGGCTAAGTGTCTTTCTCATTGATTTGTAGTCTTTCTTCCAAAATCACAGGCATACTTAGAGCACCAATTTTCAAGGTATGGTTCGGGGGATACTTGGGGTAATTGAGACCCTTTCAGGAGCTTGCAATATCAAAACTATTTTCTTATCAATAATAAAACATTATTTTACTTTTTCACCATGTAGATATTTGCACTGATGGAGCCAAAGCAATGCTGAGTAAAACTTCTGATACTTCAGTACAAAAATAAAGTAGTGGTACTAAAATTATCACTACATTCTTTCCATCACATATTCACAGTAAAAAGCAAACAAAATAGCCCTATAGGGCTTGGCTCAGTGGATAGAGCATCAGCCTGCAGACTGAAGGGTTGCAGGTTTGATTCCGGTATCTCTCATCATTGATGTTTCTCTCTCTCCCTCTCCTTTCTTCTCTGAAATCAATAAAAAATAAATAAATAAACAAACTACTATTTGACTTTCAAAGAAAATATCCACAGTTCTCTAAAAGAGCTAGCCTTTTCTAACCATATATTTATATGAGGTGGAATTTTCTTCATATATTTCAATCAAAACAACAAACTAAAACAGAAGGAATGCATATATAGATATAAGAATCCAGCTTTTATAGGGCATCTTAATGTTTTAAGTGAGGTAAAGTATAAAAATGTAAGACAATCCTACTCCTTTCATTACTTTTTTAAGCTTAGAAGTTATTTTTCATTAAAACACGTGTTACAAAATAAGGTGTTAATTATTTTTCATTTGTAAATCCTCACCCAAGGATATTTCCCATTGAATTCTAGAGTGGAAGGAAGGAGGAGAGACAGAGAAACATCAATGTGAGAGAGACACATCAGATGGTTGCCTCCACACTCACCCGACCAGGGCCGGGGATCGAACCTGCAACTGAGGCACATGCCCTCCGCCGGAATCAAACCTGGGAAGTTCAGTATGTAGAATGACACTCTATCCACTGAGCCCAACTGGCAAGGGCAGTGTTTATTATTTTTTAATGAATAAGCAAACATTTTTTAAAAATTTTATATCCTTACTACAGTAAATATCAATTAACATAACCCACATAAACAAAAACTTAGGAATTCTTAATAGGTATTTTTTTTTAAGATTATACAGGGATATAGTGACTAAAAAGTTTGAGAAACACTTCAGTGGAGATTTCAGTTTCTGTATTTCCATGCATTTATGGAATTCTAATCTATCCTATTTAATAAAAGGCTAATATGCAAATTGACAGAATGGCAGAATGACTGGTTGCTATGATGCACAGTGACCACCAGGGGGCAGACACTCAACACAGCAGCTGCCCGCTGGTGGTCAGTGTGCTCCCACAGGTGGAGCGCCACTCAGCTAGAAGCTGGGCTCATGGCTGGCGAGCACAGCGGCGGTGGCGGGAGCCTCTCCCGCTTCTGTGGCAGTGCTAAGGATGTCCAACTGATAGCTTAGAGCAGAGCAGGCCTAAGCCATCAGTCGGACATCCCCCAAGGGCTCCCGGACTGCGAGAGGGTGCAGGATGGGCTGAGGAACCCCCCAAGTGCACGAATTTCGTACACTGGGTCTCTAGTACATATATATAAAAAGCCAGCCACTGTAAAACAGTAATGACCAGAACAACCAGTCGCTATGACGCCCACGGCGGCCAGCAAACTGCCCGATCAGGGAGTGGGGCTGGCCAGCCTCCTGCAGCCCCTCCCCCCCAGCTGGCCCTGCCCCCGATGGGCCCCTACCACCCCAATAGGCCCACAGCCCCTCCCTCTGGCCGGCCCCACCCCTGATAACCCCCCCACCCCAATAGTGGATGGGCCAGCCGGCCAACCTCCTTCAGCCCCTCCCCCTGGCCGACTCTGCCTCCAATGGGCCCCCACCCCCTGACTGGCCCACAGCCCCTCCCCCCAGGTGGTCCCATCCCTGACTGCACCTCATCCCAATAGGGGGCGGGGCTGGCCAGCCAATTTCCTGCAGCCCCTCCTCCCATCCAGCCCAACCCCACACCAATTGGAGGTGGGGCTGGCTGGCCTCTCCCCTGGGCCCTGACCTTTGATCGGCCCCCCCACCCCATTCAGGGGTGGGGCAGGCCGCCCACCACCCAGAGCTCCTCCCCACAGCTGGCCCCACCCCCAATCGGGGATGGGGCCCACTGTCCAATCGCCCTCAGGCCCTCCCCCAAGCCAGCCTGGCCCTGATTGGGCCCCAATCAGGGTGGGCTGGCCAGCCAACCTCCCACCATCTCCTCCTCCTGATTGGCCTGGCCCCAATTGGGGCTCTGTCAGCCGGACCCCACCCATGCACAAATTCATGCACTGCGCCTCTAATCTACACTAATAAAAGAGAAACATGCAAATTAACCATCACTCCACTACACCCACAAGCCACGCCCACCAGACAATCAGGAGTGAGTATGCAAATTAACCCAACCAAGATAGCAGCTGGCCACGGAGCTGGAGCAAGCAGGAGGCTTGGGTTGCCCTGGCAATGGAGGAAGCCAAGCTTCCCACCTGCCCTGGCCGGCCCTGGCCTCCGCTCAAGGCTACAAAGTTTCAATTATAGAAGATAAATAAATCCTAGATACTTGCTTCCAGCTGGCCCTGGCCCCCTCTCAAGGAGGCACTGAAAAGATAAAAAGAAAAAGAAAAAGAAAAAAAAGGAGTGGCTGGGACCTTGGGTCTCTGGGGGGTGATCAAGCCAGGATGGGATGGCAGGGGCCATTGGGGGTAAGCAGACCAGCAGGGGGGCCAGTTGGGGATGAGCAGGCCGTCAGTAGGGGTCAGTTAGAGGTGATCAGGACCAGGCGGGGCGGGGGGGGGGGCGCGCCAGTTTGGAGTGAGCAGGCCAGCAGGGGGGGCAGTTGGGGGTGAGCAGGCTGGCACAGGGGGCAGTTGGGGGTGATCAGGCTGGCGGGGGGAGGGCCATTTGGGGGTGAGCAGGCCGGCAGGCAGAGTGGTTAGGGGCAATCAGGCAGGCAGGCAGGCAGGCAGGTGAGCGGCTGGAGCCAGCAGTCCTGGATTGTGAGAGGGATGTCCGACTGCCGGTTTAGGCCCAATCCCTGTAAACCGGAAGTAGGACATCCTTCAAGGGGTCCCAGATTGGAGAGAGTACAGGCCGGGCTGAGGAACACCTCCCCACCTCGCCTGTGCACGAATTTCATGCACCAGGCCACTGTTTAAATAAAATTATATACTTAAGCATTCAAATTTAGATCAATATGCTCAGTTTCTTAGCAAATTTCATCCTTAAAAGAAAAGAAAACCAAAGCATTCAATTACACTAAGAAAATGTATTTCAGTGTTAAAGAATATTGTTACCTGTATTCACAGGGGTTTGAATGGATGGTGGTGTACTCTCGCTTACATTTCTTTTGGACTCCAGCAACTGTCTCACTGTACCTGTATTTCTATGAAATATATATACATAAAAATAGTCAGTCATAAATATAACATTGTAGGGAACATCAATTTATGTATAGATAAAGCAGTGGCCCATAGGATAAAAAGAGTGGCTAGACATAGGTATTGCAGCATTAAACTTCAAGTGAATGCACTGAGGGAAAACTAACACATAGATTTCAGAATACTAGGGGCAGGAGGGGAGGTATCCTATGGCATTAGGAAAGAGTCTTCCTCTTATACTCTAATGTCCTCAATACTTTTACCTGAAAACCAAATGTAGGTCCTAAAATCTGCAGACAGTTTTTATCACCCCTGACCAAAGCATTTCTCAGTTACTTGAGATAATACTATTTAGTACAAGTGATAAAAGAAATCTGCAATGACCGAAGAAAGCCTTATAATAAATTACCAAAACCAATATCCACAAATGACCAATTATAACAAAGCAAAAAGGAAGGAAATACACTTAATTCAGTATACCACTTGTCTCTATACAAATACATAAGATTAGATTCCAAGATGTTTCTGCAAAATAAAATCAGAAACTTTTTCTCTTATTATTTTATTACTTTATTTTTTAAAAATCTTTATTGCTGAAAGTATTATCAAAAAAAGGAAGTATTACTTATGTCCCCTTCCCCCCGCCCCACTGACCCCTTCTAGCCGACCCACCCCTCATCCCAGGCCTTCACCACCCTATTGTCTGTGTACATGGGTTACATGCATACAAGTTCTTTGATCTCTTCCCACCTACCCACGCCTTCCCACTGAGATTTGACATTCTGTACCATGCTTCTATGTCTCTGAGTCTATTTTGTTCAACAGTTTATTTTGTTCGTTAGATTCTATATATGAGTTATTTGGAAACTTGACAGACTTGCTACTTAAAAACTGTGCACACTATTGATGCAAATGTAAATTGGTGCAGCCACTACGGAAAACAGTATAAAGCTTCCTCAAAAAATTAAAAATAGAGCTACCATATGATACAGCAATTACACATCTGGATATTTGTTTGAAGTAAACCAAAACACTAATTAGAAAAGATATATGCACCACCATTTTCAATGCAGCATTATTTAAAATAACCAAGATATGGAAACAACTTAAGTGTTCACCTATGGATGAATGGATAAGCAAACTTTTATACATACACACACAGAGGAGTATTATTTAGCCATAAAAAAAAATTTTAAAAGAAGGAGTTCCTACCATTTGCAACATGGATGGAAATGGAGAGTATTATGTTAAGTGAAATAAGCCAGGCAGAGAAAGATAAATATCACATGATCTCACTCATTTGTGGAATATAATGAATGGCATAGACCAGCCGTGGGCAAACTATGGCCCGCGGGCCGGATCCGGCCCGTTCGGTTGTTCTATCCAGCCCGCGAGGCCGAAAGAGCGGAGGGTTCTCTTGCTCTCCCCTCCACTCCTTTACTTTGAATTTATATTAGTTCACACAAACACTCCATCTATGCTTTTGTTCCGGCCCTCCGGTCCAGTTTAAGAACCCATTGTGGCCCTCGAGTCAAAAAGTTTGCCCAACCCTGGCATAGACTGATAAACAAGAACAGATCCAGAGACTGAGAAACGTTGAACAGCACATCATACCTCAGGGAAGGTAGGGGAGGGTGGGGGTAAGGTGGAGAGATCAACCAAGGGACTTGTGTGCATGCATATGAGCCTAATCAATGGACACAGACAACAAGGGGTGGGGCATAAATGGGGGGGTGGGGGTTATGGGGGAATAAGGACACATATGTAAAAAATAAAAATTTTAAAAAATAAAATAAAATATTAAATCTAATCCATACTAGTGGTCACCATAACCTTAAGAGAAATTATTTCATGTGACAAAGATTTTTAAATGGAACTCTCTGTAGCCCAAAAATTATTTTGGAAGGAAACAAAGAGACGTTTCCTTCAAAAGTTGTAAGGATTATAATTGAAAGTCAATATATTTGGCCTCTTGAACTAAAGTAAATAATTTGTGTTTTTACCTCCCTGACAAAGTTTATATAAAGTTATAAAAAGAAATTGACAGCCAGTTTGAAATTGAATTGCCATGGCCTAGAGCAAAGAATATCCTTACATGATATTATTCTACAATGTCATTATAATTTTAGATATTTTACAACAGCATATTGTACAATTATCCCAAACAAACTTACAAACTAATTCTTTGAATGTTTGACAGCAATTTAAAAAAAAGGACATGAAAGGATTTAATCCCTTTCAGAAGGAATTAAGGCACTGGGAAGGCACTTGAGCATTCTATATTGGCCCCTCTTGCCTTTTGGTGCCAAGAGGGACCCTCTTCTCATAATCCAATTGCCCTCAGCTGTTGCCTGAGCTTTCTGTTCACGCTGAGCTTAAAGCCTCGTGGTGGCTGGTACCATGGATCTGTCTCTCGCCCAATCGTGTGAGCTGGGCCCTCCCTGGAGAAGAAACCTGAGTTTCCCGAGATATGTGATCAGTGCTGGGGCCCCGCCAGCAGGTCAGGGGATCCCAAGGCAGGTGCTG
Organism: Plecotus auritus; assembly: GCF_963455305.1. NCBI lineage: Eukaryota > Metazoa > Chordata > Mammalia > Chiroptera > Vespertilionidae > Plecotus > Plecotus auritus. Next base: position 200,774,385 of record NC_137772.1, read on the forward strand.
GGCGTGGAGGCCACAGGGGCATAGGCTACCAAAGAGACAGAACTGAACCTCACATCACCCTGCTTGGCCCCGGAGGATGACTGGTTAGCCAGAGACAGGTAAGATTCCTCAGGGAAGGAACAACCTAAGACAGGCACAGTCGCAGAGCAGCCAGTAGGAGAGAACTTGGGGGTCAACAGAGGTGGGGCACAGACCCTCACCCTCCCAACCTTGCAGGGGCCTGAACACTCACCCCGTCTGAGGGAGGTCTCCTGCCCCCATGGCTGCTTTGCTTCCCACGCCCAGCTCAGATCGGGACACAGGTGACAGTGACTTGGCCCAGCTCAGACTGGGACCCAGGTACAGACAAGAGACTTGGCCGACAGCAGCTGCCCTATATCTAAATCCAGCCTAGCACTAGGAATGCTCAGGGCCTACTCAAGAATGCAAATAATCGTTTCCACTAATATTTACAGGGTGAACTAAGATTGTTGGTAGAGTATTAAATTTGACAGTAAAATAATAATCAAGTTTTCAGATTAATTTAAATAGGCTAATTGAAATAAGTGAATATTCAAGAAAATGTAATTGTACTGGACAAAAAGCTGTTCCTAAAGTAGTAACTAAAATTTCTATTGGTAGTTCATCTCATGGTAAAATTCCTGAACATGCAAAGAACCTAAAGCAGTCATATTTTTGTGCAAAAAATTAAAATTTAAAGTTATCAAGACTGCATTATAAAATTTACAAAAGCCTCCATTAATCAAAAAAGGGGGTATAGTACGGTAATATCATGTAAGGAAAAATATCCTATAAGTAAATTACATCTAGAAAACTTTTACTTTACAAAATTAATTTTCATTTGTAATACTAACAGCAACACACCCATGAAAAACACACATGGTGTCTAAATAAGACAAAGGAAAATCGTTTGGGCAAAAATAAAAAGGATCCCAAATCAATTATATAGAAGAGATTCCTTTATTAACTTTTGGTCAAGAATATGTTTGTATATTTTCAGAAAACAACTCCAAGACCATGTGGATTCCTGCAACAGAGAGGAATTGACAGGTCTGCTCCAACCACGAAGACAAGAGGAGAAACAGTCCAGAGATGGAAGACGCTGATGACGCCTTGCCACGCTAGCAGTCAGAAGCTGTGCGATGCAGCAGGTTGCCTAGGACCAAACCAGAGAGGGTTGGACCTGCATTGCCACCATGTGCCCACCATCCAGATATCATTGCTGACATGTACACATAAGGAACTGTTTGACATTGAAACGGGGACTCAGAACGGTTGGACATTGAAATTGGGACTCAAAACACTTTTTGTTATTATATGTTTATTTCTAGTCTGCAGAGGCAAGATTTTTTAAAGGAAAGAAATGGGGAAAAAATAGATACAGAGGCAAAGAAGCATTGAACAGACTGTCAAACTACAGCGGGAAGGCAGGGGAGGTTACGGGGGGCACTGTTAAGAGCTCAACCGAAGGACTTGTACGTATGCATATAAGCATAACCAATGGATACAAGACACTGGAGGGGGGGGCAGGTAAAGGCATGTACTGGGGGGTAGGGGAGGCTGGGGGGAGGTCAATGGGGAAAAAAAAGGAGACATATGTACTACTATTTGTAATACTTTAAACAATGAAAAAAAAAAATTTTCCCATTTGACCCCCAACATGGATGGATCTTAATGACATTCTGATAAGTGAAGTTAAACAGAGAAAGAAATCTAAAAAAACAAAATTTATTTTAAGAAATCTAAAAATATATATGTAATTTTTAAACTCATATAGAGAACAGATTGGTAGTTGCCAAAAGTGGGGGCTGGTGGATGGGAAAAATGAGTGAATTTTATTTTTAAAAGGTAGAAAAAGAGGCCCTGGCCAGTGTTCTCAGTGGTTAGAGTACGCCCATGCACCAAAGGGTCCCAGGTTTGATTCCTGGTCAAGAGCACATATCTGGGTTGCAGGTTCAGTCCCCAAATGCAGGAGGCAACCTGTCAATGTCTCTCTCACATCAATGTTCTCCCCACAACTCCAGTAACCCTCCCTCCCTCCCCACCTCCTTCTCTTCTTCCCTTCCTCTCTAGCTAAAAGCAATGGAAAAATATCCCCAGGTGAAGACTAACACAAGAAGAGGGGAAATAATAACTTGACAAATAGACTGTTTATTATTCTCACCTATAGGGCACATTGTTATTGCTGGTGACTTCAACTACAGGCTTTCCTGGTGATACAGGTACAGGTGGGTTTGGTGGATTCTGAGGGAGAAAAATACCAAGATAAAAATAAAACAAATCTTTAAAAATAAGACCTTAAATGCTTTATAAATATATTATGCTACTTCTATAATTCCATGAAAACTATTATTAGTTGAGACAAGAATTTGAATCTTGGAATTGCCACTTGTTAGCTGTAACTTAAGCACAGTACTTAATGGAAACAACTGCTTATTATACAAAAGACAAATGTAATAATTGTGATACCTCAGTTTTTTGAGATGAGCCAATAAAATGAAGACTATGAAAATGGTTTACATGCTGTAAGGGCTCAATAAACAAAACAATAAAAATATTAATAATAAACCAGATATACTCATTCAATAAATATCTAGTGAATGTCTACATATACTTTACTAGGCATAGCAGGCATAGCAAATAAAAATGGTTCAAAAAAGATTTATACAAATTTTCTAATATAAAAAATAAAATAGCTCATTTTACACATTATGACAAAGGAACAAAGTTGAGGAAGTGGAATTTAAAATCAGGAAATTACGTAATTGAAGAAAACTATAATAAAAAATCTTTGGATATGGCTAAGTGAGTTTGGGAAAATTAGTCTATATAGAACAAAGGAAAAAAACAACTGTCGGTTACTCAAGAAAAAAAAGAGAGAAAACAGAATTTTAAAAGTTAAGTAAAAACAATATAGAGATGAAGAACAAATTATTAGTTGCTGGGGGAAAGGAGTGAGTGGGGGTGGAGGGACAAGGTAAGGTTGAAACTATAAAATTGTTTTTAAGTCAAGTGAAATAGGAAAATGAATCAAAACAGAAAAATCCTGTAGAAATAGTGATTATTAATGAAATAATTATTATTGGCAATTATCATGTGCCAGACAATGGATCTATCAAGACAAAAAGAAATGTGAATTGCTCAAATGGGGATAAAAGTCAAGAGGAAGAGAAAGAAATTCAACTGAAAAACTATAAAGCAACATGCAAATGCTATATTAAAAATATGTACTGCATGCCCCAGTTGGTTGAATGTCATCATCATGCACCAAAAGGTAGCCAGTTCGATACCCAATCAGGGAGGGTACATGCCCAGGTTTCAAGCTTGATCCCTGTTGGGATGCATGCGGGAGGCAACCAATCGATGTTTCTCACATCCATGTTTCTCTCTTCCTCTCCCTTTCTTTCTCTGTAAAAATCAATAAAAACATATTTTTAAATTTTTTAAATAATGTACTACAGAGTAACTAAGGAAACAACAAAAAGAAAAACTACAGAACATTGTTTATGTTATACTACCATGTTTGGACTTAACTTACATAGTATAAGAAAGGAAGGGCAGAACAGGGCTATTGAAGGCAGTGGAATACTAAAATGATATCAGACTAGACTAGGACAAATCCAAAAAGACATAACTTTTTTTAAAAATATATTTTTATTGAATTCAGAGAGGGAGGGAGAGGGAGAGAGAGATAAAAACATCAATGATGAGAGAGAATCATTGATAGGCTGCCTCCTGCACGCCCACTACTGGGGATCGAGCCCATAACCAGGGCATGTGCCCTTGACCAGAATCAAACGCAGGCCCCTTCAGTCCGCAGGCCGATGCTCTATCCACTGAGCCAAACCAGCTAGGGCACAAAAAACATAATTTTAAAAATGCATAGAAAATACGGCTTCAAGAATGCCGTAAGATAAAAGTAATTGATAAGTGTTGAAATTTGAAAATTAGGAAAGGGTTAAAAATTAATTATAGAGCTGCAGAAACAACATACAGTAGGTACAGTGAATGAGAGCAAATTTCAGAACTATAATAAAGGAAGTGTTTCTTCCTAATTCAGCATTTCCTAAAATTATCAGTTAGAGCTAAATATTAATTATGCCAGAATAGAAATTCTTACTTCTTGTCTTTTCTTAAGATCTTCTTTGGCTGCTCCAAAGCGTTTGGTTAACCTGGCTATCTTGGCCTACAAAAAGCAAAAATGGACAGAAATCAAGCAGCATTAAAAATGGAGCCCATATAACAAGAAACTCACAGGTAACAGGATCCTCAAAAGATAGCTAACAGCAAAAAAATAAATAAATAAAGTAAGCTGATTTTAAAATTGTATTTGAAAAACACAGAAAATTGTAATGAAAACTAAAATAGACTTAAATTTGATACCCACAGGTAAACACTCTTAATTTTATAAGGTTAGCTTTTTTCCTCCTAGAACTGTGGATGTTTGCTCACAAACCAGTACATTTCTGAATATCTATGATTGTTTTTTTTTTATTTTTAAATAGCTATAATCACATTTAACTTTCTCACAGAGAATGATGTAGTAGTAAAAATAAGCATATCTGTAAGTAATAAAGAACCTTTGCCAATACTACTTATGGGTACATGTATAATATATTGAATCAATATATACCATTGATACACACACACACGCACGCACGCACGCACGCACGCACGCACGCACGCACGCACGCACGCGAGGCCCAGTGCACGAAATTCGTGCATAGGGGAGTGGGGAGGTGTCCCTCAGCCCAGCCTGCACCTTCTCCAATCTGGGACCCCTCGAGGGATGTCCGACTGCCCGTTTGGGATCGGGCCTAAATGGGCAATTGGACATCACTCTCACAATCCAGGACTGCTGGCTCCCAACCACTCAACTGCCTGCCTGCCTCATTGCCCCTAACCCAACCGTGGGCAAACTACGGCCCGTGGGCCGGATCCGGCTGTTCTATCCGGTTCTCTTGCTCTCCCCTCCGCTCCTTTACTTTGAATTTATATTAGTTCACACAAACACTCCATCCATGCTTTTGTTCCGGCCCTCCAGTCCAGTTTAAGAACACATTGTGGCCCTCGAGTCAAAAAGTTTGCCCACCCCTGCCCTAACCGCTTCTGCCTGCCAGCCTGATCACCCCCTAACCACTCCCCTGCCAGCCTGATCGACGCCTAACTGCTCCCCTGCCGGTCCAATTGCCCCTAACTGCCCTCCCCTGCAGGCCTGCTCACCCCTATCTGCCCTCCCTTGCTGGCCTGGTTCCCCCCAACTGCCCTCCCCTGCAGGCCTGGTCCTCCCAACTGCCCTCCCCTGCAGGCCTGGTCGCTCCCAACTGCCCTCCTCTGCTGGCCTGATTGCCCACAACTGCCCTCCCCTGTCAGCCATCTTGTGGTAACCATCTTGTGTCCACCTGGGGGTGGCCATCTTGTGTGTTGGCGTGATGGTCAATTTGCATATTACCTCTTTATTATATAGGATATCATATATATTAAATCACATATATTCCACTTTCCTGATTGATGTCTATGTTTCGCAAATGTATTGCCATAGTCAAAAGCACTGCAATTAATGTTTGTTCTTTCACATGATTTCCATAGGCAACATTCACAGAAATAGAATTCCTAAGTCAGAGTATATTTTTAAGGCTCTTGTCTAAATGTTTTTCAGAAAGGCTTTGCTCATTTGTAATTTCAATAGCAGTTATATGAGTGCTCATGTAATATACTCTGAAACATTTAATTTCATTATTCTGTTATTCTTTAATAATCTGAGAAAAATGTTATCTTGTTAGTATTAATATTTGCCAGTGAAATTATTTTATCATTTGTACTGCTTATATAAACTGACTAAACACATATTTTGCCCAAATACATATTCACAGAAAATTTTAAATTAGAACAGAAAGAAAAAAAACTAAAAAAATTATCACATCACCACATGTAAAAACTTTATATTTCCTTTAAGTCTTTTACTAAGGCATAGATGTGATATTCAATTTATTTTTTATCTTCACCCAAGGATATGTTTATTGATTTTAGAGAGAGAAGACGAAGAAGGGGGGAGGGAGATGGGGAAAAGGGGAGAGGGACAGAGGGGGAAAGGAGGAGAGGGGGAGAGGGGGAGGGAAAGGGAGAGGGAGATGTGAGAGAGAAACATTGATCACTTGCCTCCTGTATGTGCCCAGACCAGGGATCAACCAGGAATCAACCCTTTTGGTGTATGAGAAGAAACTCCAGCCAACTGACCCACCCAGCCAGGGCAGTCAATTCTTTTTACTACTATTGCTACTGCAATTTTATATCAAATATATTTTCAAAAATTATAAACTAAGCTTCTGAATGTATTCATGAGGCCTAAGGAAGAGCTCCTCCAGAGAATTTCTTATATCTAATATAAACACATCACTTTAAAAAATGGTATTATCTATTTTTAAAGTTCCTTTCAGGAAGTAGTCACTTCTAAAGAAGACCCCAAACTTTCCAACTTATTTAAGTCCACTCACAAAGCCTAAACAACCACCTGTGATTCCCAAAATGAAGATTTTCCTCAGGACTTAAGTTATTTATGATTAACACCCAAGGATAGAACAGCATGATTTTATATTCTTAATACGGATTTACCTTTCTGTGACTAAAATATTTCATGCAACTTATTCAAGAAAGGTATGTAAAAAGGTGTTTTTTATACCCCAACTTATACAAGAATCTTTCATTTTTAATTTAGTCAGACTAGCTGGTGGGTATTCTATAAATTGCTTTGTATGTAACATAATACTATTTTTACTTAAAAATGAAAACTAATTAAAAAATTATTTTTTTAATTTCATTTTTGTTTGTTATGTATGAGGAAATGTCTAGAAGGATAAATACCAAAGTAAAAGTGGTTACCTCTACAGACTAGGATCGGCAGACCATGAGGGAGAATATACAGAGAAGGACTTCATTTTCTTATCATATACATCTGTAGTATATCACTTAAAAAAGTAAATGATTAGCAGAGAATGAAAACCAAAGTTTTGGACATGGACTTATCTTTTGTCATTTATTATTTTTAAAAAATCAAACAACAGTCTTTTTGTTGTTTTAATCTAGGAAAATGAACAATTTTTTCTAAATTATAATTCTAAATATCTGCCATCATATATCTAAGACTGGATTTCTATTTTGGCAAGTACTCCATGAGATTTTTTTTTTTAAAAGGCTATGAACAGCCTGGCTGGCGTGGCTCAATGGTTGAGCATCGACTTATGAACCAGGAGATTATGGTTCGATTCCCCGTCAGGGCACATGTCGGAGTTGCAGGCTCGATCCCCAGTGTGGGGCATGCCGATCAATGATTCTCCTCAACATTGATATTTCTATCTCTCTCTCCCTTTTCCTTCCTCTCTGAAATCAATAAAAACATATTTAAATAAAAATAAAATAAAGGCCACGAACATTTTTTTTTTTAGTTCAGGAAGTCATATTCTGTTATTATGTATTTGAATACTACTTCTATTTCATTTGCCCTTGGTTTCCCCATTCGGGCATATCTATAATTTCTTGGTAATGGCATAATGGTAGCTATTTAAATATAAGTTGCACAACTATTGGGATTCAGACACATTGGACCTTGTTTAGCAAAGTGGATTAATATATAAGGAATAACTTACAACAAATATTACTTAATACTTATGACAAATGAGATGATGCCAGCCTTTCTTTGGTGACTACAAAAGTAAGAAGTACTAAGTATATAATTTCTGAGGCTGTATTATGGGTTAAACTGTGTATATCCAAATCTCATATACTACATCCGAAACCCGAGTATCTCAGAATCTGACCTATTTGCAAATAAATTGCAGAGGTAATTAGTTTATATGAGGTCATGCTGAAATAAGGGTGGTCCTCAATCCAATATGACTGGTAGGTATCCTTGTAAAACGGGGAGATTTGGACACAGACACAAACAGGTACAGAGTCACATGAAGATAAAGCCAGAGATCAGGGTGATGCATTTGCAGGCAAGAACACTCATAACTGTCAATAAACAAAGCATAAGAAACCAGAGGAGACACATGGAACAGATTCTTCCTCATATCCCTCAGAAAGAACCAATCCTGCCAACACCTTGATATACAACTTTTAGCCTCCAAAACTATGAAACAATATGTTTCTGTTGTTTAAGCCACCCAGTTAATGGCACCACTTTTATGGCAGTCCTAGGAAACTAACAGAGACTCCTCTTACTTCTAAAATTTATAAGTTAGATATATTTTATTGACAAGTTCAAAAATGTACCACAAACAATGTTATAAAATGCATATACAATTCAAGTCAGTGTACAAACCTGTAGTTCAGTAAGAACTGTTTTATGCCTCTTATTACATTCGATCTTTTCCACTCGTGTTTTCAATTCTGCCAAAGTCTTATCAAATACAGCACACTGTAGCGCACGCAATTTTTCTTCCAGCAACCACTGTACAACCTAAAGAAATACATATTCCTTTGTTACAGCAAAGAAGGCATTTCAGCAAGCAGTGAACAATAAATATTCCTAAGTACTATGTAAAACGAGGTTAATGAAAAAACCAGGCTGAGATCCATAACACAATGGATGCCCTGAAATCCTCCACTTCTACATATATAATATCTACTGAAAAAGAATATATACAAAAAGTAGAAAATTTCCAGAGGGTGAAATTTAAAAATAATTTGAAATTGAAGTTTTAATGTTTTCTTCCCATACACTCAATCATAATTTACAGGAAACAAATTAAAAAACAAGATTTTTAAATTTCTAATCTGTTCCAGATATTTTTGTGAGATACTTACAGTGCACTATAAAATTCCTATAAAACATTTCTAAATGCGTACTCACAACTTCCATTTTTATCTCATTATGGACCCATAATAAAGAGTAAAGATGGTACATGTACATGTCCATGAATTATACTTGAATGACACTGTTCAAGAGGAATAAACTCTCAATACACATAAAAGTTTTCAAAATTCTTTCACAGAGCTATCTTCATATTTCTAACAGCTCTACAAGAAATACTAAATAAACATTATCTTCATATGACAAACAGAAAAAAAAGCTACTTTTCTTACTGCCTCACTATTCCTTTTCCTAGTATGGACATTTATATTTATCTTAGTGGAAGAATATTGGTCTAAAAACTAGATTATTTATAATTTTATCGTTAAATTGGTAAGAAATTGAAAAATTAATTTCACCTGAGTTGCATATTCCTCTCTTAAAAAGGAATTTGTCATAAGCATTGGTGAAAACATTTTGAAAAAATATTAAATAATGCATATTTTCAGTTCTATGTAGTTTAGCAGATTGTGGGGATGTCAATATCTGTACTTTACTCTCTCTCCCTAGTCCTTGGAAAGCCTTGTCTCTACCATTTTTAATACTAAGTCTAAAGTACATAACAAAAATTTAGAATGTAGGGACTTATAACCATGAAACCAGCTTATTATAAAGATTAAAATAGTAACATATAAGACTAATGTTTCTATTACAATAAAGTTCAATTATAGCAGAAAAAATAAAATCTGAAAACGTTCAGTTTTGTTACTAAAGTAAATAAAAGACATCAAGTCTCCCTTCCAATGTGATAATTACTACCATATCTAAAATAAAATATGTAGCTTTAAAAAGAGAAATTTTAAAATTAAATTATTAAAGATAATAAGTTCAACCACTTTAAGTTCTCTTTTTCTGTGACCTGAATATTTCGGTAAAATACAAAAAAAAAAATTTCAAAGACCTAGAAAAATAAAGATGGTGCTTTTTACTTAATATGATTTTCAATTTATAATCTATAACACCTTTTGTAGCTTCTGGTTAATATCTCCTTTGGCTGTAATCTTTACTTGAAATTCTGCCTCATATTCTTCTTCCATATATCGACGGCGTTTGGACTGTACATTGTCCATGTCCTCAGATTTAGAACGTTTTCTTCTGGATAATTCAACTGAGGACAAAAAGCATAATGATCTGTCAGGTGTTTTTTATTATATACCTTAATGGCAATTCTCCATCCTCAGCAAAATATTATTTCTAGCTATCACAATAGCATTATCAATCAATTATTTTATGAATTACTTTTGAGATCAGAAAAATAGACAGGCAGCTTTTAGCTTTCAACTTGAAATGATTTTCAATATGCTAAATAAGAATTTCCTATAGGCTAAGCAATGTACACTGTAAATACAGAATATCTTATCATTGAAATCTTCCTATTAAGATGGAGAACCACTTAAAAATGTGAATATGAAATGAGAAGAAATAATCTCATAGTGATTCCCATTGCTAAATATTATAGTGAACACTAATCCTCTGATAACATACAGTATTCAGTCTCATGTCACAGATTTTTAACAACTGTGGACAGCTTTAACTATTTAATTCTTCCTCCTCAGTAAATATTTCCTTCAGTAAATCTAGAAAAAAACTCCTACTTAAACATCAGCCTCAGGCAAATAACATGATAAATGTTATTCTTTTTTAAAAAAATAATAGTCATTCTTAACATATCCCAATGAATTTCAATTATGTAAAAATAATAAAATTAATGACAATTATAAAAGTATATTTGGTAAAGAATAAATATTCAAAGATCATCACTTAGAAAATTTCTATTTCAAATAGTGCTAATATTCATGAGCTCATAAGCAAATTTTAACTGGTTTCTTTTTCAATAGATAAAAAGTGGACCCCTGGTCGGGTGGCTCAATTGGTTAAAGTGAGTGTCACACTGTATACCAAATGGTTGTGTGTTCAATTCCCAGTCAAGGCACATGCTTAGGCTGCAGGTTCAATCCCCCGTCAGGGTGCGCATGGGAGGCAGGCTATCAATGTTTATCTCTCACATTGATGTTTCTCTTTCTTTCTCTCCCCCCACTCTCTAAAAATCAATAAAAACATAATCTTGGGTGAGGATTTTAAAAAATCAAGTGAAAATACTAAAATCCAGTTATACTCTATGACTTCACTTATATTCATAACTTAAAGTCATACACAGAGAGCAGTATGACGGGATAGTTACAGAACCCAGGTTTCCTGACTTTCTAGTCGAATGATCTTCCTATAAACTTAATGATACTCAGTCCCATCATTTCCCATGACGTTTAAGAACCTTAAGCAGACCGAGACACATACTTCCACTCACTAATATCACCCCAGAAAAAAATCTTTATAGTCCCATGCTTCTAAAACAACTTCTCTCAAGATATTCAGACAGTACCTTAATATTAAGCTTAAATCTTTCTTATGGAACAAGAGAAAGTATAAATAAAATAAAACATTCAAGTTTATAAAATAATTAATCCTTTCAAAGATCCTTAGCCATCAACAAAATGATTTAACGGTGGCTTACTTAAATTGCAAAATTTCATAATTATCTCATGGACATAAAAGTATAGTCCACAGTCTTCAAAGTAGAATGAATGATTTGCTATTTTTCAAACCAGTTCAGTTTTTTTATACATGCTTACTTTTCTTAGAAGGTCTTTCATCTTCATGTATTATTTGCTCTTCTTCCTCTGGTTTCCTGTCCTTTTCATTATTTTGTATCTCTGTAACAAAAAAGAGAACAGGAAACATTACTTCCATTAGAATTCATAACAGCACATAATAATTTACACTTTGGGTGTAAATATCCAGTTAATAATTGTTTATGAAATCAGTCTCAAGATATGAAATTTTAGAATTAAAAGGGAGCATGAACTGGTAGAAATGAATGACCAAGTCCACTTTCAAGTATTCCTACAAATTCATAATAATCTCTTAACATGGACAGAAATTAATAGTACAAATTTTTTTAAATAGATACTCCTACTTAGTAATTTACTGTCAGCCACAGATTACTAAAATGTGTTAAGAACTACCATAAAGCAGTTAGACTCCTTACATTTAATTACTAAAACTAAAAAAGGGATTGTGACTATTACAAACCACTGGCAAACTACTGCCAAAACACCTAATTATTTTGACCAGACAGGTTGAACCATTGTGATTCAATGGTTATGGGACAGTTCATAAAAGAGAAATATGGAAAAGCTATCCTAAAAATAATGATCATTTTACTTAAAAGTAATAGCTACTTTGGTACCAGTCCCAACAACCAAGCTATGTGCTTAACATATATTATTTCATATCCTCAATATAATCTTACACTATAAACAGTATTTTTGCCATCATACAGATAAGAAAAGTAAAGTTCAGGTAAGTTATTTTCACTAGAGGCATCTAAAATACAACAATTAAAAAGTGCTACCCAAAAATATTGCTAAAAGTATCTACACAATTACACTGCTATAACGAAATCCCAGAGGTACCACAAATAGCCATTGGCCAATCAAGCTATATCTCATCTACTAATCAATCATTAAATGGGAGAGAAGAACAAATTACAAATATGTTTGGGCTTCTGTTTTATTCCCCTTTACATCACCACAACTGGCTCCCCAGTCACTTCAATAAGGCATGCTGTTTAATCATATTCTGCAACCAAAATAAAATAAGCAATCACAAGGTGCACTATATAAAATTTTTATAGGGCATTTCTTATGCAAATACCAGGGTTTTAATCCTAATGGCCCTGAGGGTAGAAAGTCAAGTTTAAAAATCTTAAAAGACCTTTTAAGTGAAAATAGGCAAAGACCAGGATCACTGATGAACCTATTAAAGCTTACAAATACAATTTTCACACTAATAAAACAATAAAGCTGTAAAACAAAGCAAAATTAAAAAAAAGCTAGCACAGTATAAATAGATTATTAAACTATTTTTAAACTTTAAAATAAATGAGTATTAGAATATTAACTTTCCATTTATCACCCTACGCTAATTAGAAATGTTTTTAAGATCTCATGCCTCAATCCCAGTTTCAATTAAATGAAAATTTATTTTGTTCCCTTGTAGGCTACAAACTCATTACAAAGCATTTTTCTATATACAGTAGCATTTAGTTTTACAGATATCTCTGATTTTAATACTGAAAAGGATGACTCCTGAGTTTCCTACTCCCCAGTTTCCAGACACATAAGTAACTGGGTTGTTTGAAATGAAGGTTTATAGTCTTTGTTGAGCAAATCATCTTATCACCCAAAGAACAAAATTAGCCATGGCTCCAATTAGGGTAACTGCAAGTCAAATAACCTAAAACACAGCAGAGGCAATTGGCCTGGTTTGGTCTCTTTTATGCATATATTAGCTCCCTCTTGTTTTACAGGTATATCAAGCTTAGCTTAAGATTCTTTCATTTTCTCAAAAACCTCCTCCTATCACCTAATTTCCATTTTCCAGATATGCTTAGAAGATATGACTGGATTCTCAACACTTAAAATACTCGTTACGATTTTAGAATAGACACATAAAATTAAAATTTATACTCCAGTTTTATTTAATGGAAAGAATTCTGGATAAGAAAAATGGTATTAACAGATTCTACAGAAAGGAGTAAGGCCCTATATTTCTTTAATTTTTTTGTTCCTAACGTCTCAAGAGAATTTGAGTGCACCTCCTTCAACCCAGAATAATAAACAAAGGCCCATGTACATACATTTTTATATATAATTTAAAGTAGTTCCTGAGATTTCTGAAACTTATCTGAATGCTTTAAACTTCCTTCATTCACAGATAAGTTTCTGCTATAATTCTTCTGGTATTGAGTGTAGCCTCATTACAAGCTGCCATGTTTAAATAAACAGTTCTAAGTGTGGGATTCTTTCAATCAGACTATACCAGCAATTTTCAATCAGTGTGGTGCAGCATACTGGTGTACTGCAAGAACTCTTAAAACATGCAATATCTGATAGGAAACCAAGATGGTGGCATAGGTAAACACCTAAACTGCTGCCTCGCACAACAATTTCAAAACTACAACTAAAAGACAAAACGGATATCATCCAGAACCACAGGAAGGCTGGCTGAGTGGAAATTCTACAACTAGAAGGAAAGAGAAAAGCACACTGAGACTCAAAGGAGCTGCAGGAGGCAGAGGTACTGAGACACACAGGCGGAGAGGACTGGCAACTGAGTGCATGGCTGGCTTTCCCAAGCAGGAGGGAGACAAAACCTCCCGACTCTGGGGACCCAGACTCATACGGGGTGAAACTGGACTGTCAGGAAAGAGAAAAGCACACTGAGACTCAGAGGAACTGCGGAAGGCAGAAGTATTGAGGCGCGTAGGCGGAGAGGGCGGGAAACTGAGTATGCAGCTGGCTTTCTCAAGCGGGAGGGAGACAAAAGCTCCCAACTGCACTGAACTCCAGTTCCCGGTGAGACTCTGGGGACCAAGACTCATTCGGGGAGAAAGTGGACTGTCTGGCAGCGGGCAGAACTCGAGGGCGGCTTTCTCTGAGAGGTGCGTGCAGCAATTACCATGGGACACTGAGACACAGGAGCCTATTAGGGCAGGGCTGATGGGAAACCAATGCTGTCTGCTCTGCCCTGAGATTCCACCCCATCCAAGCTGAGCAGAGGCTTTTGCAAGTCTTGTCTCATAAGGGTGTCTCCAGCACAGAAGTTCTCCCAGCGTAGACACAGCTGATCCTCAAGCCAATTGGCCTGGAGGTCAATTCCTCCCAGTGATACCAACAACATTCAAGGCTTAACCACAACAAGAGTGTGCACACTGCCCACAAAGGGGTGCACCAAGAGTGTCCACCTCAGCTAACTCGGGAGGCTGAGCCACTGGGCTCTATAGGACACCTAGCACACAAAGCCACTCTACCAACTCAGGGAAGCAGCGAAAATGCGGAGACAAAGAAACAGATCACAAATGAAAGAAATGGAGGAAAGCAAACGACTGAATATAGAATTCAAAACCACGGTTATAAGGTTTTTCAAGAATTTTCTAGAAAAGGCCGAGAAATTTAGCGAGACCCTCGAGGATATGAAAAAGGACCAACTAGAAATTAAGCATACACTGACTGAAATAAAAAATATTATACAGAATCTAACAGCAGACTAGAGGATCGCAAGAATCAAGTCAAAGATTTTAATAAAGAAGCAAGAAACACTCAATCGGAAAAGCAAAAAGAAAAAAGAATCCAAAAATATGAAGATAGCATAAGGAGCCTCTGGGACAACTTCAAGCGTATCAACATCAGAATTATGGGGGTGCCAAAAGAAGAGAGAGAGCAAGGTACTGAAAACCTATTTGAAGAAATAATGACAGAAAACTTCCCCCACCTGGTAAAAGAAATAGACTTACAAGTCCAGGAAGCACACAGAACCCCAAACAAAAGGAATCCAAAGAAGACCACACCAAGACACATCATAATTAAAATGCCAAGAGCAAAAGACAAAGAGAGAATATTAAAAGCAGCAAGAGAAAAACAGTTAGTTACCTACAAGGGAGCACCCAAACGACTATCAGCTGATTTCTCAACAGAAACTGTGCAGGCCAGAAGGGAGTGGCAAGAAATATTCAAAGTGATGAATAGCAAGAACCTACAACCAAGATTACTCTACCCAGCAAAGCTATCATTCAGACTTGAAGGGCAGATAAAGAGCTTCACAGATAAGAAAAGCTAAAGGAGTTCATCACCACCAAACCAGTATTATATGAAATGCTGAAAGGTATTCTTTAAGAAGAGGAAGAAGAAGAAAAAGGTAAAAATAAAAATTATGAACAACAAATACATATCTATCAACAAGTGAATCTAAAAATCAAGTGAATAGATTTATTAAATAAAAATTTAAAAAATAATAAAAGAAAAAATAAAGAAAAATAAAACATGCAATATCTGCCCTGGCTGGTATGCACAGTGGTTAGAGAATAAACACACAGAGAGAAGGGTCCCAAGTTTGATTCACTGTCAATGGCACATACCTGGGTTGCAGATTCAATCCCCACACCAGTTGGCATTCGGGAAGCAACCAATCTATGTGTCTCACATATAAATATTTCTCCCTCCCTCTCTCCCTCCCCCTTTCCTACCTCCCTCTTTCTCTCCCCCTTCCTTCCCTCCCTTTATCCCAATCTAAAATTCAATGAGAAAAATATCCTCGGGTGAGGATTAACAATAAAAACAACAAACAAACATGTAATACCTGACTATTTAGTCAGGGGTACTGACCTCTTTTTCCCTTAGATTGTCAAATAAAAAAATGACAACAGCCAACACAACAGCCATCCATCATAAATAAATCAAATTATACCTGTTTTTATTGTTACATTGACAAAAAATATAATATATATTTTGGTATGCCACAGAATTTTAGTGTTTATGTGTGCCATGAGATGAAAGAGATGGAAAATCCCTGGACTAGACAGTAAGTTCCTTAGGAGCAGGTACAACATCTTATAACTTTAGTAACCCTAAAAATCTATGAGAAAAGTGCCAAGACAAAATTTTTAATATCTATCTGATAACCATCTAAACTAATAAAAGGGTAATATGCAAATTGCTCACAACGCCCTCAAAGTAACGACCAAAAAGCAGGCTGCGTGGGGCGACCAGGCTGGAAGGGGGGGCCGTGACGGGTGACCAGGCTGGCAGGGGGAGCAGTTGGGGGCGACCAGGTCAGTAGGGGGGTCAGTTGGGGGCAACCAGGACGGCATGGGGGGCAGTGAGGGGCGACCGGGCTGGCAGAGGGGGGCAGTGAGGGGTGACAAGGCCAGCGGGGGGTGGGGGGGGACAATGAGGGGTGACAAGGCCAGCAGGGGGGCAGTTAGGGACGATCGGGCAGGCAGGCAGGTGAGCAGTTAGGAGCCAGCAGTCCCGGATTGTGAGAGGGATGTCCAATCGGGTCTAAGCCAGCAGTAGGACATCCCCCAAGAGGTCCCAGATTGGAGAGGGTGCAGGCTGGGCTGAAGGGACACCCCCTCCCATGCATGAATTTCATGCACTGGGCTTCTAGTTATTTTAATAAGATTCCATTAAATAAAGGTAGAAAAGGTATGTTATAGAGGAGTAAAAAACAGAATTTATATCAGGGAATTAAATTTCCCATTTTCAGAATTACTTTCTATAGAACTTTACTCCAAGAAAATATAGACAAAACTATTGCCTTGGATCAGGGTTTGGCAAACATTTTTTATTTAATCAATAACCAAAATAAAAAAGTAAATAAAAGGGTCTGGCTATATTCCAATAAAACTTTATTGACAAAAACACACAAGGCCTAAGGGCCATAATTTGCCAATCCTCTGCCTTAGATTATTGGATCTGTAAGAACATTTAAAACAAAACAAAAAATTTATTTCCAAAATGGCAGCAGAGTAAGTAGAAGCTACACTGACATGCTCCCAGGACCAAACTGGAATTACAACTAAAATACAGAAACACCATCCTGAATAATCAACTGAAGACTAGCTGGAGAGAACCTTGATAACCAAGGACGGAAAGTAGAGACTGCATAGAGACTTGTAGGAAGTGTAAAGGTGCGAAAGGGCTGTGCAGGCTTCCACAGACAGCAGCTGAAGTTCCAGAGGGATATCTCAGCTGTGGGGCATTCCCACTGAGAAATCTGGGGTCTAAACCTCAAGCTAGGCCACCCAGCCCAGAGCACCAGAACTGAGAAAGGTGCCCATATAACATCTGGCTGTGAAAAGCAGCAGGGATCAGATGGCTGGAAATATAGGCACCCACTTAAAGGGCCAATGCACAAAATTTGTTGTGTAGCCACTAACCTTGGGGTGCAATCCTCATCCTATATAATAAAAGGCTGATATGCAAATCGACTAAACGGCAGAATGAACAGTCGCTGTGATGCGCACTGACCACCAGGGCGCACTGACCACCAGGAGCTGCACCTTGGTGGTCAGTGTGCATCCACAGGGGGAGCGCCGCTCAGCCAGAAGCCAGGCTCATGGCTGGTGAGTGCAACAACGGTGGCAGGAGCCTCTCCCACCTCCATGGCAGCGCTAAGGATGTCCAACTGACAGCTAAGGGGAGCGGGCCTAAGCCATCAATCAGACATCCCCCGAGGGCTCCTGGACTGTGAGAAGGTGCAGGCCAGGCTGAGGCACCCCCCAAGTGCACAAATTTTGTGCACTGGACCTCTAGTCTTTAATAAAAACTCTCAGCAAACTAGAAATAGAGGGATCAGACCTTAACATAATAAAGGCCACAGATGGCAACCTACAACCAACATCATACTCAATGGGCAAAAACTAAAGACATTTCCCCTAGGAACAGGAACAAGACGGGGATGCCTACTTTCACCACTCTTATTCAACATAGTACTGGAAGTGCTAGCCACAGTGACCAGACAAGAAAGAAGAAATAAAAGGCATCCAAATTGGAAAGGAGGAAGTAAATCTCTCATTATTTGCAGATACATGATATTGTACATAGAAAACCCTAAATACTCCACCAAAAAACTACTAGATTTAAATGAATTTAGCAATGTAGCTGGATACAAAATTAACGCCCAGAAATCAATGGCATTTTTATACACCAATAATTAATTCTCAGAAAGAGAAATTAAACAAACAATCCCAATTACCATTGGAACAAAAAAATTAAGATACTTAGGAATAAATTTAAACAACAAGGTAAAAGACTTATACTCGGAAAACTACAGGACATTGAAAAAAAGACTTGGAGGAAGATATAAACAAGTGGAAGAATATACCATGTTCATGGATTGGTAGAAGTAACACCATTAAAATGTCCGTACTACCCAAAGCAACAGATTCAATGCAATCCCTATTAAATTATCAATGGCATAATTCACAGATCTGGAACAAATACTCCAAAAATTTATATGGAACCAAAAAAGACCCTAAATAGCCGCAGCAATCTTGAGAAAGAAAAACAAAGTTGGAAGGATCACAATACCAGATATCAAGTTATACTATAAAGCCACTGTAATTAACACAGGCTGGTACTGACACAAGAACAAACACATAGATCAGTGGAACAGAACAGAGACCCCAAAAATCAATTAACATTAGACAAAGAGGAAGGAGCATACAAAGAGGCAAGATCATCTCTTCAATAAATGGTGTTGGGTAAATTGGACAGACACATGCAAAAAAAAAAATGAAATTAGAGCACCAACTTACACCATACACAAGAATAAAATCAAAATGGATGTGAAAATGAATGTGAAACCATAAAAATCCTACAAGAAACCACAGGCAGCAAAATCTCAGACATCTCTTGTAGCAATATATTTGAAGATACATCTAGGGCAAAGGAAACTAAGAAGAAAATAAACAAATAGGACAACACCTGCATAGCAAAAGAAACCATCAAGAAAATGCAAAGGAAGCCCACTGTATGGGAGAACATATTTAGCTTGATACATCTGATAAAGGATTAATATCCAAAACATATAATGAACTCAGACAATTTAACAAAGGGAAGACAAACAACACAATTAAAAAGTGGGCATAGCCCGGCCAGCGTGGCTCAGCGGTTGAGCGTGGACCTGGGAACCAGGAGGTCACGGGTTCAATTCCCAGTCAAGGGCACATGCCCGGGTTGCGGGCTCCATCCACAGTGTGGGGTGTGCAGGAGGCAGCCGGTCCAGGATGCTCTCTCCTCATGGATGTTTCTCTCTCTCCCTCCCTTCCTCTCTGAAATCAATAAAAACATATATATTTTTAAAAAATAAATAAAATTAAATTAAATTAAATTAAATTAAAATTAAATAAATAAACAAACAAACAAACAAACAAAAAGTGGGCATAAAACCTGACAAACAAACAAACAAACAAAAAGTGGGCATAAAACCTGAATAGACATTTTTCCAAACAGGACATACAGATGGCCAAGAGACATAAGAAAAAATGCTCAAAATCACTAATCATCAGAGAGGTGCAAATTAAAATGACAATGAGGAAAACCAAGATGGTGGCATAGGTAATCACCTATACTTGCTGCCTCTCACAACCACATCAAAACCACAACTAAACCGCAGAACAACAACCACCGGAACAGCGGGAAAGCTGGCTGAGTGAAAGTTCCCCAACTAGAGAGGTGAAGAAAGCCCACTGAGACCGGTAAGAGGTGCGGAGGAACGGAAAGTGCTGGCACCTGGATGTGCTGCTCTTTAAACCTGGAGATACAAGATCCCGCTTGCTCTGAACTCCAGTTCCGGGAGAGACTCTGGGGGACCCAGGCACATACGGAGTGAAAATGGACTGTCTGGCATCGGGACAGGAACGCGAAGGCGGCTGACTCTTAGAAGTGCTCACAGAGATCACTGTTCCTGCATGGGGGCATAGGAAGCGGAGAACCAAGGACTTCTCTGGTTCAGGGCAGCCATTGTTGTTTCCTCCGGCCTGGCGATTCCCAATTTACAACCCCCACAACCTGTGCGCATTGGCTTTTGCATATGAATGGCCTGTCCCTAAAACAAACTGCAGCTGGGACAGAGAAACCCAGAGATTCCAAAAGAAGGCCCACTGCCTGGCAGCAGCAGCAGCCTTGCTTCACAGCTGGGCCTCGTCTGACCACTTCCAAAGCCCATACAAAGAGGAGGAATCTGCAGATGTCTCTGTAGCTCCTGCTGGGCAGCCCCAGACAGTGGCTGACCTTGCACCTCCTTGGATATCCAAGAGCCAGTGTACCCAGTGGTCAGAGTGAGACCATACCAGATTACAGCTCTTCACATCCATAAGAGACACACTCAAGGGGCAGACTCAGTGAATACCAAAGCCCTATTGAAGCAAGTCCTGCCCCATAAGGGTGTCTCCTGTGCAACAGATCTTCCAGTGTAGACACAGCTGATCATCACAGTTAACTGGCTTGGAGGTCAATTCCTCCCAGTGATACCAATGGCAATCAAGGGTTAACTACAGCAAGACTGGGCAAACAGCCCAAAAAGGGGTAACCAAGAGCGTCCACCTCAGGTCACTGGGGAGGCTGAGCCACTGGGCCCTATAGGGCACCAACCACACAACGCCACTCTATCAACTCAAGGAGACTTAGCAGCTACCCAGTACATAGAAAAAAAACACAGGGAAGCAGCCCAAATGCAGAGACAAAGAAACAAGTCACAAATGAAAGAAATGGATGAAAGCAAAATACTGGATACAGAGTTCAAAACCACAGTTATAAGGTTACTCAAGAATCTTCTAGAAACCTCCGAGAAATTTAGTGAGACCCTCAAGGATATGAAAAAGGACCAATCAGAAATTAAGCATACACTGACTGAAATAAAGAATATAATGAGATCCAACAGCAGACTAGAAGATCCCAAGAATGAAGTCAAAGATTTGAAATACGAAGAAGCAAAAAACACCCAACCGAAAAAGCAAAAAGCAAAAAGAATCCAAAAATATTAAGATAGTGTAAGGAGCCTCTGGGACAACTTCAAGCATACCAACATCCGAATTATGGGGGTGCCAGAAGAAGAGAGAGAGCAAGATTTTGAAAACCTATTTCAAGAAATAATGACAGGCCGAAACCGGTTTGGCTCAGTGGATAGAGCGTCGGCCTGCGGACTGAAGGGTCCAGGGTTCGATTCCGGTCAAGGGCATGTACCTTGGCTGCAGGCTCATCCCCAGTGGGGGGTGTGCAGGAGGCAGCTGATCGATGTTTCTCGCTTTCTATCCCTCTCCCTTACTCTCTGTAAAAATATCAATAAAATATATTTAAAAAAAAAAAAAAAAGAAAAGAAAGAAATAATGACAGCCCTGACCGGTTTGGCTCAGTGGATAGAGCGTCGGCCTGAAGACTAAAGGGTCCCGGGTTCAATTCCGGTCAAGGGCATGTACTTTGGTTGCGGGCACATCCCCTGTAGGGGGTGTGCAGGAGGCAGCTGATCGATGTTTCTCTCTCATCGATGTTTCTAACTCTCTATCCCTCTCCCTTCCTCTGTAAAAAATCAATAAAATATATTTTAAAAAATAAATAAATAATGACAGAAAACTTCCCCTACCTGGTGAAAGAAATAGACTTACAAGTCCAGGAAGCGCAGAGAACCCCAAACAAGAGGAATCGAAAGAGGACCACACCAAGACACATCATAATTAAAATGCCAAGGGCAAAAGACAAAGAGAGAATCTTAAAAGCAGCAAGAGAAAAACAGTAACCTACAAGGGAGCACTCAAACGACTGTCAGCTGATTTCTCAACAGAAACTATGCAGGCCAGACGGGAGTGGCAAGAAATATACAAAGTGATGAATAGCAAGAACCTACAACCAAGATTACTCTACCCGGAAAAGCTATCATTCAGAATTGAAGCTCAGATAAAGAGCTTCACAGATAAGAAAAGCTAAAGGAGTTCATCACCACCAAATCAGTATTATATGAAATGCTGAAGGGTATTCTCTAAGAAGAGGAAGAAAAAGGTAAAGATAAAAATTATGAACAACAGCCGAAACCGGTTTGGCTCAGTGGATAGAGCGTTGGCCTGCGGACTGAGGGGTCCCGAGTTCGATTCTGGTCAAGGGCATGTACCTTGGTTGCGGGCACATCCCCAGTGGGAGGTGTGCAGGAGGCAGCTGATCAATGTTTCTCTCTCATCGATGTTTCTAGCTCTCTATCCCTCTCCCTTCCTCTCTGTAAAATATCAATAAAATATATTTTTTAAAAAAAATTATGAACAACAAATACATATCTATCAACAAGTGAATCTAAGAATCAAGTGAATAAAAAATCTGAAGAACAGAATAAACTGGTGAATATAATAGAATCAGAGGCATAGAAAGGGAGTGGACTGACAATTCTCAGGGGGAAGAGGGTATGGGAAGAGATTGGACAAAAATCTTATACCTATGGATGATGACAATGGGGAGGTAAGGGGATGGGGTGGGGTGGGAACCAGGTGGAGGGGAACTATGGGGAGAAAAAAGAGGAACAACTGTAATAATCTGATCAATAAAGATTTATTTTTAAAAAATGACAATGAGGTATCACCTCATTCCTGTCAGAATGGCTACCATCAATAAATCAACAAATGACAAGTGCTGGAGAGAATGTAGAGAATAGGGAACACTAATACACTGCTGGTAGGAATGTAGACTGGTGCAGCCATTATGGAAAACAGTATGGAGTTTCCTCAAAAAATTAAACATGGAACTGCCATTTGACCCAGTGATTCCACTTCTAGGAATACTTCCTAAGAAACCCAAAACACCAATCAGAAAAAATGTACACACCCCTATTTCATAGGAGTACAATTCATAATAGCTAAGATCTGAAAACAGCCCATGTGCCTATCAGTAGATAAAAAAGCTGTGGTACATTTATAACATGGAATACTATGCAGCAGTAAAAAAGAAGGATCTCTTACCCTCTGAGACAGCATGGAGGGACCTGGAGAGTATTATGCTAAGCGAAATAAGCCAGTCAGAGAAAGACAAGTATCACATGATCGCACTCATATGTGGAATCTAATGAACAAAAACTGTTGAACAAAATAGATCCAGAGATATAGAAGCATGAAACAAACTGGATTTTTTTGGTTGTTGTTTGTTTGTTTGTTTGTTTTGAAACAGACTGTTGAATCTCAGAGGGAAGGCAGGGTGGGAAGAGATCAACCAAAGAACTTGTATGCATATATGCTATCAAAATGCTTTAGCCTTAGAACCAAGGTCCTCCATGATATACTTCTCTTTTAGCACCAATTATTCATTCATTCCACAAACATTTACTGAGCACTTACTATAACCCAAGAAGTATTTTGGCTTGATGGTTGTGGCTTAGCATAGGAATAAAAGCAGTGAAGATGGATTCTAGATCAATTCTGAAGGTAAAGCCAAAAGGATTTCCTGATGGAATGGATATGGGATATGAAGAAAAAAGAATGCCTTCAGGTTTCTGGGCTGAGCAGTAAGGACAAAGCTGCCAATAAAAGTAATAATCTTTTTTAAAATCCTGTTATACAGATAGTGAAAGAGAAGTGCTTTCCTGAATATATCTTATATTTTCCTGTAAACACCCAGAATATCAATCCTATCTAATAAAAGAGTAATATGCAAATTGACCATACCTCCACTACATCCAAGCCACACCCACCAGCCAATCAGGAGCAAGTATGCAAATTAACCCAACCAAGATGGCTGTGGCCACGGAGAGAGCAGGAGGCTTGGGTTTCCCCGTCAATGGAGGAAGCCAAGCTTTCCGCCTGCCCTGACGGGCCCAGGCCTCCACTCAAGGCTACAAAGTTTCAATTATAGAAGATAAATAAATCCCAACAAAAATGGCTGCAGCCATGGAGCGAGCAGGAGGCTTGGCTCCGCTCAAGGCTACAGTTTCAATTATAGAAAATAAATAAATCCCAGATACCAGGGCCTCCGCTTGGGTTGCCGGGGGGCATGGCCAGCCTGCAAACCACCACAGGCCCCTTGCCCAGGCTGCCCCACGCCCCAAGGGAACCCCCACCCTGATCTGGGACACCCTTCAGGGCAAACCAGCCAGCCCCCACCCGTGCACCCGGCCTCTATCCTATCTAATCAAAGAGTAATATGCAAATTGACCATCACTCCAACACACAAGATGGCTGCCCTCATGTGGTCAAAGACGGTTGCCCCCATTTGGACACAAGATGGCTGCCACAAGATGGCCAGCAGGGGGGGGAATTGGGAAGGACCAGGCCTGCAAGGGAGGGCAGTTGGGGGCGATCAAGCCTGCAGGGGAGGGCAGTTACGGGTGACCAGGCCAGCAGAAGAGGGAAGTTGGGGGCGACCGGGCCTTCACGCAAGGGCCGTTAGGGGTGACCAGGCCTGCAGGGGAGGGCAGTTAGGGGTGACCAGGCCTATAGGGGAGGGCAGTTAGGGGCAAACAGGCTGGCAGGGGAGCAGTTAGGCATCAATCAGGCTGGCAGGGGAGCGGTTAGGGGGTGATCAGGCTGGCAGGCAGAAGTGGTTATGGGCAATCAGGAAGGCAGTCAGGCGAGCAGTTGGGAGCCAGCAGTCCTGGATTGTGAGAGGGATGTCCGACTGCCCATTTAGGCCCGATCCTACTGGGATCAGGCCTAAATGGGCAGTCGGACATCCCTCGAGGGGTCCCAGATTGGAGAGGGTGCAGGCTGGGCTGAGGAACACACACCCCCATGCACAAATTTCATGCACCGGGCCTCTAGTTTAACATAATTACTTTATTTATAGCCTTGTATTTAATGCCCTGTGTTTTAATTATTGTCTACAACCTGAGGGCAAATACTAAATTTTATCTTTAAATCCTCAGAATCATAAAGAGCCTGGCTTGTCACTATCTAGGTTTGCCAAATGAATAAATGCTCTTTAGAAATAAAGTTATCATTTAATAATAAAAAAAATCTCTATCTCCAAAACCTGGTATAATATATTGGGCGGGGGAGGAGGGAAATTTGTGTCTCCGAGTCCTGCCTCATGTTTTCATTCTTTGAACGAACTAGGAACCAGAGCTTGTGTTTCATGCTATAAAGTCACTCCTCTCAGAAAGTTCTATCAGCCCTGGGCAGGTATTAATAAAAATTATTTTAAAATTTTAAAGAGCACTCTAACAGAATGCAATAGAACAAAAAGGGGGCAACTTTTGAAAGGAACTAAGAAAGTTTCATATATGAATATTTGAGTTTGACCACAAAAGTGGGATTTTTCTCATCTCTCCTTTTTTTCTAGAGATTTAGGTTATAGAGATCATTCAGAAGATGAGAGGGAAGAAAAAAGATTGGGTGAAATCAAGAGGGCTGCGGAAGCAAATGGATGAGGTCTTCATCAAATAGAAAACTAGGTTTCAAGGTTTCTGAATACTTCCAGAAGTGGTGGTGTCATTCCCCAAAGAATATTAAAAGAAATCAGATGTTAATGGGAAAATTAATTGTAAAATGTGATTTGTAACACTTGAAGCAAATAAACTAGTGGGTTTTTATATTCTAAGTTATGTGGTTGCTAACTGATAGCAAGAACAATTCCTAGGACTTTGATCAAGTATGCACTGAATTAAAATTGTTGTCTCATAGTGTTATCTCTCTTCCTAAACATAAATACCTTAAGGGCAAGGGGCATATTTTCTTCTTACTTTAGCTCCCTTAGCACTTCACACAATGCTATTCAGAGTGGATACTTTGTAATTCTGATTTCTGTGAAGTTAAGAATATATCAAGTTAAGAGATCATTCTAGCCACCATCATTCTCAACTTTCTCTGCAACTAAAAGAAATATAGATCTTTATGAGAATGTTTTATTTAAGTTTATTAAAGCTAATCAAAATTTTTAATGTAAATAATATGCTAACCTGGAGAGCATGACTCATTTTGTGACATAGCTTCAGACTCATCTTTTTCACCTGAAATATCCTCTTCATCAGAGAGGACCAAAAAGGCTTCTTTTGGCAAACTCTCACTACTTTCTTGTTTAGATGGTGAACCAAAAGAACTTTCCATCTTCTCTTCCAAATCTGGATTTGTTTCATCAATTGGAAGAAGACAAGTTTTAGAAAAGCAAGTAAGTTCATCTTCAGCAGGTGCAAGCTTTTCCAAAATAGGAATAATTTCATCTGTCTCCATAGAATCTGTATTTTCTAATATATTCTCATTTTTATCATCTTTTATAACATTTTCACTAATGGTTTCTGTAAGGTCTGTAGAATTTTCACCTTCATTCTTTTCACTTTGGTCAATTTCCATACTGCTAGATATATCCTCCTCTCCAGGAACAGGTTCTGTGACAGCATCTTCCTCTTCCTTTTTATTTTCAGGAGGTGAAGCTGAACAAACAATTGGATCACCTGCTTCTAGAGTTTCTTCAGCAGCATCAATATTACTATCAGCTTTTTTACTCCCATCAAATGAGAAAATTTCATCTAACTTTTCATCATCCCCATTTTGTTCAAGAAAATCATCACCTTTATTGCTAGTAGGTTCTGTATTGTCAGTGTCAGGAACTGGCACACAAACTGGTACAGAACTTGGTTCAAAAGTGGAATCAAAGTCTGATTCAGAAATTGGTTTATCAGCAGTCGGTTCATCAGAGATCAGATCACCAGAGGCCAGATCACCAGAGACCTGATCACCAGAGGTCAGATCATCACAGGCTGGACCATCAGAAGCCAGATCACCAGAAGATGCATCATCAGAGGCCAGTGTTCCAGAAGCTAGATCATCAGAAGCTGAATTATCGGAGACTGGATCACTGGAGATTGGTTCACTGGAAACGAGTTCACCAGGGACTGGTTCACTGGAGACCAGTTCACCAGAGACTGGTTCCCCGGACATCAGTTCACCAGAGAGCAACTCAATGGAGTGTTGACCTGCAGCCATATCTGAGTTTTCAGTAAAGACCTGCTTATCAGAGACTGTTTCACCAGAGGCAGGATCACCAGAGGCAGGATCACTAGAGGCAGGCTCATCAGAGGATGGTACACCAGAAGTGGCATCACCAGAGGTGGGATCACTAGAGGTGGGATCACTAGAGGTGGGATCATCAGAGGTTAATACTTCAGAGACCATATCTCCAGAGGCTGGCAGATCTCCAGTAGCCAAATCACCTGAAGGTGGATCACCAGGAGCAGGTTCAGTGGTCACTTTAGAGTTCAGTTCAGAAGTTTTACTACTAGGAGACAAAGATTCATACTTTAAATCATCATCTGGATTGATTTTTACATTAACATTTAAGATACAAGGTGTTTCTTTCCATTCTGATTTACTTTTCTCAGGATTAAAACAAAGTTCTTCAAGGCCATTCACCTCATCCTTGTCATTAATATAATCCATATTCTCCAAAGGTGAGGTTGGGTCCACATCTCCATTTTCATGATTGCCATTTAACAGCTTGACATCAGTTTTCAAAAGTTCTTCTTTGACCTTGTACACTGCATCCAGTTGTTGACGATCACTCACTCTCATTGTTTTTCGAGCCTTGAAGACTTTTTTCTGAGGTTCTTCTATACTATCCATTTTGAATCTTTAAAAAGAAAGAGAGAGACAGAGTTTAATAATTGAAACAAGAGAACCAAGATGGCATAGGTAAACGCCAGTACTCACCACCTCCCATAATCACATCAAAATTACAACTAAAATACAGAATCACCATCATTCAGTACCGCCTGAAATCTGGTTCAATGGAAGTCCTAGAACTAGAGAAGTAAAGAAGAATGTACATCGAGACTGGTAGGAGGGGCGGAGGTATGGACCAGGCTGGTCCAACACCCACATGTGGCATTTTTGTCATCAGAGAGATATCTAGGCAGCGGAGGTCTCCTGTGAGGAGCAAGGGGTCCCAGCCCCACACCAGATCCCAGCCCAGGGTTGCAGGGCTAGAAAGAGAAGTCTTTGTAACTTTGGGCTATAAGACCAGCAGGGAATGTGGCTGCATGACATGGAGGCTGCTGGAGACCCAGGAAGTTCCTCTTAAAGGGCTGGCACATGGACTTACTCGGACTCACTACCTCTGAGGACCAGCGCTAGCATAAAGGCTTGGGGGATCCAGAGACAAAACAGGGAGGACCTGGATTGTCTGGCATAGGTGCAACAACTTAGGGGCAGCTTTCTCCCAAACAGGAGAAAGGGGTGCTTGCAGGGTCATTGTTCCTATGCTGAGACCTCATTCATCACAGAGTTGACTGGCAGCCATATCTGAGTTTCCATCAGACTGGCTCACACTGTTCACTCCACCCTGGTAATTCCCTGAGACCCCACACCATCAAATTTGCAGCCTCACCCAAGCTGTTTACAGAGGCTTTTCCATATGAGTGGCCTGTCCTGGCTCAGGCCTCAGACTTAGCTAAATCTCTCAAACAAGCAACAGCAGGCATCAGCGTGCCACCAACCTATTAATAAGAGGCCTAAGACCCAACACTAGCAGCAGCTTTACTTGCTTCACAGCTTGGTCTTGCCTGGGTACTTCCAAGCCCACCACAAGTAGCAGCCATTGGCATATCACTCTGTAGTTCCTGACAGGTAGTCCCAGGCAGTGGCTAATTTTGCAACCTCCTGGAGGTCCCGGTAGACAGCTTCAGATTTCACCAGATTATAACTTTACACATCCATGAGCAACAAACTCAAGGGGCAGACTCAATGAGCACCAAATCCCCACTGAAGCAAGTCCTGCTCTATAGGGGTGTCCCATACACAACAGCTCTTCTGCTGTAGTCTCAGCTGATCCTCACAGCCAATTGGCCTGGAGGTCAACTCCTCCCAGTGATACCAACAACAATCAAGGCTCAACTACAACAAGACTGTGCACACAGCCCACACATGGGCACACCTAGAGTGCCCAGCTCAGGTGACTAGGGAGGCTGAACCACTGGGTCTTACAGGACACCTACTACAAAAGGATACTCTACCAATTCCAAGAGACATAGCAGCTCTACTTAATTTAGAGAAACAAACAAAGGGAAGCAGCTAAAATGTGGAGACAAAGAATTATGTTACAAATGAAAAAAACAGAAGAAATCTTCAGAAAAAGAACTAAATGAAATGGAAGCAAGCAAACTACTAGATACAGAGTTCAAAACAATGCTTATAAGGATGCTCAAGGATCTTCATGAGAACTTCAAAGACATGAAAAAGGATCAGTCAGAAATTAAGCATATACTAACTGAAATAAAGAATAATATACAGGGATTCAACAGTAGAGGATACCAAGAATCAAGTCAGCGATTTGGAATAAGAGGAAGCAAAAAACACCCAATCAGAAGACCAATAAGAAAAAAAAAAAGAATCCAAAAATATGAAGATAGTGTAAGGAGCCTTTGGGACAACTTCAAACATACTAAAATTCAAATTATGGTGATGCCAGAAGGAGAAGAGATAGCAAGATATTGAAAACTTATTTGAAGAAATGATAACAGAAAACTTCCCCTACCTGGTGAAAGAAATAGATTTACAAGTCCAGGAAGCACAAAGTCCCAAACAAGAGGAACCCAAAGAGGACCACACCAAGACATATCATAATTAAAATGCCAAAGGTTAAATACAAAGAGAAAATCGTAAAGAGATTCAATCTTAAACAGCAAGAGAAATGCAGTTAGTTACCTACAAGACAGCACCCATATGAATGTCAGCTAATTTCTCAACAGAAACTTTGCAGGCCAGAAGAGAGTGACAAGAAATATTCAGTGATGCAAAGCAAGGACTTGCAACCAAGATTACTCTACCCAGCAAATCTATCATTTAGAATTGATAAAGAACTTCACAGACAAGAAAATACTAAGGGGTTCATCAGCACCAAACGAGTAATTCATGAAATGTTGAAGGGTATTCTTTACGAAGAGGAGAAAGAAGAACAAGAACAAAAATATGAACAATAAAATGGCAATAAATACATACCTATCAACAATTTAATCTAAAAGTCAAAATAGATGAACAAGGAAATCAAATTAACAAAATAAACTGATTAATAAAATAGAACCAGAGGCATGGAAACATAAAACTAACTGACGAATCTCAGAGGGAAGGAGGTGAGGCAGGGTGGGTGGGGGGGAGACTAACCAAAGAATTTATATGTATTACCTATGGACACAGACAATACCGTGGTGAGGTCTGTGGCAGAGCGGGAACCAGGGTGAGCAGGGCAATGGAGAGGCGGGGGAGGGAGGAAGACATCTGTAATACTCTCAACAATAATTTTTTTTATTGAAACAGAAGCCACCTAATTACAGACTCACTGCAAGTTAATTTTATAAGCAAGCATCACTTCATGTACTTTTGAAATAATGATCTATAGAAAGCATAATAATCCTTGCTGCATATTAATTTTTATATTTATTAGATTTATGTATTATAACATTGAGAACAGGTACAGTCCACAGAAGATCAATTACTGCAAGTATTAGAAAAAAGTTGACTAACTTCTAGTTTTCATTCTCAGTAAGCTAATGAGTTTAGAAAGTCTGACGGTAAATATAAGCTTAAGAAAGTAGATGGAAGTAAAAAAGTAGATGGAGAAAGAAAAAGAAAAGTGTAAGAGAGTGAAAACAATAGGGGAATGGGAAAGAGGTATAGAGATAAAGAACAATGGAGGGAAATTTAAGAAACACATAAGATTGTATTGTATTTACAACCAAGCATATCTGGATTAACAGAACTAAAAATATAGCAATAAGAGATTGCCATCAAGAAAGTGAAAAGGCAACTCATACAATAGAGGGAAATATCTGCAAATCATATATTTGCAAATAATGTATCTGATAATATAACTTGCATCTAGAAAATATAAAATGCTGTTACAGCTGAATAACAAAAATTTTTAAATGGGCAAAGGACTCAAATTGACATTGCTCTAAAAGATATGCAAATAGCCAATAAGACAATATAAAATAAGGAATATTAAAACAGGCTTAACATCATTAGTCAACAGAGAAATGCAAATGAAAACCATCCTATACAATAAAAAGCCCAATATGAAAATTGTTTAACCAGGAGTTCGACCGCTCACTATGACATGCACTGACCACCAGGGGGCAATGTGGAATATGGCAGGTGTCGGTGACAGTGCTGGCAGCAGGTGGAAGTGGAGGCGACGCTGGCCCCGACGAGAGTGGGACTATGACAGGATGGTGGAGCAAATGAGCAAGCAGCACCAGGCCAAGGTGGGTGCAAGCAGGGGCCCAATCACCCCGCAGATAGCGACCAGCGGTGGCAGTGGGGGGCAGGGCTGCCGCCTGACTCCCAAGCACTGAAGGAGCCCCGATCTATCAACCCACAAACGATCGATCGACCCACAGACGGCGACCAGCGGCCGGCAGTCCCTGATCACCTGATCGGGGCCGGGCCCCGGGCTGGGACAGGGAACTGGGGGTGGGTGGCAGTGACCAACCTCTTGCGGCACCCAGGTGGGGGGCTGCAACCTCTCACCAGCTACCTGGGGGCGGGGGTGAAGGGGACGGAGGTTCGGTGAAAATGCAGGGTGTCTGCTGAGCTTGCTCTCACTCCCATTGCTACTCTTCCCCGGGACACCAGGGCTCACGCCCCGGGGAAGCCCCCATGGCTCAGGTGCCAGGTGCCCATGAGGAGCATACCCCGCATTCACGCAGCATCTTCTGGGTGAGCCGGGCCGCAGCCCCCGGGACCACAGGGGCTGGTTGGGCTCCCCGTGGGTTCACACAGGAGCCAGTCTGTGAGGCTGGCCAGGAGAGAGCATGCTGCCTGCCCAGTTTCCATGCAGCGCCGCTGGGTGGCCCAGAGGCCCACACTGTGCCCCAGCCCGCAGTATCCGGCTGCACTCCCCGCATCTCTACATGGGGACTCGAGCACCGTGACTCAGGCAGAGGAGGGGAGCATGGGGGCCCGAAGGCCCAGGTGCTGCCCACGGCCCAGAGGTCAGCTGAGACCTGCCCTTCCACGCCACACGCTCGCGCTTCAATCGCGGGCCAGGCCTAGGGACTATACCCATGCACAAATGTCATACACCAGGCCTCAAGTCTGTATATATGAAAGGCTAAGTGACCGACGGTGCACCCGTCTGACCATCCAATACATAAGACACGCAATGACAATTTAAAAATAAACGTTGACTCGCACATGCACAATACATATAAAGCTCTCGTTTGTGCCAATCGCACGCGTGTATTTCGATATGTCATTGTCAATCATGAATTTGGTTGTTTTTGTTGACATTAGAGTTAAAGTTGTAAATACTTCATCACAAGGGAAATTAGTCAAGCACTCTGAAAGTGTTTTTACTGTTAATGTCATATACAGGGAGATAGCAGAATAAGTTTAATCAATTTATCAGTCATTATTTTTATCAATGTTTTTACATCATGTTTTTATATCATGTTTTTGTTGTTTTTATGTCATGTCTTTGTTGTTGTTGTTGTTTATTTATTAATCAATTTATATATTATTTTTTCATATGCATTTTAGTAATTTTCTTTCATCTCTGACACTTCTATTATAAAGAAAGGGCGAATAGCGATATTAAAATATTTCTTCTAATAAATTTGCTTTCAATGTGCATTAATCTGTGCACTTGGCCACTAGTAATGACTATAATTAAAGAGAAAAGCAGGATGTGGACAAATTGGAACTCTCACACAATGGTGATGAACTGTCGTCACACAAAGTTGTAAAATGGTAGAGCTGGCTTAGAAAACAGTCTGACAGTTCCTCAACAGGTTAAACATTAACCATTACTTTTCGAACATTCCATTTTTTAAAGCATTATGTAAAGCTATAAACTTCCCCCTAAGCACTGCTTTAGCTACATCCCACATTTTGATGTGTTATATTTTCATTGTTGTTCTGTTACAGTATATTCTAATTTCTATAATAACTTCTTTCATCGGTTAGTTATTTAGAAGTATATTCCTTTAAAAAGTAACAAATTATGATCGTGTGAAGCTCATTAATAAATACAAGGTTGGTTTCATATTCAAAAATCAAGCAGTACAGATTACAAGTGAGTCATAAAGCATTATGTCTTTTTTTTTTCAAGCCCAACCAAGGTGTTCACTTGATAAAAATTAGAGCCCTAAGCCCTAATACCTCAGAATGCGACCTTATTTGGGATAGGGTCTTTGCAGAGATAATCAAAATAATGTCATTAGAATGGGTCCTAATCCAACAGGACTGGTACAGAGACACACATAGCAAGAACACCATGTGATGATTAGAGTTAGGCTGCCACAAGCCACAACTAGAAGAAAGGTGTGGAACAGATCCTTCCTTAACTCCTTCAGAGAGAATATGGCACTGCTGACACCTTGATTTCACACTTCTAGTCTCTAAAACTGTGAGACACTAAATTTCTGTTATTGAAGGAGAAAAAAGCAATGTGGTGAAATAAACAAAAGATCTCAACAGATAGAGAATATACATTCATTTGACAAAATTCAACACTGACTCATAATTAAAACTCTCAGAAAACGTAATAGAAGGAAACAACTCAAATATAATGAAGGATATCTATAAAAAAATCTACAGAAATCATAGTTAATTGTGAAATAAGATCAGAACCAAGACAAGGATGCTCTTTCTCAGCCTTTCTGGCCAGTCCAGTAAGGCAAGCAAAAGAGGGCAACAGATTTGGTCCCAGAGAAAGACAGTCACCAGTCTATAGTGGAATAAAACAAAAGTCCTTTAAGGACTAAAATGTACAGGGAGCAAGAATAATGCTTTCACATTCTACTACCTAGTAGGAATGATGGTAGGAACACTTGCTTTGGCTGGAGAAGGGAATAAATCAGCCTCTGAGGTATCGGAACTTATCTGAGGCTCACAGGCAGGCCTTAATGTTATTATAAACTGACTTAATGCTTACGACTAAGTCATATTGTTCTCCTGTTCGACATAAAACCATCAATACATTCAAATTAGGTAAGGTCACAATGCACCTATAAAACATCAACCATCTCCCTCTCTAAAAAACGAGTGATGGCTACTTCTTTATCAATTGCAGTTTTATCCTCATTGTAGTCTGTGCTCACTATAGAAAAGACTTATTGAGATACCCAAGCATAGAACAGCCCCACTTTCTGACAGCACCCAATCCAGAGTGAGGTTCTGGTTCCTCAAACCTTCCCCAAAATAACCCAACCTATTGTGATACATTATGTATTTGTTCTGTCAAGTTAAGAAAATTACTTATATATTTCTTAGTCTTGCTAGCCTTTTAATTTAAATTATGGAACTGAGTAAAACTATTAAAAAAAAAGTATCTTACAACCAAGCAGAAACTTCAATGCAAAATTATTATAGGCACTATTTAAAGGATTATTAATTGCAGTCTAAAATTTAAATTTCAAGTTTTTTCCCACACACTATCCATTCCAAACTCATGCTAACTGAAAATTTTTCTGTAAAGATGATACAATGCAAATTTTGTAGTCACTTTTTTCTGCTGACTCCAAAGATACAAAAGAATTACATTTATTATCCTATCTAATAAAGAAGGAATATGCTGACCATCATTCCGTTACAAAGATGTCTGCACCCACAGCTGAGGCCAAGTTCCCATAAGGAGCCTTAACAAGCAATCAGCAGGGACCTCAGGCTGCACCCCCCTCCCGGCAGGGTTTGACAGGGAACCTCAGGTGCACTTCCCATCCTGGTGCTGGGCTAGGGGACCTCAGGCTGCTCCCCCCGCCCCAGCGCCAGGCCGGGGGAACCTCAGGCCATGCCCCCCACCTGGCAGGGCTTGACAGGGGACCTCAGGCTGCGCCCCCAACCCGGCGGGGCTTGACGGGGGACTTCAAGGTGCGCTTCCCATCCTGGTGCTGGGCTAGGGGACCTCAGGCTGCTAACCCTGCCCTAGCGCCAGGCCAGGGGACCTCAGGCAATGCCCCCCACTAGGTGGGGCTTGACAGGGGACGTCAGGCCGTGCCTCCCACTCCCAGCACCAGGCCAGGGGACCTCAGACCACACCCCCCACCCAGCAGGGCTTGATGGGGGACCTCAGGCCGCGCCCCCCGCCCCAGCACCGGCCCAGGGGACCTAAGGCTGTGCCCCCCTGCCTGGCTAGGCTTGACAGGGGACCACAGGCCGTGCCCCCAACCCAGGGAGGCTTGACAGGGGACCTCAAGGTGTACCCCCAGTGCTGGGTCGGGGAACTCAGGCTGCACCCCCCCACCAGGTGGGGCTTGACAGGGGACTTCAGGCCATGCCCCCCACCCTGGCACTAGCCGGGAGACCTCAGACCGCACCCCCCCGCCCAGCAGGGCTTGATGGGGGACCTCCTGCCAT
Source organism: Plecotus auritus (assembly GCF_963455305.1). Taxonomy (NCBI): domain Eukaryota; kingdom Metazoa; phylum Chordata; class Mammalia; order Chiroptera; family Vespertilionidae; genus Plecotus; species Plecotus auritus. The sequence continues at coordinate 200,809,892 of NC_137772.1, forward strand.
GCCCCCTGCCCCAGCACTGGGCCAGGGGACCTGAGGCTGCGCTCCCCTGCCTGGCTAGGCTTGACAGGGGACCTCAGGCCGTGCCTCCCACCCAGCAGGGCTTGACAGGGGACCTCAAGGTGCACCCCCAGTACTGGGTCTGGGGAACTCAGGCCACACCCCCTGCCCAGCGGGACTTGACAGGGGACCTCAGGCTGCTCCCCCCTGCCAGTGGGGCTTGATGGGGGACCTGAGGCTGCGGCCCCCTCCTGGTGCTGGGCCGGGGGACCTGAGGCTGCACCCCCCCCCACCTGGCGGGGCTTGATGCGGGACCTCAGGCCATGCCCCCAACCCAGCAGGGCTTGACAGGGGACCTCAAGGCATGCCCCCTGCCCCGATCTGGGCTGGGGGACCTCAGGCCATGCCTCCTGCCCAGCGGGGCTTGACAAGGGTGGGGCTGGCCAGGTCTGGATCTAGCCCAATGGGGGGGTGCCAGCTGGGTCTGGGTCTCATGCGATTTTGAGGTGCATGTGGGTTGGCGGGGACTTGACTCTGGGTCCCGTGGTGCACCCCAGACTCTGACAGGAGGAAGTTTTCATATACATTTTACTAATTTTCTTTCATCTCTGACACTTCTATTATAGAGAAAGGGCAATTAGCAATATTAAATTATTTCCTCTAATTAATCCCCTTTTAATGTGCAGGAATTTCGTGCACCGGGCCACTAGTAGAAGTATAATTATCCTTTAAATATTTTCAAATACTGAACGGCAATTCTTTTGGACTATGACCTCATAATATCCACATTTCTCAGCTGTTATATGAATAGTTGGCAGTTATTACCAGTTGCATTAAAAGCAAGCATCCCTCTAAAAAAGTTTATTTTTATAATTTTTAGTAACCCCATTAATAACATAGGTTCTATAGACAGAAACATGGATTTGAACTCCAGTTCGCCCATGTACTTACATGACACAGGGTAAGTTAGCTAACATTTCCATTTTTAGTTTCAGCTACCTTAAAAAGGGAATATCAGTACCTGCAACAGAAGTTGTGGTGATAATTAAATGAGATTCTATACATCAAGCACTTAGAATGTTGTAAGCATTCAAAAAATGCTATCATAATTGTCTACGTATATTCAGAATGTTTTAAGGCATAAACTAGATAATCTAAGACAAATTTCTCTTAAATATTTTTATTTTATATATTAATTAGAAAATCCAACATGCAAACATCAGCACCAAATAACATTTAATAAGTTGCCACCACCAAATAAAATTTAATAATAAATACAATCCAAGCAAGTTGGTTTTATCTACAAAATTGCCATTCAATTCAGAAATAATAAAGTACTGTACAGAATAACTACCATCTATACCCACAAGGGAGCACTCTACAGCCATTTACCAGATACTTCCTGGGTTCTAAGTACAATGAAAAACAGACAAAGCAATTAGGAAGTAGCATGAACAACCAGTTCAAACTAGTTCAGCCATATCCATGCAAACCAATCAGCATGTTTTTAAAAATCTACTTTGCATAAGCAAAATATATTTAAGAAAGACACACATTAGAAAAGGGTGTGTTATCTGCAAATAAGTTTCCATGGCTTTATTACCGGAACAAAACATTTTTAAGGATCATTTTAAGTACCGTCATCTGTAACTGAGATGCCATACACAAAACTATTCTACAAAAGAAATACTACTTTTTTTTAGGTGGCAACACTGCAATCATGAAGCTCTCACATTCCTGTAATTCATTTTCCCAGAAAAAAGCATTTGTATTTTACAGTAGAAAATGTCTGCCATTTCTAGATGTAAATGTGTAAAATGTGATGAACTTGCTGCTGAAAACATTCTTTCATGAGGAAGATAGTCAAAAACATATTTTTAAAATAAATATATTTTCATAAAGAAAATAGTTTTTAAAAATGTTTTTTAAGTCTTTATATACTTAGATTCAAGAACTCTGGGGAAATACTATCACTAATAAAATATTTTTGTACAGCATTAACAGAAGTTTCACCTTTACTAAAGGAATTTATATTTAAATAACCAAGAAAGGTGTGTTACCTGCAAGTAAGTTTCTATATCTTCGAATTATTTTTCAATATTAGGGTAAATTATTTTTAAGGAAAGCCCAATGAGCCTCTCCTTTAAATGAAAACATTATTTTCTTCTTTGCTTCATCCCCCTCCACCCACTCCTTTCACTGTACTTTCTAGCAAAGAGATCACAGCTATGAAACAAGAAAGAGAAGTATTTCCAAAAGCTGTTATGTTTTAGCCTACAATCTGCCTGTTCAGAAAGCTCAAAAATTTAAGTGGCTGTTCAAGAGCTGCTCACAAATTCAGCCAATCAGTAACCAGCATTCTGATTCCTGCCCAGCAACAGGAGACAGACAATAAGGTCAGAGAAACATAGTTAAAACCTGGACCTGCAATATTTCGGTAAGGTTCCTTTTCTTTGTCTGATATAAGTAATCTAGAACATAACTGCATAAAATCCTAAATATATATAAAAAACATTAAATATACCCTATAAGTAAATAAGATTTACACCTTTAATGCTATTTTAATTTATCTTCCTTTAAATGTCCAGGCATGTTTCCAGGAATACAAATCAATTCCCTACCTGGAGAATGAGTCAAACATGGACATACATAACAAGAACATACTTTTCTACACAACAGGTTAGAATTTGCAAAATTCAAATGTAAATTTCTTTTAAAAAACCCAGTCACTATTATTTATAAAACATTTATAACTAAAAATCCAGGGAAACCTTAAACCTAAATAACACAAGATTATTTTCATACCCACCTGTTACTATTGTTAAAGATTGCCAATTCCAAAAATCAATAGTATTCTGAACCCAAAGGTTTACTATGGATAGCAATATAATGTTTTGTTGTCTACTGAACTATGGGTGTCTATTTCTTAACAACCTATATTGTGTTGTAAGTACAATTACTACATCCTTTTCTCCTTAACTGCCTTTCACAGCAGGTTGCAAAAAGGGTATATGAGCTCTCCCCCTTTGAAAGCAATAAAGCAAATGTGTAGATTACAGAGTAAATAAACATTCATGTAAATTGAAGGGAATTTTTTCTTATATACAAAATTCTACATTTCCTTTAAAAGCACAATTGTAGAATAAAAATAGGAAATCCATTCAAAGAATATATTTTCTCAACTTCACTACCTATCAAATTTTCTTAATAAACAAGTTTTTTAAATCTCATTTTTTTCTCCTTCTGTAACAGATGAACCTTGTCATTTTTCAAAACATACCCAAGAGGGAACTTGCTGCAGCCATACTCTTAGTTTATATAATCTCCCCATAGGCAAAATAAATCAGCAGCTGCTTGAATGCTTCAGTCCTGAGAGACATGAAATTCACTGTCTGATTGGCTCAAAGCAGTACTTGCCTAAAACCAATCAAATATATGCAGCAGAACCTTGCCCAGCAACAGGGGAAGCAGATGCGGGCAAGTGCTTTATCAAGAATCCAAACATTGTGAAATGTAAAAACTTACATGAACAATGAAACTGAAACATATTTGTAACATATCCTCAGTTCATTGTCTGAATAACACTCTAAAGCAGGATTTTCCTGATTAAATAAACAAGGGTCTATATAACTGCTTTCCAAGCAGCTTAACTGACAAAACAGTAGGAAGTGCCAGGACTGCTGGTTCAAAATGTACATACATACAAACACTATATTAACTCAAGGTTATGGATACCTGGTGAAGTACATTTAAAAATAAAACTTAGCAAAAACTTACAAAATGTTAAGCAAAACCATTTAAATGGATTTGACACTTCTATCTTTGACATAGCACTCCAATTGCATTCATATTGTTAACTGACATTAATATAACATTATTCTAAAAGGGGTACTAAAAATAGTTTTATTTAAATTGTGTTTTCCTTAAATGGCTTAAATAAATATTAGTCAATAGACCTGACTAATCATAGCCTACTCATAAATAATAACTTTCTGCTGATGATTTCTATACTCTTAGAAATACAACTCTGCTACTAGATTTTTAATTGCTCGGGTTGAGAACTGTGTGATTTTATTTTGCATCCCTAAATTTTTAAGTATTTCACAACAATCCTGAAAATAAAATCATTAAGAATAATCAGTGTATTGCACAATGAAAGTTAATAATCTGATTATTGTTTACTGCTCACTGGTGAGACTACTGAACCTGATGATAATACAATGTTTCATCTACTTTGATACTTACCTACTCAAATTTCATATACTATAGACTTTCAAAATTTTTATCTTGAACACTGGATATCTCATCATCTATTAATACTTATTTTTCCAAAACTTTTAATAAAGCATTATCATTACTTTCACTACTTCTGTTTCATATTCCGATTCTTTTGCTTTCTAGATGTTCTCTCTCCCAATCACAAAGCACTGGCAATATTTACTTGAGGACCCAGAGCATTCACAAATTCAGTACTCAGTGATCATGATATCTGACACTTCAAATAACCGAATAATCTGTCGTCAATCTAATGATATTATCTGGGTATCAAAATGTGGAATGGAATATCCCCTAACTAAATGTTTTTAAATGATCAACAATGAAGGAAATAAATTTGCTTTACCAACAATTCCCTGGACAAAGCAGGAGTAAATCATGCTCTTGAAATTTAGATTGCATCAAAACCAGAATGGTCACTATGTTAATTTGTCGTATTCGTTGCTTTTTTGAGAAATACTAGGGTAATCTACATGAAAAAAAATTTCAAGATACCTTAAAATCACTTTTCCAGGTGTATTATGGGTATCATGCTATTATACAAACAAATTAAAACTAATTGACCGTATTTTTCAAAATGCAATTCTAGAATACATTTATCAAATTACATCTTCTTAGAAAAATTAGGCAGTTATTCATCAAGGCTCTACCTTCTAGCTTGTCCCACTACCAAAAGCCAATACCACCTAGGCTGACAATGAGTGAAGTAACAGAAGGCCATGTTTTTAACTGATACTTATCAAGGGGCAATTATATGTCAGACACTATATCCAGGCATATTCTCTTCTCATTTAAGTGACAATTTATATAAATTCAACTTTACAAATTATCTGAATTAAACTATCAATAGCCATGCTGCTATCATGCATTCCATTAAATAAATAATAATTTTAACTTAGTAAGGACACCTAATTCAACATGAAGTTGTTTTTGAACCAAGTATTAGTTCATATTTTAGGGAATTTACATTTCTAGGCCAACAGGTACACCTGTGATTTCATGGTGATGAAAGGAATACATATAAAATAACAGCAGCCTTGTTCTCTGTGCTCATTTAACATGAAACAGTTCCTCTTTTCTCCTTTCCTAAATGGCAAATAATTCTATAATATGCTTATCTCATGTGAGGGTAGCAGTGAGCATGAGATACTCACAAAAGAACACAACAGCCCTAGCAAGTTTGGCTCAGTGGTTGGAGAGTCAGCCCTCAGCCTGAAGGGTCCCAAGTTCAATTCTGGTCAAGAGCATGTCCCTTGGTTGCAGGCTCGATCCCTGGCCAGGTTGGGGTCAGGGCACATGCAGGAGGCAACCAATGTTTCTCTCTCTCTGTCTCTCCCCCTACCTTCCACTCTGTCTAAAAATCAATAGAAAAATTATACTCAGGTGAGGATTTAAAAAACATACAACAAATTTTATCAACCAAAAAACAGGGCTGAGCAATGGTGCAGATGAACCCTCCATGTATCTATATTAATAACGTCTTCTACACACAGAAAATGGAATTAACTATCTTTTACCAGAAGCACTAGACAGTCTTAAGTGAAATAGAAGCATTCTCTTCTATTATAAACTGGTACTGTAACCAAAGGCTTCATATGTAATTAATGTTGATAAATTTACTTTAAAATGAGATAGACTCACTAAACTTTCTGGAGTTACATAAGGCTTAGTCACATTTTACAATATTGCTTCATATGATGTATGTGGCCACCATCTACCATATTTGCCAGTACTTTAAGTGCATCTCTTTAGAAATAATTAGCCTTTATAAAACTTGTTTAGGTTGTTTGATTTTGTATTTCAAAAAATAAAACACCACTTTGAAAGAAATCTACTTTTGCTTATAACTACATAATAATGAAAATCTTCTTTAAAATAATAAACATACCCCAAATGGAGCCCCCTGCAGCCATCTTATCAGTTCTTTCACAGCAACAGAAACTGAAAGACAATTTGCATAGTCACTGTGGTTGGCTAAAGAAAGCAAGCTCTTATAGCCAATCAGAAAGCTAGAAATTGGGCAACCATAAGAGGACAAATTTTAAAACTGCCTGGCAACAGCCTAAAAATAGAAACAATATGCTAGTATGAATCCCAGAATAGATGTGAATATAAGAGCAAAACTATCCGCAAAAACACTATTTTCTTAGGGGGAAAAATATGTGCTTTGTATTTCATCATCTAAAATATTAACTTAACCTTTTCTAAGTGGCAATTAAAGAAAATTAATGCTAAGCTAAATAAATAGGTACTTTCACGTTACATACCATGGTCCATATTATTTTATACCAAAGTCCTGGTGCACGACATTCGTGCACTGGGGTGGAGGTCCCTCAGCCCGTCCTGCACCCACTCACAGTCTGAGACCCCTTGGAGGGTGTCTGCTTGCCGGTTTAGGCCTGTTCCCCGCAGTTGGACATCCCCTGAGGAATCCTTAGCACTGCCACAGAGGCAGGAGAGGCTCCTGCCACTGCCACTGCCGCTGCGCTCACCAGCTGTGAGCCTGGCTTCTGGCTGAGTGGCACTCCCCCTGTGGGAGCACACTGACCCCCAGGGGGCAGCGCCTGTGTTGAGTGTCTGCCCCTGGTGGTCAGAGCGCATCATAGCAACTGGCCCCCATTTGGTCTATTTGCATATTAGGGTTTTCTTACATAGGGTGTGCACTAGAGGCCTGGCGCACGAAATTCGTGTGTGGGTAGGGTCCCTAGGCCTGGCCTGCGATCAGGGCCATCTTCCCCAGCTGCCTTCAGCCGGCCCCACCCCTTGCCACCACCCACCCCCAGTTTCCCGTTCACCATCGGGCTATCGGAGCCCGCCAGCCAGGGAAAGGGAACAAGAGGTAGTCAGTGTGCCTCATAGTGACTGGGGTCAATTTGCATATTACCCTTTTATTATATAGGATATGTGTGTGTTTGTGTGTGTGTGTGTGTGTGTACAAAAATGTTTAAGTGTTTTTCTTTTTTCAGGAAAATAATGAGGTACTTTAATCACACTTCTAGTATCTCTAATATCTGAAGTCTCTCAAAATTTGAACAGCACTACATTTGTTTTCTAGCACATTTCCCCTGCAATTATTTGGGAATCTGAGTTACATGTAAGGGATTGTTTGCTGTGTATTAAAAATAAAACGATTAAATAACAGCAGATCTTCACAGCAGATCTTTAAATAGGGTGAGAATTATGCTTTATTCATTTTTAATACAAAGCTGTTCCAACATATAGTAGTGTCTTCTATACAGTAGGCACTCAATAATTATTTTCTCAAATTAAAATAATTCCTGTCAGTGAGGGAAACAAATTATTGAGGCAAACAATGTACAGTCTAATATAATAACTATGAAGATTATGGGCCAGTAAGAAATGACCAAATCAGGGGGAGAAAAGAAGGATGGGGGGGGGGGACACAAAACCTTTTAATTTCAAGAATTTAGCCCTAGCCGGTTTGGCTCAGTGGATAGAGTGTCAGCCTGCAGACCAAAGAGCCTGGGGTTCGATTCTGGTCAAGGGCATGTACCTTGGTTGCAGGATAATCCCCGGCTCGGGACCTGGTCAGGGCACGTGCAGGAAGCAACCAATTGTTGTGTTTCTTTCACATCAGTGTTTCTCTCTGTCTTTCCCTCTATCTTCCATTCTCTCTAAAAATCAATGGAAAAACATCCTCGGGTGAGGATTAAAAAAAATTTTATTTTAAGAATTTAAATAATAGCTTCTAAAATAAATAAAAGGCTGGTTAGATAGTCAAGTCATGTTAAAACAAAGTTATTTATTAAAGTACATGGTCTATGCATTTCTTATATCAGCTTCCATCAATGTGTTTTAATGAAATTGCAAATTAATTTTAAGATATTTTTTTGGCCACTGTTATCTAAAATGCAAAATGAATTCACATTCAATACTATGAAAGTTTAAAAATTTAATTATGAAAATTATATATAAAGGACTTATTTAATCATGTAAAAAGCTTATAAACAATGCCTTTGAAACACATAGAAATGCAGAGTTTTAAGTAACAAAGAGTTCCAGTGAAGGATGGAGAAAAATCAAGTGAGCTATCCACCAAGTAACAATACTTTTAATCAACAATTAAGGATAGCTAGATTCTAAAATTAAGTTTAACCAAGCTTTCTGAAATATACTGTTACTTTAAACACTGGTCTAGATGGAAAATAACTTTGCTTATTGTCTTAGTTTATTAATGTTGTATTCATATGTGACTTGGATATCCAGACTCTAACTACAATTGTATTTACATCTTTAAGGTAACTTAAATCTTATACACATAGATCTTTACTTATCAGAACAAATAAACTATGATTTATCAGATAGGAAAGTAATATGAATTATCCTAAGTTACAATTAGTGGGGGGAAATATAACAAATGGGTCAAATTTTATTAACAAGGCAGTATAAGAAAAATTATTTTTTAATTCCAGATGTATAAATCAAATATCACTTTAAATATAAATCTCAGCATTTTATATTTTCTTAGGTATTATTTAGAGCAGCTATATACTTTTTAATTTTTACTTATACTGCCCAGTTTTAAGAAAACAGAAAAAGCGCAATATCTGCAAAACATTATTTCAAGTAGTCACACATCTTATCTGAATTTTGGGTGGACTGAATAATTAATGGCACCTTCGTATTAACAATTAGTACAGCAGATAAAATACCTGGTAAAAGTTTCAGTAGTTCCAGAAACTTCACACTCCATCTCTCCATTCTCTCCCCTTTCTTCAACCCCTCCCCGTTAGAACCCAAAGTTCAAAATGTCAGTTGAGAGCCAGATGTTCCATGGCCTAGCCTATGTGTACAGAGTCTAATTTTAATAACAAATATAACTAAAGGAAGAACCCTAATCTTCTTTCATACCCTGGAGGAAACTCAAATTCCTCTTTGTACCTATTATTTTCCTCTCTGTAGCAAAGAAATATTGCTGGTATGTTATCCCTCCTTGTAGATCTAATTAAAATTATACTTGCCACAACTTTCTGAGCTAATCCTATTTATAAATCTGTATCTTTCTTCAGTTGAACTTATGGACCAGTATTTCCCCAGGGTGCAAAAGGAGAAAAATTACATTCCCATTCAAAAATTTTAGGGCAAACAATGCATGAGCATACAATCTACTTGTTTCTGGCAAATGTCCCTAAGAAGATTTTAGTTTCATAGGTTGGTGATGTATTTTAAGAAAATACAGAGTTCCAATATCCAAAACCAAAAATTATCACTCTGTTTCATCTTTTTAGAACCTAAAAAATTTGCAGAGATCTGAGCAAGAGGAAACTCTCTTAACTGCTGTCCCAATGAGCTAATATTCTCTATCCATTCTATAAACATATTGACTAATAATCACAAACACACTGAGATCTCATGTTCCTCTGCCCTCATCTAAACCTATTCATATTAGTTATACCTGTTATTGAATTCAGTTGTACATTTTTATTATAAACTAGAGGCCCGGTGCACAAAATTCATGCATGGGGGGGGGAGGTATCCCTCAGCCCAGCCTGCACCCTCTCCAATCTGGAACCCCTCGGAGAATGTCCAACTGCCGGTTTACCAGCAGTTGGACATCCCTCTCACAATCCGGGACTGCTGGCTCCCAACTGCTCGCCTGCCTGCCAACCTGATTGCCCCTAACCACTCCCCTGCCAGCCTGATCAACGCCTAACTGCTCCCCTGAGGGCCCGATTGCCCCCAACTGTCCTCCCCTGCCAGCCTGGTCACTCCTAACTGCCCTCCCCTGTCAGCCCGGTCACCCTTAACTGCCCTCCCGGTCACCCCCAACTGCCCTCCCTTGCCGGCCTGATCGCCCCTAACTGCCCTCCCCTGCCGACCCAGTCACCCCTAACTGCCCTCCCCTGCCAGCCTGGTTGCCTCTAACTGCCCTCCCCTGCAGGCCTGGTCCCCCCCCCCCAACTGCCCTCCCTCCCTTGCAGGCCCAGTTGCCCCCAACTGCCCTCCCCTGCCAGCCATCTTGTGGCGGCCATCTTGTGTGAGGACATGAGGGTCAATTTGCATATTACCTCTTTATTATATAGGATCATAGAATATAATTAAATCTTGTGTAAACTGATGAAATATAAGTGCAAAAAATAAAGAACTGCTAGATAAGCATCAGTAAGAGATTACTGCAGAAAAAAAAACACAGCTTAGGGGGTTTGGTTTAGGCACATCATTTAACATCTTTAGGACTAAAGTTTTCCATCTGGAATAAAAGGAAATTTTGTTAGAAGACCTGAAAGGATCCTTTAACTTTTAAACCTTATATAAAATTTTAATAAATTCCATTGCTCCACTGAGGAATGGTAAAGACATGTTGGTGTGTTCATGTATTCCATATTTATCAAATGCCATGTAGGTCACAATTATAGCATAATTTTTAAGACACTCTAAAAAACAATGTGATAGACAGTACAAAAAAACACAGACTAACATTAAAGTGTTTCTGCAGCACTAGCTGATTTAGCTCAGTGGACAGAGTGTCAGCCTGTGGACCAAAGGGTCCCAGGTTCAATTCCGGTCAAAGGCACGTACCTTGGTTGTAGGCTCTTCCACACCCCGGGCCCTGGTCAGGGTTCATGCAGGAGGCAACCAATCTATGTATTTCTCTCTGTCTTTCACTCTCTCTTCCACTCTTCAAAAAAAAAAAAAAGTGTTTCTGCATGTAGACATTCATATAAATGTGGAAGAGATATATAAACGGTAATGCAATGTATGGATATCTTTCTACATGAATGACCATGAAAATCAAAAGTTCTCTATTTCCTATTAAACTGACATCTCTCTAGAATAGACTGTTTAATCCTAATAATAAAAAACACATGTGTAATTACAAACAAGACCTCTACAGATACCTTACTGTCTTCCTGATTGGGTTAGTTATACTTACTCCCAATTTTTGTGAGCCAGAGTTCTGAAAACTAACTGTGCATGAAGAATCACTCAAATTCAAATAGATGGGGAAAATAAGAGTATGCCTTTCTTTCCAATCTCAATTTCAATTGCACTTCTGTTCATAACTCTATTTATAATTCAGTTATATCTACAAGACTTCACAAGTAGTTGCTAAGCAACAGCAACATGCTGAGTTCAGGGCTATTGGAAATCTGGCTTTCTGCCACATGAAAATATTTAACTGAGTCTAGCGCCTCCAGAATTTAAAAAAGAAGAAAAGAATGGCGAGGGGGGATATGAAAGAAATACAGTAAGTCACCAAGCTCTTTACATATGTTCACAAATTGAGATGAGGGACCTTATTTTGTATTTATAGGTATTTATTATATTTCTCTATTAAATTTATCATCTTTCTAATGTTGACATTAAAACTGTGAAGCTATTCTCCTGGAAAATGGAAGACATTAGGACTAGCCACGTCATTATTAATGGCATAACAATTGACTTAATAAATATATTGTGTAAAATATAGCTCTTAGACTAGGAGAGCAGTCTATGGGAAATGACAGATTTTCTATGTTGCATCTTTTAGGCCAGGAGACAAAAAAACGGTACATGTTCTTCAAATTCCTTTATTCTCAAATGCCTAGTTAACTAATAATAAGGTAGTGGATAGAGTAGTGACCCACACTCCAGAACAGACAGGGAAGGGAGGTTACCATGCAAAAGACAAATTCCCAGCATATCCCATAAGAAGCAAATACTACTTGTCCACCCCTCACAATCACCTGAGTCAACATCCACCCAAGGTAAAATAGGAAATCTCAAGTATAAAAATGAGTACAATCAAATATAATTTTTTAAATAAGAAGATTAAGTCCCAAATCTTACAAACAAACAAAAAACAACTAGCTAATTGGTAGCAGAATGAACCGAAACATTTTTAAATGGTATATTAAATATTCTCAAAGGGTATAGGATGTTATTTGTACCCATACGAACAAGCATAAAAAGAAATCAACCTGAAATCTTAGAAATTTAAAATTTAAGCTGCATGGACACAACTGAAGTGACCGAAGTTAATCAAGAACAGATGTTTCCTCAAAATATTACACACACAAAAAAAAAAAAAAAAAAAAAAACAGAAAAGCTAACAGACATGAGGACATACACAGAAGCAACAACTTCCACTTTAGAGGAGCTTAGAAAAAAAATACTGAGGAAAAAAGGATTAAGAAAATAAGAACAAACAATCCACGGAGCTAACTATGTACACTTTCCATAAAAAAGGCCTACTACTTACCAAAACAGACTAAATTAAAACAAGCAAAAATGTTTTGTTAACACCTGGACATGAAGTGCTAAAATTTAAAAAGACAAGTATGAGGAAGCGCTAATATTTTAGAATAAAAAAATTATTTAGCTACAAAGAAATAAGAACTAAACTGTCATCAGACTTGTCTTTAGCAATACTGAATGCTAAAATAAACTATCCTCAAAGTTCAGGGGGAAAGCTATTTTTTGCCTAGAATGCTATGGTCAGAAAAACTAACAATCAATAAGAATAGAAAAATATAGATATTCTGAGCAAAGACTAAAGAAACAGACCATTGTTAATATCATTTTATAGATATACTACAGATACAAGACAGCAAACACCCTAAAAAGAAACTCAGATAAGGGAAACAGCAATGCTCCAAAAATGAAGAAAAATTCACAGCAGGCTGAATAATTAACGATCCATCATCTTTAAAATAAATATTCTGAAATTAAAATCCCAGATAACTACAAAATAGAAATTAAGAGATTTAGGAGTTTCGGAATATAGGGCAAATATTAAGAAAACTATCAGTCTAAAAATAACAGGCTTCAAGATGGGTAAAATAACAAAAATATCATCAAATCTTACTATAAACAAGAGACACACCTTGCAATAATAGCACAGAAAGACTGAAAATTTAGAAAAATTATACAATAGGCAATTGCTAATAAAAAGTATGCATACATAACATTCAAAAAATAATTCAAACTGAAAATCAAATAATGAAATAAAAAATATAATTCCTACTAGAGGCCCAGTACACGAAACTTGTACACGAAGTGGGGGGGGGGGGGTCCCCTCAGCCCAGCCTGCACCCTCTCCAATCTGGGACCCCTCGAAGGATGTCCAACTGCCCGTGTGGTCGGGCCTAAACGGACAGTCAGACATCCCTCTCACAATCCAGGACTGCTGGCTCCCAACCGCTCGCCAGCCTGCCTGCCTAATTGCACCTAACTGTTCCTGCCTGCCAGCCTGATCACCCCCTAACCACTCCCCTGCCAGCCTGATTGATGCCTAACTGCTCCCCGGCCGGCCCGATTGCCCCTAACTGCCCTCCCCTGCCAGCCTGGTCATCCCTAACTGCCCTCCCCTGCCATCCTGGTCGCCCCTAACTGTCCTCCCCTGCAGGCCTGGTCACCCCTCCTCCCCTGCAGGCCTGGTCCCTCCCAACTGCCCTCCCCCGCTGGCCTGATCGCCCACAACTGCCCTCCCCTGCTGGCCATCTTGTGGTGGCCATCTTGTATCCACATGTGGGTGGCCATCTTTGACCACATGGGGGTGGCCATCTTGTGTTGGAGTGATAGTCAATTTGCATATTACCTCTTTATTATATAGGATTGATAAAAGTTACAATACACTAGAAATATGTATCTTTGATATACCTAAATAATGTTACTTTAAATCACATAAAGCAAAACAGGTTTAAAATTTTCAGGAAGAAAACTAACAAATCCACAATTAGAGATAAACACATCTCTTTCTAAATCCTACAGATGAAGAAACAAAAGTAATATAAAGAATGCAGCCCTAACCGGTTTGGCTCAGTGGACAGAGCGTCGGCCTGTGTACTGAAAGGTCCCAGGTTCGATTCCGGTCAAGGGCATGTACCTGATTGATGTTTCTAACTCTCTATCCCTCTCCCATCCTCTCTGTAAAAAATTAATAAAATATATTTTTTTTAAAAATGCATTTCTCAAACATGCTAGCAAAAGATAGAATTGTACATTCAACAAACCCAGAATATGCACTTTTATGAACACATGCAATATACATTAATATTGACCATTCGTGTGGTGACAAGGAATTAATAAATTCAAAGACAAAAAAATAAATAAATAAATCACACAAACCACATTCTCTGGCCATATAATAAAGTTAGATAAACAATAAAATTAGAGGAAAACTATCTCCTTATACTTTTTTTCATCTTTTAGATTAAGGACAAAATAAGTGGTGAAACAAAAACGAAGTATTAACAGAACACAACCTAGGGATTAATCTAAAATCATATTCAGATTAGCCCTGGACTTAGGATGAGATAAATGTAGCAGTACCATGAGTCCTCTTATTAGAAGTCCAGGAAGAAGAATTAGGCCTCAAGCAGCCAAAATGCTAAGCTAGTTGTAGGTTTTGCAGTTGCAATTCTATTCTTTTTATTTATTTTTGTATTTTTTATTTTTCTTTTGTAGCCTGTCTCACAGCACTGTGGGGTAATGTATATACTTTGGACTGGTTGATAAAGAGGAGAGAGATCCAAGGACGCTCTTCCTTCTTTGGAATTATTTATATTGGATATATTTCCAGTGGTGGAATTTATCAATGGATTAAAATATAGAAACATTTTAAGACTCAAGAAATCAGCCCTAGACAGCTGTATATGTAAGGGGTAGAGAAATAAAGTCTCAACAGAAAAAAAATAAAATAAAATGATACTCAAAGGAAAGGGATTTTTAACTTATTGCAAACAAGAAAATTCAATAGTGTTGGGTGGCTGGCAAAAATGTCAGTGCAGCGTAAAGGTGCAGAACAGAAGTATATAGTCAAAGAGAATGGGGCCATGATCTAGTATTACATTAAGTTCTAAGCATCACAGATAAACAGGGACTTTTAAAAACAGTCAATCAAACAAAAGGATGACCAGGCTAAAGAATGAAATAAAAACAACATGTTGTATAAGGAATAGCTGGGAAAATGGAGGCTGTATAGCCTAGAAAACACAAGGGAATTCTTATGACTGTCTTTAAATAGTGCAGATCTGTCAGGTAAAAGAGATAGATACAGAGACAGACACAGGTGGGGAAGGGCAGTAACAAAAACAATGAAAGGCCAACTCTGTCTCAAAATCAACAAAGGTTAACTTGTTCATATGTTCAATAAAAGAAGTTGTCTTGCCCTGGCCGGTGTTGCTCAGTGGTTAGAGTGCTGGCCTGCTCAAGGGCAAATACTTTGGTTACAGGTTCGATTCCCAGACCCGGTCAGGGCGCATGCAGAGGCAACCAATCAATGTGTCTCTCTTACATTAATGTTTCTCTCTCTCCCTTTTCCTCCCTCTCTTCCACTCTCTCTAAAAATCAATGGAAAAAATATCCTCAGGTGAGGATTAAAAATAAAAAAGAACTTATGAAATCAGAGATGCTCCCTTCTGTCATTATAAATGCTGAAGCAGAAACTAGATCATTACCTGACGGGAAAAATCAAACAGTAGACTCCAATACAAAGTGAGATGTTAAACTATTTGACCACTTAGGTCCATTTACATTGAAAATTTGATTCTACACTACTTTGCTAAATAAATTCTGTTGCCTAAAGAGGAACACAAAAACTAAAAACTTGAATTTTATCCCTCAGATTTTTAGATCATTCACACTTGATCAACTTCAACAGTCTCAAAGATTATATATCTTTATGCTCATAACTTTTATCATTGTCATATATGCTTTCTTTTAGGTTTGTCTATATTTACAATACTCCACTGTCTTACGACCCCCAATTCCAAGAGCATTCAATAAATTCCTCTATTTTGGTCTAACAACTCCTTGTCTTTTTACCTATATATTAAAAACAGTCATTCCATCTCAACTATCTTCCCAACCCAACATTTTCCTAAACAATGGCTCAAGAGAAGTCTAAAAACATTTCCCAACTGTTTTAGATTTGTGTGTTCTCCACAAGAAAAGTACAACCTTCTCTCCATCCAACCTCAAGCACATTAATCAAAACTGTTGTCTTTCGCTTTAGCTGGTATGGTTCAGTTGGTTGAGTGTTGTCTCTGCACCAAAAGGTCACTGGTTCCATTCCCAGCCTGGGTTGCAGGTTCCATCCCGTTGGGGTGCGTGTAAGAGGAAACCAATCCATGTTTCTCTCTTTTTCTCTCTCTCTCTCTCTCTCTCTCTCTCTTCCTTCCTCTCTCTAAAATCAATAAAAAACATATTTTTCAAAACTGTTATCTTTCTACTATCACCATTTCTCCAATCCTAATGAAATTATTTACTGAGAAGAAAAATACAAAAAAATATATAAATTTTATAGTTTAAAAGAACATACATTAAAAGATTTTTTAAAAAGCAAAGCAACACTGTTCAAAGGCAACAGAAAATAGTTTGTGCTCCTGAAACACGATTGTGGCTTCTTCACAGTTGGCCTCTAGTTTTTAATTAGCCAATCATCCTATAAAATAAAAGCCTAATATGCTAAGTGTCCAATCATCCAGTCATCCATTCAACCAATCAAAGCGTAATATGCTAATGATATGCTAAGGTCGCTCAACTGCTCGCTATGACGTGCACTGACCACCAGAGGACAGACAGTTGACCAGTCGACCAGCCGCTATGATGTGCCCTGACCACCAGGGGGCAGATGCTCCTACCAGTAGGTTAGCTTGCTGCTGGGGTCCAGCCAATCAGGACTGAGCGAGACAGGCCAGACATGCCCTGGAGCCCTCCCACGGCCCCTCCCCAGCTGGCCAACCTCCTGCATCCCTCCCCAGTCCCAATCATGCACCGGTGAGGTCCCTCAGCCTGGCCTGCGCCCTCTCGAAATCCGGGCCAAGGAACCCCCCCCCCCAAGTGCATGAATTTCGTGCACCAGGTCTACGGTGTAGTAATAAATGACCAATTGCCTTTCAGAATGAAAAGAAATGGAAGTCCCACATAAAACTAACACTTTTATGTTGCAGAAAGAGCCAATTGCTTAACTTACATAGAAGGGGTGCAAAGAGCAGAAAACAGCCTACTATAATTACTTTCCTCCTCCACTTCTCTAAGCTACCCTCACTACCACTCTTCACTTCATCCTACTTATTCATGTCTCCACACTCAGCTCCAAAATGATATCAATCAGTAATATATTTTATCATTGGTCATAGTGACATTATACACACACACCTGCATTTCTTTATACTAGTAAACATAAAAGTTCATATATTTACAGTAATGATCATATATTCTTTCTTTTATATAGCTCTTTATTTTTGTTTCAATTAGATTTTTTGTATGCAATTTTTCATGATACAAGATAAAGAATAATATAACAAATGCCTATGCACCCTTCACCTAACTTAAGGAACAAAATATTAGATTCAATGGAATTAATACATTCACTTTAGTTTTAGACTCTTAAGTTCACTTTGTTAAAATGGTGATAAATTTATATATGTGAAAATAGAAATGATAAGGGTGGTATTGGAAAACCTGGCCATGTTATATGTATAAATATATACGTTATCTAATGAATGTCAATGAGCCACTTGTGAAAACATAAGCACTGGTTTTGATGATAATTCAAAGTAGTACATTTACACTAAAACTTTACAGTTTAAGGTCACAAAAATGTCTTCTCTCTATATGTACCAGTTGGTGTCACTACAACTGAGAACACAGTAATAGGACTATAATGAAAAGAGATCTAAAACTGATTTCTATATAATATAAACATATTGTATGTATGAGTAATATTCATATATGAAACCCACTGTTAGTTCACTTCAATTTAAACCTGAGGAAAAATAGAAGATAAAAATAATTTTTTAAGATCAAATTCAAATATGGCATTCAAAATTCCTGGAAATTAATATTCAACAGTCTACCAATCCTGTTATTACTAAAACTAAAACAAAAAACTTCCCAGTGGTAAGATAGAGATATAAAGGCCTGAGGGAATAGGGAGAAAGGTTGGGGTTGGGGGGAGGAGGAGATTACAGAAAAAGGACCTGAATCTCTTACCTGTGGGCAGCTTGATATTGTGAAAAGGATTTCCTCTTCTGTAAACCACTGCTACTTACTTCATTTATATAAATATATTAAAAGCTAATGCAGACTTCTAGATCAGCCTTCTTGAACCTAAATTCCTTGTTTGGTTCATATTCATAAGAAAAACAGGAATACAGTAGATTGGCTACATATTAAAATTCCTTTCAAACAGTGGTTCACATCTGTTGTGTAGTTTGTGCAGCAAACATCCCATTAACCACAAAAGCAAAAAAAAACAAAACAAAACAAAAAAAAAAACACGTCAGACAGTATGTCAATGAAGCTCACAGAACATACAAAGTACATTTTTCCAAAGGACTGTTGTAAGTGAAGATGTCTAGAATCAGAATTCTTTTGTACTGCTTTCTATGCTACCAACTATTAGGTTTGCAGCAACTGTGTGCAGTGAAGTACCTCCCACATATTACCCAATAGTATCAATAGGCATAAATCTATACAAAAGAAAAACTAAATTTTAAAAGGCCTATTATACCTTTTCATTATTCCACATATTTATGTGTCAACTGTGGAAGTCTCAGTACTCCTATTCTAATGTATCAACTCTGTTCTTTCAGTCCAAAAAGCTGAATTCTTATACACTCCAAACCAAAAATCCACACCACATATTATTTGCTGCCCTAGCACAGGCAGACTGCAGTTACAGCTAGCTGGCGCCAGTAAGACTGATTTACATAAAGCAGACCTCATTTCATGACCAAACTAAAGGAGAATACTGCTGAGTAAAACCTCCCCCATTCGTTACCCTCAAGCACTGACTGGCTCTAGAATGTATCTAGTTATCTATTTATTAATATGATTCAAACCCAGGTAATAGAAGAATATCAATTTATAATTCTTATATAACATGAAATTCTACCCCCACTACACCAAAA
The DNA here is from genome assembly GCF_963455305.1 of Plecotus auritus. Taxonomy (NCBI): domain Eukaryota; kingdom Metazoa; phylum Chordata; class Mammalia; order Chiroptera; family Vespertilionidae; genus Plecotus; species Plecotus auritus. The sequence continues at coordinate 200,829,025 of NC_137772.1, forward strand.
ATGTTTAAACCTCAGAAATATTCAAAACCCTTAGTTTATTTGCGACATGGACCAATATTGATTACATAAATCCAATGATTCCTATTTTTAACAATCATTAAAAATATAAATAATTTATATTAGCTAAAAGCTGTCCTCATTTTATTCTATAACTGCCTTTCAAATTTTAACTAATCACTTAGTTATCATTAAGTAGATTTGCTTCTAGAACCACAGTGCGTTGTTTCACCAAATAATAAGACAATGCATCTTCAGGTATCACTACTACGATGGTTAATAATTCATATTTACCACTCATTAATATTACTAAAGCATGTGCTCAATATTAAACTTAAGCAATGTTAAATTTTGTGTATTGTCTTAATTGGCCTAATATGACTGAGCAAGAGTTGAATCATTATCTATAAAGTCCTTTTAAAAATTTTTATTATCTTATGGCCTACTAATAAATAATTCTATTAACTCTACTTCTATTTTTCACTTATTTTATTGAGTATAAATATATTAAATTTCATTTTCAAATAATAATCCAGTCACTAATTTAGAGTCACATCTAAAATGATAATAAAATGAAAAGTACTTAGTATGCTAAGGGTTACCCAAAATGTGTTCCTTATTTTTAGTCATATTTTCAGTCCTCTTAAAGCATAGTCTTTAAATTATCCTTATTACACAATGAAGAAAATGAAACCAGTTCTAAGTAAGGGGAATGATAAAGTTACAAATTAACAGGACCTGGTAGACTTCTAATAACTGGATAATCCTAAATGTTACTTGGGTTATCTTTGATAAGTAGTAATAGATTTCCCCAAATAACTATTCTGTCTTGTAAGGATCTGTGCTCCACAAACAGCAGATGAGAGGACAAGGACAAATATGACTAGTACTCATGTGACTATTGGCTGCCTGTTTCCCTCAACCCCCAGCATTCTCAATCCTTCAGTATTTTAACCTTCTTATATTTACTGTCTTCTCATGTCCCCTAACCCAATGTAAACTCATTGAGGGCAGGGTTCTTATACACCAACCATGAAAATAGTACCCAGCAAATAATAGGTGCATAAGTATTTGTTATATTTGTTGAATCAATTGATTAATTCACAGTCCATTTTTGTTTTCACTCTATCATGTTACCTTAGCATAAATAAGAGTTCTTGTTTTGTCCCCTTTGGGCTCTTTAAAGTATTCACATTGACATATAACACCTTGCTCTCTGGTATTTTTAATATAAATCAGCCAGGTCCCTAACAACCTCCTCTCCCTAAAGATCCTTTTCTAAGTATCCAGTAGTACATATTTCTCCCAATTCTATAATGATTGGGGGGAAGGGGGAATAAACAGAAAATAAATTGTGCTGGAAAGAACCTTGTGAGGAAAAAGCAATCAATATTTACTCACAACTTAATTTGTGCTACACACTGCACTAGGTGCTTTATATTTGTTCTGCTCATTTAAATTCCAATAGCAACTCTGTATGTTAGACTTTATCCCTATTTAAAGTCACGAACACAGGTTCTGAAAATACTAGCCTCATTCTATAAAAAAATGATGCATAAAACTTATTGAGCACTCATATAAATAGTCATTATACTTTGAGCACTATATATACACTTCTCATATAAACCTTTAACTAGTGAATGGAAGAACATGAATTCACCTTGACTCTGTTTAACACCAAAATTTGTGTTCTTTCCTGACTCCTTATCTAGTCCAACCACCTCCCACATTTAATGGTCAAGAAATGGAATTAAAAGCATAAATAATTTATCCTAAACAGATTACTTAACAGTACCAGAACTAAAAATAATTGTTTCCTGACTTCTATACTAATACTTTCTTTCCACTTTGCATGCCATGATACCTCTATGTCTACAAAGGAAAGCACCAGGTCAGATGGCTCTGTTAGGCAGTTGGGTCTGGTTTACTTCAGCAGGCAAGGTTAAAGCCCTTAGGCAAATGCTGAAGCAACTCAGATTTCTCTCTTGGTGTTAATTCAACTGCCTCTTTCATTAAACTCAAAGATTCACTGAGTCAATAGCACTGTTTCATCATTTCCATATTCGCACATTAATGACTAATAATAGACTGTTACAACAAATTATTAATAGAGAACATTTTGTGAAAGTTCTAACCTGAGCCATTTTTTAAAATCCTTATTTGAATAAACTTAAAGCTTTCTCCCAAATCACTTTCTCTTTTGGGAGTGTGAGGAGTAGGAAAACAGGGAAGTCAATGTTTCCTGTGCAAGTTAACTGCTTTTTCAATTTTCACTGAAGTTTTCTAACTTGAAAAGCATTTTCCAAAAAAATAACATTCTTTTAGTACTTTCCTAGAGTTACCACTGTCATGGCATTACATGAATGCTAAGAAGCTGGCTTTCACTCTGGAAAATGTGAAATTCAAATTCACATCAGATCATGATTATAAATTACCATTTTTCATAGGATCAAGGTAGTCTTCATTCATATAGTTGAGGCAGTGAATGGAATGCAAACAGATGCAAACTTTTAACACAAATAAGTTTATAATAGCCCCTGACATAATCTACATTAAGGCAGTTAAGAAAACTTCTATTAGGATCTTACTCATTTTAAGTGCTAAAATCTGATAGCTCAAGATTTTTGTCTATATTTCATTTATCTGTTCAGTAAACTGCAAATCATGAATATAATTTATATTTTACTATCATCAAGAACATCAAGTTGATAAACAAGTGATGTCTTTAACACAGTGATAATATTAAAAGGTAACTTATTATTATATTAAAAGACTCTCAAAGTACTTATTTGTTTCTAATTAGTATTTCTTTAATCTCTTCTTGCTGATGTCACTGTATCTCTTCCAATCAGCCAACATAGTACTCCAATATAAAAATTAGGACAAGGCTAAAAGTTAGCAAATATGCCATATCTTCTAAAGAGTAAAGTGACTTTACATATACTCTCTCCTACCAAGTGAAGTAGACTAGATTTTACTTATGCTTACTTTCTTCTGTTCTAGAAACTGTGTTTTAAATATTAAAGGCTGCCAACAATCTGTCAACTAAGTAAAAGGATCCCTTACAGAGCCCAGCAGGTAATGTGAATTAATGAAGAGAAGAGGACCAGATGTGAAGACTAGGCCCTGTTTGAAGGAGACAGTAGCTACTCAACTGTAAATTATTTTCTCAATCAGAAACACACTCCTAGCACTGCTTAATCTTCTATTTTTCAAGAGATGAGACAACCACATTTTTGTGTAAAATCTGACAGCTTTATTTGTTAACAACTAGAGAAATAGGGTAACGGCTAAGGGATAAAACAAGTCAGCTGGCTGCCAGTTTGTGGCCACTGAAAGAGAACTGCACTGTTACAATTCTCTTTTGTACTGAAATAGAGAAAACTCTAGGCTCTGAATTCAAGTCATCTCTTTTTTTTTACATATTTTTATTGATTTTAGAGAGGGAGAGGGAGAGAGAGATAGAAACATCGATGATGAGAGAGAATCATTGATCGGCTGCCTCCTGCACACCCCACACTAGGGATCAAGCCTGCAACCCCAGCATGTGCTCTTGACCTGAATCAAACCTAGGACCCTTCAGTCCAAAGGCCTATGCCAATCCATGAGCCAAACCAGCTAGGGCTCAAGTCATCTCTTTACAGAAATATTTTTGTCACTATATATTTGGAGCACTCAGCCAGACCAGAAGTGAAACATTTCTTCTACTCCTGTGTAATGCATTCTATACTCGCTAAGTTATTCACAAGAGTAGAGCCCAGTAGTGAATATATCATATTACTAACTCGATATATTTATGTTAGTTAGCACTTCCTGCTTCTGAGCATATTATATAAGAAATTCCCCATATTTTTTTAAAAATACTACATTCCCTGATCCAATCACATTTGATAAAGCATATGACATCTGAGAAACAAATAACCTGAAAATTATTCATTACTGGAAAATTAGCATGCCAGATATTTGTGGAGTACTTCATGGTACTATTTAGAAACTTCATATAAATTGATCCTCAGCATATCCTTGCCAAATGAATAGGAATTTCCCCCCATTTCATAGGTGAGGAAACAAGAATCAAAAAATGGAATATGTTGGCCAATATAAGAAAAAGGTAGCAAAAACAGAATTTACAGTTAGGTTTGAACTCTTGGTCAATGTTCTTCCCACTATCTCAACATTCCTCTTAAAGGCCTATGTTAATGAAATGGCTTATGAAAAAGCGTAAACAAATGGGAAGGGAAATAAGTGATAATAATAACATAAACCTCAATTATCCAGCTCCCAGATTTATTATGTCCTCAGTTATTCAACATAATAAATAACTTGGAATTCAGCATAGAAAATTTGAAACTGTCACCAATCCCAAAGTAATAATCCCAGTGGGGTCTAGTTTATGCTCACAGTTGCAAAAACACAACATGGCACTGAAAGAATTAACAATAATATCCTGAGTAACCACAGAGTGTTGGTGTTTCTCCATGTACACGTAATAATCAGTAGAGTCACCTTGTGGAGGGTGGAGGTAAATTTTATATTCCACAATAGAAGGCAAAGAGTGGGTCATTAAAATTTCCCTGAGGTCCTACTCTAAAGATCAACATAAATTGATCAGTAATTTCAACCTAGCCAGTTTTTCTCCAGCAGTAAGAATATCACATCAAGTACATGACTTGTATTTTTGAAATTTCTAAAATATAGTGAGTTATTCATACTATGAGAGGCATGAAAATAAAGATTAAGATCACAGCACATTCACTTTCTTATATCATACTCAAGGGCACAACCTTACTGAAAGGCATGATGGCTAGAATCTCTCACAACTATTGAATTTCTTCTTCTTGTTCTCTTTTAGAAGACTTTCGTAATGTTCAGATTATGAGAATCTACCATATTACATAAGAATTCCCAAAACTTCACAAAGTAATTACTGAATGTGAAATAAACACGCTAAAATGTTGATGAAACTGAGTGAGCGAGTGATCCCAAACATTTTACGTCACTCAACATTAAGTTAGAAAAAAATGTATTAAAAAGAAAAACTAAGAATAGATATAAACACAGTTTTATGGTAAGGCAGCAACTTTAAACTGTTAAATAGTATAGATATATAGATATAATACTCTATCTTCATAAAAATCACAAAAGAACAAATAATGTATGTTCTAGAATACTCTCAAAACTGAATTCCAGTTCCTTAGCATCTGGAGCTTTACAAATAACAACCTAGATCCTAACACTAATATAAGACCATAATTGTCATATATGATCTGGTTTCAAAGTTTTATTTTCATCATAACAGCCTAATGCTCTCATTTTATTAATAGGCTTATAAGAACTGTTATAAGTTTACATTATAAAATAAGTACACAAAAATAAAATAACATGTATCCCTTTTATATAATAGGAGCCTTCATAAGAATTTAATGTGCAAAAGTTACTGTTTTTTAAAAGTTGCTGTATTTAGAAAGTTTAAAACTTACTGTTCTATGTCATATTAGTCAGGGATATATTCATTGTGTATTGAGAAACCTAAAGAAATGTACTATACCACTTAGAAAAAAAATTTTTTTAAGTACTGCAGTTTAAACATTAGTGCTAATATAGCTGTTCTGCTATCTGAAATATTACGTGAATAAGAATTTCATTCTACCTTTCTAGATCGTTGCGGATATACAATATCTCAATAAATGTTTCTACTTCAGAACAATACTAAGAAAGCTTTTTGAAAATTTCAAAACTAACCTTACAAAACTATTGAGTTATATTAATTTTAAATATACCACAACTTTAAACTAAGACTAAAGTAAACATAAACAATTAATTAGTGAATTAAAACAACTGAGTATTTACTTCAGCTTTGTTGCATTAGAATACATTAGCTATAAAGAAAAGGGATAACCAGACCTAGAAGATGTGAACTTAATTTCTAAGTTCAAAATCTACACTTGAATGCCAATTTAAGCAAAAATTAATTAGGATACAAAGTTGGTACCATTAAAAATGTGAAAGAACTGGATGGCTGAGAGGAGGCAGCATAATGAGAAAGATTGGGATCCATAGTACAAATAGTCTAACAGTGCTAAAAAAAAAAAAGTTCTCTGTAACTATGATTTATATCCAAGAATTAACATTCTTCCCAGAAATCTACCAAGCAATACCTCCAAAACGCACACACACCCCAAGAAAAATTGCAAAATAAGGTTTAATTATGGCTTTTCAAAAATCTATTCAGATTAATATAGTTTTTAATTTCTACAAATAAATATCAAGCAAACTAAAATATTCAACACAAAAGGAATATTAAGTTAATTAGAGCCAGAAACACACTACTGAGTGATCAAATGTTCTGGCAATGACAGAACATAAAATGGTGAGAAATTACATGAATTTAACCTTTGACCTCACCATCCTATGCACTGTTTCTTACATAGAGGCTTAAAGGTTCTATCAGCAAACACTTCAACTTCCTAGCAAGCAAGCTCTAAGTTCACCTTCCTGTATAAACTCAGTAAAATTCAAATGTTTTTAAGTAAAATCTTCAAAAATAAAAAGTAATTGGTTCTTACCTCTAGTTCTGATGCATGTGACAGTCCTCCACACTGGCATAGTTGCTGCCTAAGCAGCTACAAAGACCAGGTTAGCAGCCATTTTGAGAGAGCTGCACTGTCTCCAGTTGCTCTAACGTGTAATTAAGATGGCTGCAATGTGCACTCAAGAACTCACAGAGTGAAAACTCAGTTATGTATCAAACAAAGCCCCTCCCACTTTGTCAGCCTGCAGGAAACTGAACACAGACAACAGCTAATGCATATACTGCAACAAACAATGCAGCTACTCAGGACACAGAAAACAGAAAAGGCAGCAAGCCAGTTTTGTAACATAATGCCTGTGAATCCGGACTTGCAATACAGACTTTGGGCACATCCAGATCCCAGACAGCTGGAAATCCATGCCACATATTAGCAGCTACAGAGATGGAGCCAAATCACCCACAGCAAACATCAGGGAATTCGCTTGAAAGAAAGCCTCCATTTCAGTCCAGAAAAAAAAAAAGTCAAACTCTGCTCAAGGCCCTTTTTAAAAAATCTTTTATAGTACTTTTATTACAAAAAGAATGTCAATTTTTATAATTTCTGGAAAATCACATTATTTAAATCCTGATAGTCAATATCTATTTTTAGAATACTAATTAAAGGTTTTTTCCCCCAGAATCTAAGCCCCAATGTGCTCAAATCTAGCAGAATGGTTAAAAGCTGCAATCAGGTATTTGAATCTTGACAATAATTTTAATTAACTGCTAGGAGAGGCTAGAATCATTAAAGATATAATGGCAACAAAGCTTATTTTGATTAATCTGCCATAAAGATAAAACCTTCTCTTCTGTAATCCAGGTGGTCAAAAACACATCTCCAGGTAAGTGTTTGGTCCCAGGGCAAATTAAATTTCATGCCCTGCCACAGACTTCCCAACATTTTAATATAAGTGAAAAGCAAATAAAAATAAAGTAGACACCTTTGGGGAAAAAACAAATACGCAGAACAAAAGGGTAAAATTCAGTCTGAAAGTAGGTATATTAATAAGACAGATTTGAGAGTGATCCCAACAAATGTGTCTTAGCAGTAACCTACCCATCAAGAAAAGTGAAAGACAAAAAGAGAGAAAGAACCTGTGTTCTTGATAGCTCACATCAGGTAGGAAATGCACCTTTTCCTTCTCTCTTCCTTTGTTTACATTCCTAAAATTTAGCTGCCCAATGCTATCTTGTCTCTATTCACCACTTGATGTAGGTATTTATTAAAACTTGTTTAAAAGGGGGCAGAAGTATTAGGGTTATAGCTAAAAGGAGACTAGCCCTATAAAATGATGATTGCTCAAGCTGAGTGATGGGCACATGAAATTCATTATTTCTCATTCTATTTATTCATACATTCAACATTTCCCAATAATAAAAGTTTAAAAAGAACAAAACACTCAGCTTTTAAAAGGTCCTTATTTATTCTCCAGGAGGCAAACTGGATAAAGTATGTAAAAACTGCTTTAAGTATTTTATCAGAAAAAAATTTTTGATCCAAGCCATATTAATCCTTCAAAAATTATAACAAATTCTCTGAGGTGGCTCAGATCTATTCATTAAAAGCAAGAGGTTGGTAAACTGGAAAAGATTCTAACAGAATAGACATTATTATAGTATTGAAATGTAACTAGAGTTAACAGGGAGACAAATAGCCAAAACATTTAAAGGTCCCTGATGAAAAGTTTCTGATATTCAGGAAGCACATTCTTTTGGAAGTCTGTTCCACAAATATTTAAATTATGTAACACACCCTCAAATATTCTAGTCATGATCCAACCTAAATTATCTTATTGGTTACCGTTATAATTAACCTAGTTATTAGTAACAGGAAAGGAGCAAAGGGGAGGCCAGACATTATAGGCATGTCATTTGGGCAGCTTCACCAGGAAGCTATTTTACACTCCCAGGGGTCCAACAAAGGGGAAACAGACACATGCCAGTAAAGTTGGGGTGACATAGGGAAGGTGCTTACTGTTAGTCACACATGAGAACAAAGGTCATTGGCCAGAATGGGCATGGCCACTGCAAGGGCACAAAATTTGAAATATTTAATCCCCTGAACAAAGGAATTCACTCTCTTGTTGTTCTTGGTTCCTCTTATGTCCTTGCTATTCTAGGGACTCTTGGGACTGTGTGACTCTGGGCTTGTGGGCTCTTCTGCATTTGCTCACATGGTCCACAGCCATGCAGACCTCACACACAAGTGACTAAATGGACTACAACTAGCCTGATACTAAACTGGACTCAGCTCCAACATGGAAAGAAAACTCTGGACACTAGCTCTGACTTTAGTTTTACCAAAGAAATGTAATTCCACGAAAATAAAGCTTTCTACCTACCATATCTCATCCTTCCGTGGGATCTCTACTTCCAGCGATAACCCAAGGACCCCACTTTCACCAATAACATTATTCATTGACAATTCTTTCCTTACTCTCCTTTCTCCTCATTATGCCTAGCCCCCAAACAAGGTGTAAATTGCTCTCTCAAGATCTTTATACATACCATAATTTTACTTATTATATTGTATTACCTATATCTTTACATATGAGTTTCTAAAGGACAGAAATCACATCTTAATTTGTTTCCCATTCACTTCATTAGTATTTATTTGTTTAATAGATGAGTTGAAACATTCCCAGTGTTTCATTTCAACCACAAAAATCTCAGAAAATCCTACATCTTTAAGAACCTTCATTTTTAAGATCTCAACTCTTACATTCTAGTAAGAAGAATAAGTCAATTGGTAAGTCAACTAACTTTTTAGTCTTAGCCTAAAAACTTCTGCACTTCAAAACCCAAGATGGAAAAAATATATATTCTTTGTAGAACATTTTTCAGTTTTTAGTTTTTATAGTCATTACATAGGAGCTACTATGTGCTTAGAAGAGCTGAACTCTAGAGAAAGTCTATAGAAAATTTTAAAACGTAAGTATATTATTTACCTTTAAATTTTAATATTATTAAGAAAGAATATAGCTTGATTATATGTCATAGATTATAAGAAATATGTTTTAGATAAAGTGAATCATAATAAACCCAATCATTGTTTATTAGTAAAAGCAAAAATATTTGGAAGCTAGTTCTAATGTTAGTTAAACATTTCCATGATTGCCCAATGTTTTAGCTCTTCCTAAAAAAAAAACTAACACTTTTCACATTGTTTCATTTGACTCTTAAAATGACCATGTAAAATAACAGTCCTATAAACTCAAATTTTTATGAACAGAGAATGTAATCATTTGCCAGGGGTCACACAAATAGCAATGAAAGAAAACTGGAAGATTACTATACTATTTTTTTCTAGTCAATTACTATACTTTTTATATATCATACATCACACTATTAGAAAACTTTCTATATGTTGAAAATTCCATAGGCCCTAAATAAAAGGTTTCACTGTGTTTGGTAGGAAGTTAACACACTTTTCATTTATTTAGTTAATATATTTTAATTACACAAGTTACTATCAATATTATACATATTAGAAAAGAAACATCAGAAGGGTATTAAGATGGTAAACTGAAAAACACCTAATCTCACTCCCTCAAATCCAATTTAAACTATAGTAGAGGTATATATATGAAGTAGAAATCCTCAAGAACGGGTAGAAAAGTAAAAGAAACAATAAACTTTGGGGAGATAGGTAATTCTTGTTTTACTGCTCTAAAGTTAATCTACTTAACACAAAATTGTCTGCACCAGACTAACAGAATCATGGGAATCTTGACCCATTCTCTTGATACAGTTTTGACATATGTCGATTCATAGAGGTAATGTCAACTTTATACCAGGTCTGTATCTATGAGTCTCTTGCATATAGTAATAGTTAAGATGATTTGGTAAAGTCCTTTATTAAGGATCTTTTGATGTTTACGTAGAAGACACGTTTTCGCTTTTAGGTATAGTGGTAGCAAGAATCTTGGTTTCATTTTTGTTTCTCTTTATTTTTTTATCTTTATTGTTGAAAGTATTACAGATGTCCTTTGTTTTTTTCCCCATTGACTACCTTCACCCCGCATCCATCCATCCCAGGCCTTCACCACACTACTGTCTGTGTCCATGATATTTTTGTTTCTTGAGTCGCATTGCTCCAGTCTAGCCTAGTTCTCTACATTCGGCATGCCACTGTCATCCTTAGAATTTTAATCATCATTGTGGGGATTTCCTTCACTCCTTTCTGTGCAGAAGCCTTGTTTTTTATTTTTATTTTTATTTTTTGTTAATCTCACCTGAGGATATATTTCCATTGATTTTTAGAGAGAGTGGAAGGAAGGGGGAAGACAGAGAGAAACATTGATGTGAGAGAGACACATCAATTAGTTGCCTCCCACAAGAGCCCTGACCAGGGCCAGGGATCGAACCTGCAACTCTGAGGTATGTGCCCTTAACTGGAATTGAACCCAGGGGCAGATGCTCTGACCATTGAGCCAAACCCGTTAGGGCAGAACCCTTGTTTTTTATGCTATGTCTTTTTATTGACTTTTATCATTAGAGGGAAGGGAACTATATTGGCTAGTAACTTTTTGAGAAACAATATATGGGAGGTATATTTTTTAAGACTATGTATGTCTGAAAATTGTCCTGTATTTTTTATGCGTGATAGTTTGGCTAGGTATAGAAATCTAGGTTAGAAATAAATTTTCTTCAGAAATTTTAAGGGCACTGTTTCATTATCTTGCTTCTATTACTGAGAAATATGAAACCATTCTTATTTCTGATTTGCCCCTTAATAACAGCTTGTAGAATCTTTATTAGTCTCCAAGATTCTGAAAGTTTATTTTGGCTGGCATTTATCATCAGGTCCTTTCAGTTTGGTAACTCTTACCTGAAAATTTTTCTTAGTTTCATTGGTGATATCTTTCTTCTGCCATTCTGTCATTACAGTGTGAATTTTTGGTTGGGTACTCCAATTGTCTTATTTACAACTTTATCTTTGCTCAGTTAGATTTGTTCAGCTTTATCATTCAGTTTTTCTATTGAGATTTTTATTTTTTTCTATCACGTTCTTTTTTGTTTTGTGTTGTTAATCCTCACCCAAAGATATTTTTTTCATTGATCTTTAGAGATTGTGGAAGGGAGAGAGGAATGGGGATGGAGGGCAGAGAGAGGGAAACATTGATGTGAGAGACACACCGATTGGTTGCCTCCCACATGTGCCCCAACCTGGGCTGAGGACTGAACCTAGGTATGTGCCCTTGACTGAGAATCAAAACTGAGACCTTTCAGTACAAGGGCCAATGCTATGACCACTGAGCAATACTGGCTAGAGCTATCATGTTCTTAATTTATATTTTTCATTCCTTGCCTATACTATTTCAGATATATCAATAAGGTATTATTAACTGCAGGAAACTTATAAAGTACTACCCAAATAACTCCAGGCATAAAAGTAGAAAGAAATGCCTTTAAAAGATATACAAAGTAAAACAATGTAAAAAGAGAAATTAGAGGACTTCCAACTGAGAATAATTAACAGATCCTTTATTAGGCTTATTATATAAGTACTATGGCAGCAATGACTCTTATTTACAAAAATCAAGGATTTATATTAGGGAGCTACTTTGAGTTCTCCTAACATAACATTTCCTTGATCTCCCCACAACAGAGTCCCACATTCTGTGCCTTGCAAAGCATCTATTGTTTTATTTATCATCTACAGAAAGCTACTTTTAATTACTTAATCATGTAAATTTTCCCAATAAGCAAATAATTCACCACCACAATCTTTTTATTTAAGTATATTACAAGGCCTTCAAAAATCATTATTTTCCACGCTGGCCGGTGTGGCTAAGTGGTTGGAGTGTCGTCCCGCACCGAAGGGTTAAGGGTTCGATTCCTAGTCAGGGCATACACCCAGGTTGTGGGTTCAGACAATTTACCCACTGTCCTTCATCCTTTTAAAATAAGCAGATTAACTGACAAGGTTAAAAAAAATTACAGTTGTTTTAAAAATTAAATTAAAATTCCAATTCTTGCAAAACTAATCATGCAGGCCAGACGGGAGTGGCAAGAAATTTTCAATGTGATGAATAGCAAGAACCTACAACCAAGATTACTCTACCCAGCAAAGCTATCATTCAGAATTGAAGGGCAGATAAAGAGCTTCACAGATAAGAAAAAGCTGAAGGAGTTCCTCACCACCAAACCAGTATTATATGAAATGCTAAAAGGTATTCTTAAAGAAGAGGAAGAAGAAAAAAGTAAAGAGAAAAATTATGAACAACAAATACATATCTCTCAACAAGTGAACCTAAAAATCAAGTGAATTAAAAACCTGAGGAACAGAATAATCTGGTGAATATAATAGAATCAGGGGCATAGAAAGGGAGTGGACTGATAATTCTCAGAGGGAAAGGGGTATGGGGGTTCATGAAGAGACTGGACAAAAATCATACACCTATGGATGAGGACAGTGTGGGGGAGGTAAGGGCAGAAGGTGGGGTGGGAACTGGGTGGAGGGGAGCTATGGGGGGAAAAAGGAGAAACAATTGTAATAATCTGAATAAAGATTTATTAAAATTAAAAAAAATAAAAAAATAGGTAAAAAAAAATGTTTTCAAAGGGAAGCAAAAAAGAGGAAGAATTCTACCAAGTAAGGTAAATATTTATAATAACCAGAACCTCAGCCACAAATCATGAACACAAAGCTCTCAAAATCCCATTTCAAAAGAAGATAGTTATAACTGGATCTAACTCTTAAAACAAAAGTTTTCAATATCAAATTATGAGTTACTTATAGAGAGACTACTTCCACAGCTTCCTTTTGTAGCAGAAAAAGCTAGTTGTTCTCTAATATCCATTTCTCTCCTTCATTTATAAAACTTTCTAATTTTAGCAAACCTCATGGCTGTCCGACTGTTTACTACATTTCCCAGCCTTCCTTTCCCAACTAAGTATATTCCAATGACTAAATTTTCACCCATAAAACATGAGTCAAAGTGGTATGTGCCACTTCCAAATCATGTTTTCAAAAGAATGAATGGGCATTCCCACTCAGTCTTTTCTCCCTTGCCCCTGGCTAGTGAAACTGTGTAGTAGTTCAACCTACAAACCATGTTCAAAATATGGAAACCGTATTAATCCAAAGGCAGTTGTAAATCCTAAACAGTCTTCTGCTGTATTGTTATATGAAAGAAAAAACATTTTTCATGCTTAAACAATAGTAATAGAGTTTCTTAGAGAAGTTTAGTCTTTACAGTAATCCAATTAGCTCCTTATATTTACCACTTAAAAGGAAATAAAAGTTCAAAGATAGTATTTTTTCTCTTCCATGCTTTCCCCTATTTCTTCCTTTTCTTAAGATATTTAATCTAATATTAGGTAACAGGGCATATACATCTTAAGCTCCAAAGCCTTAGTTGAAAATGGGCTGAAGCAAACAAGTCATTATTGTTTCACCAAACGCTTTTTATCCTGGTCCTCAAACAGCAGATTCTCTTTTCACCTTCTAGGTTTACCTTTCTACAAAATGCAAGGTATTATCTTTGAGAATTACCAACTCAAAGAGAATTCTTTTTACATCATGTCAGTTCTGAGAATCACTATTCTAATGTACAATTCAAATTTCTCATTAGAATGTAAAAGTGCCATAGAGTGCTACACACATAATTCTTGGTTACCCTCAAAGGCACTAATTCCCCAAAGTAGCACAGAGTTATACAAACAAAGGAAGGAAGACATTCTGACACTGCCACCTCACATCACCATCATACAAAGGGGCCCTCTCTCACAAACAAAAGGGTTCAAGCTAGTTATTCCTAGCAATTAGATACAAAATACACAACAATTTTATACTATTCTGAGCAATGAAAAATTGCAGACGTGAATAAGTAAATATTTCTGATGGTAAAGTTAATAGGTCATCTTCATTTCCCAGACTTTCATGTTTATGTAAGTCCAATTATAAAGACTGCCAGGGAGGCACTATCAACTATACCCATGGGCCTAGACCTGCCACGCTTTTTGAAAGGTGGCCAGGAGATGCTTCAGTCATTACCTTAAAGTCTCAAAAATCCAAATGATTAAAATTCAAAACTGAAAACATTCACATGGTATAAATAAGCATTAGCCGCCCCCACCCCTTCTCATTTTACAGGACTTAAAAAACTGAAAATGCTGCCCAGCACTCATACTCTATTAGAGAATGGTTTCCACCCTACAACTTGAAACATATATAACAACAAAGTTTAGTTTTGTGGAACTCAGTTCCCTGTTGAACAAACTAACATGACAGGAGAAACTACTGAATTTACTTTGTAGATTATAAGACAATCTGGAAAAGAACACTGAAATAATATTACTTAATTTTTTTAAAGGTTCTATTATTGATTTTTAAGAAGAGAGGAAGAGGGAGAGGGAGAAATACATGGATATGAAAGTGAAACCATCAGCTGCCTCCTGCACACCTCCTATAGGGGGATGAAGCTCGAAACCCAGGTATGTGCCCTGACCCATAATCAAAGTGGCAACCTTTAGGTTCCAGGGACGAAGCCCAACCAACTGAGCCACACCAGCCAGAGATATGACGTAATTTTTGAAGTCTAGGGCTCTCTAAAACACATAGCAAGATCAAATAGGCAAGAGTATTTTTTTTAAAGAAGCTCCTCTAATAGGTAGGTAATTTCTAGATACTCTAGGGAACTGACAAGAACAAAGAGCTACTTGATGATATACTTGTAATCTATTATATACTGTTAAAGCATCACATAATTTTATCTATAATATGCCCCACAAATATTAGAAACTCAAAGGTAAGAATTTTATCCTCAAAATTCTTTCAGCATATGACTCCCTTGAAAAACTAGGTATGCCAATGTATGAATTCTCCATATATCTCAAAACTTAAAAATATTATAACAGAAATCTTTCTAAACTAAATCATATACTTTTTTGCTTTCCTGAGCAAGTTAAACATATCTAAATATTCTGTATAATTCAGAATCATTAATGAGACTGTCAATTATCATGATAATAGATTATAAAATGATTACATAATTATTGCATAAGAACTACTGATTCAGTTCTAGGAATACAGGTTTCCAAATAACCTCAAAACTAAAATTTTAAATTCTTGCTTCTAACACTTGAAATCTGACACCTCTACACTATCAAGATGCTAGCCATCATCTCTTGCTACTATCCCTATATATATTTCTCTGGTAGCACTTCTTCCATTCCAGTTTTGCTAAAACAAATATCATTTGTCAGAAGTAGGAAAAATTCTCAGGTAAGAGCAAAGGTCACACAAAAACAATAAAATATAAAAACTTCTTGCTCCATTGGCGTGGCTCAGTGGTTGAACATCGACCTATGAACCAGGAGGTCATGGTTCAATTCCAGGTCAAGGCACATGCCTAGGTTGCGGACACCAACCCCAGTAGGGGGCGTGCAGGAGGCAGCTGATCAATGATTCTCTCTAATCACTGATCTCTACCTCTCTCTCCCTCTCCCTTTCTCTCTGAAATCAATATAAAAATAAAATAAAAAATTCTTAGTTTTCCTTGAAAAGACACTCAAAATGGGAATTTTTCATTAAAAAGAAAAAGAAAATGCTTAAGAGAAACCAATAATATCTTAACATTTCTACCTATTTTATAAAACCAATAGTATTTTGAGTTCTATCTTCCTTGTTTTATTTATTTTCACTAATTTCAAGTTTAAAGAGTTCAATAAAAATGTTTTGGAAATAAACTTACTTTCTTTCCTATACCCATTATATAAGTGATAAAGTAGAATTATAACTGAAATAGATCACTATTAATCATGATTATACTTTTCAGTGCAATCAGTACAAACAGTAGATTTAATGGAGAATGAGTTTAAATAATCACGAAAACATCTTTATGACTCATGTACAAGGATGTTACCAAACAGACCAAAACCAAAAATTTTTACTTTTATTACTGTACTAGAGGCCCAGCACACAAAATTGTGCACGGGTAGGGTCCCTAGGCTTAGCCTGTGATCAGGGCCATCTTCCACCCGCTCACCAGTCCCCAGCTCTGCCCCACCACTGCCACCCACCCTGGTTCCCCATTTTCCATCTGGTGATTGGAGCCTGAGGGCCAGGGGGGAGGGACCAAGAGGTCTGCCGTTCTGCCCGCTCGCCAGTCTCCAGTCCCATCCCACCTCTTCCACCCACCCTGGTTCCCCCCTTTCGCCATCCAGTGATCGGAGCATGCAGGCCGGGGGCAGGGGGGGAGGACGGGAACGAGAAGTGGTCAATACACCTAATAGCGACTGGTTGAGCGGTTGTTCTGGTTGTTAGGCCATTACAGTCGCTGGGCTTTTATAATATAGGATTAAGTTCCAACCTAACCAGAAAATAAACAATATAACTTTTCAAAATTCCTCCATTAAAAAAAAAGGTCTATGTTAAACAAGAAAAATTTTGGTTTCAAGTATTGTAGAACATTTTATCATATTTTTCCTACTTATAACTTCATAATTTGCACTATTTTCATGTCACCATGTCCTAAAGCAGATTAAAAATAGAAATGTAGTCCTATTACACACACCTGAAAGGTCTCAGGTTCAATTTCTGGTCCCGACACATACCCAGCTTGTGAGTCCCATCCCGGATCAAGGGGAGGCAACAGATCAATGTTCATCGCAGCATCATTTACAATAGCCAAGATCTGGAAGTAGCCCAAGTGCCCATCAGTAGATAAATGGATTAAAAGCTGTGGTACATTTACACAATGGAATATTATTCTGCCATTAAAAGGAAGGAAATTTTACCCTTTGCAATAGCATGAATGGACCTGGAGAATATTATGCTAAGTGAAATAAGCCAGTCAGAGAAAGACAAGTCCCATTATGATTTCACTCATATGTGGAATTTAATGAAGAAACTGAACTACCAAGCAATCGAAACAGACTCACATGTAGAGCACAGGTAAAAAAAAGTTCAAGTTATTTTCTAATTATAGAAAAAAAAAGAAGTTAATGAGATACTATTTTCAACCACCAAACTGATAGTGGTATGGGAAATGCTATTCAAATAATCTTTTTATCAATTTTGTAAATTACTTTAAAAAAAGCCCTTTCAAACAGTAATTTCAAATAAACTATAAAATGTAGATCATGACTCAAGTACAAGGATGTTCACTTCAATTATAATAGAAAATGGGCAATAAGCAAAATGGTCAACAAGAAAAAAAGGCTTCGTAGCTCAGTGGTTAGAGCATCAGCCATCACACTGAAGGCTCAAGGGCACATACTTGGGTTGCAGGTTCGATCCCATGTGCAGGAGGCAACCAATTAATGTCTCTCACATCGATGTCTTTCTCTCTCTCTCTCTCTCTCTCTCTCTTCCTCCTCTCTTCCCCTCTTCTCCTTCCCCTCCCCCCTTCCTTCCCTTCCACTCTCTAAAAACCAATGAGAAACTATCCTACGGTGAGGACTAACAACAACAAAACAGGTTTAGTAAGTCACAGCACATTCTAAATCCATATAATAAAAGCCTAAGCGACCTTTACAGCGGAACGACCAGAACAACCAGTCACTATGATGCACCCTGACCACCAGGGGCACATGCTCAATGCAGGAGCTGCCCCCTGGTGGTCAGTGCACTCCCCAGCCAGAAGCCAGGCTCAATCAGCGGCAACGGCGGGAGCCTCTCCCGTCTCCCTGGCAGCGCTAAGGAGCAGCGAGCACGTGGGCAGTAAGGAGCAAGGGGTCCTGGACTGTGAGAGGGTGCAGCTGGGCTAAGGGACCCCGCCCACCAATGCAAGAATTTTGTGCACCAGGCCTCTAGTAGTGATAATATTATGTGACCATTTAAAAACATTTGTTGAATATTTAATAATTTGGGATATTTTCACAATATATCATATAACCATTAAAAAAACACATTCTAAAAGAGTAATATGCCTTGCTAATGTGTCTAAGTGGTTGAGCATCATGCTTCAACTCCTGGTCAGGGCACATGCCCAGGTGCAGGCTCAATCCCCAGTAGGAGGTGGGGGGCAAGCAGAATGCAGCCAACTGATGTTTCCTCTCTCATCGATTTTCCTCTCTATCCCTCTCCCTTCCTCTCTCTAAAAATAAATAATATGAACATTTTAAAAACAGAATAATAAAATGGGAAAATATCCACAATATAATACTAAATTAAAAACAGGTCAATCAATTATCACAAAGGTCACAAAAATCACCAAAACATTTAGAGCATTTATTTCTAAATGTTAATTAATTTCAATATGTTCCTAATGTGCTATAAGTAAAAAAAAAAATTGGTTAATATTTTTATCATACATTTAAATTATTAAAAGCCAATTTTAATGGTTTATGGCTTAATCAAACCTTATCTGAACTAAATTCTACAATGCTTAAAATTCACAAAATAACCCCAGTAACTTTTATGCATTCCTGGAGTAACCTACTTTTAATATTTATATATGCTGCATACGTATCAAAATTTTGCGGCATAACTAAGTAAAATTTCAAAACAAGCTTGTATTGACAGAGCATGGATGAACAAAGAGTGGAGGTTCTGACAATTCATTAATCTTAGTTTTAAATTTATAGAACTGTATTTGCCTTTCTAACAAACATGACAGCAAAATTGTCCCACCAATAAATATTTACACTGTTCATTATGTTCTTCAGTGTTTTCAAGTACCTCTTATGATCTACAGCATTAACCTAAGAGGCAATCGTTTGTATATTCAAATGAAAGCATCAGCTTAAATATATAAACTAAAACATTTCACTTTTCTGGAAATGCAAAGTGTACCAGACCCTAAGATCAAAGTTCTTTTCTTTACCTAAATATGTATGTGTCTACACATAACATACACATACACAAATACAGAACGTACAACATATTTTTGACTCTAATAAAACATCAGAAACGATGTCAAAGAAGGTAGGAGAGGGGTCTGCTGGGTAAACCACTCCAGAAGCATAAAAGGGAAAATTGCACAAGTGCCCTCTAAATATATTTCTGTGTAGAAGCCTCCAGAAGCCCAGGAATTATATCAGCAACAAATTTTCTGTGAAGAAAAAAGAATATTTCCTATCACTCCATTCTATCTCATATGTGATATCATTTTTTAAAAATCCACCAACCACAAGTATTCCTTTCAGCTACATCTTGTTAGACTACTAATGGTACTTGTTTTAGGCAATAAAAACAATCCTAAAGCAACCAAGATTGCAAAGCAATAGCCCCTTCTTCATTTGACAGGGGACTTATTTAAACTTGTCAAGAAAGGAATTATTATGTATAGATGAAACTTAGGAAAACCATTTACAAGTTTTTTAACCCAGTAAGAAATAATTTGCACAATGGTAGAATTATATCAAATCATATAAAACTTCTCCCAGGAGTGTTATGGAAGATTAAAATATAATGACACTACCATTTTAAACTAAAATAATTAATAGCATACTTACAACTACCTTCTTTAGGAAAGTAAAACCAGGCACAAACTTACAATTTAAAAAAATCAAACACAATGTTATCTTATACATATGTAAGTTGTCAGTGTATTTTGTAAATCAACTATTTTTTTTTATTGATGGTTCACTTAACTTCCTCATAAAGGCCTCAGTGTAGTTGGAAGTTCTTTACAGAATTCTTTATCAGAAAAATTCACCAAGTAAATTTTATATTTTACATATCACAAACAAAAAGCTAAGAAAATGACTTAATTTTAAAACAGTAACAAAAATGATCTAACTGAAGTAATAATGGACAAGTGATCAGAGACTGAAAAAATGTAAAACTCTAATGCAAGTATGATCAGAAGCACACAAACTACTTAAAATATTAATGAAATATTTTCTAAAAATAAATACCCAAGGAGATTGAGATTTCTTTTTAAACAACATCACATTGTCTTTCCAATGGGTCCTCCCCCTCATATTTCCCAAACTCAAATTGTTTCTATTTTGCAACATTCATAACAGCACTGGTAAAAACAGGGTTAAAAATGTATTTGCAAATATGCAGTTCAAATAAATGCATTTCCTGTGTGACCACCACTAGGTGCTGATCTTCACCTTCCTAAATATAATCTTGAATCCAGCAAAACTCTAAAAGTGAAATTATAATCCAGAACCATAGGTGACAATCACTTTTACAGAAAATTAAATCCACAGCCTCTCAGAGAATCGGAGGATTAGAAGAAAACAGTTTAAGGTCGGTATAGAACTACAACATAAGTGAAGCGTTTTTCTTGAAAAATGTGGGAATGTGAGGGTAACAAAATGTAACCCCCTCAAGAATGAGGAAAATTAAATCTAGAACCCAAATGGCGTCCAAGAACATTAGATCTTGAAAATGCATATTGCGCTTGCGCAGCCACCGCCCCGCCAGCTGCACAACTGCAGCTACAGGCCGACCCCGCAAGATCACGTGCTCCCATGCAGCGCGCGCCCGCAACCGCGCACGCGCAAACACAACTCCCGCGGCCGCCATAATGCGGTCTTGACTCTTCAGAAATACAATAGTAATTCAAGAAAATATGGTTATAACAGCCCCTAGGGTGCACATATACCTTTCCGGGCGGAAGATGAGGGAAGGGGAACCAAGTTCCTTCCCACAGCGCCGTTCCGCGCTGCCGTCCCCAACGCTGCCGCCTCAGGCTCGCGCGCTTCAGTCGCCACCGCCGAAGCTGCCGCCGCCGCCGCCGCTGCCGCAGATTCAAAAACAAACCCGCTTCTCCCTTGCACGCGAGGCCGTTATGCAAATTAATGTAGGCGGGGCTCGGTGGACGTCTTCTTGGCCACGCCTTCTGTACTGTCAGCCAATAGGCTCACAGACTGGCTGATCCCCATGCAAATTGCCTGGTTTTTTATTTGAATGAGGAAAATTGGCCCCGCCTCCTGCTGTAGAAAAGAGGAGGTCGGAAGTGGTGGCGCTGTGTCTTTTGGTTGCAGTGTGAGGTGTCTTTTTCAGAACTTCCCTCACCCAGTGAGGAGCACTTTGTGAGCGCCCTCTGTGAGTCTTAGAAAGAAGGAAGTAAGGAAATAGGTGAAAGTTGAAAGAGCTGAGGGAAAGATTTTCAAAAAAGGCTCGAGTATGTTGATTTGTTCATTGTTTATATTAAAAATTCACAAAGTGTGCTTTAAACTGTATAAGTAATGAGGTGATGAGGAAAACACATCTTTTCTTTCTGTTGTTCTGTGCCAGAGCAAGCACTTCTAACCATACACGTCCACCAGAAGTATCCCTCTTACTCAGTTTTACATTGGGAGACGACCCTTAATGAAAACCAATGGGATGTAGTGGAGAAGGTGCGACTCAGTTGGGACTTCTGGATTCAAATCCAAGTACTTGGAGGTACTTGCCTGTTACTCGGAATAAGTGTCACTCAGTTTTCTCCTCTCTAAAATGGTGATAATGCCTACAGTTAAAATCCATTGGGAGGACTAAATGATAGGATAAAAGTAAATGTGTTTTGTAAAGCAAAAAGAGCCTGACAAATAGATCATAGAGTTTGGTTGTTGATTTTTAATGTAATTTCTCCCTTAAATTAATCTATTCCTTTAATATTTAGTTAATAATCACTATGTTTCAGACCTATATTAGGCGCCTGTCCTCAGGAAATCTGTACTACAATGGAGGAGACAGAAAAGTAAATAGGAAATGTTTGTAAGTAATAAGAAATTAGTGCAAAATAGTACTTATTTTTATAATTTGGGCCTCTCAATTTAGTTAATATAGGAGAATCGCCTAATTCAGACTTGGAGAATCAGTAATGTCTTCCTAGAAGAGGTCATCTCTAATGTGAGAACTGATTTAAGAGATTTCTTACCTAAAAGCTGAACTTTATTGTGAGAGCAATGAGGAATCACTTAAAAGGTTTAAGTCAGGAAAACACAATTAGACTTTTTAATTGAATTTATTATGGTGACATTGTTTAATAAAATTATATAGATTTCAGGAATACAATTCTATAATACATACTCTGTATATTGTGTTGTGTGTTTACCACCCCGAGTCTCCTTCCATCACCATTTATCTTCTCTTTACCCTCTTCGACTTCCCCCCAGCCCCTTTTCCTCTGGCAATCACCATACTGTTATCTGTGTCCATGAGTCTTTCTTTTTTTGTTTAATCCCTTCACCCATCTCACCTAGCCCCCACCTCTGCCCCCCTGACAGCTGTCAGTCTGTTCTCTGTATCCATGTGTCTGTCTTCACTGTTAGTTTATTATGTTCATTAGGTTCCACATATAAGTGAAATGATATGGAACTTGTCTTTCTCTGACAGGCTTATTTCACTTAGCCTAATAATTTCCAGGTTAATCTATGCTGTCACAAAAAGTAAGTTTTTCTTCTTTTCCTTTTTTCTGGCTGAGTAGTAGTCCACTGTGTAAATGTACCACAGCTTTTTAATCCTCTTAACTACTATTGGGCACTTGGACTGCTTCCAAATCTTGGCTATTATAAGTAACACTGAAATGAACACAGGAGTGCATATATTCTTTCGAATTAGTGTTTTAGGTATAACACAATTAAATTTTCATTGCTTAATTGCTAAACTTTGTAAAGTACTTAGCAAAGAACATAGTATATAGGTGTTCAACAAATTTCAAATAGAGGCTCAATTATAACATGTATTATAATTTTACAGGGGTCCTCAAACTACGGCCCGCGGGCCACATGCAGCCCACCGAGGACATTTATCCGGCCCGCCAGGTGCCGCTGCCTGTCCTGCTTAGCAGCCAACTCGTCCCGGGCCCGCAGTGTGCATAGGAATTTGTTCATAGGTTTTTTTAAAACTATAGTCCGGCCCTCCAGCAGTCTGAGGGACAGTGAACTGGCCCCCTGTTTAAAAAGTTTGAGGACCCCTGATTAGTATATAGGTGCTCAATTATAAAATAAATGCTCAGTAAATTACAAATATTAGCCCTGACCAGTTTGGCTCAGTGGATAGAGTGTCGGCCTGCGGACTGAAGGGTCCCAGGTTTGATTCCACTCAAGGACATGTGCCTTGGTTGCGGGCATATCCCCAGTAGGAGGTGTGCAGGAGGCAGCTGATCGATGTTTCTCTTCCATCAATGCTTCTGACTCTCTATCCCTCTCCCTTCCTCTCTGTAAAAAATCAATAAAATATATTTTTAAAAAACAAAAAAAATTATAAATATTAATATTGATATGAAAAGTGCCACTCAGTAATAAGAGAAATGGGATTGGAATAATAGAATCCATTATGTTTCTCTTTGTATGTACTCTATAAATAAATCAAAATGAATCATTTTTATAATAGTTCACTCTCAATTGTCTAGGCTAATGGCAAAAGGAAAAATAATTCAGTTCATTAATTTTCTTAGGTATGCTCATATTCTCGACTTGCCTCCCTCAGACTCCAACTAGGATTTTTTAATATATTCAAATATCCTTAAATATCCTCAACCATTTATAGTCTCTTCAGCCAGTCTACCTAATAGTTGATCTAACCAATGAATTTATTGTTTCATTCAGCAAATATATGTATGTACTCACACTATTCTAAGCACTGGAGATGCCCAGGGGGAATGACACTGCCTCTAATGGGGAGTCATATATACAGATAAACCATATGAGATCATTACTATCATGGAGATATACACTAAGTATAAAAGAAATATAAATCAGGAGGACCTAAATCATCCTCATAGTATATAGGAAAACTTCACAGAACAGGTAATATTTGACCTGACTCATAATGCAGAACTAAAAGTACTGTCAGAATAGGTATGAAATTCAAGTTAGATAAGACAGAAATGCAAAGACATTGAAGAATTAAGAAGGAATGGCTTCAATTTCCAGTAGGATGATATTCAAAATAATTGTGAATCCCTGTGGCATCAGGCATTGACCAATTAGAATGGAAGCAGACTTAAAGACCCCCCTACTTAGTCAGATGTTAATCTTCTGGTTGGAGGATTGTGGAGAGGTCCAGGGGTTCTTCAGCTGTAGAGAGAGGTATTATGTTGTACACCTGAAACTAATACAAAGTTACATGTCCATTTATCTCAATTTTTAAATATTAAAAACTTATGTGCATCAGAGGACACTATCAAGAAAGTGAAAAGACAAGCCACCTAATGGGACAAAGTCTTTGTAAATCTGAACTAATATTGAGAATTATAAAGAATTCCTACAACTTAACAAGAACAACAAAACTTAATTCAAAAATGGGCAAAGGATTTGAATTGACATATCTCAAAAAAATATATACCAATGGCCTATAAGCACATGAAAAGATGCTCAATACCATTAGTCATTAGGAGAATGCATATCAAAACCACAATGATATACCACATCTCACAAGTTAGGAGGACTATCACCAAAACCCAAAGAAAATAAGAAATGTTAACAATAATGTGAAGAAATTGAAACTTTCATGCAATGGTGGTGGGACAATCTCCATGAAAAACAATTTAGCATTCTTTCAAAATGTTAAACATAGAATTACCACAGATCAAGCACTTTCATTCCTAGGTTACATTCCTAGTAGAATTGAAAGCAGAGACTCAAAGAGATACTTGTACACAAATGTTTATAATAGCATTAAAGCCCTGGTGCATGAAATTAGTGCACGGGTAGGGTCCCTAGGCCTGGCCAGTGATCAGGGCCAATCTGTGGGGCGACAACATGGATGAACCTTGAAAATATTATGCTGTCCATACTACCCATTATTCAGACCAACCTACAGATACAACATAATTCCTATCAAGATACCAATGTCGTGTTTCACAGAATTAGAACAAATATTCCAAAAATTTTTATGGAATCACAAAAGACCCCCAAATAGCAACAGTGATCTTTAAAAAGAAGAAAGAAAGTTGGAGGAATCATGCTATCTAATATCAAACTGTATTACAAGTCCATGGTAATCAAAACAGTTTGGTACTGGCATTAAAACAGACTTATAGATCAATGGAACAGAATAGAGAGCACAGAAATAAACCCATGCATTTATAGTCAATTAATATTTGACAAAGAAGGCAAAAATATACAATAGACTAAAGATAATCTATTCAATAAAGTATGTTGGAAAACTTGGACACATATGTGCAAAAAAAAAAAAAATGAAACTAGACTACCTTCTTACACCACACACAAGAATAAACTGTAAATGGATTAAAGGCTTAAATGGAATACTCAAAACCATAAAAATTTCAGAAGAAAACATAGGCAATAAAATCTCAGATATCTTTCAAGGCAATATTTTCTCCTCAGGCAAGGGAAACAAAAGAAAAAAAACAAAGAGGACTACATCAAACTAAAACATTTTTTCACAGCAGAGGAAACCATCAACAATATGAAAATACAACCCACTGGATGGCAGAATATAGTTGCAAATGATACATCTGATAAGGGGTTAATATTAAAAATTTATAAAGAACTTCTATAACTCAACACCAGAAAAAGAGTGGAAAATATGTGGAAAAAAATTTTAAACAAGAGGATCAATCCAAGAGTTCAACATCCATCTAGTAGTTCAAAAAGGACAAATGATCTAAGAGAGGAGAGAAAATTTTCAAGATATATGAAAAGAAAATTTCCCAGAACTAAAGGATACAGGAGTCCAAATTCAAAGGGTTCATTGAAATTCAGTACAAAATATAAGACATGTTAGCTAGGTGATTCACTTTGAAATTTCAAGATCTTGGAAGTAGAGGAAAAATCCTAAAAGTATATGGCAGTATGGGTGCAGGGGGATAATAGGCAGGCTGAAGGAGGTCAATGGGGGGAAAATGGGGACAAATGTAAAACTTTAAACAATAAAGATTTTTTAAAATGTAATCTAAAAGAAGGCAAGGGAGATTAAAAATGGCAACAGAGCAAGTGGATGCTACATGGACACACTCCCAGGAACAAAGTGGATATACAACTAAAACACATAAAAACTTCCTGAATAATTAATGGAAGACACACTGGAGAGAACCCTGATACCTGAGGCCCAAAAGTGGAGACCACATAGAGACTGGAAGGAGGGGTGGAGGTGCGCAAGGGCTGGCTGGGAACCCACAGACAACAACTGAAGTTCCAGAGAAGTATCTCAGCTGTGGGGGGTTGCCACTGAGAACTCTGGGTGCTAATCCCCAAACTGGCCCCCCCGCCCCCCTGCAGAGAGCACCATAACTGAGAAAGGTACCCACATAATATCTGGCTGTGAAAAGCAGGGAGGTTGCTATCTGCCAGGGAGAAGTGGCTGGAAATTCTCTCTTAAAGGGCCAACATACAAAATTCCTTGTGGAGCCACCCACCTTGTGTTCTAGCAGAGAGAGGGCAGAGTGCACTAGAGCTATATAAGCAGAAGCCAGGATTGGGGACTCAAGGGTTAGAGCTCAAAAGGCAGACACCTCTGGTTTCTTGTGCTGAGTCATTCCCTCACACAACAGAGGACATCTCTCCCACACAGACATTTGCCTTGCCTGGGGGGAAGACAGTTGACTCACCCTATTGGAAAACACTTTTTTTTTAAATATATATTTCTTTATTGATTTCAGAGAGGAAGGTAGAGGGAGAGATAGATAGAAACGGCAATGATAGGAGAGAATCACCGATTGGCAGCCACCTGCACACCCCCTACTGGGAATCGAGCCCGAAAACCGGGCATGTGCCCTTGGCCAGAATCAAACCTGGGACCCTTCAGTCCACAGGCTGACGCTCTATCCACTGAGCCAAACCAGCTAAGGCTGGAAAACACTTTTACCAGAGGCCACTTAAGAGACTAAATATAACAGCCTCCAGGCAGAAGCAACTGCCCCACCCTTTGAAAAAAAAAACTCTTGCCACACCTAAGGACGATTGTCTGGAGGTAATTCAAGAGGAATCCTATCAGTCTGTAGGCAGAGGTAGTCTCTGGAGGCTTTGAGTCTTTGCCTTTTCTAATTAGTCAGAAATAGCATTTGACACTGTATTGCACTAGAGATTGAGAGCCATAGAGGATCTTCTAAAACATAGTCACAAACCGAAACAGGCAGCCAAAATGAGGAGACAAAGAAACAACCCCCAAATGAAAGAACAAGAGAATTCTCCAGAAGAAGAGATAAATGAAGCAGAGATAACAAATTTATCTGAAACAGAGTTCAGAGTAATGATGGTAAAGATGCTCAAAAGCATGATAAAAGATATAGTAACTATGAAAACAGAAATAAAGACTGACATAGCACAAATAAAGAACACATTGGAAGAAAT
This sequence comes from Plecotus auritus, assembly GCF_963455305.1. Classification (NCBI taxonomy): domain Eukaryota; kingdom Metazoa; phylum Chordata; class Mammalia; order Chiroptera; family Vespertilionidae; genus Plecotus; species Plecotus auritus. Next base: position 200,856,746 of record NC_137772.1, read on the forward strand.
ACACAGCAGATTAGGGAAAGCTGAGGATCAAATCAGTGAATGAGGAGACAGGATTGAAAAAAATCACTCAATCAGAGAACCAAAAAGAAAAAAACAATTAAAAAACAGGAGGATAGCTTAAAGGAGCTGTGGGACAATGTAAAACGTAACAATATTAGAATACCAGGTGTGCCAGAAGAGGAGAAAGGGATAGAGAGTGTGTTTGAAGAAATAATGGCAGGAAACTTCCCTAACCTGGTAAAGGAAAAAGTCACACAAGTTCAGGAGGCACAGAGAACCCCAAACAAGAAGAACCAAAGCAGACCCTGACCCAGACACATCGTAATTAAAATGCCAAAAATGTATGCCTCCGGAGTCCCCCAGTCCTCTCATCCCCCCAGCCATCCAGGGCTGGCCTGAGGTGCAGGCAAGCCTCAGATGGCAGCTGCCCAGCTGATGCCCGAGGCATAGACAAGCCTTGGATGGTGACTGCCCAGTCACCCAGGGCCGGCCCAAGGCGCAGCCAAGCCTCAGATGTTGGCTGCCCAGCCGCCCAGGACCACCTGTGGCTCAGGTAACCAGGGCCGGCCAAGGCTTGCACTGCCAGCAGTGGCAGCAGCAGAGGTGTGATGGAGGCATCGCCTTCCCCTGATCGTCCAGTCGCCTCCCACCCCTGAGGGCTCCTGGATTGTGAGAGGGGGCAGGCCGGGTTGAGGGACGCCCCCCTCCAGTACATGAATTTTCATGCACCAGGCCTGTAGTCAATAATAACCCTAAATGTAAATGGATTAAATGCTCCAATCAAAAGGCATAGGGTAGCTGAATGGATACAAAAAAATGACCCAACTATATGCTGTCTACAAGAGATCCACCTCAGAACAAAAGACACACACAGAATGAGAGTGAAGGGTTAGAATAATATTTTCCATTCAAATGGAAAAGAAAAAAAAAGCTGGAGTAGCAATACTCATATCCGATAAAATAGACTTTAGAATGACAGCCATCATAAGAGACAACAAAGGTCACTACATAATACTAAAGGGATTGATCCAACAAGAGGCTATAGCCTGGTAAACATATATGCAACCAATATAGGAGCACCTAAATATATAAAAAAGCTTCTAGAGGACTTTAATGGAGAGATCGACAACAATACAATTGTAATAAGGGACTTTAACACCCTGCTGACTTCACTGGATAGATCTTCCAGATAAAAAGTTAACAAGGAAATAGTGACTCTAAAGGACACACTGGATCAGATGGATTTAATTGACATTTATAGAACATTTCACCTCAAACCAGCAGAATATATATTCTTCTCAAGTACACATGGATCATTCACAAATATAGGCCACATGTTAAGACACAAAACAAGTCTCTACAAGTTCAAGAAGATTGAAATGATATAAAGCATCTTTTCAGATCACAGTGGAATGAAATTAGAAATCAACTACAGTAAAAACACCCAAAAATATTCAAACACATGGAGGCTAAGTAGCATGTTATTAAACAACTAGAGGCCCGATGCACAAAATTCATGCAAGGGGCTCAGCCCTCACAGCCGGCTGTCTTGCAGCCCCACAGCCCCGCCCACTGGTCGTTCCCAAAGGTCGTACAGGAAGGTCATTCCGCCGAAACCAGTTTGGCTCAGTGGATAGAGCATCGGCCTGCGGACTGAAGGGTCCCGGGTTTGATTCCAGTCAAGGGCATGTACCTTGGTTGCAGGCACATCCCCAGTGGGAGGTGTGCAGAAGGCAGCTGATCGATGTTTCTCTCTCATCGATGTTTCTAGCTCTCTATCCCTCACCCTTCCTCTCTGTAAAAAATCAATAAAATATATTTAAAAAAAAAAAAAAAAAAGGAAGGTCATTCCACCAGGTCGTTCCGCCGTCTGGTCTAATTAGCATATAGCTCTTGATTATATAGGATGAATGTGTTATCAATGAGATTAAGAAAAAATCAAAAACTTCCTGGAAACAAATGAAAATGAACACACAACAACCCCAAATCTCTGGAACATAGAAAAAGCAGTCCTGAAAGGGAAGTTCATAGCACTAGAGCAGTGGTCGGCAAACTCATTAGTCAACAGAGCCAAACATCAACAGTACAACGATTGAAATTTCTTTTGAGAGCCAAATTCTTTAAACTTAAACTATATAGGTAGGTACATTGTTATTAACTTAATTAGGGTACTCCTTCAATCGCACTGTACTTACACGCCCACACGTGGTATTTTTGTGGAAGAGCCACACTCAAGGGGCCAAAGAGCCACATGTGGCTCGCGAGCTGCAGTTTGCCGACCACTGCACTAGAGGCATACCTCAAAATAACAAGAAAAATCAGCAATAAACTATTTAACCCTACAACTTAAAGAACAAGAAAGAGGACAACAAGAAAAGCCCTGAGTAAGTAGAAGGAAGGAAATAATAAAGATTAGAGCAGAAATAAATAACATAGAAACTAAAAAACAAAGCAATACAAAAAAAATCAATGAAACCAAGCATTGGTTCTTTGAAATTGATGAACTGTTAGCCAGACTCATCAAGAAATAAAGAGAGAGGACCCAAATTAAAAAAAAAAAATCATAAATGAAAGTGGAGACTAACCACTGACACCACAGAAATACAAAGGATTATAAGAAAATACTGTGAACAACTATGTGCCAACAAGCTGGACAATGTGGATAAAATGGACAAATTCCTAGAAAAATACAATCTCCCAAAACTGAATCAGGAGGAATTAGAAAACCTAAATAGGCCAATAACAACTGATGAAACAGAAGTAGTAATCAAAAAATTCCCAGCAAAGAAAAAGCCCACATCCAGGCAGCTTCATAGGGGAGTTTTACCAAACATTCAAAGAAGAACTAACACTTGTACTCCTCAAACTATTTCAAAAAATCCAAGAGGAAGGAACACTTCCAAACTCTTTTTATGAGGCCAGCATTATCCTAATTCCAAAACCAGCAAAAGACACTACAAAGAAAGAGAATTACAGGTCAATGTCCATGATGAACATAGATGCTAAAATCCTCAACAAAATATTAGAAATCAGATCCAACAATATATTAAAAAGATCATACACCATGACCAAGTGGGATTTATTCCAGGGATGCAAGGCTGGTACAATACTTGCAATTCACATAAACAAATTGAAAAACAAAAATTACATGATCATATCAATACACGCAGAAAAAGCATTCAACAAAATCCAACATCCATTGTTGATAAAAACTCTCAGCAAAGTGGGAATAGAGGGAACATATCTCAACATGATAAAGGCCATACATGCAAACATACAGCGAATGCCATGCTCAATGAGCAAAAACTAAAACCATTTCCTGTAAGAATGGGAACAAGACAGGGGAGTCCACTTTCACCACTCTTATTCAACATAATACTATAAGTGCTAGCCACAGCGATCAGACAAGAAGAAGAAATAAAAGACATCCAAATTGGAATGGAGGAAATAAAACTCTCATTATTTGCAGATGACATAATATTGTACATAGAAAACCCTAAAGACCCCACCAAAAAAACTACTGGATTTAATAAATGAATTTGGCAATGTAGCAGGATATAAGATCAACACCCAAAAATTGATGGCTTTTTTTATATATCAATAATGAATTCTCAGAAAGAGAAACTAAACAAACAATCCCATTTACCATTGCAACAAAAAAATTAAGATACTTAGTAATAAACTTAACCAAGGAGGCAAAAGACCTATACTTGGAAAACTACAGTACATTGAAAAAAAGAGATAGGTAAAGACATAAACAAGTAGAAGAATATTCTGTGCTCATGGAATGGTAGAATCAACATCATTAAAATGTCCATACTACCCAAGGCAATCTACAGATTCAATGCAATCCCTATTAAACTACGAATAGCATATTTCACAGAGCTAGAACAAACACTACAAAAACTTATATGGAATCAAAAAAGACTCCAAATAGTTGCAGCAATCTTGAGAAAGAAAAACAAAGTTGGAGGAATCACAATACCATATTTCAAGTTCTACTACAAAGCCACCATAATAAAAACAGCTGGGTACTGGCATAGAACAGGCATATAGATCAATGGAACATAACAGAGAACCAGAAATTACCCAAGCCATTACAGTCAATTAATATTTGACAAAGGAGGCAAGAGCATACAATGGAGTCAAGAGAGTCTCTTCAATAAATGGTGTTGGGAAAATTAGACAGATACATGCAAAAATATTAAACTAGACCACAACAAGAATAAACTCAAAATGGATAAATGACTTAAATGTAAGTTGTAAAACTAAAAAATCCTAGAAGAAACCGTAGGCAGCAAAATCTCAGACATTTCCTTTAGCAATACGTTTATGGATACATCTCCTAAGGCAGTGGTCGGCAAACTCATCAGTCAACAGAGCCAAATATCAACAGTACAATGATTGAAATTTCTTTTGAGAGCCACATTTTTTAAACTTAAACTTCTTCTAATGCCACTTCTTCAAAATAGACTCACCCAGGCCATGGTATTTTGTGGAAGAGTCACACTCAATGGGCCAAAGAGCCGCATGTGGCTCGTGAGCCGCAGTTTGCCGACCACTGTCCTAATGCAAAGGAAATTAAGGAGAAAATGAATGGGACTACATCAGAATAAAAAGCTTCTACACAGCAAAAGAAACCCTCAACAAAATGAAAAGGGAGCCCACTGCATGGGAGAACATATTTGGCAATGATACATTTGATAAAGGGTTAATATCCACAATTCATAAGGAACTCGTACAACTTAACAAGAGGAAGACAAACAATCCAACTAAAAATTGAGCAAAGAACATAAACAGACACTTCTCCAAAGCAGACATGCAGATGGCCAAGAGACATATGAAAAAATGCTCAGTCACTGATCATCAGAGAGATGCAAATTAAAATGACAATGAGGTATCGCCTCACACTTGTCAGAATAGCTACCATCAACAAATGACAAGTGCTGGCAAGAATGTGGAGAAAAGAAAACCCTAGTACACTGCTGGTGGGAATGCAGACTGGTGCAACCATTATGGACAACAGTATGAAATTTACTCAAAAATTAAATATGGAACTGCTATTTGACGAGCAATCCCATTTCTAGGAATATATCCTAAGAAACCAGAAGCACCAATCAGAAAGAATATATGCAACCCTATGTTCATAACAGCAGAATTTACAATAGCTAAGATCTGGAAACAGGCCCAAGTGCCCATCAGTAGATGAGTGGATAAAAATGCTGTGGTATATTTATACCATGGAATACTATGCAGCAGTAAAAAAAAAAAAAAAAAAAAAGCAGAAGAAGAAAAAGAAGAAGAATCTCTTACCCTTTGAGATAGCATGGAGGGACCTGGAGAGTATCATGCTAAGTGAAGTAAGTCAGTCAGAAAAAGGAAATATCACATGATAGCACTTATATGTGGAATCTAAGTAACAAAATAAACTAATGAACAGAGTGGATCCAAAGACATGGAAGCATGGAACAGAGGGCAGAATCTCAGAGGGGAGGTAGGGGAGGGTAGGTGGGTAATCAACCAAAAACCTTGTATACATGCATATATGCATAACCCACGGACACAGACAATAGGGTGCACAAGGCTTGGGATGAGCTGAAGGGGGTCAATGGAGGGGAAAAGGGGACATATGTAATACTTTCAACAATAAAGAATTATAAAAAATAAATAAAGGAAGGCAGGAAAGGAGAAAAAATAAATAAAACTGGTCGATAAGAAGCAGCAGAATATAAAAGATTAGTTCTGAATCACTTCCCCCACAAAACACACACACACACACACACACACACACACACATACACACACACACACACACACACACACAAAAGAAAAAAGTGGTAAAATAATCACTTAAGCTCCAGAAAAATTTCCTGTCCCATACCTAGTAAGGCCCTAATATATCCTGCTTTGGTTTTTCTTGAAATGGGCCTGAATAATTCCTATTACATTTCCCCATCAGCCCATGTTAGTTTGGTAGATTTTGGTTACTAGTGTTAAAGGATAATTTTTTTAAATGATAAAATCATGATTCTCATAAAAATATGAAAATAACATATATTAAAGATTTTACTAACTCTTAAGTTAAATGGGGAAACGAGATGATACAATAGGTTCAAAGGAGAATCCAAACAACAGACATTTATTGATCAGAGATATTGAAATGAATTTTCAAATGGCTGCCAAATTGGCTCTTGAGAGAGAGGGAGTTGTCATCCCATCAGACAGAATTTATTTGCATGGCTCTGGACAATAACTGCTACCTGTTTTCTCCACATTAATTTTAATCTCTAAAGAGTTATAAAATAGCCTAGTCAAAGGGAAAAGTGAATATCTTTAGATGATCAAATAACCCAACATTATAACATTTCATTAAAAGTATATTCGGTAATCTTTTTTTGTTTATTCCAATGTCTTAAGTGTTTCTTCATACTGGTGAGGCAGGATAATGAGAAGCTGGGAAAATTTCTTGGCAAGTGGAATAGGGAAACTAAGACAGAGTTAAACAAGCAGTATGCAGCCAGCTAGTAAATCCTACCTTCCCTAAACCAAGGATACTTAAGAGTAAATAGTTTGCATTTCTCCTCCCCAACCAGAGGATAAATAGCTTAAATCACCCTACTCAGGGAGATAGGTAGCAGATATATCCAATTAGTGCCATTTGCCAAGCACATCCAAGGACAGATGAAGTTAAGAAAATCTTATTTTGGCTCATCAACATAAAACTGATGAATATTCTATTGAGATCCTCCCCTAATCTCCCAAGCCCTTAAAAACCCTCAAAGTGAAGGTTCCAGTGTGTGTTTTTTCCCCTCCATCCCCACCCCCACACCTTTTCCTTTCCCCTCTTCTTCCACCACAGGCATGCATCTCCTAAATAAAAAGGGACCCCAGGAGGCTTGAAACCAGGGCATCAATGGGCAGCAGCAGTTCTTCCTGGGTAAACCGCTTGAACCTGTCCCCAAGGTCCCCTTTTCTCTGACTTCTTAGTGAGCCAAAGCAGCCCCGCCTAGACTCATTTCCTCAACTAGTCCCTCTCCTGTTATCCTAGGCCCTTCCTTTTTCACTGTTCCATCTTTCATAAGCATCCTCTAAAATTCACCTGGACTTGTGTTGTGAAATTTTTCCTGCACAAAGTCGAGAACCCACACACTGTGGGCCAGCCCTAAGCAGACCCACTAGGGGCCAGATCCCCTTTCTGATAACACTAGTAAACAAATGATTCTTATACAGAATTTTTCTCATATCTCTATGTGAGAAACATACTATTTTTGTCAAAGATCTGCAGAGACAGGAAGGCAACCCTTGTGACCTCAGAAGGTGAATCAACCCTAGTGACCAAAGGTTAATAAACCCCTATTATCCAATCTCTTCAACCAGATTTTAAGCAGGAGACTTGCCTTATGCTGTTTACCTTCACAAAGTAGGTGATAAGAAATAGGTTACAGAAATATTTGCTAATTGATTGCTTGAAGTTAGCAAATTGAAACAAGAAATTGGTAATTGTGCTTGAAGATTTTAAATAACACTGACAAAACAACATAAACTAAAAAACACTCCTAGCCTGCCATTATGAATAGTCAGAAACTGTAGATTCTTGTGATGTAATAAAGGAGTGCCATTGAACTCATTATCAAACCCTAGAGGCTTTGCTATTATCCTATTTCAAGAACAATTAAAAGTCTCTATAAAACATATGAACAAATATACAATAAAAATCACTTAGTTTATAGTTTGTATATATAAATGATAGATGCCTGTAAAAAAAAAAAAAAGTGCGGGGGGTGGGGGGTTGCCTGTACAAAATACTAGGGGAAATAGGCTAATTATTTAGGTTTTTATTTTTATTTCTTTGTTTTTCCCCCATCCCTTTCCCTAGCCCCAGGAAGCCACTATTAATGTGAAAAGATAAAGGATAAAAGAGATTTAACAGTGGAGGTTGCTAAACACCCACCTAAATATAGCTAACAATGATACCTTGAAAACTAGGGGGAGGTCTTCCCTAATGGGAGCAGACTGTTGGGGTCAGAAAGCATGCCCTCCATAGAGATTAGCTGGCTCAGTTTGAGTGAGGAGGCCAATCATTGACCAGGAATCTCCGTCTCCAATAACTGCATGAATGCTTAGGCATCCTCTGGGAGCTAAATGTTAGACTAATGATCATAGAAAGTAAATTCAGAATGTTATGGCAGCTGGTTGGGAACCCTCACATGGGCCTTAGGAGACTGACCAGCCACAGGGCCTTGTCTCAGTGCCAACTCCTGGTCTCTTTTCTTCCTTTCTTGCCTTTGAATGCTGCCATGCCTCATTTTTCTGTCAGGCTCTAAAGACAAACCTATGACCAGGCCTTTCTTCTCTGCAGGAGTTTTGTTGTTAGTCAGAACCAGGAACTAAATTAGTGTGAAAAACCATGACAGAAAAAAGGGAAGCTACAATGTTCTTAGAGTAGTTAGTTTCCCACTTAGAAAGTAACCAATGGAAAACTATTTTTCACGCTCTACTTTTATTTCTCCAACTAGAGGCCTGGTGCATGAAAATTCATACACTGTGAGAGGGATCCCTCTCACAGTCTGGGATCCCACAGAGGCAGGAGGCAACCCGGTGATCAGGGGAAGGCAACGTCCCATCACACCTCTGCTGCTGCCACTGTCGCAGTGCAAGACTCAGCCGGCCCTGGTTACCTGAGACTCGGGCCGGTCCTGAGTGGCTGGGCAGCCACTATCCAAGGCTTGCCTGTGCCTCAGGCCAGCCCTGGGTGGCTGGGGGGCTGAGGGAACTGGGGGACTCCAAAGGCAGGTGCGTGAAGCAGCCTGGCCCGCCTGGGAGTGGACCTCGCCTTGCTGCACACCTGCTGCCCCAGCAGGGCTGAGGGTGCTGCCATCTTTGAGGGCGTGGCAGTCAATTAGCATACTCCCTCTTTATTAGATAGGATGGGGAGGAAGGGTAGAGTTTTCCTCCTGCCCTAACCTTTTACTCCGCATTTAGATGTAAATGAATCTGAAGATAAAATCCTTTTAGAACACCCTGGAACTTTTCCTTGCCTAGGGAGAATCCTTTTAGAGACCAATATAATTTTTTTTTAAATCCTCACCCGAGGATATTTTTCCATTAATTTTTAGAGAGAGTGGAAGGGATGGAGAAAGAGAGAAACATCAATGTGAGAGAGACACATTAATTGGTTGCCTCCGGAACATGCCCCGACCAGGACTCAGGATCCAGCCACCCCCAGACTTAATTGCATTTATGTTTTACTTTTGAAAAACTTTCACCTAATAGATCTAGAAACCCAGCCTGTGACCCTGATGCAGACTTGACTAAAATAATCTTGATTCATGTCAAATGAAAGCTAAAAACTCTGATCCCAAAGGGGAGCCTCAGATACTCAGCAGAGGCAGTTGGATGCCATAATCCTGAGATGGGCACTAAATGCACAGTTGGTCACTTCCAACCAGCTCAGTGCTTACACATCTGGTAAACCCAGGGACTAGTAGTCAATGATATCAGTCAGAGAATTTGCTTTCCTAATATGGGCAGATATAATTTATGATTTTTGTTGTTGTTGTGTTTTGCTTGCTTGCTTGTTTTTTCTTTTACCCTTCTGTTATTATATTTAAGATCTTTTGACTTCAAAAACTACCTACTTTTTTCTCCCTCAAGTCTCATTCCCAAAAGCCTGCTTTCTAAAAGCCCAAATGGGTCCTTGCATTGCAGTCACACTTTTTCACTAAGGCAGGGGTGGGGAACCTTTTTTCTGCCAAGGGCCATTTAGATTTTTATAACATCATTCTCGGGACATACAAAATTATCAACTTAAAAACTTGCCTGCTATATTTGGTCAAATATTTAATTACTCACCCCTAATGCCTTGTCAGGGACAAACCAAATGATTTCAAGGGCCTTATATGGCCCAAGAGCAGAAGTTCCCGACCCCTGCTCTAAGGTCTCTATCTTTGGTCTCTAAGAATATTTATTTTTTTCTTTAAAAACTGTGTGAAATTGCCCTAACCGGTTTGGCTCAGTGGATAGAGCGTCAGCCTGTAGACTGAAAGGTCCCAGGTTCGATTCTGGTCAAGGGCATGTACCTTGGTTGCGGGCACATCCCAAGTGGGAGGTGTGCAGGAAGCAGCTGATTGATGTTTCTCTCTCATCGATGTTTCTAACTCTCTATCCTTCTCCCTTCCTCTCTGTAAAAAATCAATAAAATATATATATTTTTAAAAAAACTGTGTGAAATAAAAGACTTTACCTCTTTTTGAAGGCATTTCTCATGTCAAGGAACAGAGAGAACAGTATTTGAGGAGTGCAGTAGTGAGTAGGCTAACACTTCCCATGACCCCTGAAATGTTATCCTGTGATTGTAACCAGTTAAGAATCACAAAATCATTTCTTTTTTTAACCATTAGCAAAGATTTGGCCAATTTTAACATACTGTTCTTTGTGTTATTAAATCAATATCAACTTTTATTTGCTCTCCAAGTAGAATAGTATAATATAGAAATACTTATTTACATCGTACATATCCTCAGAGGTACAAAAAATATATTACTCATCTGTACTTTGCTTTTATTATTTAACATTCATGAGATATGCTAATAATATAAACCTAAGAAAGTATAGAGAACATTGGTTTTATTTCTTAAAATTCCATTTCAGTTTTCTTTTTTTTTAAATATATTTTTATTGATTTCAGAGAGGAATAGAGAGGAATAGATATAACATCAATGATGAGAGCCATTGATCGGCTGCCTCCTGAACGCCCCACACTGGGAACTGAACCTTCAACCTGGGCATGTGCCTTGACGGGGAATTGAACCATGACCACCTAGTTCATAGATCGACACTCAACCACTGAGCCATGCTGGCTGGGCCAGTTTTCTTTATGTATATAGTTTGTACCCTAATATTTCTTCAAGTAGTTTCTTTTCTTTCTTTTTTTTTTTTTTTTCAGGCCTCCCTTTTTTTTCTCTCTCTCTCTCTCTTTTTTTTAATTTCTTTATTGATTAACATATTACATATGTACCCTAACCGGTTTGGCTCAGTGGATAGAGTGTCAGCCTGCAGACTGAAGGGTCCCAGGTTCGATTCCGGTCAAGGGCATTTACCTTGGTTGCGGGCACATCCCCAGTAGGGGGTGTGCAGGAGGCAGCTGATTGGTGTTGCTCTCTCATCGAAGTTTCTAACTCTCTATCCCTCTCCCTTCCTCTCTGTAAAAAATCAATAAAATATATTTTAAAAAAAGATATTACATATGTGTCCTTATCCCCCCGTTACCCCCCACCCCCCCAATGCTCCTGCCCCAACACATCATAGCCTCTCCCACCTTCAATGAATAACCTTTTATGTTCACTATATAGAGGTGAAACCTAACATTCCACTTCTTAATATTCTTCTCTACTCTAGTTTCATGCTCAAAGTATCAGCTGAATGTTTTTGTGCTGGTGATAATAAAAGAATATAAGAAGTGGAATGTTAGGTTTCACCTCTATATAGTGAACATAAAAGATTATTCATTGAAGGTGGGAGAGGCTATGATGTGTGGGGGCAGGAGGTACATGGGAACTCTCTATACTTTCTGCTTAAGTTTGCTATAAACTTAAAACAACTCTAAAAAAGTATGTTAATAAAAAAATTATCTGAGATTAAAAATGGCAGCAGAGTAGGAGAATGCTGCACAGACATGCTCCCAGGAACAAGCTGGAATTACAACTGAAGTATGGAAAGGCTTCCTGAATAACCAATGGAAAACTCGTAGAAGAGAACCCTGATAACCAAGGACCGAAGGTGGAGATCACACAGAGACTGGAAGGAGGGGCGGAGGCGCAAAAGGGCTGGCCGGACACCCACAGGTGGCAACTGAAGTCCCAGAGAGATATCTCAGCTGTGGAAGGGTGCCACTGAGAACTCTGGGATCTAATCCCAAAGCTGGGCTCCCCAGCAGAGAGCACCAAACTGAGGAGGGTACCCACATAACATCTAGCTGTGAAAAGCAGTGGGGTGCTGTCTGCCAGGGAGTGGCAGCTGAAAGTTCGGGCACCCTCTTAAGGGGCCAACGCACAAAAATTCCCTGTGGAGCTACCCACCTTGTGCTCTGGAAGAGGGAGGGTGAAGTGGACTGGAGCTGTGAGAGCAGAACCCAGGACTGGGGACTTGGGGTATAGAGCTCAGAAGACAGACACCCCAAGTTTCCTGGGCTGAGTCATTCCCTCACACAGCAGAGGACGTCATTCCTGCATAGACATCTGCCTTGCCTTGGGGGAAGACAGTCTACACACCCTATTGAAAAACACCTTGCCCTGAAGCCACTTAAGAGATTAAAAGTAACAATTAGCCTCTAGTCAGAAGCAACTGCCCCACCCTGTTGAAAAAACTCTCACCACACCTGAGGACCATTGCCTGGGGTCAATTCAAGTCAGAATCCTATTAGTCTGTAGACAGAGGCTGTCTTTGGAGGCTCTGAGACTTTGCCTGATCCAATTAGTCAGAAACAGCCTTTAATACTGTCCTGCACTAGAGATTGAGAGGTATAGAGGATCTACCTAAAGTATAGTCACAAACCAAAACAGACAACCAAAATTTCAGAGAGGAAACAAAGAAACCACCCCCAAATGAAAGAACTAGTGAATTCTCCAGAAGAAGAGATAAATGAAGCAGAGTTAAGAAATTTTTCTGAAACAGAGTTCAGAGTAATGATGTTAAAAATGCTCAACAGTATGAAAAAGATATAGTAACTATGAAAAAAGAACAGTCTGAGATAAAGAATGACATAACACAAATAAAGAACACATTGGAAGGAATACACAGCAGATTGGGGAAAGCTGAGGATCAAATTAGTGAATTAGAAGACAGAGTTGAAAATATCACTCAATTAAGAGAAACAAAAAGAAAAAACAATTAAAAAACAGGACAGCTTAAGGGAGCTGTGGGACAATGTGAAACATAACAATATTAAAATAATAGGTGTGCCAGAAGAGGCAGAAAGGAAGAAAGGAATAAAGAAGGTGTTTGAAGAAATAATGGCAGAAAACTTCCTTAACCTGGTAAAGGAAAAAGTCACACAAGTTCAGGTGGCACAGAGAACCCCAAACAAGAAGAACCCAAACAGAGCCACCCCCAGACACATCATAATTAAAATGTGAAAAAGTAAAGACAAAGAGAGAATCTTAAAGGCAGCAAGAGAAAAGAAAACTGTTACCTACAAAGGAGCTTCCATAAGGCTGACACCTGATTTCTCATCAGAAACTCTACAGGCCAGAAGGGAATGGCATGAAGTACTCAAGGTAATGGAAAGCAAGGATCTGAGACCAAGATTACTATATCCAGCAAGGCTATCATTCAAAATAGATGGTCAAATAAAGAGTTTCCCAGACAAAAAAAAGGCTAAAGGAGTTCATCACCATCAAGCCAGCATTAGAAGAAATGCTAAAGGGATTGCTGAGAAGAAACAGAGAGAGAAACCTAGCCATACAGAATTAAAATGGCTATAAATAACTACCTCTCAATAATAACCCTAAATGTAAATAAATTAAATGCTCCAATAAAACTGTGTAGGGAAGCTGAATGGATACAAAAACATGACCCAACTATATGCTGTCTACAAGAGACCCACCTCAAAACAAAAGACACACACAGGATGAAAGTGAAGGGATGGGGAAATATTTTCCATGCAAATGGAAAAGAAAAAGCTGGAGTAGCAATACTCATATCTGACAAAATTGACTTTAAAACCATCATGCTAAGTGAAGTAAACAAGTCAGAGAAAGATAAATATCATATGATCTCACTCATTTTTGGAATATAATGAACAACATAAACTGATGAACAAAAATAGAGCCAGAGGGGGGAAAATATTCCAGAATATAATAGAAGTAATCCTGTTATTTGCAGATTTTTAATATTTCCTACAACTTTTGTGATATCATAATATGTTAGTGCAGTTTTGGTAATATTATTATGCTTATAATCTTTTTATTCTTGAAATATTAATGTATATTGCATGTAATATTATCGAATATAAGATCATTTTTCTTGAATAATCGGTGTTTATTGCATGTAACATTATCATATTTAAAATTGGTTTTCTTGAGATATTAATGTTTATTGCATGTAACATTATTATATTTAAAATCATTTTTCTTGAAATTAAAAAAAAAAAAAAACAGGAACAAATTATCTGAGGAGGAGTGAAACAAGACACCTTGTGTAGGGTCTTCCCTGGGCCACGTTCTGACACAAATAATAATTCACATTTATTGAATTTTCACCCATATGATAGACACTGTGTTATATGATTCACATGCCATAGCCAAGATTTTGTTACAAGATATCTGTTCCTGGCTTCCCCTTAGTAATAAAACTCTCAATCTCTCAATTTTTAGCTGGGCATTTGGCTCCCTAGAATAAAGGCTTTATTTTCTAGCTGCCCTTGCAGGTAGGTATGGCAAGTAACCATGTTTCTACCATAGAACACAACTGCAGTTGGTGAGTACCTTTTCTGGGCAGTGTAACGAGAGAGGGAAGGGAAGGGAAGGGAAGGGAAGGGAAGGGAAGGGAAGAGAAGGGAAGGGAAAGGAAGGGAAGGGAAGGGAAGGGAAGGGAAGGGAAGGGAAGGGAAGGGAAGGGAAGGGAAGGGAAGGGAAGGGAAGGGAAGGGAAGGGAAGGGAAGGGAAGGGAAGGGAAGGGAAGGGAAGGGAATACCACTTTTTGGTCTCTTCTTCCTAATAGCTTGGCAATTCAGCTATATTCACATACCTAGCTGAAAGCAGACCATGCACTGACTGATGCTATAGCTTTAGGGGAAATGATAGGAAAGATTAATGATTTTTGTGTGTATTGGCTGCTGCTTGACACTTATAGCAAATACTTGCAGGCTAAAGACAGGCAGTATAGAAGCAGAGAGGGAAGGGGCTACAGCTTTGCTAAGAGAGCTGCAACCTGTATGAGGCCTGCAATCTAAGTTGATAATTTGGGCTTTTGTGGGATGAAAAGGACAACTGCTCTGCACCCCAAACTGAAGCAGTTACAAACAGTGGCTAAAACCCTGAAGATTTAGCAGGAGATAAAACTAGTGCCTGTTCATACAAAAGCATCAACTGGCTGCAAAGAGTAGATTAAAGGTTCTTTCTTCCCACCCAGGCCTGTTTTAAATGACTTCTAAATAGCTCCATTAAATTGAGAGAGAAATAGATGGGTAGAATACTATAACTAATAAGCAAAATACCAGTGTTTAGGCTTAAGAAAAAGATGTCTAGCCAAGATCTTTGGCTGCGAGTTAAGGACAAGGAATTGACTGAAGATAAATAAAAAGGAATTTCTATTTGAAATAATTATATTGGAGGAATTTCTGAGATAGCAAAGCTAGGGACCATGAGTATTGTATTAGTCTTCTAGGGCTGCCATAATAAAATACCACTGACTGGATGGCTTAAACAACAGAAATTTATTTTTTCACAGTTCTGGAGGCTAGACGCTCAGGGTCAAGGTATTAGTAGGTTTGGCTTCTCCTGAGGCATCTCTCTTTGGAGTATAGATAGCTATCTTCTCACTGTGTCCTCACATGGCCTTTCCTCTGGTGTTTTTCTCTTTTCTTAAGAACACCAGCCATAATGGATTAAGGGGCTACCCATATGACCTCATTTAACTTTAGTTGTGTCCTTAAAGGCTCTATCTCCAAATACAGTCACATTGTGGGTTAAGGCTTCAACATGTGAATTTAGGGATGGGGTGGGAGACACGCAATTTAGCCTTTCTACACCAATAAAAGAGTAAGATGCAAATTGACCGTACCCTTGCGATGCCCACCAGCCAATCAGGAGTGAGTATGCAAATTAACCCAACAAAGATGAAAGGTTAATTTGCATATGCAGGTGCCAAGTGGCCAGGAGTGGGGCGGGATGCTTGCATCATTGCCATGGTGATGATGCAGGTGTTCCGCCCTGCCACAGCTGTTCTGGGCCTCTAGGCAGCGTGGGAAGGTGGAAAGGCGGCTTCAGGCCAGAGCAAAAAGGCGGCTCCGGCTGGAGCAAAGGCAGTGCCGGGAGCCAGGGGAAGGAAGGCCCATTCTTGCATGAATCTTTGTGCATCGGGCCTCTAGTAACAACAATAATAAGTAAAGGAGTTCATCACAGAGAGCAGAACCAAGGGCTGTCTGATAGGTTAATCAAGAAACTCCATTCCTAGGCTAGGGAGTCCTTGTAATGTTTGATAATTTCCATGGACCAGTGCCAGCGAGTATTGTGTAAAAGTTTTGTGTTTTTTTCCTTATCAAATTGGAATTTTAATTAAGGGTATCATATTCTTATTTCAACATTAAATATTCAGTATGAGTGAGCAGGTTGGGCAAATAACTTTTATTTTATGGGTTTCTGGACTATGAGTGGCTAAATCCTGCCATGATGAAGATGATTGAATATCACTTAGTGTTTCTGGACTTTGAGCTTAATGCAGTAACCAGATGGCACTTTGGAGTTATGTCTCAAAGGGACACTGTCTCTATATTAAAAAAAGGGAGCCCTTGGATGAGTGTACTATGGCAAAAACAGCTATTTGTTCCCTATCTGCTTTCTCCTTCTTTTAAGTTTTAGCTGAATATAAGATTTCCTGAAGTAAAGATTACTATTCCCAGCATCTCTTGCAGCTGTGTGACTTTTCCAGGAAGTAAAGAATAGACAAAGCTTACTTTACCTACTTTTTTCTCTTTCCTGCTGTCTAGAATGAAAACATGAATTTTGGAGCTTCATTGCCCATCTTAAGCTATGAAGTAAAGCTGCCTGCTGTGGCAGTGAACAAAGATCTAAAGAGCCCGATCCCTGTCACTCTGGAATGACTACCTCTAGACTGCTTTAACAGAAATAAATTATACTTTTAAAACCAGTATTATTTGGGATATGCCGAGTTGTTCTGCTGTCAATTTGGCTAATCTGGGAAATGTGTTTCCCATAATCCTCTTCCCTGTATAATTCAAGGGTTAGAGTTGTCCACAGGAATTTGCTCATGAGTGGGTTTAGCTTGCTTGTCCTCTCTCCGCTGTTTTATACTAGGTTCTTCTTCCCAACCACTAGTCCTGCTGATCAACAAGAGCCATAGGCCCACCACCAGACACTTAGCAGTAGAATGCAGAGTACACAGAGGTTGTAACTATGAAGAGGCATTGCTTCCCATAGCATGCTCAGCAAGCTCCTCATTCACAGGCTCTCTTTGGCTAATGGACGTGCTTGGCTTCACAGATTTTCTTGCAAGCTTCAGCTTGTCCACCCACTACAGGACTTCAGGAGGAGTGCTTAGTGACTATTCCTCTAACTTCTCCTTCCTGATCTTTACTTCCTCAGCTCCTCCCACAGTTGTGTAAGCTCTAATTCCTGTAATAAGTCCCTTGCCCAATAAAATATGTAGTAGCTCTATTCCATCACTGAACCTTCACTAAGACATTAGGTTTTTTAAGACATCTGTAGATAACTTTTTTCCCAATGGAGTCACATGCATTAACTCTTCAATCTTCCTAAGAACCATAGGAAGTGGCACTATTATTTCCTCCATTTTACAGATGTGAAAACAGGTTTAGAGAAGTAACATTTTCATTCACGTGCAACAAGTAAGCAGTGAAGCCACATTTATAACCCAGTTTACCTGATAGAACCTGCGAGCTTAATAATATATATACTTACTGTCCCAGAGTTCTACTGTGATTCTTATCCGTTCTTAAATAATTTTTATGTTGAAAGTTGATCATGCTACCTGATCAGACAACCATATTATATGAACAACAATCAATAAAGATTGCAAATATGTCACCAGTGTACAATTAATACTAACTTGGGAAAGAATAAGTTTTATTGAAAGTCTGTTTGTCTGTTTCCACTTCAGCTCCCCCAAAGTAGAACCCCTGATTAGGGAGAGCTCGAGTCCAGGCAAGGGTTAGGATCCACTTTTGAGTTTAATATTTAAAAGCTGAGGAAAGATTAATGACATGCCCTTAGCATATTGCCTACTGAAGCAGAGACTTTGGGCTAAGTTGCCACAATCAATCTGGTGTTGTCAGGGCGGATCAGCAGACCCTGAGCAATGGATGAATGGATTACTCCAACACAACATTTGCTGTGAAAGCGAGGGCTAAGGGACTGCCTGGATAAAGGAACCAGGCAGCCTCAATTGCCTGCCCTGCTAGGCTTTTATTATAGCAGCAGTTTGAGATAAAGTTTATCTTTTACTAGTAGATACAATTGGCAGGGTAAGTAATATGAGGAGGACACATGTGCTTGTAATGTCCTTTAAGCAAGGACACCCAAAAGATTAAATATAAGGATTCCAGTAAACACCCAGGGGTCTACTTGTGCACAGACTTGTTTGGAAAGGTTAAGGAATAATTAGGGGCACCACCTTTGGCACTCCCCTAAGTCAGGATTCTGATAAACAGGGTGGGTGGCCTTCTGCATACTTCCCTTTTCTCAGAATTTCCTCCTTACAAACTTTCCAACCAAGTCTCATGTGCTCATCAACATCTCCCCCTTTTTTGTTTTGCTGAATGTAGAAGACAGAGGGAGGTGGTGAACTTCCTGCTTTGGAATGTCAGGGTCCATGAAACACATTTACTGCTCTGCTTCTGAATTTACAGACGATAAGAAAAACAAAAAAGAGCAATGGTTAGTTATCTGGAATGCGTGGAATGTGATTACACTCCAATAATTACTCAGCGTCTGCCATCAGCTTCATCATTCCTCAGGTTATTCCAGGGGCCATCAAGGTCCAAGGATGGTGCAACGTTCAGTGCTATGGAGTCCCCAGGCCTAAATTCTTAATTTCTGGAAGAGGATTGGTCCAGTGCCATGCCATGATAGGGTTTAATCTGGTGAGCTGGAATCCACAGTGGCCCTGTGGGGGTAGAAACACACACATATCCTCTCCCCCATGTTAATAATTCATTGGGTCCCATCCAGTTATTAGTATCCACATCTTGCCACAAGACTTGTGGTTTCTGAGGTGGGGTTATTGAGAATTGAAAATGATCATTCCGATTTAAAAAATTAAGGATAAAGAATGCTTCAGATACTAGTATAGCAGGGTCCTTGAGTCCCATATTCCCCCTTTTTTGTTTCACTAGCATACCCTTCAGGGTAGCATGGGCATATTCAACGATGGTTTGACCTTGTGGATTGTAAGGGATTCCTATGGAATGCTGGATAGACCAAGTTCTGCAAAAGGCGGTGAAGCCATGGCTGCATTATCAGTTTTTATCTTGGTTAATATAGCTACAATTGGAAACAGGTCTTATTGAATTCATGCAAACAAACGTTTTGCCACTTATTAAGAATTGCCAAATACTGGAGGGACAGGTAGGGAGAGAAATGTGTAATTTACCAAATTGCTTTAAAAATACTTCCTTATATCTGAAAAACAAAAAGTTTAAGAATCAGCAATACTTGCAAATGACTGCAATCTTGTCTTTTCTGCAATATACAATATTCCACAATAACAATCGGAGCTATAAATGAAAGCATAATATGGTTATTATTATTTGACAAAGCTTCCTATGTACCTTAAGCAGAAAATTTTCCTTCATGAGAGAGAAAACAAATACTTGAAGCATTCC
Source organism: Plecotus auritus (assembly GCF_963455305.1). Classification (NCBI taxonomy): domain Eukaryota; kingdom Metazoa; phylum Chordata; class Mammalia; order Chiroptera; family Vespertilionidae; genus Plecotus; species Plecotus auritus. The sequence continues at coordinate 200,876,325 of NC_137772.1, forward strand.
AGAGACTATTAGAGGGATCTAAAGCCAATTCTAGGTCAAGAAAATGTTTCTTAAAATTCAAACCCTGGAAGGATTGTCAAATTTATTTTGCCAAAAGATCATATATCAAAGTGTGTTAGACACAAACATAGGCTAGCAAACTTCAGTTTCCATGATTAAAAGATGGCTTTTAAAAAAATACCTGATTAATATAACATAATCATTTTAATAATTTATAGGACTGGGAAAGGACTAACTAAATTAAGGTTTATTCTCTAACTTCATTTGTCCTTGGGTGTGGTCAGCAAATGACACTAATTGGATTTCTGCTATCAGTCTCCCTGAGTACATTGATATAAGCTATTTACCCTCTGGTTAGGGAGGCAAAATGCAAATCATTTACTCTTAAATGTCCTTGGTTTAGGAAAGATAGTATTTACTAGATAGCTTCAAATTGCTGTTTAACCATCTCAGTTTCCCTATTCTACTTGTCCTGGTTAACTGGCCTGTGTCATTTATATAACTTCCTTTCAACATTTCTCTTTACAAACATTCTACAACTTTCACAAACCTTTCTTCAGAACCCTACAACTTTCAGAAATAACCAGCTTTAGAATCCACTTTCTTTTTCCTTCAGAATGCATCTCCATGCCTCATGCTTTATTACACCAAAGTCATAATTACTTTCTAATTAATTAGAATTCTTAACCCTTAGAAACCTTAATTTTTAGGTGACATGTAAGTAATTAACATTCCTCAGATTAGCAATACATTCACATTTTAAGAGCTATTTCAAATAAAATACAAGACTTATTCATTAACAGATTCAAATCCTTCCTTTAGATTCTCCATAGGAGGCAACTCAGATTAATTAATATTTCAGTAGCCTGTTATTTCAAAATACCTAGATATTTAATAATTTTTACTATTTAATTCAGCAAACTCGGAAGTTTTGTTACCAAAGACTTTGGAAAACTATATTAGGCATATATAATTACCACTGAAAAAGCTTTATCATATACCCTTCATTTTAGTTATATTTATTTTGCCTTGACAACTTTGAGATTTTTAAAGCCAATTATTATTACCCAAGGCATTTTCTTGGAAAATTTTGTAACAGGGATAACTCACTGGCCTTCAGTGGCTTTAATGTTAAAGTACTCTTTTTTTCTTTTTTGTTACAAAAATGGGAGTGGCCTCCACACTGCTATTTCTGCAGCCTACTGAAGGGCACTTCTACAAGTCTGATCCTTCTAGGAAAAAGACTTGGGGGGCAGTTTAAATGATTATTTCCCATATTATTTCTTTCTGAGTAGACTAACAAATCTTGCATATAAAAAGAGATCTTAAAAACAGAAACAGAAAAAAAAAACATACAGTAAATAAATGAGTACTCATAAAAGAGTGGACTGGGACATTAGCCTTAGAATCTTATCTCACACTGACCCACCCAGCAAAAGGGTTCTGAGTGGCATAAAGCCCAAACAGCAGAGACAGAGGATTCCCTATGTTCATAGAATGGTGAAGCATAAACTAACGTCCCCCAAAGTAAGAAAGCAAGCAAAGAACATCAATAACCAAGTTACATTACAAACAAACAAGAACTTTAACCAGCTAAGAGTTTCCTGTGGCTGATAACTTGAGAGGGAGAGCATGAAAAATCCCCAAGATTAAGAATTCTTGGCAGCGGCTATGTGTTCAGCCTGCTACAAGTAGCTGGGGCCCTTAGCAAAGTGAAATATGCCTCATCTTTAAACAAATTAAACCAAACAACAAAGACACATAAAACAACAATCAACAGACACTCATATATGATATTTATTGGCATGCATAATACAGAGACAATGCTAAATAAATCAGAGTTCTTTTCATGGATCTTTCAGAAGATGTTTTACATTGCCCAGGACTTACAGCCAGATGTAGCCCAGAGGGCTCCCAGGTGGGGTTGCCAGTGAACACCCACAAACAGCCTGTTGTTCACAGAGCTCATCATATTCTGCTCTCAATAGCAAATATTGACTGGCATCTAAAGTCATTTTAGCTAAAATCTGCCAGTCCCAAGGCATCAAGTGGTAATTTTCATACAAAGTGTTAAGGAGTCCTTTTGTAAACAGAATGTTAGCCCCATTCTCTCTAACACTTTTCTTTATTTCTTTAAAGGTATTAAAGGAAAGTGGTTTATGTATCTGATTACCTTGCTGATCTTGCATAACTGGGCAAGTCAAAAGCTCTCCTTCTAACATAGCTTGCCAGACACATGATATCATAACTGAGGATCTATCTAGTTGATGTGTCTTCCCACACGGGAGGCGAAGGATCAGGGGCCTTAGATATTACAGGCTTCACAGGCTCTACTTCAGGAGGAGGTGGTGGTGGTAAATCCTCCTGCCGATCTGTAGGCTTTTGATCCTCCAAATGAAGTGGGCATAGTGCAACTTGAACAAGAGCCCACATAGTTAAAGATGACAAAGGCACTCATTTTCCCTGGGCCTGATTTCTCTTTAAATTCCTACCTACTTGTTCCCAGAGATCACGGTCTAATATTCCAGCATCAGGGAACCAAAGGTTATAAATTATAATAATCTGCAAAAGGCCCTTTAGTTGTTTTCTTGTAACTGAGGCACCATTCACTTTTAACAACTGTTTAAGCACTGTTATATATTGTTGTTGTTTTATGGACTTCTTCTGTCCCATTATGAAACCTTAGCTGAAAAACAATTCCCTCGAATTTGAAAATCCCAAGGGAACCAAGGATTATAAATTATAACAGTGCCACAGGCTCTTTAATTGTTCTTCTATAACCGAGGCACCATTTGCTTTTAATAACTTTTTAAGTAACAAAGAGATCTGTTACTTGGTGGACAGCTGCTCTCCTATTGTGAAACCTTAGCTGAAAAACATACCCACAAACTTGGAAGTTCCAAGCGGACTCCATTGTCTTACTGCACAGTTACTCTTCATTTCCTTCCTCTTCGTTTTTGAGGTTTCCACTGCATCTCGTTGCATTCCTTGGTTCTAACACGGGGCACCACCTTGTCGAAGCTGACCAGGAGACCCTGAGCAATGGATGAATGGATTATTCCAACACAATGTTTGCTGTGAAAGAGAGGGCTAAGGGACTGCCTGGATAAAGGAACCAGGCAGCCTCAATTGCCTGCCTTGTTAGGCTTTTATTATAGCAGCAGTTTGAGATAAAAGTTTATCTTTTAGATACAATCAGCAGGATAAGTAATATTAGGAGGACACATGTGTTTGTAATGTCCTTTAAGCAAGGACACCCAAAAGATTAAATATAAGGATTCCAGTAAACACCCAAGGGTCTGCTTGTGCACAGACTTGTTTGGAAAGGCCAAGGAATAATTAGGAGCACCGCCTTCGGCACTCCCCTAAGTCAAAATTCCAATAAACAGGGTGGGCAACATTCCACATACTTCCCTTTTCTCAGAATGTCCTCCTTACAAACTTTCCAACCAAGTCTTGTGTGCTCCCCAACATGGTGTGTGTGTGTCTGTGTGTGTGTGTGTGTGTGTGCGCGCACCAAAGAGGCAATAATTCTCATAATGTTTATTGAATCATCTTGAATTCAAGAGTTGCAAAGCAACTTAACTCTTTAAAGAAGACACATTTGAGAATAGACACATTTGCACACATTCTGGCCCTTTGTCTCAACATTTTAATGTGTTTTTCCTAGGAAAAAGGATATTCTCTTAGGTAACCACTGTAGAGTTATCCAGCTCAAAAATTTAATATTGATATTTTATTCTACAAATCATATTCTGATTTTGTCCTAATAATTTCCTCCTTGGCAATTTTTTTGTTGTTTTCAGATGGAGTCCAGGGTCACATACTGCATTTAGTTGTCATGTTTTAATCTCCTTCTATCTGGAAAACCTTCTTAGTCTTTCTTAGCTTTTCATAACATTGACATTTTTAAAGAATCTATTCTGTTTTATAAAATGTTTCTCAATTTGGGTTTGTCTGATGTTTACTTATAATTTAATTCAGGTTATGCATTCCTAGCTGAAAAATGACAAAAGTGATGTGTCCTTCTTAGGATATCAGATCTGGTGGGAACACTAATACTTGGTTTTGTTTTTACTGTTTTCTATTGTGATGCATATAATTTTTCTTCCCAAAATCAGCCACAATCAGTTCTGGGGAAAAAAAACAAAAACAAAAGAACAGGTCAGAGCTTGATATTGAAAATGAAGTCAGACCCTGGTGTATTTTTGGGATTTCCACAAGGAAGAGAGAAAGAAGGTAGGCAACATAGAGAATTGCTATAAGGTACTTTTGAGTTCTCTCAGATCTCAATACTTGTTAAGGAACTGCATCATCATTTTCTTGGCCTGTGAAGAAGACACATGCTCATCCTATAAAGAGCTAATATGCAAATGGTCATCATGCCCTCACACCATCATGCTGCAATGGATCAGACACTCAACACTGGGGAGAGAAGAATGGGGCCAGCCAGGCACAAATGAGCTCGTGAGAGAGGAATAGGGACCAGCCAGGCTGTGGCCTGGAAGAGGGACAAGCCGCCCAACCCATAGTCCCGGGCGCCTGTGGCTGCAGCCCGGGAAAAGTTGCCTGCCCATGGTCCCCTGCAGCTGTGGCCAGTCCCGGGTAAAGCCGGCCCAGTTCCTGGGTGCCTGTGGCCAGCCAGAGGGAGGGAAGCCCGGGTCCTGGGTGCCTGCGACTGGCCAGAGGAGGGAATCCTGGGTCCTGGGTGTGGGGCGTGGCAGAGGCGATTAGGGGTAATCATGCCAGCAAGGGAGCAGTTAGGGGCAATCAGGCAGGCAGGCAGAGGTGGTTAGGGGTGATCAGGCAGGCAGACAGGCAGGCAAGCGATTAGGAGCCAGCGGTTCCAGATTGTGAGAGGCAGTCGGACATCCCCCGAAGGTGTCCCGGATTGGAGAGGGTGCAGGCTGGGCTGAGAGACACCCCCCACCATGCACAAATTTCATGCACTGGGCCTCTAGTATCCCATAATGATACTATTGTATCATTATGAAAGGAGAAGGGGAAGGCCAGACTTTATAGGCTTATTCCCTGCAAAATACTGGGGGAGGGAACACATAGGGAAGATAGATGCATGCCCAGTAAAGTTGGGGTGACATAGGGAAGGTACTTGTCTGTCAATCACACCTGGGGACAGAGATGGTTGGCCAGAATGAGTGTGGCCACTTCAAGCCCACGAAAATTTGGAATACATAATTGCCCAAAGGAGTTCCCTCTCTTGTGCTCTTGGGACTCTTGTTGCTCCAGGCATACTCTCTTGCACTTGCCGCTATGGCCCACAGCCATGTGGATCCTACACGCAATAGATTATGGACTGCAGCTGCTAGCCTGAGGCTGAACTGGACTTGGCTCCAACATGGAAAGAAAACTCTGGACACTGGCTCTGATTTTAGCTCTACTGGACTAAAGGAAATGGAACTTTGGAAACCCAGGGGTATAATTCTGTTAGGGACAAAAATAGAATGTTTGGGACTAGCTATATTTACAAGAAATAATCATGCTCTATTAACTGTGATTGCCTTGTTTTGATTAAAGAAAGGACATTCTAACCTGGCTGGGAGTTGTACATCCCCAGGACCATGGGAGTCAACCTTGGAATGCGGTCCATTCTCATTTAAGAACTGCCTATTAATATGGAAAGATTAGCAACCTTGTTGCCCAAACAATAGAGTCCCACCCCAGTCTGCATAGCCTACTTCCCCATACTTGCAACCCCTACTTCCCCATATAATCTTTGTCGTACCCAATATAAGCAGTTGGCTTATGGAGGTTTGCAAAGCAAATTTTTGTGGATGACCTCCTGCTCTCCCATACTGCTGGCGTTATTGGAATAAATGCTCATAGATGACTCAAACCTGTCTCTGCTTAATTGGCTCAAGCAGTGACAGGACCCCTTGGTT